>NC_135311.1:41911533-42536917 GCF_048772815.1 Callospermophilus lateralis
GAATGAATCAGACATTAATATACTGTGTGCATATATGGTTACACAACCTTTGTAACTCTGCCTCATGTACAATCAGAAAATGAAAAGTTATACTGCATGTATGATGTGTCAAAATACATTCCACCATCATGTTTAACTAATTAGAACAAATAAATTAAAAAAATATATAAACCGGCAGCATATACACACACATGCACACACAAGCACAAACACAGTTTTGGTATATAATAACTTGATATATTTAAGTAGCTCATGTAAATTCCAGAATATTGCTTTTGATTTTTTTATAGTATGTGTTTTATATTGTCATCTGTAAAATACAACAAAAGAATCTGTATTTCACTTTAGAAAAATCAATATATTTACTTTAAAAATAAATATTTTTTAAAATTTGTCCTAATTAGTTATACATGATGGTAGAATGCACTTTGATACATCATATATAGTTGAAGTATAATTTCTTATTTTTATGATTGTTCCTGATGTAGATTTACACTGGCTACATAGTAATATATGGACATAGGGTAATAATGTCTCATTCATTCTAGTACTTTTCCTAAATCTATATTCCTCCCATCTCTTTATTCCCCTCAACCTAATCTAAAGTAACTCTATTCTTTCCTAGCCACCCTCTCTTATTGTGAGTTATCAGAAAAAAAATTTGCCTCTGGTTGTAAGGGATTGGCTTATTTTGCTTAGCACAATATTCTCCAGCTCCATCCATTTACCTGAAAATTCCATAATTTCATTCTCTCTTAAAGCTGAGTAGTAGTACATCATATATACATGATGGAAAGTCATATGTATATACTGAACATATATTTCACAGAATAAGAGATACAAGTGATACATATGTGATACATATGAATATATATATATATATATATATATATATATATATATATATATATATATTCATCTGTTGAAGTACATCTAGGTTGGTTCCATAATTTAGCTAATGTGAGTCGAGCTGCTATAAACACTGATGTGGCTGCAACACTGAAGTGTGTTGATTTTAAGTTCTTTGGGTATAAACTGAGAAGTGGAAGAGCAGGATCAAATGGTGGTATCATTCCACGTTTTCTGAGGAATCTCCATACCACTTTCCATAATGGTTACACCAATCGCCATTTCTACCAGTAATGTATGAGTGTATCTTTTCCCTCACATCCTTGTCAAAATTTATTTTTGTTTTTATTCTTGATAATTGGCATTCTGACTGGGGTGATATGAAATCTTAGAGTAGTTTTGATTTGCATTTCTTTAATTGCTAAAGATGATGAACATATTTTCATATATTTGTTGATCGATTATTTTCATGTTATTGACTCTATTTTCATGTTATTGATTGTTCCCTTTGCTGATAAGAAGATTTTTAGCTTGAATTCATCCCATTTATTGATTCTTTTTTTTTTTTTGAGAGAGAGAGAGAGAGAAATTTTTAATATTTATTTTTTAGTTTTCGGTGGACACAACATCTTTGTTTGTATGCGGTGCTGAGGATCGAACCAGGGCCACACGCATGCCAGGCGAACACGCTACCGCTTGAGCCACATCCCTAGCCCAACCATTAATTGATTCTTGATTTTACTTCTTGTACTTTAGGAGTCTTGTTAAGGAAGTCAGAACCTAAGCTGACAAGGTAAAGATTTGGGCCTACTCTCCCTTCATTAGGTGCAGGGTTTCTGTTCTAGTGCCTAAGCCTTTGATTCACTTTGAATTGAGTTTCATGCAGGATCAAAGATAAGGATTTAATTTCATTTTGTTACATGTAGCTTTCCAGTTTTCCCAACACCATTTGTTGAAGAGGATATATTTTCTCCAGTATATGTTTTTGGTGCCTTTGTCTAGTATGGGATAAATGTATTTATGTAGGTTTGTCTCTGTGTCTTCTATTCTGTACTATTGGTCTACATGTCTTCTTAACTAAATATTGGTTTTTATTAATCATAATTTTAGTAAGTAGCTCCTTTATTATTTTATATTAATTTTACACAAATGGTAGATATGCATACTATAACTTCTATATAGGGAATTTGTGCGAATGAAACTAAAGCCCAGGGAAAGTAGGGGCTCTAGAGGTGGGGAAATTTTGATTAATGTTTTCTGCAGTATAGTTAATAGGAGCAAGAAGCTTTGATGCTTTATTGTACAACAGAGTGGTTATAGGTAACAAAATATGGGGTGCATTTCAAAAAGTTAGGAGGAAGGATTTGGTTATTTTTACCATAAATAAACAATAAACTTTACTTAAACATTATGTAGTGAATGCATATATTGAACATTACATGGTCCCCCCTAATATCTACAAATTTATTTATTTATTATCTGACAGTTAAAAATAAATTTAAAGAAAATAAAACCCTCATACACACTGAAAAAGAAAGAATAAGGAGAAAGTGGTACCTCTAGCCAGTTGACAATCAATCAGAATACTTTTTAAAAAAATTCCCTAAAACAATTTCCTCCAAAACTTTCCTTCTCTTTCTCTTAAATACTGAGTTAGGCCTTAATAAATGATTGTATCTCTAAAAGGTGAGATTTAGAAGTAACTCTACCCAAATTTAAGATCCATTAAGTGTGGAGATTCCTTATTGGTTGACTGCTGTATCAAGATTATGTTAATTAAGATAAGCTGTGTGGAATGTACATATACCCCTCCTGTCCTACAATAAACGGCTCCCACTCCTGCTGTATCAATGTACACAAGTTGCTTGTCACCCCCCACACACACACCCCTCCACCCCCTGTTAGTTTGCTACAGCCAGACTGCAGAAATTTTGTCAGGAATAAAGAAATTCTTCAGGCTACGTAGGAGGGGATTGGATACAGGAAATATGTGAATTACACAATCATTGAAAGGCTTGGGCTAGGGAAGATCAACAAGACCTCTTTTGGCTAGAACTACAAAAGGAATAGGAAAGCTAACTTTGAAGATTGCAGCTGCCTGACACTTTGATATGGACATTTTTGGTGAGAACAGCAGGAAACTGTCATTTGAAGCCATGATTCTGAAGCTTACAATATCCATGAACCTGTTCACAATTTCTGCTAGTCAATAATTTATTATGATTCTTTTCAAACTTCCAGATCCTACAAGATTATGTCTCATTGGAAGAATCTAAACTGTAGCCCTGTGGGTTAAAGACTCTGGAAGGGGCTGGGGATGTTGTTCAAGTGGTAGTGCACTCTCCCAGCATGTGTGAGGCACTGGGTTGGATTCTCAGCACCACATAAATGCAAAATAAAGATTTTGTGTCCACCTAAAAAAACTGAAAAAATAAATATTAAAAAAAAAGATTCTGGAAAAGTTAGATCTAGGTCACCCCCATTAAGATACAGGAATAAATGTGTATTTAAGAAATAAAGTTGATAAAGGCCATTCAGCAATCTTTGGAGAGAATAATTAGAGAAGAAATGTTTGTAGAAGTTTAAGATATGTATAGGTATGAATATCCTTTTCTAATATTTTCAGGGTAATATTAAAACTGAAATAATAAATATTAAAAAAAAAGATTCTGGAAAAGTTAGATCTAGGTCACCCCCATTAAGATACAGGAATAAATGTGTACTTAAGAAATAAAGTTGATAAAGGCCATTCAGTAATCTTTGGAGAGAATAAGTAGAGAAGAAATGTTTGTAGAAGTTTAAGATATGTATAGGTATGAATATCCTTTTCTAATATTTTCAGGGTAATACAATAGAAAGTTATTTTTCCTATTTATCTGAATCAACACTTAAATAAGATTTTAGTATTTTTAAATACAGTATTGGAAAGTCAAATCTGTTTCCAATGCAGTTAGTTATTCCATGAGTTCAGAGTATGACCCCTGATAGGTGGCATGACATATCATAAACATTCTAGATAAAATGACTTCACAAGGCCCATAGATTTGTGAGGGAGATAAGGAAATAAAACATATTACTAAACAGCCTAATGCATAATGAGGGGAAAGTGTGTGCAGGGTAGCATAGGAATATGCAAGTAGCTAGGTGCATTTAGTACCAAATGAATGAGATTCAAAATAGTATTCACATCATGAAACTGATTTGACTAAACACAACTTAATTTTGTTACATTCAACTAAATAATGAAATGATTGACTTGTAACTGGAGCCTTTGAAGCAAAGACTTAATTTGTATTCAATGGCAGACATTTTCAGGATTATAAAATTAGGAAAATTTAAGACTACATTGATTATCCTTTCATCAAGGAGCTTAAGATCTCAAATCTTCTCACCGACCCTACCCAGTAGGACAGATTAACTCTCTTATTCTTATACAGATCTGTTATTATTAGCACCATACACAAAGTAGGGACAGTCATTTATAATCAAATTCAACTTTCACAAAGCAACTATATTGTCCTAGACAGCCAGAGACACTATAATGAATATCCACTTAATTCTTTGACATCAAGGACTATAAACAGTACATGACAGTGCTATGTATATATGTGTGTGTGTGCACCTTTGCTTGTATTACTAACAATCTACCAAGTCTCCCCTCTAATTCTGTTGTGACTTCTAATCTAGATGAAATTATTTTTCTTATTTACTTTCAGCTATCTGCTGAGATTACAGCTATTTCTATTTTACATTTCAAACATAAGGTTAGTGATCTAAATTGGACTTGTCATGTATTTATTTTACTAGTAAAAGGAACAATTTTCTGTATTATAATTCTTAAAATTATGATTCTTAGAATTATAATCATAAGTGAAAATTTTGTACTTGTTCAATCTTCATCAGAAGTTCTAGGCATTTTAAAAGCTAACAATATCCTGGGGGATTCTTATTGTTACTTTAACATTTGCAAGTCACTAGACCGCATCATCTCTTCTACAGTTTCTCTCAGATACTCACTATTGGAACTTTCTCCTTATAATACGTTGCCTGGAAACATATGCTAAACTGGGGCACTGTCAACAGAGTTTTATTAGGAAGAGCTCTGAGCAGAACTATGAGGAAAGGTATGAAGCAAGGGTGCTGAAGAAAGAAGCTCATTTGTGGAGTGTGAACCTCTTGGAGAGCTGGTACTTAGATAGCTCTTGTATGATACCACAGATCAAGGCAAGGGGGCTAACAAATTGTATCCCCACATCAGCTGATCATTGTTAGCATTCTTCCCACATTGCACAAGAGAGTACACAGCCTGGCAGGCCTGTGTGATCAGTCCCCACTGAAAACCACATCCCTCGCTTCTGTAAAGATTTCAATGGAAGAAGAGTCCTGGAAACTTGTGCATGTTTTCCCCCTCCCAGTTCCTCCACGGATTTTACCCAGACTGCAGTTTTGCAGTTTCCCTTGTTGATTTTTTTTCTTTTTATCTTATGTTGTAATAAATCATAGTCATAAAGATAACAGCATGCTGTATCCTCTTCATAAATCATCATTCTGCGGGTGGTCCTAGGACCACAGAATAGAAAAGAGTTTAACCGTGCACATGCCAATTCCCTGTGGCAGAGGACAATTCCCTATGAAGAGACAACTTTGAACAATTAGCATCCAAAATCATTAACTTTGAAGAGCATAAGTTTTCCAGACTCAAAGATGGGATCCAGATGTAAAATCATTGTTAAAGTGAATACCTTTGCCCCTCAGAGCTACAGGCTTCTGCTGTGAAGTGTGCTCCATCTGGGAAGAACTTTTACAGAATTCCAGGTTGTCTTATTTCCTAGAGCTCTAAAACTAGACAGGTTACTGTGATGGAATCACAACCTCTACTGCTACAACTAAACTCAAGGGCATATCAAAGATTCATTAAAATCTGCTTGCTCCCTTTCCAAAAACCCAAAGATCCTATTAGCACCTTTGCTTATTTAGGCAGTTTGCTTTGAGGAAGTCTCCCAGAATTCACCCTGAATGTCCTGGAACACGTGGTACTATGTCTTTCTCAAACCATGCCTAGTAAAATATCCATGTCCCTTTAAAAGTGGGCATAGGACCAACAAGAGATTCATTGGTAGGCCATCGGACTCCTACTCATATACTTTGTTTTCATCATATAATAGCAGTGTCACCTTGCCCTTATGACTGGGAGAAATCATGCATATTAGTGAATCAACTTTTGTCTGCTGCTTTTTTGTAATAAAAAGGCAAGCATAGATAATACAAATGGTTTTCTGGGAGTTACAGTGAGTGAAACCACTTTTACTTGTACCCTTTGGCTTCCAAGCCTATATATATTACATTCTTGAAGTTTTTGAGGCACAAAACATTTGTTGAGTTGGGATGCATATTATATCCTGTAATATAGTATCCAGTACTACCAGGATATCCTTTGCTATTCTATTTCTCAACTGCATCTTGAAAACACTATTGTTCCTTTCTGTTAAGATGAAAGATTCTAGGTGGGCTAATATGTTGAAAAATATGTGGATATATAATTTATGATTAGTTTTAGGGTTATTTTCATATAAACCATATTCCTTGTTCCCATGCATTGTTATATGGGACATTGTGCAAATGGAGTGAGGATGCTTATGTTTTCTTATGGTTATGCCAACCAGGTCTCTGTAGAAAAGAAAAAAAAATATTGAGGTGTGATTATATATGTCAATACCAGGCAAAGTGAACTACTACCTTCCCCTATAAAAAAGTCCAAATATTGTTAACTTCTACCAAGTGACTGGTTGTTTTTCTTTAACTAAGGTCTCATATTGGAGGCTCAGTGTTGATCTCTAAGTGGTAGTTTGAGTAGTGTCAGTAGCTAGATTATACAAGTACAACCACATTTTTTTCTATATAAAACATCTATCTCTGCCACAGAGCTTCTCCATTTGTGCACCCATTGTCTCAGCACTGAGATGAGCAATGGCAGCAGTGACTATGGATATTTTCCATTAAGGTAAGACATGACCCAGATTTCTTTACTTTATATGTTTACTCCCATTGGTTCTTATGCTTGCTTCTTCCCCAGAAATTTTCTTACCAATTTTCCAAATTTTCTTTCTCTTTGTGTTCAATAAGGCAGGTTCTCTGTCACTACACATAAGCTGGCATATGTTCTTAATATAGGTTAAAATTCTTTCTGTACAAAGTGGATATCAAACCACATCCCATAAAACTATTCCCATTAAGGTGATTGCACATGCCTGGTCTCCTGAGAGTCTTCCCTGAGAGGAGATATAGAGAGACACAGCCTGATTTTTGTTACTACTTGCATGTATTGATGTTCCTCACCCATAATCCTGAATATACCACTTTATCTTATTATCCATTGCTACAGAATAGTGCCATCTTGTGATATGATGGACAAGACAGAACCCAGCATATATAGATTTGTGCTTCAGTTTGTGGATTTGTTTTAGCATCCTAAGTTTCTATATTATTGCTTATTTTTTTTTCTTTTCATCAAGAATTGATATCAATTGCACATAAAATCCAAAGATACCTGCTATAGACCAGTGTCTGATGAATCACATAGCCAAAGGAAAGTTCAGGAATGTAGCATGGGCAATCTTCAGGGTCCTTTCTTCTCTGAACAGCCTGTAAGGCTGCAGGCTTCTATGCCCTCCCCTATAATCCTGCATATGAAAATCATGGTATCCACTAAATCTGAAAAGGCTTACCAAAAATTATACTTCATTCTTAGTGTTGGATTAGAAAACCCAATTATATCTTAATTTACCTGACTGAAATACTTCACTGATGAGGAAGGATCTTGAGTCCTTATAATATTTACCTCCCACACAATCTGAAGTTATGTATCTCTATCCCTTGTACAGTACCCTCAGCAAATTATCACATAAAATGTTTGTGGTTTCTGATGGTACTGATTGGCCAGGTTCTTCTGGTTATTTGCATGTGATCTTTTTAAAAAAATTTAGTTATAGATGAACACAATACTTTTATTTTATTTTTATATGGTGCTAAGAATCAACCTCAGTGCCTCACATATTCTAGGCAAGTGCTCTACCACAGAGCTACAACCACAGCCCTGCATGCAATTTTTATTCTTACTTTATAGATACAGAATATCCTCAGTCAAGGTATGCTTAGTCTGTTTGAAACAAAAATAGATTGATATAAATTCTGAAGGAAAATAGTGTTTTGTAAGGCTCTTTTCTCTCCTGGGACATCAAGAAGTGAGGCAGTATCATTGAATACAGAGAAATACATCACAATTGGAGTACAGAGTTTCAGAGCTAAGGTTCTCGATCAGAAATTATTTTTAGGCTTCTTAGAGAGTGCACATTTTGGTACATCTAGAGACATTTTTAATTATCATAGCTGAGGAGTGAGATACTGTTCGCATCTACTGAAAATGGATCAGAAATTTTGCTCAACATCCTACAATGCACAGGGCATCCCTCTACAGCTAAGCATTATCATGTCCAACATGTCAAAAATGTAGAGGGAGAGCAACCTTGGTACAGAGGAGTATGAGAGCTCAATTCATTTTCTGTATCCACCCAGATATTTCAAGTCTCAAGGGCTTACTCTTTCCTTAATAGAGACCTGACATTGATTAGACCTGGTTAAGGTGTTTGTTCTTTAAAATTTTACTACTTTTGTGATTAGGTTGAAACCTATTTTTCTAATTTTGTTCACCTTGTGAGAAGCCATATATAGAACATTCATTATAGTTTTCTAAGGTGATAATCCTGAAACATGAAGTTGGTCAGAGGAAGAAGAAAGGAAGAAGTTGGTCAGAGGGAGAGAAAGAAGCTTACATGCAATTTGGTTGCAACTGAGACTCCAGTCAGGATGGGGATCCCTAGAACTGAAAAGCTCCTAAAAGACAGAAATGGCCCAAACTAAGTAAAAAATTGAAGACATTTATATTCCCACGTGGAACTGTCAATTGTTAGGGGCAACACTTCTGAATCAAAGTGTCACTTTGGAGAAAGCCTATTGCTTGTGAGAAATGTACCTGTGAGCCATCAGCAGCAGTTATTCTAAGAAGTTGTATAATAAAGTGTCAGTTTTGAAAAGAGAAACTTTCCAGAATACTAAAATATTTATCAGACACATGGAAGTGATTGGAACACTGCACCAGGGAAGAAGAATTCTGAAACCTAAATAAATAGAGAAGAAAGAATGGAAGTGAAAATAAGTAAATAACATTTTCTATTTAGAATCTAAAGCATCAAATGAAGACAAAAATAAACAAATGACAGGAGTATTCAGAACTATTACTTAAGTAGAAGAAAAGGAAAAAGATGCAGATTAATAAATGTTTGCTGAGAAATGTCTATGTGTCAGGCAGTGAGAAAGGCAAATGAGCCAGGAAAGGTGGTGCTTGCCTGTGATCCCAGCAGCTTGGAGGCTGAGGCAGGAGAATCTCAAGTTAAAAGCCAGCCTCAGCAACGTAGCAAGGCTCTAAGCAACTTAGTGAGACCCTGTCTCAAAATAAAATATCTATTTTTTAAAAAGGGTTGAAGATGTGACTCAGTTGTTACGCACCCCTGGGTTCAATCCCTGAAGTAAACAAAGAAACAAGTGAATGGCATAGACTTGATAATTGCTACATGATATTAAAATTATGTTATTATATATTGTTTTAATTATTTTTTAATCATTATATTGATATTATATTTTATTATATTAAAATAATATTACCAAGAACATTATAAATGGGCTGGGATTATAGCTCAATGGTAGAGCACTTGCCTAGTACTTAGGAAGCAGTGGGGTCGATCCACAATACCACATGAAAAGATGTGTCCATCTACAACTAAAAATAATAAAAAGAAATTATAAATAACAACATAATTATAAATTATATTGATGACTCTTCCCTTTAATTTCAGATAGAGATACATTTTTAAAAAGAAAAATTTACAGTGTACCAGGTGGCATCAGGAATTTTATATCTCTGTTGTTATGGAAAACTATGTTCTCCACCCACTCTGTTGACCTCTTTTTTAAAGATTCTGCCATATGTCTTTTCCAAGCAGATTGGTGACTGAGCAGCGAACAAACTACAATGAAAAAAGGAATTTCTAATTTGATGTGATGAGTTATAATTTTGGTTGCTTAGCCATCTTATAAAAGGAAGTACGCCATGTCATCTGGTGTGATCTCTTTAGAAGAAAATTTATTTCTAGTTTGGAAAATGAAGCTTCAGTATTGATAACTCTTGATTGTAATTTACACATTTCTTTAATCATGTCAATATTAATATATTTCCTAGTTAAGATATTTTAATCTTTGCTAATGCCCTCCAAAAAATTATGAAAAGCATCAATGACAAATTTGATTAAAGATGTCATCCATAATTTTTTTCTACTATGGTGTTTGGAGGGTTATTGCCACTTTTTCATGCTCAGCTAATTTTATTGTTCATTCTACCTAACTTTTCTGAAACTTGATCTCTATATTCCTTGAATTCACCACAATGTACTTATAAAACATAGCAAATTCCATTCAGTTACAAATTTAGATTTCTTTATGAATATTAGGTATATCTTTTATAGTTGTTGAAAGTTTGGAAATAAAACCTATAAAAATTCTATGACCAACTGCTGTGTAGTTTTAGTGTTTTATAATTTAATTCATTTAGTTCAGTGATTCCCAAAAAAGGGCAGTGACTCTTTCTCCACAACACTCACCCATGACAAGGGACTTTTGAAAATATCTGCACACAGTTTTTATTGCTACAGCCATTGTAGGTGCTAGGTCTAGTGGTTAGATGACAGAAATGCTACTAAGCATCTTACAAAGCACAGAGAAACTCTCCCCCAAAGTCTAATAAGTGCTTAAACATTTTTGTGAGGAACATTTTCTCAGACAATATTTTTTTCTATTTTAAAGAAGGAAACTATACATAAATGAATCTATTCCTTTTATTTTTATGAAGTAAAATACTTAAAATAATCAAATCCTCTAGAAAAGAATATACTTTTCCTGGATATAGCCAAATTTTCATTACAAATCCAAGACTATATTCTGATTAATATCCTTCTTTTCATTTGAGGACGTTATTTCATTATGAGGACAAAAGAAAGAAAGAAAGAAAGGTTGCAAAAATGCCCTTTATTTTGATTCTATAAAGGTGGACATACTGCCTAATTTGTTATTTTAGCTGATGTCATTTTGCAAATCAATGGGAAAAAAATTTAAATAAACATTGATTAATAACCTTTAATATCTAATATTTTGGATGAAGAATAGTAGCATAAATGAACTATAATTAGAATTCTTAAGTTTTGTCTAAGAAAATCCTTTAAAAAATGAGTGACTGCATTTAACTGTCATTTTTATGCGACTATAAATTGAATAATCTGTTTATTCTTGGCACTCAAAAGACCTTAACTATTAAACCAAATACAATATGTTAAAAAATATGACAAAAATCATAGTCAATTGCACATGGAATAAATGAAGAAGAAAAGAAGGTAGTGAATTTGCCATTAAAGTATAAGTCAATGTTTACTGAAACAATTTTGGCCTGCAGGGGAGAATTCATGGCTTTTATGTTTCTGCCTTTTTAAACAGTTTTTCTCTTATTTGAATGGACCAGAATCAACCCAAAGAATAATACATTGTAACTCATACCAACTAATATAGGAGGGGAGGAATACTTCCTTTATGAAAAGAAATGAAGTTAGAACCTGTATGGTTATCTGGACAGGTTTTTCTCTCAGGTTACAATGGTTAGAAATGCCAAGCTTCTTACATTTCCTCATTCCAAGAAATTCTGGAATTGATAAGAAAAACATGGTCTTTTTAGTTTTTGGTAGAAAAAAAATGTGCTTACTAGGAAGCTGGTTTTACTAAGTGGAAAATTCTATAGAAAGTCAGGATTGACTTTGGAACTGGGTAAATAAGGAGAGTGATGTATTAAGAGGTAGTTTTTTGTTCTTCACCTAGACTGACCAGTGGAATTTCTCAACTAAGGTGAACTGTCCATGAGTCTGGGCAAATCCTAAATTCTTTGTCTGAATGCAAGTCAAAATTAGTTGTACACTCTATTATGTGTTATATTTCTCTGAGGAAATTCTGAGGTTATAGGAAATTGGTTAAAAATTCAATTCAATTCAATTAAAAAAACCCCAACATTTTCCAACATCAGTTATCTTAAGATTCTTCCCTTTTTCATTATTACTGAACAGATGAAGAATGATTGTGAAGCACCTTTGTTAAGTACTTTTATGAGTTCATATGTATGTATATGTATACATATATACACACATATATTTGGTATTGTTCTTAATAAAATTATGTAAAAGGCAAATAAAATCTCCAGAATTAATGATAGTAAATACATAGTTACATAGATCCAAACATAGGTGAAGGACAAAATTTAGAAATGCTGAAAAAGACATTGATGTCAGTTTGTAAGCAGGTGTTTAAACGCATGCCTACTGAGACTATTCTGTTCCACATTTATTCCTACAGAGAGGTGGCATTATGCATGTGTTTTGAAGGAGAACCTAATTTGGGATATATAAATAATATATAGTATAGTCAGGATGTGAAAGCGTATTGATGAATCAGACGAAAGCAAATTAAATGAAAAGTAATGGGGATAAATGTAAAGAATCACATTTGGTTTCAAAGAAACAACTTCAGAAATACGGAGTGAAGAAAATAAGTCTTCACACTGGTATATGCAAAAAAGATATATGAGTTCCAGGTGCATGAAGCATTTATAGGATTCTGTTGCATGCTGCAAAAAATGCAAATTTGATCTTAGACTCTATTAACCTAAGTACAGAACACAGAGTAGGGAATTAGATGATCCTACTGTAACCTCAAACTTAGAGTGCATTTAGGGTAAAAAAAATCCAATTTTCATGCTAGATTTTTTGTTGGTTTTGTTTTTAAAGAAATGTCATCTAAAATAGAATAAGTTCAGAAAAAAGGGTCAGTTTCAGAAAATGCTTTAATAGGTTAGTAAATAATTTGAATATATCAATAAAATACAGTAAGAACAGATTTTAAGCATATTTAAAATATTTTGCTTTAGGAAAATATATTGTAAATATGTGACACGAATCCAGAAGCAATGGGTGAAAGAAAAGGAAAAAAAATTAAGATAGAGGTTTCAGTTTAACATGGAAATTTTTAAATATTCATTGCAATAATGGGAAAGACTCTGTGTTAGTTTGGTTTTTAAGGTAGCATGTGAAAATTGGTATTGAACTTTTAAGAAAGTTACTATAGGAAATGCCTGTGAAAGATAACAAAGAATGAAAAGTAGAATTAAGTACAAAGAGACATGAAACCATGGCACACGTCTGGTACCTCTGAACAAGAAGGGAAAGAATTGGGTTAGGGAAAGTCTTTAATTGTGGAGCAGGTATTAGATCCCCCAGCCAAGGAGGAGTCTCTTGAAAGAGCCATTATAAAAAAAGGTAATTTTGAGAAAAAGGCAGGGCCTTAGGAGGCCTGCCCTGTGTATTCTTTGGCTATGTTCAGACCTTGCAGAGAGTGTCTTCAAAATGAACACGGGCAGATTCTAGCGGTGTGGTAGTTAAAGATTGTCTGATAATTCACTCCTTATTGTGCTTGATAATTTCCGTTGTTTGAGAGTTGAAGTTTTTATACTGTGGAAGAAAATCCCCACTCATTCATGATTCTCTCCTTTTAAGCAAACATTGTAGAATATATGCTCATCTATATGAATCAGGTCTTTAAGAAAGTAGATGCTAAGACTTAAGTTAGAGGCAAAGTTTTATTTGAATCAGGTCTTTAAGAAAGTAGATGCTAAGACTTAATTTAGAGGCAAAGTTTTATTTAACAGTGGCAACAAAAAAGAAAAAAACAAGATAGTAGAAATGTTTAGGGGTAGACAAGAGACCAAGATGAAGATGCAACAAAGTCAATACCAGCTCTGTAGCAAAGAATGCCCACCAGAGGAGTCGATGTCAGGTGGAAGTATCAATATACCTCTAGTATAGCTTACTTACTCATTTTGTGCCACCATCTTGAGAATTATGAGTTCATCTCCAATTTTGCTACAAGCAAAAATGAAGTTTGAAAATGGCAGCTCTCCACACTTGCTGCTTGTCTCTTCTCAAAGTATCTGGGTGCTAAGTAGTCTCCATGTTAAGAAAGTTGTCCCTCCAGATTTTAGGAGTTAACCATTTCAACATGTAAACTTATAAGGGATGTATTAGAGAATATAATAGCTCTCAGCCCTGTAGTTAATTGTGCTGAAATTTATTATATCCCTCCTCTACAATTCATTCTGTGGTCCACATATAAACTCTGATGGTTTTCTGCCTGATACATAGCTGTGTAGTTCAAAATTTGATTTTAGGGGTGGGATCGCTGATAGAAAAAATCTTTCTCAGGCAGAAATTGTTGTACATGTCTATTCACAGGTACAGAAAATAATAACATACATGCATGAATAAGCTGAGTTTTACTTGTGTTTCTGCTGCTTTTATGATGTAAAAATATTCAGATATTTTCCAAGTAATCAGGTAAGTCTGCCAGAAATATGATGGTGTTTCTTCTTGCCAGTTGTTCATCTACTAAAATGTTATGCTCAAGATCTCTATCCTACAAGATCTCTATCCTAACAGATCTTTCAGTTCTGGAAAGGAGAAAAACATATTAACCAAAAGGACCTTTGGAAGTCATGTCTCTACTTCATGATTCATAGGCACAAGTAACTTTTCTACTGGGGATGAATGAATAGCCAAAACCTTCTTATTTAGTAAGAATAGAACTTCATCCTCACAGTATTATCTGTAAAACTAGCAGTTTTGATGCACCTGTAGCATGGTTTTCAACTCTTTATAAGTACAGCTATTTGAGGATGATGCATTATGCAGCTTGGAACTACTATTACATTTCCTTTCTTGTGAAGGGTCTCCTCATCTGATGATCAATTGGGCAAAAATTCATACCATGAATTGGTGCTCCATACATTAAAGTTTTCTGCGACTGAACTAGAAAGGTAAAGCACATGACATGCCTGAAATACATCTATTCCTGGGAGAACAAAGCAATGGCCATTACAGGATATTCAGGGCCAGATGATTTCCTTGAGCCATAGGGTTGTACCAGAGCTCTGTGTTCTTTTCTGTTTTACATTAAAAGAGGGGAGTATTTAGATCAACTTTGATTATAAGTATATGTAGAAATCCTTTATCCGTTTTACCATACACTAATAGTTTCTATGTTCGAAATATTCATTAGTAAGAGGCTATTGACAAAATTAGGCTAACAACAATGAACTGGGTTATACATACTGTTTTTTGCAATAGTCCTTCTGTGGTAGGCATTTTTTTTTGTTTCACATTAATATATTAGAAGAATATCTTTGTACTTTGTCTTGACTCCTTTATATCCCCCTGAATGTCTCTATGCCAGGCATTCTTGTCTCTGATCTTTACATTTCTTTCCCATGGTTTCCTAAACATCTGACCATGTAAGCATTATTCTTAACTGTAACTACTTCTTCAAACAATGTGAATAACAATTTATGATCCTATGCTACCTATGAATAAGACTGCAAAGCAGCCACTCTCCAATTTCTGCTTGAACCAACATATTTAGCTAACCATGATCAAGAAAACCTTCTATATCTTCAATTCAGCTGGTCTTCAATTGTCATTAATGTGCCCTGAGGGAGGAGTGCCCCTGCAAATATTCTAGTGATATGGGAGTCTATGTAATTTGCTCTTGATTCTTTGCTTATGTCCTCTTTTCATGATGATTCTCAGTTAAAAACGCATCAATTTTGTCTGTCAAGAAATTTGTTGTTGGAACTGTATGACTTAGGAAACCAGGAAGGACTCAGCTTCAAGGGTGTAGATCCAGACAAGGTTCACTTGTGATGCTCTTCCTAAGCCTTGTACTCTATCATGGGATAAGTGCATGTCAACCTCTTTTTTTAAGAGGTATAATTTTTTGCTTCAAAGAGCATGGTCTTGCTTATGAGCTTATTTTTAGATCCTACTAACTAAGGCTTGCATGAACTCCACAGTGCATATTTTGCTTTCCAAAGCTTTATATACTACTGAGGTGCTGAATATGCCAAACCTGGATCTACTTTAGAATTGCTTCTTAGTCTAGGCTTCATTCAAAGCAAACAGGCTTCTGTATCACCTGCTCTCTAAAGTCAAGGGAAATGCTTTTGGGAGTGAAATATATTGTGTGCAGAACTTCAAGATACTTACTAGGTGTCGCATATATGTCTTTGTGGTAGTAAATGCAAGATGAAGTAATCAGGCTTTTGTTTGGAAAGGAATAGTCCAGCACACTTTTAATGATTTGGATCCTTGAATATTTTAAAGAACTGTAGATCCTTGATTCATAAGGTTTATTTCCATGCTCTGGAATTCACATATTTTGAGAAAATCTTCATCACAATACCCATGTTGAGCATGGTTTCATGTTTGAATCATCAGATCCTAATGGGACCACCTACTTGTAATTTTGTGGTACTCTATTAAAATTGATCTGGGTTTTGCATGGTTCAGTATGGAAACCCGAATGTTGGTATGATAGGAACTCTCACTTCTTCACTTTGTAGGTCTATAACTGTTGCACTAATTTCTATCATCCTTATTCAAGGATTATTGTTTTGATTTACAATATTGGTTAGAAATTTTTTAGAATCTCTTGCTTGCCCTTTTCTACTATGATAGCAATTAAACCACCTGCAACTTTCCCAATATAAAAATTACTCCAAATACAAAGTGTTTTAGTTACATTTAATTATTCAGATACTGTTCAAATGACTGTCACATAAGTCCTCTAATGCAGGGAACTTACAATATTATGAGTTTTCACAAAGATTCCATTTTTTACCTGGACCAGAAGATCCCCAATTTAATTGGAGTAGGGACATGATAGCACTTCATGTTTCTGAGAATCATTTGTTAACTCAGATGCCGTGTTCAATCATTTTTTTAGTTGTTTATATTTTTTTGCACATTTCTCTATCATACAAGCAAATGACCACTTGGAATGGAACTTATGCAATTGGTATAGCCTATTATTTCTATGATGTTGCTGGGTTCTTCCTATAGACCTAGAAAGCTCTCCAGTCAATGAAGTCCACAGAGGAAATCGATGGAAACTGGGAAACAAATTATGACTTTTATACTGCTCTTTCCTTTCTGCTCACTCATTTTTTTTCTTTTATTTAATCATGTGTTACATTATTATCACATCCTTCAGTATCCTTGTTGGCTTCATGACTTTACTCCTGAAGATCCTATGATCTATTACCAAATTTCCATTACATTCTGAATATTAAACCATCTTAGCTTCCATGTTGATCTCTCCATTCATCACAAAAATTGAATCTCTTTGAAGGATCTGGTCATTCTTAAATGACCCATATTTTTTATTGCTATTAGTAAACCAAGGGCTGTGACCATTCTAATCTCAACTTTAGCCTACCTTGAGTTTCTAGTAAACTTCTTAATAATTATGGTGAGCCTCATACAAGTGTGTTCTTGATAGTCTTGATAAATTGTATGCTTCTCCAGCCTTCACATAAAATTGAATTATTTGATAAGTCTTGTGGCATCACATAATGTATCCACTCTAGCATGCCTATCTTCCCTATTTGTTTTTCTCTTCCTCTTCCATCTGCTCTGACAGTTAAAGCATTTCAGATTCACTCAGACTGGGCTTTTATTTTCTCCATGCTTCTCAGAGCCAACCTGGCAGTGAGTCTATACCCACCCCTGGAATCCTTACATAGAATATTAAATTTTAAATACTGAGAGTATCCCCTTGAAAATGTGTGAGGCAAACCATAAAGAATGAGAGACTACTGCCCATGAGATTGCTCTCACTTCAGACATCAACCATAAGTTGGGAGTTGGGGTTCCCTAGAGCCACTCTCACTTCAGATTAGTTGGCTACAAATTTACTGATCTCCATAGACTGTTTTGCATTTAATAATTCACTCTAAAGTACTCCATGAGAGCTGTTACAGTCACAGTCATATTTACTACAGGGAAAAAATACACATTAGAACTAGCCAAGTGAAGACATCAGTAAGGCAGAATCTGAGAGGATTTCTAGGTTACAAATTTGGTCATGCTCAGAGACATGTAACACTCTCAGAGAGTATCACCAGCTAGAGAATCTTATCCAAAATTTTGGCATCTGGGATTCTTATTGAGATTCAATAAAATACTGAATGAGCTTTGATCTCAGACATTACCCCTACCACAGAAATGAGAATAATGTGTTTAAACTCCACTGCTTCTGGAGATCAAACTTATTGTCATGGTTCAAAGCCTCATTATCTATCACATTGTTACAATACCCAGTAGCCAAAGTCCAAAGTAAAACCAATACATTCCTCTCAAGCAAGAAATTTAAGTAATGCAAAGGGCAGTGTGTTCTTTGTGTAAAGTCAATTCTTCATTACATGCATTTAAGTCAATAAATACTCCTTTTTCAGTTTATTTACCTTCTGACCTCATGGACCTTCACATTCTGGTTCTGTGGGTGATCTCATAGCTTCTGCTTGTTGACTCCTTCCAGTATGATTTCAAATTCCATTTGAGTAGAGTCTTTTCCCTTTCTTTTCAGGCCCAGTGTGTCTCAGACTGAGTTATACTGATACTTAAATCTAGTTGGTCACCATGACTACAGGAAACATAGGTATAGATGTTGAGGGAGAACTTACATTTTTCTGTAAGATTTCCTTTCATGGTGCTTTTAATTCTTACTAAGCAGGAATGGGCTGCTTTTACACTCTCTAAAGATTAAAAAAATGTTTGAGAACAATATGACTCTAAAAAAATATGTCATAGGATTGTCTTAACTTTTAAAGAACAAAGCTTCCTCAGTTGAGTATTCAATCACCTTAAAATCCCCTTCACACTTTGGAAAGGAGGGCTTCTTTTTGAGCCACCAAGCAAGCCCTTTGGTCTTCACATTAAGTTTCTTAGGCCCTTGGGTTTTCATTATCCCTCAGAAGTGTCGCAATGGAATTGAATAATAGCCAGCCAATTTCATTCCCTTGCATACAAGGTTTGACTGTGGTTTTTGAACATCTGCCTCATCACCCTGGTTAGGGAGTTTCCTTCTGCCAGATGGTTTTGTCAAGTCAATACTATTAAAACTGTTCAGGAATTAGGCCTCTGCCATGCACTGGGGGACAATTTGTGCCCTTGCCTGGGATCTTGGTGTTTGTTGTTCAGTGAGGCAAGCAGTTCAAAACCTCTACCATGAATTTGTAGCCAACTAATTTGTTGGCCAACTAATTTGAATTAGAGGTTTTTCATATTTGCTCTCACTACCAATACGTCAGTCAGTAAGATCATCTTAGGGAGATGAGTTAGAAAAGAAAAATATGTTTTCATATTAACACCCGAGAAAAGAATATAAAGAAAGTAGACTTAAGTATGAAAAACATGATGTAAGAATGATGAAGATTTTATAACCCAACATGTACTTCCATGGGGAGAAAATAGCATATTGGCAGAATCCTACAAAGTAACAACAAGTGGTTAGGACACTGTGTTACTTTCTTATTGATTGTGTAAGGTCATCATGAAGAGTATGATCTGTATTCAATAGATGAAGTAGATATGAAGGCTTTTATTATGCCTTTCATCTAGGCTTTTCCTAAAGATTTCTTACTGAGCCATGAATCTCCATGTCTGTTAAGGTTCAGCCACACCTCATAGAAAGCACCATATAATGCATTATATTGGGATACTTTTTCATTGTTGTGTGTGTGTACTTAAAATTATAAGTAGTAAAACTACACAGCATGGCCTATACCATTTATGAATTGGAACATCAAAGACAAAACAAGGCAGCCTTTAAGCTTTCAAGAGGAATCAATGCTTCCTTTCAACTAGTGAGTTAGAACTCAGGGAGGGAATTTCATTCCTGCTCTTGCAGGATTGGATAAGTTACCATGAGAGAAGGTTGTTATAAAGTGAGTTAGGCTACCTTGCCGGATTCTTTTGCTTCATGTCCTTTCCAGAGACTGGAGAAGTAGCTGAGAATCCTCAGTTCTTTTGTTCTTTGCAAGAGAAATATTTATGTACAATGCAGAAATCCAGCAAAGGAAATTTTATTTAAGCACCGAGACGATACATTCTCATATAAACCAAGTGAAAGAGCAGAACTGCTTCAGAAGAGACTGGCAACTGTCTGCTGAGGTTTTAATAGGGATTTAATGATTTGCTTTTTTTCCCCTCAGTCCTTTCATTCATGTGCCTGATTTGAAGTTTGATCACATTAGAGTCTTAGAAACTGCTACACATGCGAATTCCAAAGCAAAACCCACAGAAGTACCTGGGGTGTCAAAAAAGCACAATTAGGGTGAGATTTAAATAATATAGTAAGGACGCTAAGGTTATAGTATGTGAGAATGTGGCACTGAGATGGGAGCCAGATCTTATTTATGCCTTTTTGGTTCTGTCAGAATCCACGGGTTAATTTCATGACCTGACAACTGTCAAGACATTCTGTTTTATTCATTTCATTGAATTAATAGTTATTTTCAGCAAGAATCGGGTCCCTGAGCCTCTGTGCACCAACATTGTCCTATGTTTGATTTCTCTGTAAACTCCAATTTCTCTATAAACTCCAATTTTCCTTTGTCCACCTCTACTCAGGACTATCTGCTACCTAACGATATAACTGCTGTCCCCCACAAGGGTTCTTATCATGTGTTGCCATCCCCCCGGTCATGATTCAGTTTGAGGCCATTTTCAGAAGCCAATAGCTGGCACCATACCCTTGAACTTCCAGGACTAAGGTAAATAAAACTTTGCTTTTTGTAAGTACACAGTGTCAGGTATTTTGTTATAACAACACAAAACACTCTAAGGTTATTTGTTCACTATGTTTGACTTTAAAATGACACCACTGAAATACATGTTTTAATTGATTTATTTTACACAGTGCTTGCAAATATCTAAATAGTTTCTCTCTGTATATAGATCATATCATATAATTATATTGTATTCTATTATATTATACTATATAATGAAAACCTCAGATATTACCTGATGAGAAAACACACTCTCTGAATCCAGTCTCAGGATATGTTTGAGCCTTTTGATTTGAGTTGTACCATCTTTGACAACTTAATTAACAACTACTAACTACCCTGTGACTCAGTTTTCTCATTAAAAAATTGGAGTAATAAACAATGATAACTAACTCAAAGTTAGTTGATATAGATTTAAAATGACACAGGCTGGTTTGTACTGATCATAGAATACTACCTTTACTGTGGCAACTTTTTCAGGAGGAAACAATGATAAGTAGAAGAATTTTGGAGTCTGTGAGACACATTTCAATTTGTTCCTTGGATTTGTAACTTGTAAGAAACAAGCAACATTTTATGGACTCTTGTTCAAAATCTGCAAGCTGGTAATGGGTAATGACTATTTAAATTTGTAGGTTTTCCAGATGCTGAATAAGTGAATATATATATATATATTTACAAATACAATGCTATAGTAAGCCTGGATGATTACCAATTTTTATTTGAGAAATTTATCATGTAAAATAGTTCTTCTAGCAAAGACACCTCATGGAACTATATCTTCTCAGAGAATTTGACTTTACATCTTCATCTTCAGCATCGTCTTTTCATTATTATCATATTGTCACAAGACAAGGGCCCATAGCAGTTCTGGGATAGCCATGGTGGTCCTATGGAACTGGTTCTTGAGATTCCTCCAGCAATAATTGAAACAAAACACAGAGCAGCAAAACAAAGTTTCTTAGAGAAAGTGAGAAATGGGGGTAATGTACTGCAGGGAACATCTCAGAGAGAGGACTATGTGGTGCTCACAGAGTTGGAGTTTTTAAGGAATTTGTATCTTCCTATTCTTGCCTCAGTTTTTCAGTCCTCCCTTTGGGTAACCCCCATGCAAGTTTTCTTTGTGAGGATCTGACATTCTGTTGTAGGGATAATGGGGTAGTTATGATATAGTTTTGGTAGTAAGGAATGGTCCCAATATTATGGAAATTGTAGTTTTCCTGGAGGGATCATGATTAACTGTAGTTGGGGAGGTCTTGACACACCAGACTCTGCTTTTCTGAAGCTTGTCTGCTTTGATTAGGATTTACCACTATTTTAAGTAAAAGTTGCTTCAAGTGATTGGAATTAGCTACAGCTTTGGTGAAAAAAAAAGGCACTCCAGCTTTCATTCCCCTAATGCTACACTTTTTGAATAAGGTTCCCTGTGGTTTCCATTATATGACTACTGAACTTTTCTTCATGCCAAATTCTAATGTCTTCTTCACTGTCCTGTGCCCCTATACACTTACCTGTTTATGTTTCAATATTATCAACATTGATATCTTCTTCAAGCTCAATTTTATATTTTTAGCTACACTAAACCAATAAATTATGCAAGCTTCCTGAAACACATAAATCAAATTTTTTTTCCAGTGCACAAAATACCACTTTGGATTCAAGTTGTTCCTATTAGTCATTTCTTTTTTTATTTTAAAATAAACACATATATTTGGAGTAATATATTCCAGTCTTAGATTTGAGTTCCCTTTGTATATACTTAATTTTCTGACTTTAATTTTTTCTTTGGAGTCAAGGGATATAAGAGACAAAAATCAATTAAGTAGAAGCTATGAAGACATTTGTTTATATGATTTAAAAATCATTCTAGAGTGGCTTTTTATCATTTTAGTATTTTAAATTTTCTAAAACTTGTGTTTATTGCATGAACAATGTTTCTATATCAAGATCAAGCAAGTGACTATTGTATGAGTTGGCTTACTGCCTAGTCTATTAGTCATTCTAGATTTTTCTTGGATATCTCATGAGATAAACAAAAGAAGCTTTGGTCCTTACAAAAAAAAAAAAAAAAAACCTTCAGGCATCAAACAAATAACTTTTCCCAAATTCATTAGAGAAAAGACAAAAGTAAAAAACTATGTTGAGATCTGAAGAGGTTAGGTATGTTTAATATAACAGAGCAGTAAACACTGCTCACCTTGTGTTGAAGTTGCCAAACGGAGAAGGCTGTGAGAAGGTTAAAAATGTTGGTGAGGTTTAGAAGTGTAAATATGAGTTTGTATGAAAAATGTGTATCTCTTATGACCTGTGGTAATGGTCTCTTAACCCATTTGAAAGTTTTTGTTTTTTTTTTTTTTTTCCTTTAGAAAAACCACCAGATTTTCACAAGGAGAACCTCTGAGATACCAGAGAACATTCTTTTGTTCTGTTGTTGGAAAGGAAAAAAGCTGTTACTGTGAAAATCCTTCCAGAGACCTCTGCTACAGGAAACCAAAGGCTTAATCAGCAGGGGAAGAGCCACAAGGACATAGATGGAGAGTACTAGTGGATAATTGCTGCAGCTGGGGAAGAAAAAATGGAGCAGATCAGATCTTGTGATAAATAGCTTAATTTTATTTCATATCTTCAATACAAATTTATTTTGACTTTCATATTCACTTACGAATGAATTTATTTATATGCATGTGTAGGAAAATGTGCCCCTGATAAAAATTTTACTACATATGAATGTGTCATGCTCTTTCCATTTTTGGTTTATTTTTAATTTAACAGTATTTTGTGTATACTATCCCATAACATTAAATATTATTAAAACTTGTATTTTGGTAGAAGCATAAAGTTGGATATATTGTACGATCTTTCAATTCTTTTCAATTTTAGCCATTTTAAAAATGCATTTTTAAGTTTTACCTCCTATATCATAACTTTACTGAAAATAACAAGTTAAGTTAAGGCATCTGTAAAAAAAAAACATTATTTAATCAATCCTTATCTTTAGAGTAAATTTAGAACTAGAAAAAAATAGATTTATACTTTTTCCATACTTTTGCAGTCTATTTCTCCAATGCTTTACAGAAAGTTTATATCAACTGCTCCACTATGAAAAGCCTGTGTTTTCATAGTCTCGTGACTGCAAAGTGGAAATGAGCTCTCTCCAGGGGAAACCAGACATCATCATATGAGAGCAAACTTACACACTAAAAATATTTTTCTATTTCAGAGAAATTTCTAATTTCACTTAAAATTGTATCTAGAATCAGGCACACCAATGTGACCTATAAGAATTTGCTATGTGCTCTTAAAGTCAGCTTGAGTAAACACAGGTTCTTATACTACCCCAATATATTACTTTAAATAAAGTAAATTATTTTACTTTTATTCCATGAACATAACCTGCTGTTTGAATTGAGTTTGCTGTTAAAGCTCTGGGAAAATTTCTTCAGAATTAAACTGTAACCTTTTAAATTTTAAAACACCTTCTAGGTGTCAGGGCCTTGAATGTGTGTTCTTTCCTGATCACAAATGATCTCTTCAGACTGATCTTTCCTATGGCATGCAGACATGCATAAGAAAGAACGTCTACGAAGAATTAAAGATGTAAAGTTTTTTCTAACTTTTTTATCCTGTATTTGGCAGAAGATTTGTAGGTTTTCTTTTACAAGTATATTTTACCTAATGCATATATATATATATATATATATATATATATATATATATATTCAGAAACATTGAACTGTTGGAAGGATTATGGTAATGAGATGGTGAAAAGACTTTAGAAAGGGTTAGAACATGTAGTCTGACCATGCAATAGTAAATGAGAAAATGTCTGTGGATAACATGTTATGTGTTCTATGTATTCTTACTTTGGAAAATCATCATTCCCTTTTGAAATTTCTGCTTCATTTTTTTTTTGCTTTGCTTTAATTTAAATATGTGAAAGCTTCTACTTCTTTTAAATATTTTTGATATGGAATGTTCTTTGAACTGACATATATTTTTATCTAGCAATACATTTGCTATACTTTCTCTAAAACTGAGAGGTAATACACAAGAATTTTAAATGCTGTGTCTTTCATAATTTCTGAAAAACCAAAACTAAAGGTTAACATTTGCTTACTCCATTTTTAAATCAATTACCTGAATTACACAAATGGGTGAAAACACCATAAAAAATGAAAATTTTGAAAAATGCTTCTATTATGTATGAGAAAAATCTATGTAGGCAATTATACTCAAACCCTCTTCACAGGGGAGTGAACTTAAATGGAAATAATCTTTCTAACCTCAGGCAATCAAGAAGAATTCATAGGCATTTTAATTTATTTGAATAAGAAGCTCAACAATCTATCAGAGAAGAATACAAATATTCGGTCAGTTATTCAGTCAAATTTGGAAAATTTATTGAATATATACATAATTGTAATTCTATTTATATATATGCACATGTATGCATTGAGGATAGATTTGTTTGTTCATGTGTGATATACATAATAGGTAAGGGTAGTAATATAAATTAGTGTTGGCATGTGGTAAAGAGATGGAAAATAATATATTTACATAAAATGAGTACATGTGTTTGTCCAATAAAATGCATTGCATATTCTTCCCCTTGCAATTTCCCAGCTCTCTAGCTATTTGAAAGATTCATAAAATAGTTTTGACTATTATGTCTGAAAGAGAGCTTGTTTTCTTTCAATTCTTTCCAAAGTAGTGAATTCTTCAAGAGTGTTTAAAATATAATATAATAATCAGAAATTATCATAATATATTGCAAGTGAGATATAACTTGAGGGGTTTTGTAAACTTTAGGAAGTATAAACCAAATTAATATAAAATGTTCAAGCAAACGATACTCTGATCTCAATTATGAGGAAAGTCACAATAAAAATGCAAAACTCACATATATATGAGAATTTATCCTGGTAAATGAAATATTTAAAATATTTTGGACAGTTTTGCAAATACTACATGTTTTGAGGATAGAATATGATCCACTATCCTTCAATGGTTTGATAAATACATTTTCCCCATTTTTCACTATAGAAAATGTGTCATGGCTTTCAAACTTTGTGAAGTACAAAAATGGGAAAACTTTTACCTAATTTTCACCTTAAGATTTTCAGATTATCTGTTTCTTCTTCATTTCAAAATATGCCAGTACTGAGAAACTAATTTAGTGGAGGTATTTCTCATCAACCCAGTCAGTGTAAAATGATCTCATTGTTCAACATTGGCAAAGTGTCTATTAAAGTTAATGGAAGAAAGAATTACACCACTGAAGTAGAAGCAATGGCGATGGCTCGAACAGAAGCTTAAAGGGAGAACAGTGACACTTCCCTGGGTTTGCTTTTCATGTGGCTTTTTATTGGGGTTAGGAAAGAAGGGTTCTTATCTACCTTGAAGTACTTTTTAGGTAGCTTGTGTGTATTTATAAGCCATTTTAGTTTCTGAGTCATCTTGCCTATTCAGTATAGCTATTGAATAAACTGCTTGGGTAAATTTTTACCCTTCCTTTTATATTATGAGGTCCTATTTGCTGCTATTTCTGACTTTAACCCCTTCTATAAGGTGGTTAAATGATGACAATGATATGAAAATAGGTTTCTCTTTGCCACTTTGTTCAGAGTGGAAGTAACTTAGTACATACAGTAATTTCCCACATCCTCCACTCTACATTTAATAGGCTAATAACAACAATAACAAAAAAAGTTATTTTGTCTTTATTTATTCTCCTTTAGACATTTAATCTCCTTATTGTTGGGAATTAGATAATGACCTACCTACCTTGAATTGCTGTGTTTCTGGGCCTCACTCACATGAAAACATTGCATATGCAATTACGTATTAATAGACACATTATGAAAACACAGAATGATAGATGAATATTATAAGGAATTAACTTCTGTGATTGTGAGCAGAAAAGTCCTCAAATTTTCAGTTAGACACTTGGAAACCCAGGAGAGCTCATAATGCACTTCCAGTCTGGATCTGAAGACCTGAGAAACTCAAGGGATGCAAGTGTAAGCTCTTCTCTGATTCCTAGTACAAAGACAGGACAAAAAGAATGTCCCAATTTGAGAAGTCAGGCAGAGAAATGGAATTCTTCCCACACCTTTTTGTTTTATTTAGGCCTTCAAAAGATTGGATGTGGCTCACCAACAATCTACTGTGTTTACTTTATCCATTCAAATAATAAGCCTATCCATAAACACTCTTATAGACACAATCAGAATAATGTTCAATCAAATATACAGACACACCAGGGCTTAGTTGAGTTTAAATATAAAATTAATAATTACAATTGGAACAAGTCAATGATGTCCATAATCATAATAGAAAGTAAATATGTCTAGTATTATACATACAAGAAATAGAAAAGAAAAAAATGAAGACACACACACACATACACACACTCACACACTTATATATGTCTCTCTCTCTCTCTCTCTCTATCTCTCTCTCTCTCTCTCTCTCTCTCTCTCTCTATATATATATATATATATATATATATATATATATCAATAGATATATAGAAAGATCTAGATATCTATAGATATAGGTATATAGATATAGATTTATAGAGAGAAGGTGAGAGAAAACAGGGAGAGAGAGGTTACAAACATATTTCTTTAAAAAAAAGTCATGGAGAAAATTACTCATTTCAGTCACAGTCCTTGCTTCTGTAACTGGCCAGGTGGTAACAACTGATATATATAATATTCTTCTAATACTACTGTGTTTTATCATGTTATTTTTCTTTAGCACCTTAGCTGGTAAGTTCTTTACCTGGTGAAATGTCCCAAAGATTTATTCTGGAATGTTCTTGACCCCCAGTAGTCCTTCATGAACTAGTTGTTGTATTATTCCACTGACCTTAATTGCAGGACACAGTTATTAAGAGGTTCTCTAGAAGATCTGTGTTTAAGACACGCTCTTTCTTATCCCCATGATGGAGTAGCAATCCCATTTCCCCTTGGTAGTCAGGATCAGTCAGCCCAGCCAGCACCACAACTCCTTTACATTCCCATTGACTCAGAGGCATGAGCACCACAAAGTGGCTGTTTTAACTTTCAGTTCACTGGAGCCATCATTGTGTGCTCAGGTGGAGGTACTACTCTCTATGGAGAGAGAGACCTATAGGTCTCTAGGCCAGCAAAACATAAGTTCATGGAGATAAGGAGCTAACAGTTTGCAAGTAGGCCCATTTTGCCACTCCCACGTTTGATTAAAGGATCTTGGCTATGAAAGAAATAGAACCATACAATGCAGACTTATCCAGAGCATATACAGCTTTCTGGAGAACCAATTTTCCTGGATCAAACCAGTACTGGTATGTTTCGTTTGACTTTTTCTACCGTAATGGTTCTCATTTCATAGGTCAAAGAATCAGCATAAAGACTGCATTTGCTGAATATATCTATCACAATTACTCATTATGAAACTGGAGAACAACCAAAGAATGATCTGAGCTAACATTTAATTGGTAACCATACTACTATAAGGTCCTATTTTAAAGCAATTATGTCCAGAGTGATTACACCAAGTGAAGCACAGTAATTTTCTTGTTCTTCTAGAATTAGTACAGTTCAGATCCAGAGCCCAATAGCCCTTACAAGTCTGATTATTACCTTTTCCTCAATTCACATTTACCTCTGGATGTAAATTTTTTTTTTGGAAAAGCCTGGTAAACTGAATAAAAGTATGAATTTTTAGTAGATTATCAGGCTCTTTTCTCAAGATAATCTGGCCTGTGCATCATTCAATAGGTTCTGCATCTATAAATTGGTATATGTCAATTGATATTTATTTATTTATTTATTTATTTATTTATTTATTTATTTATTTATTTATTTTTAATTTCAGTTCAGACTTTTGTTCACTTGACCTAGAACATTTCTGCTGTTTCAGATCAAGTAAGAATTTAGTAGACTACCTGTCTATGATCAGCATGATCCACTAGCCATCGTCACTGGTCAGACTATTCTGATTGCTGCTTTGATGATGCTGTCTAGTGTGGTAATTGTGCCTACCTTGTCTTTGATGTCTGTGTGTCACCCAGGATCTAGTTACACCCACTGCACTGAGTTTTCTTGATTTAGTCTCCACAGATTCCACTATAAGTTTTGGCCTATAGAAAAAGAGCAATCCACAGAGCTATTCATGAATGCCCAAGTTCCCCTCACAAATCCATTTCTCAGTGTTGTGCTAAAAGCTGTCTTCTGACCCTTCCCACTGTGGGAGAAGTACCTCTTGAATGATAATCCACTTTACTATTCCATTCTATCTAAGCCTTCCTCTATACCAAACCAAGGATGATCTGGTGTTTCTAATTCATTCACTGTAGGCCATGTTTTAGTTTATGGTTTAAGCAACCAAACAAACAATTAAGGTCTTTATAACTTTCAGATGTAATATTACATGCAAATCTCTGGTTACTAGGGCCACATCAATACTTTTGACTTGATTCACTATGTATTCCTTCCACCATTATCCCCCACCCCAACATTTATTCTCATACATGTTTCCTAGGTTGCTATTTATATAAAGTTTGTCTTTTTTTTTTCTTTTTTGTGGAGTGTGCCTGTCCTGATGAATTCACTTTGTAACACAATTTAGGGAGCAATAGGACTTTAGACAACTTAACAGATGGAGGAAAAACAGAGGAAAGATGGGGTGAATCCTGAGAAGAATGAACATTGTCTTTCATAGCAAATGCATCCTGGAGGTAACCATAGTCATCCTCATTATGTGCGGCAATTAGTTCCAGGGACTCATGTAGATACCACAATTTGTGGACACATAATATTTTAATATTGTTTATTGTGTTTGTTAGTCATTTTCTTTTCTGGTGCTATGACCAAACCATAGGACAAGAACTACTTAGGGAAGGAAAATTTTATTTTGCCTCATAGTTTCAGAGGATCAGTTTATGGTTTTGGGCCAAAGATGAGGCAGCACCTCTTGGCACACTAGAGGAGTGCTGCCCCCTTTATGGTGGTCAGGAAGCAGAGAGAGGAGAAGAAGTTGCAGGGAAAATGAACCCCCCTAGGGTAAACTGCTAGGAACCCACTTGCTCCAATGATGCCCACCTACATACAATTAACACAGTCTCTTCAAACTAGGATGACAGCTCTGACAATCCAATTATTACTCCTCTGAAAATTCCGGCATTAAAATGGGAGCTTTTAAGGGAACACCTCAAGTTCAACCACAACATCTATGCCCTCACACATTCTTTAAATAATCTTTAGATTATTTGTAATACATAATATAGTATAATTGTCATGTAAAAATAGTTCTAATACTGTATTGCTTAGGGAAAAATCACAGGAAGCAAATCTTGATATGTTCAGGAGAGAGGCAATTTTTTTTTGCCACACATTTTTGATACATGGTTGGTTTGAACTTGTAAATGCAGAGCCAGCAGACACAAGGGGCAACCTGTGAAGTTTCCTCAGTCAATATAGGGTTATTCCCTTTAGACAGGAGTGGGCAGACTGATGCTGAAGTCAGGGAAGCTACTTCCAGAGCGGTGAGGAGGTAACCTCCACTGGCAAAGAAGAGTCATTAAAATTTAAGTCATCCCCATTTCAGATTTTTATGTTTGAATTCCTTCCAAATTAATGCCTTCACTTGGACAGTAGATATTCTGCAAGTTTGGGGGTTTGTCTTTTGTTTAACTCAGTCAGTCACAGGATGGGATTGTGTTTGATTTTCAGAAGCCACAACCCTTTTGCTAGACAAAGTTGCTTTCAGGTCATTTGTGTGGAATTTGAGTGGTGCATGGGAAATTGAAATCCCCTGCTTCTTTTTTTTTCTTTCCTCTTTGTCCTGCAAAATGAAGAGCAACTAGTCAATCATGTAAAATTCAAAAATTCATCCAAACTTTTCCAAGTTGCCATAGAAGTCATGTGGGTCCTTGCTTATTGCAAGTTGTTAATTAAGAGCTTCCACTGTAGATAGTTTATTTACTTCTGTTGCCAGGTGACATTGTGCACTTGCTTCTTTTTCTCCTGGAGCTACAGTTAGTGGGCATCATTAAATCTAATTGCATTGGAGTGAAGAATCTAGAAACTTCAGGACCAATTCAGAAAACTTCTCCTTAACATTCAATTCTTTTAGAACCACTCTTAGTACCAAAACCTATATTTGTCTTTTTTCTCCCGAGAAAGAGAAACCACACTCAGAAGATTCACCATTTGTGAAGTTTGAGTATATGCTTTTATATATTAAAATGAACATCTCTTCTTCAAATATTGACCATTCAGTCCCCGAAGCTGAATCCACAGTTTATATCTGTTCCACAGATATTATTTATCCTTACTGGACAGAGATTGCAAAAGTCTAAACTTTTCTTCATGGCCTAAAGGTGTTAATAAATAGTCAAAGCTCATTGACTTATGAGATATGAAATGCATTTCTGTTTCATTTTCCTCTACCCTTGTTTTGCAAATGAAGTACATGTTTGTTGGAATACCTGAATAAATTGCAAAGCTTTAGACTCAATTTTTTAAACATAATGTGTTCAAATATGACTGTTGGTACCTCTATATCTAAAATAATTTATAGGTTATATATACATAGCACTATTTGTATAACTGTATAGAGTGAACTGTATGCATGCATATGGAGAAGATGTCATTATGCACAACACAGGCTAAAAGTGTATTTCCAATTCTTGATGCTTGGAGTACTACTAGCAAAGAGCCCTCTGCTGTCAGTATGTTTCTAAATTATCATGGTTACAGAAAGGCCTCTCTAGGAAGCTTACACCCAGTGATTGTATGTGAAAGACTGTCCTTTAATAGGCCCCATGTTGAACATAGAGGAAGGACCATTGAAGTTTCAGAGTTGACTATGTTCAGTGAGATTTTCACCAAGAATCCTTCCCACCCAAATTGCTTCCTCTAAACAGTCCGGCTTCCTACCTGTCCCTTCCATGGAATTTGATCCTCAAATCATAGAATAATAATACTCTGCAGGTTAATCTAACATAGGCAACTTCCTGGGAACTAACCTCCAGTAATTATATATAAATAATAGATATATAATAGCACAAAGGATTCATATACACAGATTGACTGCTAATCCTTGCGTAACAAACATACAATAACCAGATTGAATTTAATCAACACTTTTTACAAAGACAAATTTTCCTCAAATTGGAATATGTACATAACTACCTTATACAATGTAGATGTGAGTTTTCATTCTCATTCTACCATGTACTAACTGCAAACTAAGAAGTTATTCACCCTTGGCAAACCTACAAATCCTTTTTATAAAAAAATAACAAGTCTTAATATATTTGTTATTAAAAGTCAGTGACACAAGTTATGTTAACCACTGGACATACTTATTTTTACATTCTTCATTTATCTACTAAGGTTTATTATACAAGAATGAATTTTATGTAGAATCAGTAAATGATGGCCATCATGGAGTTAAATGAAGTCATAGCATGTTATGATATTTGCTAGTAGTTTGTTTTTTCAAAAAAAAATATAAGTAGAAATACATTTAGAACTATATTTCAAATAATTTCCTGACCTGGATTACAGATTTAATTATGTTCCTTATGCATTTGATTTTATACTGTTTTGATACTGGGAATTGAAACCAGCATTAATTTGCTAAGCATGCACCTGGCCCTTAATTATGTTCTCAAGGATGAGTAGGCATGTAATAAGTATCCTAAAGTCATATAAAATACATATTGCTTAAGGTTAGATCATATATGGAGATATTAGATTTCAGGAAAAGATTTCCTGGGAATACTTTCTCTTTAAGTTAGTTTAAACACAGTGAAGCAGAGGAAATTAAAATCAATGTGAAAGGATGATTAAGCATAACTCCAGCAGATAATTCATGTTGCTCTAAAATAAAAGAGAGGCTTTAGGGGTTGGGGGTTCAATTGTGTTTTAAAATTTCAGTTCATTAGTGTCACATATATGCTTCTTTTTGATCAAAAATAAATATCCTTTGATTTTTGGTTGACTGAAAATGTTCATATCACAAGAAAAGGGCATTGTGCCTTTTCATGCTCTCAAATGCATCTGGGTAACCTAAGGCTAGCTATTATAAATCATGAAGAAAGTCAGGTTTAGTGAATATCAGATTTCCATTAAATCACATTCATACACAAAGAGACAATTCAAATTGTAATTGAAGTTGTCAGCTTTCATTCATCTTATAGAGGATTATTCCAGCTGCACATTACTCATTCTTTTGTACTTTGAGTCAATTTGTCTGAGGCTGTTTGCCATAAGAAGATGAAAAAGGACAGGCTGAGGTTTTCCTGTTAATTCTAAGAAAACAGTAGTGAGTTTGATCATGAAAAGATACTTTTTTATTCAAAAATATGTAAGGCATCATCTCATTTTATGTCTCACCTACAAATCATATAACAAGACAATAAAAGTGATGTACAAATATTAATTAAAATGAAGAAAATTTCAGCCCCCAGAAAGGTCTGAAAATAAAAGTGATTGAGTGATCACTAAAGATGAATGCCAATCAATTTTATTTGAATAAATTGAGGCTTCTTGTGAACTATATTTCAAAATGCTTAGAGAAGATTCATAAAAATTTCAAAAAGTAGATTTACAAAAGCATTTAAAGAAATCTCATTCTTATTTTTAGAAATACCTAAATGATATCACCATTGAAAAAACCTCGTAGAAGTCACTCTTACTGTGGTCATTAAAAATATGTTATTGTGTATTATCCAAAATTATATGTTATTTGGACACAGAACATGAGCTTTTTATATTAAATCTCAATAATCACTGCCATTAATAGTATGGAATGGAATAATTGAAATGTGAGCTTTCTATGGAAGTCAGTTATTCCTAATGCAAAGCAGTAATATTAAGTACTGAACTTATTTTCTATTTATTTTACTTTTTACTAGAAGTCTTTTTTTTCTTTTATAATTCTTAAAAATATTTCACATAAAAGCTGACTTAAATATTTAACATTTTAAAGGTTCCCGTAAACATTCCATTTATGCATGCTCCTGACCACCTTGTGGAACTCCTGATATGTCTGTGTGACCATGAACAAGAGGTCTGCATCAGCCAGCATTCCTGATACACTGAACTTTCCTCCTGGTTCTCTATCTCCAATATTTTGTCATCAACTCACTCATTTATTCATTTTCACTTACTCATTTGTTTACTCGTTCTCTAAATATTTTTCAGATCTCAACTATGTGGCAGGCACTATGCTAAACCCTGGGACTTCATTTGTTTGCTTAGAGAAGGTTCCTATCATTGTGGTTTAACTCCAGCTGTGGAGATGTAAATAATAGTGAGAAAGCCACACAAATGCAAATTTATACTCCATCCTGAATACAAAGGATCATCTATAATGAAAGATATTCCTCTGTGGGGAAGAAACTATCCAGCAATTTGGTCTGATCTGTCACTACTGATTCTAACATAATTTTTAATTGAATTATTTATAGCTTTCTTATCCAGGACCTTGATAAGTTTTCATATTTAATCTCATACTATTAAATTTGATTTTCTTTTATTTCGTAAGTATAACAACATAAAACTGGCAAAATTAATATTTATGACTTCTTCTTTTAGTTTGTTGGAAGAAAGCTAGAAATAAAGTTATTTTCTGTCTTTCCCTTATTTCATTGTACTTCTGGCCATTTAAAAATATTTCATTATAATGTTGATAAAAGCTGTAGATATTTTTGTGTTGCCCTATTTAATTGGTGATGTCTCAAGAGCAAAACTTGGTAAATTTCATTCAACAAATATTTATGAAATATTCCATGTGCTGGGTACTAATGCTGCAGAGAAACAAAACAAAACAAAAATCCCTGTGTTGTAGTGCTTACATTTTAAAAAGTGTCTGTGTTTTATCTGTCCATGTGTGTGTAAGTACAAAGTTTCCTATTTGAAGATTGCTGTAGATGGATAATTACCTGAGCATAATAGATACCAAATATTTATCATGGAAACTATGAGATAATAAAACAGTTTTCACCATATCTCCTTGCTTGTCTTGAGGGTTATATATATAGGAAAATTTACATTTTATCAACTAAAAACTCTTATTTACTAAAGTGATTTTTACATAGGCTTAAAAATGTACTGAGTATTCTTCTCCCATCCAAAAAGGAAATTTCATGGAATGTGTATTCTTTTCTTCAAGACAAATGGGAAAAAAGAAGGACTCTGAGAACCAGTGTAGCCATTTACTCAAAATGTGTTTTCTAGAAGTGTATGGCAGACTTTGGAATGCAGCAAACTATCCATTACTGAGGAATTGTCTTTTTTTTTCTTTTTAAATTCACAAATCTGCAATATTATTGGAAAACCCCTGAGGATCGTCCTTTTTAGGATGAAGAAGATGTTTCTTTTTCCAAACTTTTGCACCTAGATAACCTCCTGGTTCTTGCTATTGGCATCATTTTGTTCTTCCAGTCAGACTTGACAAGATGCTTAAACAGGCCAATGCTGTTTCTCCCTCAATGGTGGTTTGCACTTGAAAAACAGCAAGGTTCTAACAATTTTAAAAGTTCCCCACATCATTTCTCCTTGATGTTCTCAGGTCTGAAAAGTCATCTCCAACTTGCACTTATAAGACATATTCATTTATATTTTTCTAATTCTTTAGCAGATTATATAGATGCTTTATTTTACTATCAAATCTAATAATTTCATTCAACTATTACTTTATTAGTGCTTTCTCAGTTGATTTTGATAAGTGACTCTTCATGCTAAAAAATGTGCCCCCAAGCTAATCACAGGATTTGATACAAAAGTACTGAAGAAATAGTTTTTTTCACAAATAAATCAATGATAAATAACTAAATGGCATAATTCATCATTTAAGTATGATATATTAACATACCTTACATTAAGGAACCTTAAGTTTACTTTAACTAACCTTAGATTGTACACATGTTTCCAGATTTCCACCATTATTAAGAACACTATGAGAATATCCTTGTAATTAAACATTTGCAAGTCTCCTTGATTGAATATTCAAATTGTTTCTTAAAATGAATATTAGTGATTTAATATTTTTTAAAAAATTTTAATGTTTTTCTAAGAAGCATCAATAATATTGAGTATTTGCTATGTTTTGTTTGATTGACAGTTTAAAAAGTAAAAAAATATATTAGCACACAATCTATTAATTTTTTTTATTAGGCAATTGGTAAGGTAAATTTCCTATTGTTATTGTTATTTTCTGTATATAACCATATGCCAACTCTTCTTTGGTGAACTTACTTTTCATATTCTTATTTTACTTTTTCAATTAGAATAGTTGTATTCTTAAAGATTATATAATTGTTTATATGTTGATAATGTTATATAAACAATGAAATGTTATCTCCCACTTGCACTTATAGGACATATTCATTTATATATTTCTAATTATTTGGCAGGTTACATAGGTGCTTTATTTCACTATTAAAACTTTGTGTGTGATGAGCAATTATTCCCCAAACTTATAAAACTAATTTTTATTATGACTATGATTTTAAAAATTAAAATTTTTAGACTTTCAGTTCTTAATATGTTAGCTTTTAAATTCCTATAAAGGACTTTCTTGAAAAATGTTTAGACATCATTTATAATTATTATGTACAAAGTTTGTTTAATCTTTAAATATTTAATTTAATTAGTATTTGCTTATACATTGTATGTTTGGATTTTCAGGTAAATTTATAGCTTGAAACAAAAGACATTGTTATATTTTGGATATGAGATGTCTGTCCCTCAAAAGATCCTGTTACTGTAGGAATATTCAGTGCTATATGATTAGATCATGTGAGATGTAATCCAAGTGGTCCACCCAGATTTCAATGAACTGACTGGGTGGTTTGTAGGCATGGGGAGTATGGTTGGAGAAGTTGGGTCATTGGAGATGTATCCTGGAAGGGTGCTTCTGTCCTGAGCTGCCATCCCCTGTTCCTGACTCCATCATGATCACAGAAGCTTTTCTTTTCAACTGGGCCCTTCCTCCATGATGTTCTACCTCACCTTGGGCCCCAAGCAGTGGACTTGGCTATCTATTGAATAAAACCTCTGAAACCCTGCGTCCCAAATAATTTTTTTCTCCTCTAAGTTTTTCTTTTCAGGTATTTTGGTCACAGCTGACCAAAATAGAAATATACAAAAATGAAATCTACAGTTTTACTCACCTTTATTGGGGTGACTTGTTATTCATACTCCCGTTCAGCTTTTAAGAACATAATTTGGCCTGTAGTCAGTCATTCCTTCTGTGCAGAAAAACTCACATATTTCTGCATGTATTACTTGGGGGTAATTTATATGACATACTCCAAAATTCATTTATAACACAGTTTTTGCGTGCCTGGTAAGTAGACTTCCCACTACTCTATTAAATTTTTATTATTATTCTAAATTAATATTATAAGATCAAGTCCTTATTGTTGACTCTCCCTGTTTTTTTTTCTCATTAGTCAGGTTTATCTATTCTTTCCTTTTACCTCTTTATAGTAAAGAGAATCACAAGGAGCATCACATGTTGACTCATCTATTCTTCAGTAGATGAGTTAGTGGTTAGTGTAGGTTTCACTACTTCTCTATTTATGATGGAGATATTAAATTGCACTAGACTCCTCCCCAGTAAATTTGTAATTTTAGAACTTTTTGTGCCATATTCATTTTTCCAAAATATCAGTGTCATGGTGCTAATTTGGGGATATATACATTTTTTTGGACTTGAAAGGAAATTCACTCTTTTGAAATAAATGAGAACATATTAATGTGCCAGGACATCTACTTTTCAAAAAAGACAACATGTATTCTGACAGGTTTACCTTCTAAAATTGACTAATGCAGAATTTAAAATGGAAGATCTGTGTGTACTACTACATGGGTCCTAGTTCTTAGCTACACTTCCTTTGCTTAGAGATGCTGGAGCAGGAGATTTTGACCACAGGCTCCATCTTGTATGTATATCATCTTCCTAAGATTTACCCAATTAAAGATATCTCCCATTACATTCCCTATATTGTCTTTTTCCCCTGGCCTTGTAAACTCTTCCTTATCTTTCTAAAGAGCTTTCATGTATTACTTTATCAAATTTCACAATTCTTCCTATAAATACTTTCTTAGTATATAATGTTTTTTACTTCTCTTGAGGCTAATCATGTTGCAACATGTTAGTTAAGAATCAATTCCTATGTTTTTCTTTCTTTTTTTTTCTGGAATATGTTTACACTTCTACTTGAGGTAAAACATGCATAATGCCTTCATGACTGCATGGGAAAAAAGCGCATAGTCATAGGATATTTTAAGAATAAAATTACACTGGTGTGGATACAAAATATCAATCAACCACAACAATTTTTAATGCCAGACAGTGTTGTGCTATGCCTGGAAATAGGTGCCACCTCACATAAAACCTACCTTGTGCAGTTCATATCTGCTACAGTTTGGTCCACCATGGAATTTGGCATGCTTAAACAACCCCCACCAAATAAATGCTTATTGATTAAATTTTTAAAATGTCAGAGAATTAAAAGTAATTTTCTTAGGAAACATAAAGATTTGCATGGAGAAGATAACTATTACAAGAAAAACAGGTAGGAGTATAAAAGCAGTACAGTGAGTAATGCTTCAGTCTACCAAAGTAAATGACCCAGAAAAGCTTTCCCAGAAGAAGTGACATTAAGATGCACTTTCAAGAGCATATACTTTTTATTTCTGGGATGAGAGGTGATGCAAGCAATTCTTTCTTTATTTTTTTTAAAGAGAGAGTGAGAGAGGAGAGAGAGAGAGAGAGAGAGAGAATTTTTTAGTATTTATTTTTTAGTTATTGGCGGACACAACATCTTTGTTTGTACGTGGTGCTGAGAATCGAACCCGGGCCACACGCATGCAAGGCGAGCGTGCTACCACTTGAGCCACATCCCCAGCCCTGATGCAAGCAATTCTACCTGTGAGAAAAAGGATATGGTTTTAGAACAAAATGACCCATATAAAAGTCCAGAGACCATTATGACACATAGGCCTTAAGTAAGCACCTGTGTCTCCTTTAACTTCCCTATTATTTTTTTAAAAAATATGGCTCCACTTATAATATAATTTCCCCAAATCTACAACAATTTTGGTACATATCTATGATAGACCCAAAATAATTGTCATCATACTAAACGTATTCATCATTTTAAAATTACTTTTACCAAATGGCCTTTGAAAATTTGAAAAATTCAAATAACAGATTAATTTCAGTGTATTCTAATATACCTAATTTTGTGAGCAATAGCAAATATCCAAATATGGGGGGTATTTTTCCACATATTTATATTTTCTAAATGCCAAAAGAATTTGCATTTTCATATGCAAACTAGACACAATAAAACTATCGATAATTAAAGCATTCTTAAATCCAGTTGGAGAAAGTGGTGAAAGACATTCCAGGAGAAAGAAGCAAAGCAGAACAGTAGTGTTTGAAATGGTCTAGCTATTTGATGATAGTTTACTAACCCAGCATCATCAGAATATGGGAAAGGGGTAAGAAGTAGTTAGACATCTGGAAAGAAAAGATTAGAACAAATCGTAAGGGGAAATTTTTTGCACACTACTACACTTATTTTATATCTACATCTGAGCAAAGCAAAATTTTAAGTATTTAAAATTCTGATCCTGATTACTGTTTGGAAATATTAAGCCAGGTTAAAAATATATTTTAATTTGTTTACCTAGCTTTTAAGGTAACACCATGGGGGTAAATGTGCAACATAATTTTAGAGTCTTTCCTGATTGATAGTTATGTAGAGTAGTGAATGTAAGGTAAAGGTCTGAACTTTGTTCAGATCTTGGGATGACTTTAAAGATAATCAGGTACAAAGGTTAATAGCAAAATACCACCAACACTATTGATTGCATGCTCTCTTTTGGTGAAGGGGGAAAAAATCTAACAATAGTGAAAATTTTACTAATCTGAAAAGCAATTTGTACATAAAATATTTGTCTTCAACATATAATCATTGAAATGAGAAGATACCATAAAGACATAGTATATATATATATAACAAGTTGCAGGCTTGGAATGGGTGAGGTGGTTACTACTATATGTGAGGCAGAAGTAAATGAAAAAGTGAGAGCTGTTGCACCAAAACATACACAGGCATAATTACTGCCAGAATCAATATATTAACTTATATATTTCTATCTATCTATCTATCATTTATCAATCTATCATCTATTTACCTACCTGTATGCTAAGCAAGCATTGTACCACTAAGCTACAACCTCAGCTCTAAAACAGATTTAAAATCTACGATGAAAAAAATACAATAAAAATATATATTCAAATCAATAAACTATTTTGTTAGCTGAATACTACAATTATGGTAAAATTGATAACAATTTCTTAAGAAGTTTGGATATTGTTATATTTATATAAAAACATAAAAGATAAAAAGGACTTTAAGTGACTGTGTCAAAATATGAGTCTAGATTTTTCCCCCCACATTTTGGAATAATCCCTAAATAAAGAAACAGATTAATAATGAATTTTCTAAATTAGAGTAGAAGCTCTTGCAAAAGTTATGAAGAGAAAAATGTTACTGTATAACAAATGGGAGAAAAATAAATGCACGTGTTTCTGAAACTGATAGTCTATTTTCAATTTCTTGACTTCATTTGTAGAGATTCAAAACTTTTCTGATTGAGTAACTGAAAATATTGGACATCAGATTAATAATATAATAGAAATAAAACTTCAACAAAATATAAACAAATTGATGATAAAAACTTATAAAACATGTTCATATATTTAATATATAAAGTTAATTGAAACAAAATTTAGATAAAAATTGAATGATTATTTACAATTCTATTTCTTATTCAAATGAAAGGAGAAGAACATTCATAAGAAAAAAATCAGTATAACAAGTAGTTCCTTAGTGTTTATCAAGAAAGTACAATTAGAAAAATAGGTAGAAATTTAGGTGTGGACAATTACGGTCAATCATGAAAAAAAATAAAAATAAAAATAAATTTAAAAAAACATGTTCTTGGTGAGAATTACTTGATTTTAGTCTGGCTGGGTTCTTCCAGAAGGAGAATAAACTTCCTCCCATGAGAAATGAGTAAACATTATATTGAAGGACTTATTAGACTTAATTTTTCTCTACTTGAAGGTAAAAATATTCAATGATCTGAATCCATCATTATTTTCTTATAATCAATGAATCTAGACTCATAAGATCTGACTTACATTTTCTAAAAGCATTAAAAAACTGAAATAATTCTCAAACCTCCCATACTCTAGGAACATTATCTTTAATCTCCATATCCTTCTTTTGTTACATCATAAAACACTTAAATATTATTTGATTATTCTTTCTGAATACTTGAAGATTATTTAAAGTAGCTACAAAACATATAAAAATATTAAGTTCAGAATTTCTTTTATATAAGATCTGGATGTTTCACTATTTAGGTTATGTATGTTATTAAATATTGTTTTATAAATTCTAAAATAACATCAATAAATTAAATTAAGCATTCCAGAAAGAACATTTTATTTAGCTGAATGTAATTGTATCTCCATGTGCTGATTAGAATTCAAGACATATTTAGATTGTAAGGTGAGCAGACCTGAGAATAAGTGAACACATGGTATGAAAGAGTAGAATGTTTTAAAGAAACCAGATTTATTTTGTTATGCAAGATAATTACTTTCTGTAACTGCATCTGCTTTAGAGTTTTTGTTAGTTGGAATCTAAGACAACCTAACTTAAACAATATTTTTTCTATTTTCAACCATGTACATAAATATATAAATAAATGATTTTTTTTTTTCAGAATTCTATGTGACAAAATTCTCAAAATTTTAGTTAAAAATTCCAAGAGGGCACAGGAGGCTTATTTTATCAAGATAAAAATTTATTCATTAAATTTTATAAATATCTTACAGTTAAAAGAACAAATAATTTAATAAAATTACTATGAATTGATATTAATTTTATTAAAAAATCATGCTGGTAACTTCCCAGAAAAAAAAATAAAGTTCTCAAAGAATAATGTAAGAATGTTATATAAAGCCATAGGCTTATTTCTTCTTATTGGTACACTTTAGTTATACAGAACAGTGGGTTTCCTTGTGTTGTACCTGGTAAACCATGCTTATAAAATACTTTGATTTTAAGCATTCCCCTGAACCTGTCTCCCACTTTGCTCTGATTACCTTCCTCTACAATAATAGGCTCTTTATTATGCTCCTGATTTTTTTGTTTGTTTGTTAAATTTCTTCTTCTAGCTTCTTCATATGAGGGAAAGCCTGCAATGTTACTCTTTCTGACTTTGGTTTATTTTGCTTAACAATGTCATCTCCAGTCCCATCAATTTTCCTGCAAATGACTTAATTTTATTTTTTTCTGGATGAATAAAATTTTATTATGTACACAAACCACATTTTTTATTTATTTTTCTGTCAGGTGACATCAAGGCTAGTCGAAAAACTTAATCATTGCAAAATATATTCCAAAAATCATGGTGTGTATGTATCACTATATTATGCTGAGTTTAATTCTTTGGGAGTAATACCAAAGAGTGATATAACTGCATCATATGGTAGTTCTATTTTTAGTTTTTTATGGAAACTCTTTACTGATTTTCATAGCAACTGTACTAGTTCACATTTTTTCAAGGAATTCCTTTCTCTGCACATACTCATCAGAATTTGTTATTGTGTGTGTTTTGTTTAGTTTTTTTTTTGTTGTTGTTGTTTTGTTGTTGTTGTTGTTGTTTGTTTGCTGGTGCTGTGGATTGAATGTATGCTAAGCAAGCACTCTGCCAACGGAGCTACAGTTTCAGCCCTATTGTTTGTGTTTTGATGATTGTTTTCTAATTAGTGTAAGATATAATTTCAGTGTACATTTGATTTTCATTTTCCTAATTGCTAAAGATATTAAAAACTTTTTACATATTTGATGGTCACTTGAATTTCTTATCTGAGAACTGACTGTTATTTTGTACATTTATCGATTTTTAATTTTGTTATTTATTTGTTTATTTTTAATGTTAAGGTTTTTCAGTTCTTTTTAAATCCTGGATATTAATTCTTTGTCAGAAGAGTAGTTAGCAAACATATTCTACCATTCCCTAGACACTTTCTTCACGGTGTTAGTTGTTTCTTTGCTATGCAGAAACTTCTAAATCGGATGCTATTTTATTTATTAATTTTTGGTATTATATCCTGAGTTTTGGGTTTGTTATATGTAGCATTTATCATAATAAATTCTGCTAAATTCCTTCTATTTCTAGTTTTTTCAGAGCTTTCATCAAGAAATGGTCTTGAATTTTGTTACAGATTTATTTGCATCTATTGAAATAATTGTGCGATTTTTCTCCTTGTTTCCAATTATGTCATGTATTACATTTACAGATTTGTATAGGTTGAACCATCCTTCAATCCCTGGGGGGCCAAGGGAGGCAATTCAATCATTGTGTGTGATCTTTTTGATGTGTTTTTAAATTTGGTTTGCAAGTGTAATTTAAGACCTTTGTATGTTTTTTCATTGAAGTTATTGGTCATAATTTTATTTCATTTTAGGATCCTTATTTATCTTTGGTATCAGTGCTTCATACAATGAGTTTGGAAGTATTCTCTCCCTTTCTAATTCACACAATAATTTGATAAGTGCTGGTGTTAGTTTTTCTTAAAAGATCTGTTAAAATTAAGCTGTAACCCATAAGATTTTAGGCTGCTCATTTTGGGGAGTCTACTTAATACCATTGCTTTTAACTTGTCTGTTTAAGTTTTCTATTTCCTCTTGGTTCACTTTTGGTAGGGTATGTGGCTAGAAATTAAGATGTTTCTTTCAATTTTTCCAATATACTGAAACATACGTTTTCAAAATTGTCCCTAATGATCCTATGGATTTTAGTGGTGTCTATTTAATATCCTAGTTTTCCTATCTATTCTTATTTAGATCATCTCTTTTTTATTTAGATAGCTGGACTAAGTGTTTATCAATCTTGTTTATCTTTTTAAAGAACCAATTGTCTCATTGACCCTATTAGTTTTATTTTTAAATTTTCTATTTTTATTATTTTAGCTTTGATCTTTATTATTTATTTCCTTCTCCTAGTTTTCAGATTGGTTTGTTTTTGTTTTTTGGTGACCTTAAGATTCATTATTAGATTATCCTTTTCTTTCCTTCTTTTTTCTTTTCTTCTTTTTTGAAAAATTTTCTGATTTTTTATGTGAGAACTCCTTACTAAAAACTTCCTATTACTTCATTAGTTGTATCACACATAATGTTGCGTTTCCATTTTGTGTTATTTAATTTTTTAATTCCCCTCCTCATTTCAGCAATAATTAATTCATCATTCAAAATTGTATTGATCAATCTTCAGGTACGATTTTAGTTTCTGAGATAATGTTTGCTGTTGAGTTCTAAATTCATTCCATCATGCTCTGAAAAGGTGAAAGAAATTATATAAATTTAATTTTGTGTTATTCCAGAATTGCTTTGTGCTCTAATATATGACCTATTTCTATAAGCAGCTGAAAAACAATGTATTCATTTGCTATTTGGTGAAATATTCTTTCAATATTTCTTAAGACTATATGACCTATAGTACACATTAAATATCTTCTGTCCTTGTTGATTTTCTGCGTGGATTACCTCTATGTTGGTAATAGTGCTGCACTGAAGTTTCCTACAATTAATGTGTGGGTGCCTATGTGTCTCTTTGTGTCAACTACTGTTTGTTTTATGTAACTTGACACATAAAAATTCATGGCATAAATATTTAAAATTGTGATTTAATCTTATTTTATTATTTAATTTACCACTATGCAATGTCCTTCCCTGACACTGATGACTGATTTTGACTTGAATTTTACTTGGCCAGATATGAGCATGGCTCCTTCTGCATGTTTTCAGATGCCATTTGCATGAAATACTTTCTATCATTTCATTTTCAGTCTGTAAAAGCATCTGCTTATGATTTCCATTTATTAGAGTAATACTCTAATAGAGAAAAAATAGGTACTAAAGAAAATAAATATTAAACTAACATGGTGCATAAAATGAATAGAAAAAGTAGAAGAAGCAAAAAGTGAAGGAGAAGGGAAGAGTGGGAGGGAAAGGATACACAAGAAGCAGAAGTTAGAAGGCAGCAAAAAGAGGAAAGAGTTTTTTTTTTTATTATTCTGAATTAAGGTAAGATTGATACAACGTGATTTTATTTTACTTGTGTCATGTAATTACAGAACAGGAATTGAGGTTAAGACATTTTTAGAATTCTCAAGTTAAATTACTCTTGGTACAATTTACAGAATTTTGTATATATAGAAATTGAATATTATAAGTATTATATTTAAGGATGATGAGAGTTTTATCTAGTTGAAAATATTTTAATGAAATTCCAAATAGCAAATTAAAACAGTAATTCTGAAAAACTTTGGAGTGCTTTGATATATACATAAAATATTCTACAAATTACTAGATATTTTTTCTTATCATTTGGCTTTAATTCAATTACACATTTGGAAACCTAAAAAAAAATTCAGAATTTCCAAGAAAAATTGAATCTATACTATATTGAGTAGTTTTTTTATGTTCTCAACTATTTTAGACACTTTCATTCAATATTATAGTTTATTTATTTTTTAATCATACATATTCAATAGATAAATGAATTGAGACACAAATTTCACTGGGCAATTTAGAACTGAATCAATGTTTTCTAAACAAAAATTTTCAGTTCTAGCAGCTTTTTTAGATACTTTATCAAAAATATGATATTTATTATTCATTTCACCTAAACCCAATTTTGACCATCAAAAATGAAGAAAGATGCTTTTAGAATTTAGATAAGCTTTTATTAGATCACATTGTTAAAATGTCATAATAAAATTCAAAGTTAAAGTTTTAAAATCCTAATGTAAAGTTTATGTAGAGATTTTTATTATCTAAAACATTAAAATAGTTTTGGATACTCTCCTAAATATTAAAATTAGGAGTAAATTTTAACTACTGTATTCCAAAAAAAAAACATAGTTATTCTAATTTTTAAGTTAAGTTCTCTTTCTTCTAATTTGTTACTAATTTCATATAGTATTTTAAAAATTTTAATGTATTGGGTTGATAATTTAAATAAAATGAAAAAAAAACACTTTACAAATATAAATATGTCCATGGTACCAATATACTATAAAATAATACGTGTATATAAAGAGGAAAGTATTAATGAAACCATCTTAAGTCTTTGGATACATTCTGTAAGTTAAATTTTAAAAACTCATCATGTGTAGTGTGATGTTTATGTACTTCATACAATACAAATAAAGGAAGAAGAATAAAAATATCACGATTCTACTGAAGAAAATGTTACTTTTCCAGAAAGTTAAGGGAAAAAATAATCCAACATATTGAGAAAAATAAAAACAGTTACACACACACACACACACACACACACATACACATACACACACAAAATGAGTTTTCAAACACCCGATACTCAAATTTTAGCATCTTAGAAAAATTGCTGTGAAGAGAGCAATATTGGAGATGAATTTAAAAATTGTATAAAATTTTGAAAAAGAAAAATATGATTTCAACAAAAATATTAATTTTCTGATATATAATTTGCATGAGTTGTTTACTGTGTACAACACTGGAGCCCAGTGAAGAATTTTTGCAATTTGATACTGATATGAAATCTGTGGTTTAGGAACTCTTAACCTGTGAAAGTAAGCAGGAAAGGTTTCAGTGAGCAGTGGAAGGCAAATGAATCATTTCAGTGGCAGCTATCATAACCAAAGCATAGTTTTGTACATTCAGGCTGAAATAGCAAAATATCATTTAATGAGTGGCTAACAAATAACTAAATTATATTTCTTTACAATTCTGGATGCCAGAAGTTACAGGATTGAAGGTTTGCATTTTCAGTGTCTATAGAAGGATAGCTTCCTAGTTCAAAAAGTCCACTTTTACTGTAACATTGCATGGTATAAGGGTTCACTTTTGTAAGGATACTGATGCCATTTTTTAATTATCTCATAAAATTCCCTAGCCTAATATTAGCTCCTTGAAGATTAGACTTCAAAATATGAAATTTGGGGTATATGAGCGCATGAATGGGAAAATATAAGTAGGGTAAAATGTACAAATTTGAAGACACTGGTTTTGTCTAGTACCTCTGCATTACCATATATTGGAGTAACTAAAACACATAAATTTCCATAAATTACAAATTGGAATTGTTGGTTGACATAATTACATAGTCCACAATTGTTATCAAATTCAAGAGGATTTATTTCCATGATGTAATTTTGTGTTTAAACTCAACTTTCTTTATATTTTATAAAGTTTGTTTATCTTAACATTAAGAATAGCAACCACAACCCACCCTGTACTGACACAAGTAGATAGTACACTGGATAGTAAATAGTACATCAGTATAGAATCATTATTCTTCTTTATCTCAGGAATTTTGGAAAGAAAAGTTTGCATGTTTGTTTGTTTTTTATTAAAGTAGGTAATTCCTGAGCAATGCCTGGAGTTTGTTAATTCACATTAACTTCAGAAAAAAATATACTTCCCCAGAGTAACCACCACAGGAGAACATAGAATCTTGCTGATTGACCACCTGGGGGCATGTGATTCATCCTTGAGACTGAAGTGGAGTCAATTTGTGTTGGTAAAACAGACATAAAAAATAGGAAAAGAAAATTTTTCAATAGATTAAGTTAACACTGTCAATTACCATATCAAGAATGATGAAGAATTTTGAAAGATATTTGGCTTTATCAACTTGAAGAGATAAGTAACTTTCTGGAAACAAACTCAGAAGACTATCATGTGAATAATTCAGTATCATAATTTATTAAAATAGAATAAGTGGTGAAGCAAGTACATATATGTTTTTCAAAATTGTAATAATAAATAAAAGGGGAAAATTCTAATTTTTTTTCTTGCTTTATGTCCATTACACAAGATCTTCAACTTCATTAAAATCTTTTCCTCAGTCTCACAACATCAGCTTTTCTCAGGAAGCAAGCCAACTCTAAATGTGCAATTTTGGAAACTCTCTTTTAAATATCCTCACTACATTGTTCTTTATCATATACTTCCCTCTCCTTCACAACTTATTTCTTATCATTTCAGCTATCTACCATGTCCCTTCCATTCACAGTGAAAAATCCTCAATGAAGAAAGCCAAAACTTGTAAGATTTATTAGGACCGTGAAATTAGAGAAACTTTAGGGGAGCTAACCACACCTATTAGGAATCGATTCTTTTCCTTATCAACACATTAAATGTCCCCTTGTCAACTCTCTATCCCAGTACCATAGACTTTGTTATCAGTAGATAAATGATTGTCCTGTTTTACAAATGATATTGCACCTGGGCAGCCAGAATACACTCTTAATATCCCATCTTCCTATCTTGCTATAGCTATTGAATGTTTACTCTTCTTTATGGGTCTTGACTCAGAAAATTTTGAATACACTTTTCTAAGTAATTTCTGTGCAAATATAAGACATAAACCAAGAGGTAATTAAAATAGAGCTCTGTGTATGTCATGCTAAAGGTGTGCTAAATGTCTCCAGAAACCGCTTACCTTCATTCAGAGAACATACCTGACTTAGAATATAAAGCAAAATGTGTTTAATATCAATTGCAAAGTAATTCTAAATAAAGGGAGCAGTCTGAATAGGTGTCAGAGATATCCAAGTATTACAGAATCATGAGAATGGCAAACATTTAATTTTTATCAAAGCAAGGAGATACATAGGAATGACATTATGAAGGAGATTATATAAACATATATATATATATATACACACACACACACATATGTATATCTTATATATATCTTATTTAATGTAAGATAAGCAGATATATTTCCATGATGTAATTTTGTGTTTAAACTCAACTTCCTTTATATTTTATAAAGTTTGTTTATATATATATATATATATATATATATATATATATATATATACACACACACATACATTCACATACACACACACATACATATATATCTTATTTAAGAAAACAAAGAATAATTGAACAATAATAAATTATCTCTTTGGATTCATCTCCCATGATGCTTTGATTAAGTTGGTAATAAGTTTCTGTGAGAACATGATGAGGGCTTAAGCCAAAATACTCAGAGTGAGGAGAGGATGGGAGATAAGGGAATATTTACAGGTACCATCAAATCTTCCAAGGAGTTTGGTTGATAAAATAACAATCAGTTTAAGGTTGATAGTTAGACAGGAATTGTAATGGGATATATTTATCTACCTCTACCCTTTTGATTAGGGAGCCACATTTACCCACATCCCTTGTACTTTAAGTTTCTTGGACTGCATATCGTGCAGTCCAAATACATCAATTAGAATATTGTTTTTAGGAATAATTTTAGCTGTGGAACAGATTTCCTCTTCTTCTATTAAATATGACACCATAAAAACCATGTGACTATGTATCTTCCAAAATACACTTTCTCAACCATATGAGGAGAGACAGCAGTTACAAAGAAAACATAGAACAAATTGAATTTATTAGATAAGAATGATGGGCAAATTACTACAGCCTGACTCAGAGCACCTAATATCTAATAGAACAGAAAAACAAAGCATTTGGATTTCAGTTAGTTAGTCAAAAAGTTTAGATCTTGATTCAGCTTGCTAGGATTTATTTCTGCTATATAGAAATAAAAGGTTCTTGATTAAAAAAAAATATTCACTTGCATTTCAAAGTAAAATCTCTCCCGTTAGGCCAAGGTTGTGACTCAGTGGTAGAGCTCTTGCTTGCTATTTGTGAGTCACTGGGTTCCATCAATCCCCAGCACCACATAAAAAATAAACAAATAAAATAAAGGTATTGTGTCCATATACAACTAAAAAAACATTTTAAAAAATCTTTCCTGTTACAATCAATATCATTTTTTATGATTCTCATTCTACCTTTCCAATGAATTGGACCAACCAGGTTTTATCTTCATTTGTTACCCCTTTATTAAACTTTTGTAATAGTACTGTTGAAATACAACACACAGAAAAAAAGTAAAACAAATGTACAAATGTATTTGATTCAGCTTTCCTCTCTGTGAACAATCAGGTAACTCCTTTTTTTTTTTTTTTTTTGTCATGTTGGAGATTGAACCCAGGGCCTTGTGCATGTAAGGCAAGAACTCTACCAATTGAGCTATTATTTAAGAAAACAAACAAAAATTGAACAATAATAATCCCCAGCCTCGTTTTTTTTTTCTCTCCAAAAAAAAAAAACACATCAATTTTTTCACCATACATTTTATTTTGCCTCTTTCTGAATCTTATATAAACAGAACAATTCAGTATTATTGATGCCTATGGTTTGGAAACCCATATATGTGAGATATACCACTTCCCAGTTGATAGATAGTTGTCCTAAATATAACCAGAAAGCTATCATCAGATTATAACTTATAAACTGAGCTTTCAAATTGACAACATAAGACACTCTGGGGCTCTTTTGTTTTTAGGGACCTCTAAGGTTCATGAAACAAACACAACAAATAAACCTTTGTAAAAGTCTCAATATAGGAGTTGATATTGAAACATAAAATGATATTTTCTAACAGAAACATCAATACTTTGTAATCTGACTAGATCAGTTGTTTTTAATTAATGTTTACATAATAAATATTATTTTACTTTCAAACTGACTTTACTCCAATAGTTTATACTTCTTCTGTCAGAAGCAAAACACTGAGTTCATTTGTAAATTAGAATTTGACATTTTTCCCTTTGGAACAATTAGTCTATTTCAATTTTTGGAATTTAATGGTATAATTGTCTTTAAAATAAAATTTCACCATGTATTTTCTAATTGTTTTTTCTTTTGTCAACATTCAGGGATTCTTATTTGGCTACTTGTAGATAATATACTTACTATTTTATTTTGTGCCTCTATTGGTTGGTAATTTGCATTTTAAGAAAGCATTTATTAGTTACTGTAGATAATACAGCATGCACTATTTTTTATTAAAGATAGTTATGAGATGAATTTCCATTTGACTTCATTTTCTTTCACAGTAACAAATATAAGCAGGGCTGGGGTTGTAGCTCAGTGGTAGAGCCCTTGCCTGGCACATGTGAGGCACTGACTTTGATCCTCAGCACCACGTAATGAATAAATAAATAATGGTATTGTGTTGCCCCCCCCAAAAAAAGAACGTAAGCTTGTCTAATAATAAATATAAATACAATATATTCATATTTATTGGAAATATAAAATATTTCCATTTTCATCCCAAAACTCTTAGTTTCTCATTATTATGTGATATTTTCAGAGAAGGCAATAGTGATTAGTTTCTCTCAATATTTGAAAGATATTATTGTATCATTTCCCATTCCAGTGTTCCTGTTCAGAGATCAGCTGCAACTAAAGATGTTCTTCACTTTTTTTCTGACTGCTTTGAAGATTTAACTGTTCATGTAGCTTTTAGAAATTGATGACACAGGTACATAATTGATAGAAAAGGAATTTGTAGGTTTTCAAAAATTTTGTGTGTTGCTTAATTTCACCAGCTATGGAAAATTCTCAGCAATTACCTTCTTAAACAGAGATTCTGGTCTACTTCCCCCAACTTTTTTTTTTTATTAAGTGGCATTAAACATGCACACCGTCTGAGGGCATGATTTATGTCTCTTCTGCATGTTTATGTATTATGCTTCATATTTTTTGTCCTGCCTTATAGTTAATCTTTTCATCTATTCCAGTTTCCTCATTTCCTCTTTGTTAGTTAATTACCTCCCTTTAAATTTTCACATTGATTTTTTTTCAGTTTCTATATATTTCTCTATAAAATTACTTTGTCGTTATTCTTGTCATTTTACATTTCTATAAAAAATCTCTATCTAGCAGTTGTTATTATTTTTACTCATACCCTCTTATGTCAATCTTCTCCCCTTATTATAAAATTTTATATTTATATCAATGTAATTTCTTATGTTCTGCATTTTTTTGTGAATGATCTTACATTATTAAGTATTTTGTAACTTATCTTCTAAATAACTGTAATGAATTAAGGGTTGTATTTTTGTTGTTTCTGTAGAATTTATTAGCTACTTGTGTTCCTATTTACATTTCTGTATCTTTCTTGATAAGGTCTCCAAATTTACTGCCATATTTTTCAATTTGCTTTTTTTTTACTGAGTGGAAATCATTGTTTTGGGGTCTGAATGCATGTCTTTTATATATAAAATATGTAAATATCTTCTTTCTGTGGTACCTTTTTTTCCCCACTTTCACAGTGTATTGGAAGGCAAAAAATAAATCCAATTTCAATGTAACTTGCTTTTTCTTTGATCATTTTTGAGTTTGTATTGGTTTTTTTAAGAAACTTTTGCTTACCTCAAGTTTTGAAAGTGGTTTTCCCCTGTGTTATTTGTTTGTTTCCAAAATATAATTGAAACTCTTATGCATGCATATAGTATTTGTTATATTTAATGTTTGTACATGCTGTGTGGAAGATTTTGAAGGTTTTTTGTGCTCATATAAATTGTTCATGTGTTCATGTAAGCACCTTGAAACATTTTAATTTTTCTATTGAATTACCTTAACAAATTGCTTAAAGATCAGTTGACCACATATGTGAGGATCATTTCTGGGGGTTTTATGCACTGTACTTATTCATCAGTGTTCTCTTAAGGAAACACCTAAAATAGAAGGGTTGTATCATAACTCTGGACCCAGGTAGTCAGGTTCTGTGTCTCACAAATTTGAGGAATGAAATCCCAAGACACAAGGGTCAGAGCAAATAATAGAAAGAAAGCAGAACTCCTGATAGGGAGAGGCCCAAAGAAAGGGATGTCAAGGGTTTGTTGACTGAGGGTTTTTCAAGGCTTATCTGATGGCCCAGCCCAGGAGATAGTAAGGTGAGGGATGCCAGCATGGACCAACCAAGCTCTTTGAACTCAAAGCTTAATAAGCCAATCATCAAGAAAACATTCAGCATTTTTTTGTTGTTGTTGTGATTGGTAACTTCGCTTAGCATTTTCTTCTCCAATGCCATCCATTTACCTGAAAATGCCATGATTTTATTCTCTTTCATTGCTGAGTAAAATTCCATTGGGTATATATGCCACATTCTTTTTTATACATTCATCCACTAAAGGGCATCTAGGTTGGTTCCACAGTTTAGCTATAGTGAATTGTGCTGCCATAAACATTGATGTGGCTGTGTCCCTGTAGTATGCTGTTTTTAAGTCTTTTGGGTTAAACCATGGAGAGGGATAGCTGGGTCAAATGGTGGTTCCATTCCCAGATTACCAAGGAATCTCTATACTTCTTTCATATTGGCTGTACCAATTTGCAGTCCCACCAGCAATGTATGAGTGTACCTTTTTCCCACATCCTCACCAATACTTATTGTTGTTTGTTTTCATAATAACATGGCTATTCTGACTGGAGTGAGATGATATCCTTGAGTAGTTCTCATAGTGGGGTAGGGAGGGGAAGTATGGAAGGAATAGATAAATTCTAGATAGGGCAGAGGGGTGGGAGGGAATGGGCGGAGCAGGGGATTAGAAAGGATGGTGGAATGTGATAGCCATCATTATCCAAAGTACATGTAAGAAGACACAAATTGGTCTTATGCACAACCAGAGATCTGAAAAATTGTGCTGTATATGTGTAATAAGAATTGTAATGCATTCTGCTGTCATTTTTTTTAAATAAGCCAATCATCAGTGCATATTTTCAATTATCTATTTATATAATTATGAGTACAGGTCTCACCTGTTAGTTTTTGACAAGTCAGAAAGAGGAAACATTTTGTGTAAGGGGTCTGCTGTGGCCGGCCTTTGATAGGGGTAAATGCAAGTTTATTTAAGGAAGGGCTGCTGTGGTTCAAGCTGTGAGGAACAGAAATAAATATTCTAGGTCAGAAGAAGACCTTGTGGTTAACACTGACAGGGAGGAGTAAATGACAGGATGTCATTCAGAACTGCTTCTCCTTTCACATTGGCATGACATCCCCCTCCCCTCCTGTCCTTCTCCAAGGCCCTTGTCCTGACTGCCAATGAGAGATCTATATTCCTGTCTTAATATCATAATGTAAGATTGGTTTGATGTTACAGTCATCTGTCCCAATTATTTTCAGACAGGTTGAACTCTTCAGTGTGCTTCCCTCTTGCCAAGATCACAATGTCCTATAGCTTTAGAGGAAGTGTGAAATCTGGCAGCATGAGTCTCCCGTCACAAATTTGTTTTGGCTCTCCTAGTTACTTCACATTTTAATAAAATTACGGAATTAGATTATAAATTTCTACCAACCAACCAGATAGGATAATAAATTGTGCTATGTTGACTGTGTAGTTCAACAGGGGAAAACTTCAAGTATTGATATCGATGAGTATTATGTATTATACCCATTAAGTCTCCCTCCAATCACTTATGATTTTCAAAACAATCTCAATAGTACTTTATAATTTCACTATGCAATATTGATTCAAACATCATCATTAAAAATTTTATCTAATTTTTTCCCCAAAGCTACTCTCATTCTAATTATGAATACTGAGAAAAGGCATTCTGTTTATTTTAACGTCTGAGATATATTAACTAAAATATTTATTAGGAATGTCTAAAACTAAAAATATTAAGATATGGAATGTACTGTGTTATAGATTCTATTTGACAAAAACAAATGTGAGCCCTAACACTTTCTCTGTTTCCTGTTTTAACATTCTATTGCCTCTTCTCTGAACTATATGAGATGAATTGACACTTCTGGACACATTTTTCTAAAATGCCAAGGACAATTTTTATAATCTAATTTTTATTAATTCTTGCATTTTACTAGTGGGTTTTTTAGTATCTTTGTTTTTAAGAAGTTCTATTACCTGGAAAAAAATTTATATAATTATAGACATTCACAGTAGAATCCATTTAAAATAAACTAAAACATAAGACAGTTTGTAAGTTAACCTTACCCCTGAGGGTAAAAACTAACAATTGCAAGTAGTTAAGTTTTAGTCATCATGATTATACACCTCAAGATAAACATTTTAAAATAACACTCTTCTAATGATGTGCAAATAGTATGTATAAAATTTTCAGGATTTCATTAGAAACTTAATGGCAGTGAAATTGTAAGCTTTTGAAAAATATTTTATGTTATAAAAGTTAGCTTGTGTAACAAGGTGGTGTCAAAGATTCATTGTAAAGAGTTATGTAAAATATTTATATGCAACATTAGACTAAACAAAATAGTATGATTAAAATATATATAAGATAGTTTTATCTATATTATCTGTATGAATAGTACATTTAAGTTTAAAGTTAAATCATTTTTGGTGTTAATATATAAAACCAAAGTTATAACACAAAACATTCTTTTTAAAAATAATCTCAAAAATGGAAAATCAGCTCTTTTTAGTTGCAATAATCCTTTATTCCCAAAATATACTTTATGTATTTATATATTTAAGTAGAACACTAAATCGTCTCAGACTTCTTAGTAATATATAAAATAAGAATTCTCACAAATACCTTTCTGAATAGTCTCCCCCTCTAAGTAATTGAATTAGGAAAAAGAAATGCAAGAAAATGTTGTTGTATAATTAAGAAAATCAAGGAGTATTCATTAAGAGCTGTTGCTGTTCTGTATAAGTAATGATGCTATATTTAAAAACTTCCTTTCGTGTGCGCTTCTCCAAGGTGGAACCTGCTGCACTCCAGCGCTAGTGTCCGCTGCTCGCACCCCTTCCTTGCCGGCCGGCACTTTGGCGCACAGTTTTGCCCAAACCTCGAGAATAAGTGATCAGCTTGGCATTCTTGTAGCATAACTAGTTCTGATGGCTGGGAATAAAGGAAGAGGTCGTGCTGCCTATACCTTTAATACTGAGGCTGTTGGATTTAGCAGAGGTGAAAAGTTACCTGATGTAGTGTTGAAACCACCTCCACTATTTCCTGATACAGATTATAAACCAGTGCCACTGAAAACAGGAGAAGGGGAAGATTATATGCTGGCCTTGAAACAGGAATTGAGAGAAACAATGAAAAGAATGCCTTATTTTATTGAAACACCTGAAGAAAAACAAGATATTGAAAGGTATAGTAAAAGATATATGAAGGTATACAAAGAAGAGTGGAAACCAGATTGGAGAAGACTCCCAAGAGAGATGATGCCCAGGAAAAAATGCAAAAAAGCAGACCCAAAATCCAAAAAGGCAAAAGATACAGACAAAGGTACTTCACTTGCTAATACTGCAGATGTTTTGAAAAAAATTGAGGAATTGGAAAAGAGAGGTGATGGTGAAAAATCAGATGAGGAAAATGAAGAAAAAGAAGGAAGCAAAGAGAAAAGTAAAGAAGGCGATGATGATGACGATGACAATGAGGATGCTGCAGAGGAGTATGATGAAGAAGAGCAAGAGGAGGAAAATGACTACATTAATTCATATTTTGAAGATGGAGATGATTTTGGTGCAGAAAGTGACGACAATATGGATGAAGCAACCTATTAGCCATAAATTTCTCAAGAAAAAAAATTAATGATAATATAGCTTCTAAGCAGTTGGACAGACTTGATTTATGTTTTGTTGGATAAATATTTGTTACTGAAATAGTCATAATTGCTTTTATACATTAGTTACCTTTTAAATTTATCTGACACTCTGACATTCCTCCTTAACAACTTTGCCATCCCTCTTGTGTATGTTAGTGGATTTTTGTATTATTTGGATTTGATTATGATAAAGAGTTTTTGCATTTCTTAATCTATGTATTCATACATACTTGAACAACTTATTCTTGTTTAACTGATCTTTTTTTTTTAAATTATTACTAGTTGAAATGGATTTCTATCACCTGAAGATGATTTAATTTAGCACATGGAGCACTTTAAAAACAAATAAACTTGAAAATTATCTTTTACCTGCTATGTTCTATACTATTACATTATGACTCCTCAAACCTGCCTGGGCTCTTAAAGTACAAACTTATAAGATTGGAGGTTTTATGATCAAAAACATACATGCAGGGAAAAATATCAATCTGATCTATTTAAATTTCACATGTCAGCCAGTAGGGAGAGGCTTTCATTTGGGATGAATATTATAAATACTTGAATTTGGGGCTAACTTCATACCATACAAAATACGAGTTAGTGATCCTCTGTAGTAAGTTTGACATGTTCAAATAGTTGGGATTTTGAAAAATTAGACTGAAACATCTTGTTTATTACTTAAGTACATAAGTCCTGGTTATATAAATTTTATGGTAGAAAGCATGAGTGTGAATTTGGTCTAGTGTAGTGGCCTCTATTATGCTTCACAGGACTCAAAGGCTGTATAGTTGATTATAATATAGAATTAACTCAGGTCATTAATCTTTTTTGTTTAACTTAAAAGCTAGCTCCCTGCCATTTTATATTCTGGGGAGAAAATGCCTAGAAACATCAAGTCTCCAAAAACTTAAATATGCCAAAGATTTTCAAGGAAATTCATATAATAGATTTCAAAAACAGACTACTTCTCATTACCCACCAAAACAAACGAAGAAAATTTATTTTTACCTATTGGGAAGATATTACTCATTACCCACTAACCTGAGAATCAGAGCCCTAAATTTTATTTCTACTGTAATATTAAGTTCAACCATGAAACTTAACTTGATTATTTTTCTGTGCCTTAGTTTTTCCGCTTGTAAATTACTTCCTATAAAAAGTGTTTAAACACTAACCAGAATTTACCATGTTTACATTCTCTTACTTTAGAGAAATAAATGATCATATCTTAAATTTGATTATTACCTTTTAAATAGTTGAAGCTTAGAAAGTGACTGAAAAACATTTTGAGAAACAAATGTTTTCCTCATAATCAGGTTTTCCCATCTTTCATTTGTGGGGAAAATTTGTATTGTCTTGTGCAATTTTGCAACATGATTGTCTCAGGAAAAAGATCATTTTCAATCGAAATACTTCCTCAAATAATTCAAGATGGGTGTGAAAACCCATCTTATTAGTTTAATGCTGTACTCATAGTATGTGACTTCTCATTTAAAGGAATGTATCAAAAGATCTTAAGATTCTAAATGGAAATATGAATAAGTCTTCTTTAAAGCTGCAATCTATTAGAATAGAAACCTCAGATGAAGTTTTTAGTAATAATGGCAAAGTTGTCATTTGGGAATAATTAATATAGGTGTTTTATTCTCACTTCCTTTGGTGTACCAGAGCCAAATACCATTTTGTTTATAGAAATCTTATTTCTATATTTGTTTACTTTCTTTATTATAAATGTGCAGATCAAAGCTTGAACCAGGCAAATACACTGAAGGTAAAGGTATTTCTTTTCCTAGCTTTATATTTGTCTTTAGTTATAGTCCTAAAGATACTTAGGCCAGCACCTTTGGACAAGGGTTTACTCTTTAGAGGTTCTGGCCATCTCTCATTTAAACTTATTTCCCCACTTTGGAACAACTTTTTACAATTTTAAAGTATGCTAATCGTGAGATCAGACAGGGTCTGAATATTGCTTTACCAGCATAAACCATCTTTTTCTTTTCTTTTTCTGGTTGAAGATCTGAGACTGTGAAGTTATTCCACAGGAAGGCAAGAGATAGCTTAATATATACGTGTGTGTGTGTGTGTGTGTGTGTATCTACACACACACACACACACACACACATAAACACAAAATACTTATTGGTGATGTGTCTTTAAAATTATTATAACAAGCAAACCTGGTTGCTGTAATGTTTATTTTTCTGTATTTAACATTAAATTCTTACAAAATAAAAAAATAAAATAAAATAAAAACTTCCTTTCATAAATTATAGTGAGCAAGGGATATATTGATCTTTCAATTGGTGCTTTGTTGTATGACAGAATATTCTTTATCTTACTTCAGAGATTCTTTATGGAGTAGGTTCTATCAATTCTGTAATTTTAAACAAGTTCCAAAATGTAATGTCGGGGGAGCTACTTTTTCTATAACAAAAGCATTTTCAGAGCAAATTTCTCAAGATTGTAGCTGTATTTGTTCCATTTTGGGACTCATTATAGAACTCATAACTTCCCCTTCAGGAGGTCAAATACCCTCTAACACATCAAAATTAATCAGATGTACATGTTTGATTAGTTTCCCTGCCATAGCTGCAGGCCATCTCCCTTACTACTGCATAGAAGTGAATACGCAGGTTTCATACAGTTTATCCTTTAATTCTTTCTGTTCCACTTTTGCCTTTTAGGGAGTTTAAAATAGCAATGGTCCTGCCTGAGGCCTCTAAAATAGTGATACATTCTGTCCACAGAGAGTGTGGTATTGTTCCATTATAAATCATTTTTAAAATTATCACTTTTTTAAAAAGTGTAATTAGTTTGCTAGCTTTTAAAGACTTATTTAAATGTAATAATTGATATTTATAAACAAGAAACTGCAAAAAGGAAAATTTTAAAATACCTTTTTGCTCCTTTTTGTGCATGCTGATTTGATGTAACAAGCTCTGACATAAATGTCTCTTATTTTTATGTGTTGAGAATATTTCTATTTTGGTCAGATCATAATTACAACTCACATGTATTTGACATGACATCTCTATTTTCAGGAAACTGTAATTTTGTGGTTCGCTTTTTGCTAGACTTTTTTTTTCCTGTTTACTTGTGTGTTCCCTTGCTTTTGTTATAAACTGCTATTGCTTGGTTTCTTCCCAATGTCAGTGCTCACATTTTTGTGGTTTGAAGAATGTCATCCACTTAGTGTTTGAGTCTCTGGACTTTGTGTGTTGTTTTTGATATTAGATGATGGACAATCTCTGGGATGTCATTAAAACACACCCTTTTTTATGTATGTGTTCCCAAGCCATTATGTTTTACCTATTTTAAATCATCATTTTATTCTTCTTAATCCATAATCAACAATACATAGAAAAGTCATGCAGATTCTAATAATGAGAGATTAGCATGACATTACAGTTCTAATTCCAATCACATATTATATGCTCTCCCTTTTTAAAGATTTGGCCAACCAACATTTAATATTTTTGTGGCAATGTGAGAGGTTTTCATTTAAAAAAAAAGAAACACTTTTAAACAAATGACAAACATGTACATTGTAGAAATTAGCAATGAATAAATTCACACTGAATATACCATGGTGATTTTTTTTAATATGTGGATGCTATTTGTAGATGGTATTTCAATTGTGACCATCTAGGTATACATAAGTCATTGTTCACTGTTTCTCACATTAGGAAAATTTCCCATACTTATGTCCTTTCTTAATGTATATCTCAGAATTAAAGTTGCAAATTACAGAGTAATTTAAAAAAATGATAACATGTCCTAGGTATTGTGTTAAAAAGCTTTATGGGATTTATTTAATATACTCTATCTTAAGAGATAAAATTATCATTGAAATCAATAATTTTTTGAAATTTAAAGACTAATGGTTCTCTAAATTAAAAAATAAATAAATAAAAAAGAGTACATTTTCCCAAAAACCTCTAACTTTTATGATCTATGAACATGACCATCTTGTAAGTTACAGGTTACAATAAATTATAGCTTATATTTAAGTTATAGCTTATAGTTATATTTTGTCCCTGTGAGCAGGGAGAGACCTGTCTCTCTGCTTCCTTGTTGCTCCTTTGCCCTGTCATGTCCTTCTACCATGCTTTTCTGCCTCAGCTTGGGTCCAAAGCTATGGAGTTGGCTGACCATGGACTGAACCTCTGCTACCTTGAGCCAAAATAAACATGTCCTCCTTTATCTTATTCTTGTCAGGTATTTTGGCCAAAGTCACAGAAATAGCTGACTAAGTGATACCTGTAAGTATCTTTAAACTAAAGAGAAAAAAGTAGGGGAACCAGGCTATCTTTAATAGTCCTAGAGTCAGATATCAATTGGATATTTATGCAATCCTGTTCTACTTCTAACAAAAAAGTGATGACAATACATTTTCTAATAAATTATATTAATTAATCCAATTTAAATTTCTAATTGACATGATTTTTCTCTATGTTCAGAATCTTAAACTGAAGCCATGTTGTTGACCCCTGAGGCATCATTTAAAGTATCACGCCTACTACAAGAATATGTTTGTACTTGCAAAAATGCCAAACCAAACACTCTTAAGTCCTTCGAACTCTAAGTTAAAGGCTTATCAATGTTATCTGGGTATTTAGTATGGGTATTGCTAAACTAAATTTCTTATAAACAAGTATAACATGCTAGCCTTTGCTATCTTCATCTTCCTAATTTCTCTGTGTGTATTAGAACGTTCATGAATATAAATCCAGAGCTGCCTACTCCCAAAGAACAGTTTGAATACCTTAATAACTATAGACTTACATGCCTGAAAAATTAGTCTTTTCTTAATTACCTATTCACAAGGAATCTATTTTCTTTTTTCTTTTTTTCCTAAAAATCAGATAATATGGTTGAGGATGTATCTTAGTGATAGAGTATTTGCCCTGCAGATTGAATCCCCAGTACTGTGTAAATAAATACAATGTAAAATAGATATCAGAAAGTATCACACAATTATTATACAAAGGAGATTCTATCAACATATGAATGCTGAAAATAAGTATAAGATAAATAGGCATATAAGTTATATCATAAATAAATATTCACATGTGATAATTATAATTGAATATTATATACATTATAATTATAGGAAACTGTTCAAATGGGCATATTACTTTTTCCGTTTAACACATTTCTTGAGATATTTTCTTACCTTATAAATAAGACCAATAGGCAAAAAGGAGAATGGAAAACCTTGTTCACAGGACTATGCCCACCTTAAAACATTGGTATATAGCACTAATAGGTATTTATTGCTGTAATTTGATAATTTTTTCAATGTAAGAAATTAAACCTATAGATTTTATGGAGTTTGTTCTTTTAGGAATTATATTTAAAATCAAACTAATATCAAACAAAACAAAATGACTTTCAAACAGTGTCATGCTCTCCTGTGCACTGATTTATGGAATTATGGAAACCTGACCTAAAATTAGTTTTGAAAGTGTTAAAATTTTGGAGTGAGCTACCAGAGAGAAATTACTTTGTCATTGCACATGAAATATTACAATTAAGTCAGTTATGTCATTATAACTTGGAGTTAGTGACAGTTGGAGGGATATTTAATTCTGCCATTTCCATTAAGGACAAAATAGCATATAGAGGGTTATATTTGTTTCATACAGATAAATGAATTGAAACACTATTGTGGAGCCATACTCATCTTGGTTCAAAATATAACAAAGCCATTTGTTGGCTGTTTGAAGTTAAAAACCATGCTCAACATCTATTTTCTTAGAATCAAACTAATAAAGCCTACCCCTGGCAATTATTAATTATTAAATTAGTGATTAAATGAACTTAATTAAATGTTTAAATCTACTATAGTTTCAAGCATATAATACTAACATCACTGTCACTACATAAAAGAGTACTTTCAAAATGTTTTTGTAGGTATTGACCATTTCTACAAAAAGTAAACAAGAATGCCATATTTAAATTTAATACTCAAATATATCTTAATTATAAATAACATAGACAATAAATTATCATAATTTTCCTCAGATTTTTATAGAGATTGAAAATGTGTGCATGCCTCAAAGTAATGTTGAATTTGATTGTCAGGGACACTTTCTGACTGCTTTTACTACAGGAAAGATTGTGTTAAACCAGGTCCATCATCTATTACCTGACTGTGGCTTTAGGAAAAGAAAAGTTCTTCCTGTCACTTAGATAGAGAGAATCTGATCATTACTGAGGAAAAAAAAAGTTTAAGCAGGGCATTGGGTTAGCAAAAAGATTTTTACAGTTTCTGGCTTCACTCAAATCTTGAATTGGCAGAAGCAGCCAGGCAAGTAGTCAAGCACTAATAGAGAAACTGGAAATGACTGCATTTGGATTTCAGTTGTAAATTGAATCAATGCATGTTTTCTCCCAAGAGGAAAAGCTGCAAATAATCAGAGCCATAATAGGATCTGGGTTTAAATTGATATTTTAATACTTTTTTAAAGGTGATATCTAATTTCCTAGAGACACTATATAATTAGTTCAAGTGTTATTTTCAAAAAATTAGTTTGGTTTCATCAAGTTGAAATAGTCTGAGGGGTTAAATGCTATGCATTTCATAATACTACCATCCCATGGTAATAACCTAGAACTACACCTAGGATCCCTTTGTAGATCCTTCTAGGAGGAAAAAAAGTACTGACTTGAGACTATTGATTTAAATAGGATGAACAAAAAACCTTGTCAAATAGATTTTTTTATAAGATTTCATTTTGTTTAATTTTTAATTAACACCATTGTATACACATGGAGAATGTTGTTTTTATCTTTTGAAGTACTTTAAGTAAATATGATCACTTTGCTACTTGAAGGTACAATTTTATATATATTATCAAGGATTAATGACTAACTACATAAAATTAATCGGTGGGTGAAAGTATAAACATGAATCAAATCACAAAAATCACCTTTATACAGATATAAAATATGTAAATCATTATTCATTTTTGTTGTTTTGAATTCTTTATTTTAAAACTAATTATAACTATGCTCAAATAAGTACAATTCTAGTGAGGTCAAGATTTTTGAACTCTTTATGATTCATTATGTATTCTGAATATTCAATAATACCTTAATTGGTATCTAGGCTGTTAGATTCTATCAAAGATACACCATTAGAAAAATATAACTTCACTAATCACAATAGTCCAGAAATTGAAACAATCTAAGGGCCCATCAACTGATGAATTGATAAGAAATTGTAGCACATACACCCTCAGAAATACTAATCAGTCATCAAAAAAAAATGAAATATTGTCATTTTTGGCAACTGGATTGAACTGGAAATAATTATGTTAAGTGAAGTAGCCAGTCAGAGAAGTACAAGTATGTAAAATCTCAGTCATGCAAGGAACCTTTAAAATTGTGTTAAATGGTTCAATGAGAAGGATAATTGTCAGAAGCTATGCAGAGTAGGAACAAGGAAGATAAGTTGACCAAGGTGTATTAAGTCAGACAGGAGCAAGAAATATTAGTGGGACTACAGATACAAATATTATATTATTCATGTAAAAAAATTAGAAAAAGGAATTTTGAAAATTTTCACCATATAGTAATGACAAGTATTTGATTAGATAAATGTTTAATCTGATTTAAACATTAGGCACTGTGTGTGTGCATGTCAAAATACAGTAACCACCAACGTGTGCTGTTTTAATATTTTTTTATCAGTTAAAATTATTATTATTTTTTAAATTAAAGGATTAAAGAAACTTAGGATTTCAAAATTTGGTGTAATTTCTCACTATTTTCTCTCCAAGGAATCTTCAACACTTTATGGATACCTCATTGATTTGTATGGTCAACATTTCCTCCATTCTGTATTTTTCATCTTCAATTCTGGCAATCTTCAACTTGAACAGAAAAATGGAAAGATTAGAAATGGTTTTAAGGTACATTAGACTTCATATTTTGTGCAAAATATATAAGATTTTAAATATATACTTTCCAATGCTTGGTTGAACTTAGAATTATAAGATATTATGTTTTTAATCATGTCCACTCATCAAATGCTTGACTTCATCATAGGGACTTTTTTTTTTTGGAGGGAGAGTACTGGGAATTGAACTCAGGGACCTGCAACCTCTGAACCACACCCTTAGCCCTATTTTGTATTTTATTTAGAGACAGGGTTTCACTGAGCTGCTTAGTGCCTTACTTTTGCTGAGGCTGGCTTTGAACTTGCCATCCTCCTGCCTCAGCCTCCTGAGCTCCTGGGATGACAGCATGTGCCATGGAGATGGGCTCATCACAGAGCCTTTAAACCCCTAACAAGAAACTCTCTAACCAGCTGCCTTTTGCATTCCTCATTCTTCCCCATAATAAATATACTTAACTTTCTCTCCACTTCAAAATCTGAACTCTCTCCCCTCCAATTTTCCTCACTAAGTAAAGATCTGTGTATCCTTTTCTCAAGTTCGTGGATGTTTTTAACCCTGGCTTTTCTCTAGCCAAGCAGCCTCATCCCACAGCACTTGCAGTTCATGCTCTAAGATAGCAGAAGCTGGTTATCATATCTCAAGTACCGTGTCTCCACAAAAACTCACTACAGACTTCTTAATGAGCAATCCATTACTTCTTGGCTGTGCTTCTGTTAGCTATTTCCACACCATGGTCTGGCGGTTTCCTTCCTTTGTCTTTGATGTCATGCTCTATTCATGGTTTATTCCACATTCCACAATACAGAAATTTACCATGAAAGCCCTTTCAGTGTAATCCCTACTAAAATTCTCTTCATTGAAGTAGCCTTAAAATTACATATCATAATATTGAAAACAAAAGAAGTAACCATGATTTGAGAAATTGTTATGAAATTACATGCTCTGGTTGTTTTGGGTGCGTGCGTACACACACACACGCGCGCACACAAACACACACACACACACACACACACACACACACATACACATACACATAAGAGTGTTTTCCACAATGAAATGATGGTTCCCTTCCAGAAACTTCATCTTTGATGTTTTTAATAAAGCTTTTGAAACAGGTTTTTAATCAGTGAATAGAATCTCTAGCATTTCTAGTCAATATGTATTTGGGTTTAAATTTAGATATTTCTCAGTGTAGCCAGTTTTTTTTTTTTTTTTGTCATCAGCTGTGAGTATGCTGACAGCATCAAAGAAATGATTCAGTTTTTCAGTTTCTTGTAAATACTTAAAAGGCCATGGATGTCTCTTAATATGGTGGCACATTTCTCTGCTATGGGGAAAAAAAAAGAGAACTGGGTAAAAATAGGAAAATGAATCTTGGCATCTTATGCAGTTAGAACACCCTTGATGCTGGAAGCTCCAAACATAACTCATTGATCCCACATCTAAGAGATCACCAGTGATTCCCAAAGAAGTCTCACCTTCCATTAAGATAATCCTCATCTATAACAGGAAAACGACATATTTAAAAATGTTTTGAAAATAGATTAGAATTCGTGTTGTATACGACAAAAGATAGGATTTTAAGTAGAAGTCTTCCAGTGCTTGATTGAACTTGGGCTGAAATTACCAACTATTCAGTTTTCAAGTTAAGGATTTTTGAGTGAAAGAAACTAGTACATTGAGTCTAATTAGTCAATGCAGAAGTTTATTTACTGTAAAACTGAAGGAAATAGATGTTACTTGGAAATAAGTTACTTGTTTAGTTGAAGGCCCTGGACTCAATAATTTTGAATGTTGTTGAAAAACAAATTTGCAGCTAGCTACCAAACAAGAAGAAAATGGATATGTTTGAGTATAAAAATCTTTACTTCTATCAGAAACATAACTACACACTTGGATAAGAATAATATTTTGTCTAAAATTAGACTCTAACCACCTGGAAAAAACTAACAAATTCTCTCTTTTAAGAATTGTTTCTTATGAAAAAGAAAAAAATAAAGAGCCTGTTTTTAATGTTTTCCATTTGAAACAAATAGCATAAGGTCTCTAGTTCATCCTAAATGTAGCCTGAATGGATTGAGAAGAGATTTATTGAAAAATGTCTTATAGCAACCTGATTTTCTTGAATTTGAATCTCATTTACCAGATGACATGAGACTCTCTTCCATTTTCTATATTTTTAGTATAATCAAGATATAAATAAATTGGTTTGTTTTAAAAGTAATATACATATTGATATATCAGTTACCCTTTAGAAATTACAACTTCAAGGTACATCTAAACAATAGTAGCCTTCATGTCAAATTTGAATCTAAAGACAATTCAATTTATATATACACAACACACACACACACACACACACACACACACACTAAACTTAATGGTATTTTACTACTGACAAATACCTCAAATCCTTTGTATTTCCTTAATTTTTAATATAAGACAGTTTCAGGGTAATTTATTGAAAATCTTGCTAAGTTGCTGCGGCTGGACTTTAATCATAATCCTCCAGACTCAATATCCCAAGTTTCCAGAATAATATGTGTATACACTGTGCCTGGATGAAGTAAATTTTATTTGCATTATTTAAATTAAATTCTATATCTCATAAATTGCCCTTAGTAAAATTTTTTAAAAATTATGAGAATAGATTTTACAAAGTGTGAAAGTACAGAAATGAATCACCAACTTAATATGTGGGTTTATGTAGTAGTTAAAAATGTTAAACAAAAGATTGATAGACTAGATGGCTAAAACAATAAACATTTACATATAATAATTCTGGAGGCTATAATTTGGAGATTAGCATACCAGCACTAATAGGTTCTCAGGGAGGGCCTCCTCTTTTCACTAGAGCAAGAAAAGAGAGGGTAGAGGAAGCAGGTTTCTGGTACATCTTTTTGTAAGCACAGAACCCAGAATAAGACCTCCACCATTATCACCCTATTGCCTCCAAAAGCCCAAACTACCAGTATGACCACACTGGATTATGTTCATGTATGGATTTGTGGGGGAACACAAACATTTGGTTAACAGTATAAGTGAGTAAGTATTCTTAGCAGGAGAGTTTTTTATTTCCTTAGATTTTAATGCAATCATTGATTAGCAATGGCTAACTCCTGCTGTTCTAAACCTTTTTCTCTGAAATTCTGTCCTCATATTTTCACATAATCATTCCTTACATAAAACCTCTTAGTTTCCACAAAAAAAAAAATCTTACTCAAGCCTTATTTATTCTGAAAAGCCTTTGAATTTACCTCCTAATCTGGATTATGTACTCTTCCCATGTTCTACCATCAGATACCGGTATCAGTATTGTCAACCATGTATGATGTGGCACTCTAACTGCCTTTTAAAAAAAACATTTTTAGTTGTAGATGGACACAGTACTTTTATTTTATTTATTTATTTTATGTGGTGCTGAAAATCAAACCGAGTGACTCACATGTATTAGGCAAGCTCTCTACCACTGAGCCACAACTAGAGGCCCCTGTAACTGTCTTTTCATCTGTCTGCATCTTATTTATACCAGACTGTATAGATCATGAATTGTTGACCCATCTGTCCAGTGGGCACATACTGAAGACAGCACTGAACATGGCTTGTGCCATACTACAAGGTCAGCAAACACCTGAGGGTTGTTAAATTTGAAATATTCTAAAACTTTCTAATCTAACAGATAATTTTATTTTTTGAATTGCATCAATCTACTGGAATCTTATGTCTCCTATGACACTATGACTTAAGCAGAAAATTCTTGGGAAGGAAGGTCAGTCTACTCTCTAATAAAGAATAGATAATACAGAATGTCTTCATGATGTCCCTTACAGCTCTCTGTCCTAACTTCCTCATCCCTTCCTGTTCACAGCACTCAACATTCATCTGGACCCTTTAGTGTAGAGATGGAGAGTCTAATGTGAATTTTCAAATGTAAAGGCTGACTTCTGTGATTTAGGTCTGCAGTCCATGGAATTTACAAATGTTCTAAACTATAATAACATTTTCTGATTTTGATTAGAAACCTTTTATAGTCCATAATGGTAAAAACTTAAAATCACATAAAATTTTAATTTAAATCTTTAAACATTCAACTTCATATAAAATTTAAAAATTAAATAAAACTTTTAATTGCAGTAAATTGTTTTTGTATGCTTTGAACAATGAAGTGCAATAGCATTTTACTATTAAATGTTAATAAGTTTTGGAATGTTCAAAATGAGATGATTGGTTTTTGACAAATGGTAGTGTGCTACAGAACTCAGACATGTAGTAATTCAGATGATTTTTTTTGGGGGGGGGGGTCGTGCTATTATATGTTTTTCCTTAAATTGAGTAAAAGGAAGCACTAAGTCCTGAGTTATCAGGAAGGAAGCAAGAGCATTAATGCACAGGACTGTGTTACTATAATGGCTATAAACAGAGTAAAACAATTAAAGAAATTCTGTAACAAGGATGAAAGCTCCACATAAGAAATATAAAAAAACAGAATGTATAATCCAGGCAACATCGACTCTGGAATTTGGGGCAGATCATACATGAAAGGAGACGTCAGAAACTGAGAAACTTGGGGTCTCCAAAACAGAAATGCCTTCAAACTCCACTAACCCCTACCCCTTCCTCCACCTGCCTTGAGGCACTTTGGAAAAGTGGGTTGGAGAACTAGCCTTCTTGAAGTTTAAAAATAGATACCAAAGGTATCCTTGTACAAACATGTACAAAAATGTACAAAAATGCATGTTTGATCTCTTTCTGAATCAAAATGAGTTCATATAAAAATTGCTAAAGTAGTAAAAAAACTCAAATTAATAAGGTTTAATAAACACATTTTGAGGAGTAAAAAAACAAAAATAAGATGTGGTAACTAAGTTTATGAGATAGAGTAAAAATAATCATTTAAATTTTATGAAATAGCTTTTATAAAACTCATGGTATGAATTCTTTACTGATATTTTTTATTCAAGCAAATATTGGTTCCAGGAAGGCAGAAAATAGAAAGAGAATGCTGAACAGACATTATTTTCCACCTTGGGAGAGATATTCATGATTTATTCTGCCATTTGTATTGAATTAGAAGTATCTCTAAGATGCACCGAGTTTTACTACAAACACTTGTTTTCTTAACACTACAAGTATCATCTCTATTTGAGAATAGTGTAAATAAGTATACACAATGTTTGGTTAAAAGTATGTTTATATATTTATTAAAAATAGTCTTGCATTAAAAAAGTTTAGACTTTATTTCAGAAGTATATATGTAATGTAGGCTATGTTAGGATTTCATGATTCTAATTTCTTAGTAAGAATACCACATTGAATGACAGAGAAGGACAAAAGAAGGTGAAGGAATAGCTGAAAAATGTAAAGGAATGATTTTAATAGTAAAAATTTAATGAATCTCAAAATATCTTGACAATTAATAAACTTTCTTAATATTGGTTTGTGATTGACAGAAAAATTACTACAACATTACAAACAAGTTCCTATTATAACACCTCCATTGTTTTCCTGTTTGTTTTTGTTGTTTGCATGTTGCATAATGCTATGGCACAATTATCACAACTAAAGAACCTATGTTAATATTGTATTACTAAATTCTGTATGTGATTAGAATTCCTTTAGATTTTACCTAATGTTGTTTTCTTGTTTAGGATTCCATTCTAATTTATAACATTATATTTAGTTGTCATATCTCTTTCTTTTCAAATTGTAGTTTTTTTTAATTTTAAAGTATTGACTATAACAATGCATTGCATTGCACGTTGGAATGGCTAAAATATTGAGACCAAACAATCACATTGCATAGTGAAAAGTGAATTATCAACATGCTAAAACCTCGGGAGTCATAAATGATGCATAATTCATATCTTCAAGATTACCATGGAATTGTTAGATATTGAATAATATCCAGAATAAAACTGAAAAATCACATAAGCTTTAAAAAATCTAAAGAAACATATTTTTATATTTGGATAAAATAAGTGCCATACACAGATAATTTTTTTTTTCAATTTTATGAGAGAATATAAAATTCTGTGCTTCATCTTTGTGGAAAACACTAAAATTTTCTCTCCTTTGAAAAGGTATTTCAAATGAACTTTCAAAATGTTGGGATACTATTGTTTAGTGAAACCAAAACATGTGAGATTTCTTTTAATATTTCTCTTCATTGGAAATATAATAAAAAATGGGATGCACAATTCTTAAATTATAAATGGTGCTTACTACAAATTTTAAATGTGTATAATGTAGATTTTGGGGGGTTTCTTAACTCTTTTATGACATTTGCATTTTGGATCATAATTAGGACAATTTTGGTTATAATAATAGCAACAATTACCAAATTTTTTTACATGCCAAACTGTTTTAAATAAATTTATTTTTTTACATGCCAAACTGTTTTAAATTCAACAATCTTTAATTCATTTTTCCTTTTATAACAACCCTATGATTTAAATACCATTATTAATTCATTTTTTGGGAAGGGAAAACCAAGGAGCAGAGAAGATAGTGAAACTGCATGGGACATTTTTTCTCTCAGGAGATTAATTTAAATTGTTTAATTCTAATTGATTCACATATAGAAAAGACTATACTACCATGATATTGTAACTGAAGTTCTGAGTCTGGTTCATATCTTATAATAAAGCAATTAAATACATATTATTTCAGAGATAGCAATGTTTTAAGTATGTGTTTCCACATCAATTGTATGTCACATAGATCTGGGTAAGTCAGGACACTTTGACAGTTTATAATAGGAGAAAGGTTCCTATGTGTTTGCCAAGTATTACTTTGTTGAAAGCAAACTTATCCATTCGAGTGAAACTATTCATAACTGAGAATTCCAAGACATTTCATTATCTCAACATTCCTTCCAAAAAAACCATATAAACTACATTTTACCTTTCTATAAGTTTGAAATGAAATAATCACATATTTAAGCAGGGATTACAACATGACTCCAAACATTCCCTGTAATTGTACCAGGATAGAAAAAGCATCATTGGATTTTTAGAAAGTTATTTTGAGTTCTTATTAAATTAACTGTATCTGATATTCTACAAATGTTACTTTTCTGACATTATGAAACTTATTGTAATGATCAAAGGATGACTGTACCTTCAAAATGGTTTACTGGAAATATCTAATCCACCTGGGGATATCTGAGGCAAGTTTAATGTGCACTGGTTATCAATTTAACAGAGGCCAGTAGGGCAGAATACCTGTACACATACCAGATTGCATCAAGGAGGTTTATGACTTCAAAGATAGGCAGAAGGTAAAAACAGAAGTCCAGGGTTCACTATGAATCATTCCCCAAGGCTCAGGAATTCTGTAGAGGAAACAAAATTTCATCTGCCAGTGTCCCTTTCAGGCTGCTCCTGCTCCTCTCTCGGTTTTAAAATGTTCACTCCTAACCTCTTACTATTATTCTTGAGGATCACATAGAGCAGTGTCCATTCAATACCACTGCAGAACTGACCTGCCAGAGTCTAACTTGCCAATTATCCTCTAAATTGATGTTGACTAAGATTCCTTGTGTTCACAAGGACCATAATCCTGTGGGGAAAACTAGCACATTGGCATCATTAGTAGGTAAAGAACATTAGTATCTAAAGAACAGCAATATTGATGTGCCATTTCCGTCCTTTTGAGTCACATGCTAGTCTTGATCCTCCAGGGCAACAGGTTAATAAAAACAAAATACAAAGCCAGGTGTGGAGGTGAATGTCTGTAATCCCAGTCCCTCTAGAGGCTGAGTCAGGAGGATTGCCAGTTCAAAGCCAGCCTCAGCAAAAGTGAGACACTAAGCAACTCAGTGAGACCCTGTATCTAAATAAAACACAAGATAGGGGTAGAGATATGGCTCAGTGGTCGAGTGCTTCTGAGTTCAATTTTTGGTACCATGCCCTCCTCCTCCCCCCAAAAAACCCACAATACTAGGCAAATATTAATTTTAAAAATTACTGGCCATTCAAACAAGTAAAAAGAAACAGATGGCCCTAATTGTAATATATTTTGCCTAGCTCAATATTTCCAAAACATTGTCGACTTGAAATGCAATCATTATAAAAGACAGTTTTACTAGTATATTTTGCATACTTGTTTGCATACTAAGCTTTCAAGATCTACTATTCATTTTAAACTTATGGCCCATATATATTCTGATTGACACATTTGAAGTGCTCCACAACCACATGTAACTAGTGGCTATGTTCATCAGCAATATAGATCCACATCCTTGGTACTCATATAGTCATTCTGAGTATCAGCAGCAGCAGCAGCATTAGCTAGGAGCTTGTGAGAAGCATGAAATCTCAGCCCAAAATACATTGAATTAAAAAAAAATAATCCCTGGTTGATTACTATAAACATTAAAGGACAGCATTTTTTTAAAAATGTCATATAAAGAATGCTTAGGGAAATTCGTAGGCAGAGTTACCAAATATAGCTCTAGTAAGGTGGGTAAAGAAAATGTCTATTTGTATTCAAGGAATGGATTAAAAAAAATGATGCCCAAGGAAGTAAGTGAACTAATTTAAGAAAATAGTGGTAAAAAATGGTTACAGGTATCTTCCAAATAAACATCTCTGAAAGTTTTGAGAAGTAGTCTAAATCTCAATTTCATAATAAATTATTCTGTGTGTGTCTGTGGGCATGTATATTGATTTTGTACTATCTATTATTTTTATTAATTTTAGACTAATTTATTTTATAGACATATATCTTCTGTTTTGACAAGTATATTTATAAAACAGATTATGCAAGATAAATAAGCTTACTGTGCTTATTTAACTGTTATCCACATATTAGATTCAGCAAATAATTCATGACTTCAATGACACAGTTCTGAGAACACCTGGAACTTGAGTCATCAATTATAGATGCATCTTCCCCAGGCACGGAAAAAGGATGGGAATTTATTCCATAGTGTTAAGGATTTTTACTCCCTCAGCTAGAAGTCATGTCACATCTCATCTTTGAAATGGTGACCAAATTCCTAGAGTTACTGCATCTTGCGTGTTTGCATAACAAGGCCGTCAAACTTTTATCTGAGTGATTCTCTTGTGGTTTCTTATGTATCTGAATAAGTCCAGATATCTTTGATTGAGAAGGGAGCTATAAGTTCAGGGGATGAAAATAATTTACTACTCTGTCTTGTTTCCCAAAAACTATTTGTTAAATGGATGATTAAATAAAACAATACTTCACAACATGAGGCTTGAATCAGACACGTGTGGGTTCAATTCCTAGCTCTTTCACTCCCTATGTGAAGAATTCAATGTAAATTAAATAGCATCTCTGTGCCTCCTTAAAATAGAAAACAAATAATGTCATTTATTTATCTAAGAATAAAATATTTCATGAACAAATTAATGTTTGGTAGTTTCCAAAACATTAGATTTCAGAATACTAAATTACAGGAAAGACCCTTTACTCTATTACTCTTAGAAAGAGCAAGCCCTGAAATCAGAGCTTTGTGATATCATTTTGACTTTCGAATTTATTTTTAAATCATGATTCTGTAGTCTTTGAAGCATCAACAGCTGCATTATCATCATTGTCCATTGCCATCCTCGTTGTCATTATATCATCATCTTCCCTGACTTTTCATAGGTAATTTGCTAAGAATTTTCTTATATTGCTACTATATTGAAGGAACAACTTCTAAAGATTCAGTCATTTCTCCAGATTCACATTGAGTGATGGCCAGAATAGAGCCCTGGACTAGTAACTGCAAAGCCAAGCCAAACTTTCAACAGAAAAGCATTAAGTAAGTGATTAAAAAAAAAGAGTACCTGTGTCACATGAACACTTTTTTAGGAGACATAAGACTATTAACCACTTTAGTAATTAGCAATCTACTCACCTGTGTTAAATGTTATTAATCTTATGGGTTTCATTGGGTCCTACCAAAATTTCATATGAAGTAATTCCCAGGAAACTATAAGATGACTTCATTTGGAGATAAGGTATTTAAAGAGGTAATTAAGGATAAATGAATTTATTGAAATGAGCTCTACATCAATGTGATTGTTGCACTTAGTTCAGTGAGATGACACACATACACAGAGGAGAAACCAGGTGAACATACAGGTAGAAGCTGGTATCTATAAGCTGAGTACATAGAACTCAGAGGAAACCCACCATGTGAAGCCTTGATTTCAGACTTCCCGCCTTCAGAATGGTTGGAAAGCCACCCAGGCTGTTGCCCTTTGTTATAGTAGCTGTAGCTAACCAGGACAATCAACAGTTTAAAGGTCCACTTTAAGAAGGTCTTCTCATCACACAAATTCCAAATTGTTATACCTTGAACAGTTTCTAATCCTAATCAGTTCTTCTTCTTGAAAGACCTCTCTTAAAGTATTTGAACATATTCTCCTAAGAAACCAATAAACACCCCACTTCCAACATTGTAGTAAGACTCACTCGATTAAAAATCTAAGACTGAGTCTAGTGGTGATTCCCTTCATTCAACATAGTGGATTGTACTTACTTTTGCTTCATTAATAGGTTTTCTGGTGATGTTTTGGGGAGTTCTGCAATATGTAGTAGTATTCATAAACATGCACACACCACTTGCTATTGTCACTCAAATTATTCAATTTTAAAACAGCAGGCTCAACTAATACCTATTAAAGCTCCAAATCAGTGGAACTCTGACAGTGATGGTAAAATAAGTTTTATACTGGGTCTGAATTATGCATTGTTGTCTTCAAGACTCCAAATAATAAATTAATTTTGTCTCCAAGGAAATCGTATTGCATTTAGTTGGTTTTGGGCATTTGATCAAGTTTGACAACTCCTCACCCTTAGTGATAAACTGTCTTATTCCCATAGTTCCTTGTTAGTTTGTGTTCTGTCACTTAAGAGAACCTATACAAAGATGATAGGCAATGGGACAAAAAGTCTGCCCTTCAAATAATTTGAGAAGCTACCACTTGGACACACTATAAACAAACTTATATTTTGTCCCTGAGAATTGCTTTGCTCAGTTCTGTCTGTCAGGAATTGTTTTGTCAGGAATTTGATGGGTGATGACTATGCTATTAATTAGAGTTTTAGAGACATAATATTTAAAAAAAAAACAAAACTATTGTTATTTATTGGTGTAGCTCTAATGATGTCTTACTAATATAAATCTAAGTTTATGCTTCCTCTGGGCCAGAGACCTGGCTTGAATTACACTATAATTCTAATTAAATGGATTATATAAAGAATTGTAATTTCAAAGCTGAGGATTTAGAATTACAATCACTTTTGAAGGTCTTTTGTTGTGAACAAAATTGTTCATGTGAGAAGTACCTTAGAAATGAAAGAAAATTAATCTAAACATTTAATGGTCTAAATCTAGTAGAGTACAATTAAAAGGAAGTTTTCAAAAGAAATTCAGATTCTTGGTGTGGAGAAAAATGATCTCTAAAACATCTGGAGTTTCTTTACCCAGAGACACACCAAGTTGAATATCTATGTAAGCCCCAAACTGCTATCACAAGAGCTAAGGAAATAAAGGGAGAGTCCCTAAGGTCTGCTTTTATTTGGGAGAAGTTACCTTTATTTCTTTCCCTCCTTTTCCTCCTACTTCAAGTAGCCCAGCAGGGGAGAGATATCTCCTGCTTGGGGAAGGGAGACAAAAATAAGTCCGGGAATTTGATTTAAAATCCAGTACTACCTGCCATGGTGAAAGGTGCTGTTGGACAGAGATCCAGGACTCCTGTCCCTAGGCCAAGGTTAGTACAATAAGATGCTCGATCTTTAAGGTGAGGTGGAGTTGGTTCTATCCTCCTCCCCTAATCACTTGTGGCAAACAGAAACAACACTGTTACTGATCAGAAGCAAGGTAAGAGAGATAGTGCAGGTTTCTTTGTCTTAGAGCTCTGTGCCAGGCCTGCTGTGGTGAAACTGGGCAGGTTTCTATGACTCTGAGTCTCAGGAGTGACCTAGCTTAACATCAGCCTGGATGAACAAGGGACAAACTCTATCACAAATCCCCAAACCTCAGGTGACACTGCTGAGGCCACGCCAGTGATCACAGACAGAGCTCTAGAGCTACCAGGAATAACCTGTGTCCTTATTGGATGGACTTGCATTTTAGCCTACATCACTGCCAGCAGTAACATGGATCTCTATGCATGCTTGAGACTGTACATGTCCTTGTGACTAAAAGAGTAAAGTAAAATTCTAGTATGAACCTAGGTGATCAACTGACACACTTTACCAGCACTAGAAAGTGTGCAGGTGGATAGTGGCTGAATGTCGCTGACATTTGGCTGAATGGATCACTGACCCATTTAATGATGTTTTCAGATACTTAAAAAACTAATTTGTTGTTTCTTAAGCATAATAAATCATTTTCGAAGTAGGGCAGGCATCTAAAAGTTGATAGTAATACCTGAACTTTCTCTACTGAAAACCGTCATCTTCAAACCTAGACACAATAGAAACAAAAACCAAAGCAAACAAAAAACTAGAAAGATGTATTATTCTTTTAGGAATATGAATTGGATATTCCCAAATCTTTATCCATGACTCACATGTAAACAATAATCTTTAATACAAAATTGTTAGAATGAAACAGAAGCAGAAGACCCTAAGCATGACTTAGTGGAGTTGAAATTTCATGGAAAACAAGTGGGATTTAAAAAAATAATAATGCACTTACTTCTTGGATGAAATCTTTTGGAGGATATTTACAATGTCCTTTCTTGTGAAAATAGATGGAACCCTAATTTAGTCTACCATCAAAGAAAATATTGTCCACTGGGAATTTCACATAACATCCATTATAAAACCTTAAAGTTGATATGATTCTCCCTTTCTCCACTTACTGAAAGTAGGTGTTTGCCAGGAAGAGGGGACTTAATCTGTATTCAAATCTAGATAGGATATGGTCCTAGCAAATATCCCATAATATTTCTCATGAACCTAGAACAAACTGAAAGTCATTGACATGAAATATCTAGATGATCATGCTCTGTTCACCAAGCCTGCAAGAAATTTCCCTCTGGATTAAGGAACCTTTTGTATATAAGGAGAAAAAGCACTTTAAAAAGAAATGATCTGAGAGGGGATTCCAAGACGGCAGATCAGAAGGAGGTAGCATTCTGTGTTGCTCTGGACCTGGGTTTCAACTAGTAGGAATACTGCTTTGGTGAGGGGGATTGGTGATTCCTTCATAGCTGATCCCACACAGAAATCACAGCTGCAATGCTGCGCTGGGCCCCAGGCCTCAGCACTCACAGCTGCCTTAGCAGGACCACTATCACCAGTGCAGAATTACCAGATGAGGCCTCCCAGGAAGGACATTCAGCCACTACCCACATGCAGGAACTCTGGCTACCACTACCCTGTGGACCCTCATCTGTCAATGTGGAGCTCCCCTAGTTGCCTTCATCTTTGGACTCAGCAGCTCCTGCCATAGTCTCTTACTCTCCTAGCCTGCCTGCACCTGGCTCTGAAGACAGCTGACAGCCGCAACACTGCATGCCAAAGAGCTCATCTCTGAAAACATCACACAATGTCATCACCAGGCTCCCCCCACCCAACCCAACACTCCATTGTTGAAAGCAGCTGCCTCCATTTGGGGTCACCTCCATCCCCATCTTTAGTGGGGGAAAATGACACTTTGGAACACAGGATAGACAGGTATGCAGAGTTTTCTAATTTTCCCCAATCCCCGGTAGCCACTAACTCGGCAGAGTGACTGCCCAATTCAAAACAGCTTTCTGAAACAGATGCGCAGCCACCAAAATGCAACCCACAAGACACCAGTAGAAAAAGTTTCTGATTAGGAAGTAGAAAAGGAGAGGGTGAGGAAGATATATACTTTAGAGACTAATTTAGAGGGCAGGAACTGTGAGGTCTACAGGTAAGATGAGGAGATAAGACCCGGTGCCCACATCACAGGAGTAGATCCCAAAGGAGATACCTGAGGTGCAGTTTCTCAAGGTAGCAGCAAGTGCTATACTCCACTTCCAGGTGCCCTGCACCCAAGACCAAGCCTCACACCCTGGTAACCACAACCATCCTGACAGCAGAGATAACAACTAAGAATTGACAACCCCACCTAATGGATGAGAAGAAAAGCAGGAAAGATATTGACCTCCAACCAAACAATCCTTGTTTCTTCCTTCAGATTTTTTTTAATTCTTCTTCTTTATTCTCCTGCCCTCACATCCCTAATATTTGAAACCAAGTACTTTGCATGAAATAGGATATTGAGGACTGAGACAACTGAATAGTATATTACAGTTGTGTAGTATATTCTCTTTTTTGTTCCTAATTTTTACTCTCCAATTTTTACTAATTTAACATTATTTACATTTTTCTTAATATATATGTATGTATGTACTCTACTGCCTTCCCTCTTACTTATCTACCCAAAATTACTACCTCTCTATTCTCTTGTTAATAACCTAATTCTTTAATTTCTCTTTCACACTTCCTAAAATATAATAACTCTATATCCTCATCTCATACCTCCTCAGCATATCTTCCTACACCTCACCCCCAGCTCTTTGTCTACCATCAAAAACTGTAAACCCTTTTGCAAACCTACAGATTATATTGTAGATAATAATTGAATTCACCATTTCTGTACATTTTGACCAAACTGCAAACATCTTAATAACAACTATTTGTTTTTAGGTAGTATTTTGCTTATATTAGGATCTCTTAACACAGTCATTCCCTTCAAAGGAGAGGTATTGGAACCCTACAGGGTCACTATAAGCCTATAGGGTAAAAACAATAATGCCTCAGATCCACAGTGCTAGAAGGGGATACATGAGCAACATGAAAAGACAAAGGAAGAAAGTACCCCAAACAAATCAAGATACACATTATTAGAATCCATGACTAGCACAAACAGATAAAAGAACAAAAAAGGAGTTCAGGATGTACATAATTAAAATGTTCTGTAAATTAAAGGATGATATAAGAAAGCAAATACACGCAGCAAAAGACCATTTCACCAAAAACTACATAAACAAATACAGAAAGCAAAAGATTATGTTAATATGGAGATAGAGGTTTTAATAAATCAAACAGAAATCCTTGAAATGCAAGAAGAAACAAACCAAAATAAAAATTCAATTGAAAGCTTCAATAACAGATTAGACCACTTGGAAGACAGGAACTCAGACAATGGAAACAAAATATATAATCTTGAAATGAATGTAGAGCACACAATGAAGATAGCAAGCAACCATAAGAAGAATATTTAAGAAATATGGGATAGCATAAAAAGACCAAATTTAAGACTTTTGGGGATAGAAGAAGGCATATAGTTCTAAACCAAAGTAATGAAAAATCTGTTTAACAAAATAATATCAGAAAAATTTCCAAAAATGAATTAATGAATTGGAAAATCAAATTCAAGTGTCTTACAGGACACTGAATATGCAAAATCACAACAGATCCACACCAGGCACATTATAATGAAAGTGCCTAACATATAGAATAAGGAGAGAAAATTAAATGCCACAAGAGAAAGGAATAAGAATACATATAGGGGAAAAACCAATAATAACCTTGAATGTTAACGGCCTAAACTCACCAATCAAAAGACATAGGTTGGCTGATTGCATCAAAAACAAAAGAAAACAAAACAAAACACCCCACAATATGCTGCCTCCAAGAGACTCATTTCATAGGAAATGACATAAACAGACTGAAGGAGGAAGGTTGGAAAAATCACACCACTCACACTTACTATGGAAGCAAGCAGGGATTTCCATGCACATATCAAATAAAGTAGACTTTAAGATAAAGTTAATCAAAAGGGACAAAGAAGGGCATTTCCTACTACTCAAGGGGCTCATACACCAATAAGACATAACAATTAAAGTATATATGCCCCAAACAATTGAGCATTTATGTTCATCAAACTAACTCTTCTCAAGTTCAAGAGTCAAATTGACCACAACACAATAATTCTGAGTGATTTAACACATGTCTTTCATGACTGGATATATCTTCCAAACAAAAGCTAAACAAAGAAACTATAGAACTCAATAATACAATCAATAACAGACTTCACTGACATATATAAAATATTATGTCCTTCAACAATCAAATACACTTTCTTGTAAGCATCAAAAGGATTCTTCTCTAAAATAGAAAATACATTATGCCACAAAGCAACTCTTAGCAAATACAAAAAAAGTAGAGAAACTACTCTGCATTCTATCAGATCACAATGAAATAAAATTAGAAATCAATGATAAAATAAAAAAAAAACTACTCCATCACCTGGAGACTGAATAATATGTTACTGAATGAATAAAGGTTTGCAAAAGACATGAAGGAGGCAATGGAAAAATTCTTAGAAATAAATGAGAACACTGATAACAACATATCAAAATCTCTGTGACACTATGATGACAGTACTAAGAGGAAGGTTTATTGCATGAAGTTCATTCCTTTAAAGAAGAAAAAGTCAACAAATAAATGACCCAACACCAAATATCAAAGCCCTAGAGAAAGAAGAACACATCAACTCCAAAATCAGTAGAAGATAGGAAATAATTAAAATCAGAGCTCAAGTGAGTGAAATTGAAACAAAAGAAATAATTTAAAAACTTGAAAAAATAAAAGTTGGCTCTTTGAAATAAATACATAAATTTGACAATTTTTTACCCATGCTAACAAAGAGAAGGAGAGAGAAAACTCAAATCACTCACATACATGATGAAAAAGGAAAAATCCCAACCGATACTACAGAACTACAGAAGGTAATAAGAAATCATTGTAAAAACTTGCACTATAATAAAATAGAAAATATCAAAGGTGTTGACAAATTTCTAGAGACAAAAGAGTTGCCCAAATTGAATAAGAATGATATACATAATTTAAACATATCAATTTCAAGCAAGGAAATAGAAGACACCATTAGAAGTCTACTTACCAAGAAAAGCCCAGAACCCGATGAATATGGAGCTGTGTTCTACAAGACTTAAATAGAAGAACTAATACTTATACTCTACAAATTATTTTGTAAAATATGAAGAGAGGGAGCACATCCAAACTCATTCTATGAGGCGCATATTACCCTGATTCCAAAACCAGGCAAAGACACATCAAAGAAAGAAAACTTCAGACCAATATCTCTAATAAACATAGATGCAAAAATTCTCAATAAAATTCTGGAAAATCGAATACAAATACATATCAAAAAAATTGTGCACCAAAATCAAGTGGGATTCATCCCAGGGATGCAAGTTTGGTTCAACATATGGAAATCAATAAACATAATTCATCACATCAATAGAATTAAAGAACCATATGATCATCTCAACAGATGCAGAAAAAGCATTCAATAAAATACAGCACCCATACATGTTGAAAACACTAGAAAAACTAGGGATAACAGGAACATATCTCAACATCATAAAAGCTGTCTATGCTAAGTCCCAGGCCAACATCATTCTAAATGGATAATAATTGAAATCATTCCCTCTAAAAACTGGAACAAGGCAGGGTTGTCTTCTTTTACCACTTCTATTTAACAGATCTTGAAACTCTGGCCAGAGCAATTAGACGGACAAAGAAATTAAAGGGATACAGATAGGAAAATAACAAATTAAATTAGCACTATTTACAGATGATATGATTCTAAACCTAGAAAACCCAAACAATTGCACCAGAAAACTTTTAGAACTAGTAAATGAATTCAGCAAAGTAGCAGGATACAAAACCAACAACCATGAATCAAAGGTATTTCTATGTTTCAAAGGCAAATCCTCTGAGAGAGAAATGTGAAAAATTACCCCATTTACAATAGCCTCAAAAAAAAAAATACTTGTGAATCAACTTAACAAAAAAAGGTGAAAGACCTCTACAACAAAAACTACAGAATGCTAAAGAAAGAAATTGAAGGAGACCTTAGAAGATAGAAAGATCTCCCTTGTTCTTGGATAGGCAGAATTAGTATTGGCAAAAATGACCATAATACCAAAAGCACTATATTCATTGCAATTCCAATAAAAATCCAAATGAAATTGCTCATAGAAATAGAAAAATCAGTCATAAAACTCATCTGGAAAAATAAGAGAACTCAAATGCTAAAGCATTTCTTAGCAAGAAGAATGAAGCAGGTGACATCACTATACTGAACCTTAAATTAAACTACAGAGCATAGTAAAAAAAAAAAAAAAACAGCATGGTATTGGCATCTAAATAGACTGGTAGACCAATGGTACAGAATAGAGGATAGAGAGACTAACCCACATAATTTCAGTTATCTAATATTAGACAAAGACACCAAAAATATGCATTGGAGACAAGATAGCCTCTACAACGAATAATGCTGGGAAAACTGGAAGTCCATATACAAAAAAAATTAAATTAAAACCCTATCTCTCACCATGCACAAAACTCAAAGAATTAAACCAGAGACACTGTGTCTATTAGATAAAAAAGCAGGCTCAAATCTCCATCAAGTCTGATTAGGCACCAACTTCCATAATAAGCCTCCTATAGCATAAGAATTAAAATCAAGAATCAATAAATGGGATGGATTTAAACTAAAAAGTTTTTCTCAGCAAAAGAAACAATCAGTGAGGTTAATAGGTAGCCTACATCTTGGGAGAAAATTTGTATCATTCATACATCAGATAGAGCACTAATCTCTAGGATATATAAAGTACTCAAAAAGCTAAACATCAAAAAACCAAATAGCCCAATCAATAAATGGCCCAAGGAACTGAAATGACACTTCTCAGAAGATGATATAGAATAAAAAATATATATGAAAAAATGTTCAATATCTGTAGCAATTAGAGAAATGCAAATCAAAACTACACTAAAATTTCATCTCACTCCAGTCAGAATGGCAGCTATTAAGTACACATACAACAATAAATGTTGGTGAAGATGTGGGGAAAAAGGCACACTCATACATTGATGGTGGGACTGCAAACTGATGCAGCAAATATGAAAAGCAGTAAGGAGATTCCTTGGAAACATGGAACCATTTGACCCATGTATCCTACTCCTTGGTCTGTACCCAAAGGACTTAAAAACAGCATTACTACAGGGACACAGCCACATCAATGTTTATAGCAGCAAAATTCACAATAGCTAAACTGTGGAACCAACATAAATGCCCTTCAGTGGATGAATGGATAAAGAAATTGTGGTATATGTAGATATTGGAATATTACTCAGAATAAAGGGAAATAAAATCATGGCATTTGCAGGTAAATGGATAAAGTTAAAGATAATGCTAAGTGAAGTTAGTCAATCCCCCCCAAAAAAAACAAATGCCAAATGTTTTCTCTGTATAATGAGACTGATTTATAGTGGGGTTTGGAGGGGAAGCATGGGAGGAAGAGAAGAAGTCTAGATAGGGCAAAGGGGCAGGAGGAGAAGAGAAGGGCATGGTGGTAAAAAAAAGATGGTGGAATGAGATGGATACCATTACACTAAATCCATGTATGAAGACACAAATTGTGTGAATATACTTTATATACAACTATATATATGAAAACTCATGCTCTATGTGTGTTTAATATGAGTTGTAATACATTCTGCTGTCATGTATATCAATTTAGAATTAAAAAAAATAAACAACTGTTCTCTACTGAGAACTGAAAAATATATAAATAGCTAAGAAGTAAAACTGCTATTGGTATGATTTTAATTCCTGATTTTCTATTATATTTTGAAAAGGTTACTTTGCTCTAATCATTTATGTGCATATTGAATTTTTTAATTAGAATTAGAATTGTCATTTCTAACACAAAAAGTGGCCATATTTGTACCACCTCTCCTTCAGTAATGAAGACAAGTATATATAGTGATCCACAGATATGATGGGATGATAAGTCAGTAACCATCAACATTTGGACTTTGAACTAGGGAACATCACCCTTTCATTTTTGATACTACATCTGATACAATAATATGTATGTATGATTTAAGTAAATAGAAAATTTAAATTAAATGATTACTTAATAATGTTGCTCTTGATTCCCAAATACTTTCTTGGTCATAGTTAGATCATAGCAATTTTATGTTTTTATTTACTGTTATCTTTGTGTATAAATCAATCTAAACTTGAAGAATTGGAGGGTTTCAGCCATAGTAGAATGATTCTGTGCCACTTTGAAACATAATCTCTCATAAAAATGCAATAATCCCTTTTAAAACAAAAATTAACAGAATTATCAAGTCCTCTTGAAATTCTTTACCCAAGAAAGTATCTTATGGCTTTTACATGCCTGAAGTCCACATTGTCTGGTATTATAATGATTTGTTTCCCAATAAGGTTGTCTGTTTTTCCTCTACTTACTTAAATTCTATGTCACTTCAGGAAGAGATAGGAATCTATTGCAAAGGGGTTTTGTCATACATCCTGTCAAGCATCAAAAATAAAGGCTCTTTTCCTTCATAGGATTCCTACCAATATTTACAAGGAGTGTTTTCTTATGAAAAATACTTCAGAAAAAAATGAAAAGTACAATGCCTAGAATTTTGACCACTGGTATGCTTAAGTTATAGGATATAGATCCCTGGGTTGATGCGTTCCTGCCACAGGACAAAAACAGTCAAACTCTTACACTTTTACTCTCACTCTACTGGAAAATATGCAAGCAAACATTCTCAGGGGTACTTCAGAAGTAGATTGTTTTTAGAAAAGAGTTTCTTCCAAAATGTTGGATCGACGTGACAAATGGACAGGAGAGATGTCTTCCACTCATGACATTTTATCAAGACCTGCATGACTGCAGCCACAGTTAGCATGCTTCAATTGGCCCTGTGTGTATTTATTATTTTATTACATTTGATCTTTATAATCCTCAATGTTTTGATATTCTGCATTATTGTAAAAAGAACACTCATTATTTCTTCACATCCATGTCTATATTGGATCTGTAGTTAAGATTGCTTTCTATAACCTTAATTACTTCATGATATGAGCCTAATAACCAAGAGTTGTGCAATTTGTTGAAAACATACAAATAATCCAACTACTATTTTCACACCTATTTTGTTCTGTGTGCCAACAGGCTTTTTAAACAAAGGCTGCTTATGTATAAAAGTATTTGGTTTCATCAATAATGGACTCGGACACTGATTGATATTTTGTCTGCCAAATAGAATAAAAAGTCCTTAATCAATTATTGGTCTCACTTAGTAAAGAAAATTTCTAATTTTACTGAAATAATAGCTAAAAACTACATGTAGAAGATGAAGTTCATAGTTAAACTTTAAAACAGATAAACCCCAAAATGAAAATATAACAGAGATGACACGTTTTAACATCCTTTTTAAATTTATAAAGCTTGTCAGGGATGTGAATCTTCTGATTCCCTGTCACACACCACTTTCCCTTTATCTAATGATGTTTTCACTTAATTTTTATCTGTGACTACACCTTGGTGGTACCAGTACATCACTTAACAACTCTACAATATTATTTTGACCAATGACTTTGTTATAAAATACTCTTGGCTGCATTTGAAAACTAGCAAGGAATTTCTTTCCTTAGTAAATTGATGACTATATCTATCTTAGTCCCTTATAAAACTATATATTTTGGTCTATCATTTGTGTTACTTGGAAAAGTTACAGATGTATAATTTGATTAAATAAAGAGAAAATTGAAAAATAAATTTGGAATACAAGCCCTTAGTCACATGTGGAAAATTCTGCATAAGGTTCTTCAATCCATGATTGCGCCACTTATTATAATTTATAGTTAAACTAAACTGAACTAAATGATGATAAAAATCATTCCATTCCTTACCTGACATATTTAATTAATTTTGAAAAAAGTTGTTCCAATTAAGCATGTCTGGACATAATACTTGGCTTTAAATATAGTGTGTGCACCATTTTATGGGAAGAATGTTATATGTTTGTTTCACAGAACTTTTTGAGATATTTATATAGACATTGAGATATATAAATGAAACATCAAATTTTATTAATTCACCTTACTCAATGCATTAGCTCTTCAGATAACAAATGATATGTTTTCTTCAGAGTCATTCTAGATCCTGGTTTAGAACCAGTATAAACTCTTTTAAAAAAAAATAATCTTATAGTGTTAAAATGAGTGACTTTCTTGGTTTGAAATTTTTCACAGTGTTCTCATCAAATGAGCCAATAACGATCATCAAACTAGAAGAGGGCATCTAGGTTGATTCCAAAGTCTAGCTATTGTGAATTGTGCTGCTATGATCATTGAAGTGGCAGTGTCCCTATAGTATGCTCTTTTGAGGTCCTCAAGGAATAGACCGAGAAGGGCAATAGCTGGGTCAAATGGTGGTTCCATTCCCAGCTTTCCTAGGTATCTCCATACTGCTTTCCATATTGGCCTCACCATTTTGCAGTCCCACCAGCAATGTACAAGTGTACCCTTTTCCCCACATCCTCGCCAGCACTTATTGTTACTTGACTTCATAATGGCTGCCAATCTTATTGGAGTGAGATGGTATCTTAGGGTGGTTTTGATTTGCATTTCTCTGACTGCTGGAGATGGTGAGCATTTTTTCATATACTTATTGATTGACTGTATGTCTTCCTCTGAGAAGTGTCTGTTCAGACCCTTGGCCCATTTGTTGATAGGGTTCTTTGTTATCTTATTGTTTAATTTTTTAAGTTCTTTGTATATTCTGGATATTAGGGCTCTATCTGAAGTGTGAGGAGTAAAAATTTGTTCCCAGGATGTAGGTTCCCTGTTTACCTCTCTTATTGTTTCTCTTGCTGAGAAAAAACTTTTTAGTTTCAGTAAGTCCCATTTGTTTATTCTTTTATTTAATTCTTGGGCTATGGGCGTCCTATTAAGGAATTTGGAGCCCGACCCCACAATATGTAGATCAGAGCCAACTTTTTCTTCTATCAGGTGCAGAGTCTCTGGTTTGATATCTAGCTCCTTGATCCATTTTGAATTAAATTTTGTGCATGGCGAGAGAAAGGGATTCATCTTCATTTTGTTGCATATGGATTTCCAGTTTTCCCAGCACCATTTGTTGAAGATGCTATCCTTTCTCCATTGCATGCTTTTAGCGCCTTTATCAAATATAAGAAAGTTGTAATTTTGAGGATTGGTCTCTGTGTCCTCTATTCTGTACCATTGGTCCACCTGCCTATTTTGGTACCAGTACCATGCTGTTTTTGTTACTATTGCTCTGTAATATAGTTTGAAATCTTGTATCACCATACCGCCTGATTCACACTTCCTGCTTAGAATAGCTTTTGCTATTCTGGGTCTTTTGTTTTTCCATATGAATTTCATGATAGTTTTATGTATTTCTACAAGAAATGCCCTTGGGATTTTGATTGGCATTGCGTTGAACCTGTAGAGAACTTTGGGTAATATTGCCATTTTGATGATGTTAGTTCTGCCTATCCATGAACAGGGTACATTTTTCCATCTTCTAAGATCTTCTTCTATCTCTCTCTTTAGGGTTCTGTAGTTTTCTTTGTATAGATCTTTCACCTCTTTTCTTAGGTTGATCCCCAAGTATTTTATTTTTTTTGAGGATATTGTGAATGGGGTAGTTTTCCTCATTTCCATTTCAGAAGTTTTGTTGTTGATGTACAGGAATGCCTTTGATTTATGCGTGTTGATTTTATATCCTGCCACTTTGCTGAATTCATTTATTAGTTCTAGTAGTTTCTTTGTAGACCCTTTTGGGTCTTCTAGGTATAGGATCATATCGTCCGCAAATAGTGATAGTTTAAGTTCTTCTTTTCCTATTTTTATGCCTTTAATTTCTTTTGTCTGTCTAATTGCTCTGGCTAGATGACCTTCAATAGATGAATGGATTAAAAAACTGTGGCATCTATACACAATGGAGTATTACGCAGCACTAAAAAATGACAAAATCATGGATTTTGCAGGGAAATGGATGACATTAGAGCAGATAATGCTAAGTGAAGCTACCCAATCCCTAAAAAACAAATGCCAAATATCTCCTTTGATATAAAGAGAGCAACCAAGATCAGAACAGGGAAGAAGAGCATGAGGAAAAGATTAACATTTAACAGAGACGAGTGGGGTGGGAGAGAAGGAGAGAGAAGGGAAACTGTATGGAAATGGAAGGAGACCCTCATTGTTACATAAAACTACATATAAGAGTTTGTGAGGGAAAAGGGAAAAAAAGGGAGAGAATTAAACCACAGCAGATGGGGTAGTGAGGGAAGAGGAGAGGGAAGGGGAGGGGGGATAGTAGGGGATAGGAAAGGTAGCAGAATATAACAGTCATTAATATGGTATATGTAAAAATGTGGATGTGTAACCGATGTGATTCTGCAACTTGTATTTGGGGTAAAAATGGGAGCTGATAACCCACTTGAATCAAATGTATGGAAGATGATATGCCAAGAGCTTTGTAATGTTTTGAACAACCAATAAAATAAATATTTTTAAAAAAAGAATACAGCAATAGTAATAGTGCCACACAATATTGGATTTTGAATAAATTTTCATTGTAAATTTGAATAAATTTACAAATTCAATAAAAAAAAACTAGAAGAGGGGAAACTGAGATATGTATCATGGTTCATAGCATTGCCACCATCAGGAAAATCATGTGCAGCATAACTCTTCAAGTGCAAAGTGCAGAACTGGAATGGAAAATTTTTCAGCTTCAGTGATAAATAACCACTAGGAGGAGCAGGAAATTGAGAGTAACTGCACCCACAATTCTTATACCATGAAACACTTGTCATGAAAGATAAGATTGTATCCCAAGTTATAGGTTTACTCTATGCTTCAGAGAATTCCTGGAGATAAAATATTAGGCGATAGTCTGTTTCCAGGAGCAAACAGTTCACTTACCAAACAAACACTATGCAGATTCCCTTCAAGATGTTCACCTCACTATGGTCACCAACCCTAAAAAGAAATTTCCAAATCTGAGCCAATTATCCTCTTATTAGCAATGTAGTAAACCACTTAATTTGAATCTAGACTTCAAAACTTTGTAAGTTTTTTTTTTTCCTTTTGAGTTTTGCCCTTTTGAATTGCTGCTAAAATTCTGTAAAGATGGTATTGTATTCTCTGTTATGACAATGAATTCTAACAAATGTAAACTGTTGCATTAACAAGTTGCCTGGTGATACATGGGGGAGTTCAACTGTCACAACATTTATTAATGGAAAGAGCAAACAACATTGGAATAAAAGACTTTGCACATCACTTGAAGGATACTGAGACAATTTCAAGTGACTGTAACATTTTCTTGCAATATTTTGTGGATGAAATTAATCATTCTTTTCCGTTCTTCATTGAAGGTCTTAAGAAGAAAATAAAATATAATGGCAAAATTTCAAGCTTTTTGAAAGCATTGCATGTCTGTGCAAACGTGTGGCTTTGCTTAGAAGTATTCCAAAATATGCATAAAATTTACCACCTCAGTTAGGAGTGTTTTGAGAGTGATGTTGGGAGTATAATTAGAGGTCCTATGTCATCTGTCTGGAAAAAAAAATTCCCCAGGCAAATACACATGTAATATTACTTAATTATCTGTGTAAATTTAGGAATTGCTTTTATTCAAATATAGTTTTTAACATCATCAGTAACAATAAAAAAAATTATTTTTTTCTTTGTAATGATCCTTAGGAAAAACATATCCAACTTAAGCTTGGGACTATAAAATGAATTCATATTAAAAGGAAGGAGATTGGGGCTGGGGATGTGGCTCAAGTGGTAGCGAGCTCGCCTGGCATGCATGTGGCCCTGGTTTGACCCTCATCACCACATACAAACAAAGATGTAGTGTCTGCTGAAAACTAAAAAAATAAATATTAAAAAATTCTCTCTCTCTCTATATATATATCTTTAGAAAAAAGGAAGGAAATTGGATATAAGTTTTGACTATTTCTGCTATCTCTGTTTTATAATTAATTTATCATTTATTCTTTGTGTTTGGGACAAGAGAACCAAATACACATATGAATGAAATGTAACTAAAATTTTCAGGAGCTATGTGTGATCTGAATTTCAACTAAACATATAAACAGAGAAGTTAAAAAATAGGTTAAGGAGAGTAAAGTACTCAATAGTATGAAAAAATGAGCCTTAAGAGAAGAGAACATGTGTTGTAAATGATTTACATACTCGATAGCAGGCCCCTGACAAATAGAGTTTTCATTTCATTTTGTTTTCGTTATTTCACTGTGCATAATTTAGAACTGAGTTCACTTTGTCACACACCAGGATACTTAATCTCTTTAAAATGACATTGTGGAACTTTATCATATTTCAGGTGGAAATTGAAACCAGGCAACTGCAAAGTAACACACATCAGGAAGATGTTAATCAGAAAATGATCTTTCAAATGCTGAAATTTAAAGTTAATGCAAAGAAAACAAGAACTAAAACACCTTATTAAACTCTTATCATTTTTATATCTCTGTATTTTAACATACAATGAAATAAATTGTTATACAAAGTTTGGTTAAATTTAATTGTTACCTTTAAATTTAACTTTGGATGAAAAATAGAAGAGTCATGTGTCTGATATTTTATGATGTTCTTTTTAATTTAGTAATGCTTTTTTCAAATCTGTAAATTAGCAGTTAATCAAACTGAAGAAAAGGAAATATTTTGTTTTAATAATTGTAATACTTTAAAAATGGCAAGTCACACTAGAATAAAAATATTTTAGAGGACAAAGGACAATTAATAAAATCATTTCATAATTATGAAAACTATTTGAATTAAGCACATTATAAATTTTTATGGCATCATTAGCACTTAAGGAAAAAAAATCACTAATGGAGATTCCATAGAATCTTTTTAAAAGATACAAAATTTCTTAATTCTGTTTGAGAGTGAGAGAGAGAGATGGAAAAAAACCAGAATGGAAACAATATAGGATATTGTTTCTAGACAAAATAAGAGCAATAAATAAATTCTTATTGTATTTAATAATAATTACTGTTTTGTAGATGAACTACTGAAAATTATACATTTATTCTAGAGTTAAACATATTATGAAATTAAAGTTCCCAAATTGCAGTTTGAATACATCTTACTGTTTAAATCTGTGGTTCTGTATCAAGTGGGGTTCAATAGAGATTTTACTTTTTATTTGATTTTTTTGTATGTATGTATCAGATTATTGAGAAAAATTATTACTACCATACTTGTTTTTTACTTTCAACAAGCCATATGCCAATTCTTCCTTTAAAAATAAACTTCTTTTAAATTTCAAAATATAGATGAAATAATAATTTGGTAAGATAAATGTATAACTAGGTTGTATATTTGAACAACGAACAATGTTATTTAGAATGCTGACCGTATCTAAGAGTGAGAAGATTACTGAAACTCCTACCTGCGAGTCTGACATTAAGTGAAGAAGGAGATCAAATTTTCTATATTTTAATGACTGTCATGATTGTTCCAGGAAAAGAATATATTGCATTGTTATATTTCTCTAATAATGAGGTTTTTATTATCTGCAAGTTGAAAAAACTATTGATTCCTTTTTTTCATTTTCTTTTGCAGTGCTTGTGGATTATACCCAAGATCTTGTACATGATAGATAAGTATTCTGCCTCTGAGCCATGCCCCCAGCCCTATTTTCGTTTTTTTAACACATGACCAAAAATAAGTAAAAATGCAATTCTTTTTTAAAACTTTAGAAAATGTGTTATTGCAAAAATGTCCTGAAGAATTTAAGCGTTGAAAACACATTGGAAAACAATTCACCTTTCCTAATTTTATAGTGTTATAAAATTCATTCCTCAAACAAATTATTAATAAAATATGTTTTTTAAATTTCACTATTTGACCTTTAATTCATATTTTATAATTAACATTCAAAAAGAACTCAGATAGATAAAGACCAAAAAAAAATAATTTTCATCTGTGAGTTATTTTAGAAGCACAACTAACTTAAATTTAAATTTTAATACTAGATAAAATAAAATCAATTATACCTTAAAATAAGCAGTGAGATTAGAATGTAAAAGCCCACCCTCTACCCTAAACTGAAATGCATAAGAAATGTAGCTTCAAAAAAAGAAATTGTTTCTAGGAGAATAAGCAAGAAAGGGTGTTTATATGGATTTGTGTAGGGGGTCTACTTTGAGGAACAATTAAAAAAAAAATGGAAGAACAGAAACTCCAGCAAAGGGACAGGTGTATTGACATGTACTTTTTGACCAGAGGACACATTCACAAAAAAGGACTGTTGCTTTATTGCTTAGGAAGGGACAGGTTGTTATCCCCAGGAACTGAGGCTTAACTCATGGCCCAGCAAAACTTCACATGGGGGCAGAGAAAATTGCTTTGAAAGTGTGAAAGATAGTTCAAGAAAGTGCAGTATTTTATATCTGCTTATGTAAGAATTCATGAATGTCTTTGAATTAACTTGATAATTACCTTTCTTTGTATAGTACAAAAACTCATACCTCATTCAGCCAAGAATAATTTTGCTCTTTAATTGTGACATTCAGCTTGAACTAAAAAGTTTTATATAATACACTACTTGTTAAATCCAATAGATTGTGATTGCTATGTTTTTTTTTCTTACAGAAGCTATCAATTGTTCTGAAGTATCTCAATGACAAACTAAATAGTAATTCAACTTAATATTTTGTTAGAAGACAATTGTTGACACTTATTCAGAAATGTGGTACAGAGGTAAAATAGTTACAATATTTTATCTCCATATATGCTGATAAGTGATTTTTATTTCGACCCAGTCTTCTTAAAATCCACTGAGTAACAATATTTCATTATATGCTTTTAAAGAATTTAATAAGCATGCTTTGCATGCTAATTCATCTCTCACTATTAGCAAGAGCTCAATTGTGTTGAAGGTCTGGGTAGATATTAAACAGCTGTGGCTTCCTGAACAATGCTATATATTGACATTATTATTTCTATACAAAGCATTCATTTAGTCCCTTTGAATTATACTTTAAGATTTTTCTCTTTAAACATTGCTATTTTTTCTATTTAGTGTTTCTTGCATGAGAATGAAAATATGCTTTCTCTGTGCTGAAGGGGATTTAATTTGTGTTACAGAAAAATAGATCTCATCCATTAAAAAAAAGTGGCTATAGACTTATATATATATTATTATATAATCAATTAAACACATTTTTAGTAATTAATTTGTGCTCTCCACTGTCCTGCAGAAATAGAAGTTTAAGATAGTTCCTGATGTCACGGAGGTCAAGGGCTAAGACTTACGCAAAAGTCAAATACTCTAATATATTGTGATAATTTTGATTGCTTTTGTCAAAACTGAACAGGACTTCCTGGAAGAGTGGACACAAAGATATAACATCTATCTGCTTTGGAGACTCACGTCTTTACTTGTTTTAAGTACAATATTGCAGAGGCTCAATTTTACTTGTTTTAGGTACAATATTGCAGAGGCTCAATCATTCCAGGGCACTTGGACTTTTAATCATTTTTGTTACTTAAGATTGTAGATGCAGCAGTAAAGAGAGAAGCTTAGGTATGATTTAAACAGATCACTTTTATAAAGTGGAAGAATTTAGGAGAGACAAGATTAGTAATAGTTTAGAAATAGCTAATATTTATGGTGCCCTAATGTGATAGGAACTTCTCTACCTCATTTAGCATCTCCAAGCCTCCTTCTGAAATTTTATTTGTGATCATTATTTTATAAGAGGAACGGAAGACTAAGAGAATTTAAGATAAGTGATGAAAGCTAAAGAGATAGTAAGCACCTGAGGGGAGACTGGAACACAATCTGCCTTGCCTCAGAACCTGTGCTGCCCTTGTGTGGAGGTAACAGGTGCTGTTGTGGTGTTGGAGTTGATCTGATAGAAAAGCACCTATCAGAACCACATTCTTCAACTTCCCACTTGCTGATTTCACATCTACACATTTGTATCCATCACTTTTGACAATATGAGTGATGTTTTATTTCTTGCCGTTACTTCTTTTCTCAATTCTATCTTCTCTCACTCTCTGAATGTTCTTTCCAACAAACAACTATGTCTATCCACTTTTCCTTTCTTCTTATGTTTTAAAAAATATTTTTAGTTATAGATAAATACAATACATTTATTTATTTTATTTTTTTAACGTGGTGCTGGGTTCAAACACAGTGCCTCACACATGCTAGGCAAGTGTTCTATCATTGAGCCACCTCCCTAGCCCTTATTTCTCCATATTATAATTGAACGTTCAATTTGAAGTTTATAGAAATTATATGTTTCTTGCACCCATGCTTATTCCTCCTCCTAGACTTACTTTAAGATTTAAGCTAAAAGAGACAAGAATATAAATTTAAGGAAGGCATGCCCTGGATTTCTAGTTGTCCTGTTCCTTTAATGTGCATATCTGTCCTAAGTAATAGCAGGTAAGTAAAACAGGAGAAATATTTACATTTAGATATCAGACATAGGTTAAAGTCAGCTTGCCCAACTTTGTTTTGCTATAAACCACCTACGTCTGACTCTTGACTAAAAAAAAAAAAAAGTTGTTTGCATCTTATTTATTTAAGTTAATTCACTAGTTCACGCTGGATGAGGAGCAAAAACATAAATACAGTACACTGTTTAGTTTTTTTGTTTATAAATAATTTTCATAGCAATAGTTTGGCAATAAGATTCAAATATGAAGTCTACTGCCAACAAATAATGTGGCCATGAGAAAATTCAATATTTTTTTAATCTCATTTTTCTTACTTTACCTTAATATTCACTTTGAAGAATGACAGAGTGCATGGTAAGGAGTTGGACTCATAAACCAAACCCTTGGAACTCAAAATTCCACAAAAAGTGTCAATGTGTAATTAAACAGGAATAAAGCCATTACACAAATAATATATCATGCTTAGCTTCCTCATTTTAATGATCAAATATAAGAAAACGCATATTGCAAACTTTCCTGGCTCTGCACAGGAAATATACCTCCCCAAGAACAAGGCTATTGCAACTACTCATTGAGAAAATGACTATTTGTCCTAGGAGCTCTCTCAAAAGGCAATCTTCTGCTACAGCTTTGATATATCAAGCTATTTTTCACTGTTTCTATCCAGAAGAGCATCAAGTGTCACTCTGGAGTTTATGTCTGTTTTTAAACTTGGCCATGTTCATTTAACCCTCCAAGGCCTCAGTATATTTTATTTGTAAAATTAATATGACAAGAGCACTCTACACAGAGGTATTGATAACATAATATATTAAATGTTTGGCATCATGCCTGACATAACACAAGAAATCAACTAGCTTTCATTTAATCTCGATACATACAAGTGTCACTCTCTTTCAAATGAGATATCCCCTCTGTTCCTACCATGTCTGTTATCTCTGTTGAGAACTTCCTACAATGATGAACGAACAGAATCCACCAACTGCTGAAAGTGTATGCCTGTGGGTGGGAGGGGAATAGAGAAGTGTGTTGTGAATGCATAATGATAAAGTACATCTTCCTAGAAATATAGAAAAAAATTAAATGTGCTCTGCTCTAAAAGAGAAAACATTGATACATTTTCATAGTCTGGGTTTAATTCTAACTCTTCATGCCTTAATACTGTTGACATTAAAAAAATCTTTTAAAAACATTTTACAATTAAGAACAGAAAAATGTCAAGCATATGGCTAGAATTATGTTACCCATACTGAAGCTTACAAACATTGCTGTTCCCCAGTGTTGACTCCCTTTCCTTAACTGATGCTTACTATGACAAGAAAAGAAAAGAAAGTTCTAAAAGAGCTCAGTTTTCCAATTAAGACCAGGTCAGCAAGCTAAGCAGCTACTTGACAATAACCCAGGGGTCCCAGTCTACCTTATTCAGTCACTTTTGCCAGGCATAGTGGCACATGCCTGTAATTCCCACTGCTTGGGAGACTGAAGAAAGAGGATCTCAGGTTCAATGGCAGCCTCAGCAACTTACAGAAACCATAAGCAACTCAGAGAGACCATTTTTCAAAAAGAAAAAAAAGTGGGGGAGGTGATAAAAAGGGCTAAGAATCTGTTTCAATGGTTAAATGCCCCTGGGTTCAGTCCCAGGTACCAAAAAAAAAAAAAAAAAAAAAAAAAAAGCCTTGCTCTTCTATGTGGGCTATACATATTCTTCAAAATCCTCCCCTGAACTTAGCTCTTACTTAGAACTAGCTAGACCATAGAACCCTTAACCACTCACTTCAGGATTATTACATGCAAGTATACAATATGCAGCAAAGATTTTACTAGTTTCTGTTTCAGTTGGTTGAAATTCACCTTGGTTCTGCACTTTCCTCAGTTATAAGAGAGCAATAATGTAATGACATTTCAGCCTCCTCTTCTTTGCTTCTCATAAAAACTTTGTGACTGGCACGGGTTTTATTGGAATAAATTTATGTGTTTTATATCTGTCAATACACCTTACAGAATAGAAATTTCCACATGCTATTAATGTGTTTTATTTTTTAATTCCATTATATTTTATATTAAATTAATAGTTTATATTCTTTATGCTAAATACACATATCAGACAAAATCAAATATTATTTCTTTCTAAAATCATTTTCCAATGTATGTGACATACTTAGTATTGGAACAATATTTTCTCCCAAATTAAGGAAATTAATTTTCCACTTAAGTAAAATTGATCATAAGTAAAACGATAATGTTTTTTTCCACTGGTTTTAATTAGAACTTTCCTTTTCCCTATAAAACCAGTTTATGTTTTCAGAATGACATCAACTTACTATGTTATATCATTATAAAAGTGAGCCCTATAAATACTATTCCTATGACTCAATAAGAGGAATAGAATGAATAATGTCATAGCTGTTATCTTGGTTTGTAATTTGTTTCAACTGCTTCCTAAATTTTTTTTTAATTTTCTATTTTTGATTAAATCCATATTAGTGTTTGATGTCATCATGCATTCTGGAAATGCACACTGGTTAGAAACACATGAATTAATATAATTTTACTTGTTTTGAGACCAGCATGGAACACAATTCCCAGATTTATTAATATCATGATATAAAAACAAATACTAAATTCTTTGGATCAAATAAAATATTTTAATATATTCACTTTAATTTTTTTATTAATGTGTTTCATTTGTTGATATGATCCTAAATTTTCCTACATATTTCAAAAAGAAAAATGATGATGATTATAATAATTAAATAAGTATAATTGTCTTTTATATATTAACAATACTGCATTTTTTACAAACATATTTATTGCATTTGTTTTTGTGTTTAAGTGATTCTCAGGATAATTTTAATTATCTATTTTTGTATCATAATTAGTCAACATAATGCAGAAACAAGTAGATTTTATCTTAAATATTTGTATGCTTTCAGCATTTTCTTTTAATTTTAAAGGATATACTAAGTTTTCCTATATGATACTAAATTGGCTGCCTATTGTATTATTGTCAAACCACTTATTAGAAGAACTGTGAGAATGATTAGACATTCACTCATTTATTTACCCAACTTTGTTTTGGAATTATATAATGTCAGGCTGCATGCCAAAAACTAAAAATATAATTGTCTAAGTCTAGGTAAGAAAAAATTAAATAAGAATATCTCTCAAATAAATGACTTGACAATAATTTTATTGAATACTATGAAGAAAGAAAATAGGGATGATAGTAATAGAAACACGTGAAGATTTGGTGAGAAAGGCAATATTTAAGATATGATTTAAAGGATGAAAATGAGACAATAAATTATGAGAGTGGAGTTGCAGGCAGAGAAAAACCAGGCCAGGATTTTGGCTTTTCACATATTATACTGGGAAATAACAAAATATAGCAGTAGATATTTGAGTTATCATGGAGGTGGTTTGAGATACACACACACACACACACACACACACACACACACACACACACTCTCTGGGGATTGAACCCAGGAGTGCCAGGAGTGGTTTACCATGGAGCCACATCCCTAGCCATTTTTATTATAATCATTATTATTTTTTATATTGAGACAGATTCTTGCTAAGTCAATGAAGCTGGCCTGAAATTTACAATCCTTCTTCAGCCTCCTAAACTGTTTGGATTACAAGCCTGTGTCACCATTCCAGAAGGATAGTTGGAATTTTGTTGCTAGTGCCTGGAAAAGCTAGTGAAGGTTTTGAGCAAAGAGATATAATCTTACTTATATTTTCTTTTTTTCTTCTTTTTAAGTTGACACAGCCTTTTGTGTGAGAAATTAGGGGATACAAATTTACAAACATCAATACTTTTTTTCCTGACTTAAACATAGCTATTGACACAGGAATAAAGGGAAATGAAAGAATGACCTTGAAGCATATTTTGGAAATAAAACCAATAGAATTTGCTCAAAATAAAGTTTATGGAATGAGCCAAAAGGAGGAATCAAAGTTGACCGCATATTGACTCATGTAAGGAATTGCAAAACTGGTGATACCAATTACCGAGGCAAAGAGGACTGCAGTAAAATGAAACGTAAAGGGTAAATGAGTCTGTCTTTGCAAAATGTAATTGGTTTATAATCAGTATGTTCATCATCGGTTCACCTCCAGGAAATTTTATTATTCATTTATATAATCTTCTAAGTCATAACAACATTTGTCCTTTTTAGCTTTTGATAGACTGAAAACAAGAGAGGGACCTACTATCTACAGTTTTGTGCTCTTTTACATGCTTGATAGAATTGTAAATTATTCTCATTACTAGGCACACAAATAAGAGTGAGGTACATTTGTCTTGATTTTGTGTTGAAGTCAGCAGTTTAGGAAGAGGCCACTGAGAATTTCTCAGGAACGTTTTTAATTAAATATATTTTTAACTGACATGCTATTTTAATTGTGTCAGTAATAAAAGTGTCCTAAAAATTCTACAACATGATAACTTCAGTGCCAAGTTCTACAAAAAAATTTTGAAGGACCTATGCCAATTTTTCTTTAATCACTCCTAACAATAAAAGACTAGGGGATTCTCTCAATTTCATTTTACAAGGCCAGCATTACCTTCATAGGCAAACTTGACAAGGTTATAACAAACAAAAAAATGGTACAGGTCAATATCTTTCATAAATGCAAATGTAAAAATTCTTAGCCAAATACTAACCAGTTGAATTCAATAACATTAAAAAGCTTATTCACTGTTACCATTTGATATTTATTCAGGATGCAAGGATGTTTCAACAAGTAAAAATCAATAAGCATGATATACAACATATATAGAATGAGGGTTACAATGTATAAAATCATTTCAGTGGATATCTAAAGGGTATTTGACAAAATTCAAAACCCATTCATGATTACAATTCTTAAGAAATCAGGTATAGAAGGAACATCAATCAATATAAAGGTAATATATAATAAGTCGATTAACATCATGTTGAATGAGCAAAAGCTGAAAATTTTCTAAGGCCTGAAATAAGACATGGATATGGAATTTTACTGTTTTTATTATCATCTTACTAAAATATAGGCAGTGCTATTAGGCAAAATAAATAAATAAAGAACACACAAACTGAGAGAAAGAAAGTCACATTATTACTAATCTTATACATAGACAACCATAAAGACTCCACCAAAAACCTTCTACAACTAGTCAGTGGATCCAGAAAATTTGCAATATACATACTATGCATATTTTTTTTCTGCTTAATGTTTATTTTTTTTATTGGTTGTTCAAAATATTACAAAGCTCTTGACATCTCATATTACATATATTAGATTCAAGTGGATTATGAACTCTCATTTTTACCCCAAATACAGATTGCAGAATCACTTCGGTTACACATCCACATTTTTACATAATGCCCTATTAGTAACTGTTGTATTCTGCTACCTTTCCTATCCTCTACTATCCTCACTCCCCTTCCCTCCCCTCCCATCTCTCTCTACCCCATCTACTGTAATTCATTTTCCTCCTTGTTTATTTTCCCCTTCCCCTCACAACTACTTATATGTAATTTTGTATAACATTGAGCGTCTCCCTCCACTTCCATGCAATTTCCCTTTTCTCTCCCTTTCCCTCAAAAGTCAGTATATTTACTATATGCCAATGAAGAATTACCTGAAATAGGAATAAATAAAAGATTCCCTTTTACATCAGGGGCTAGAGTTTTAAACTAATCTACAGTCATCTCTAGAATGGAACAGGACAGAAGTCCTTGGTATGATATGCCTTCTGGTCCTCTTCTGATCTTGCTGTTTCAAATTGAGGAGGCTAGATTTCCTTTTTCACCATTTCTTCTAATCACATATGGACAGACACCAGAAATATACCTACTGTCTCTTTTGTTATAATTTTACTCTGGGCATTTTATTGTATTTTGATATAAATTCTAAAATTGAATAATTTGTATTGCACAAAACTTTTCATAGTATGCTGTCATCACTGCTATCTAGTTTCAATTTTGATGAAGATATACTCCCATTTTTGCTTATTAAAAAAAAAGTGTATACAGCCTGTCATGTGTGAGGAACTAGGTTCGATTCTCAGCACTGCATATAAATATAAATAAATAAAATGAAGATCTATCAACAACATATATATATATATATATATATATATATATATATCCAGAATTCTTAAAAGAAATAGAAAATTCGAAACTAATTTTTGTCCTGTCATTTTCCTTTAATTCCCTAAAGGATTTATTTTATTTTTTTTTTGAGTATGTAGACCTCAGTTGCTAACTGCAGGCTTATGCATAGGAAAAAAAAATTAAAATTACGAAGACTAACTAGATGTTGTGGCTCAGACCTGAAATTTCAGCTTTTCTGAATGCTTGGGCAAACCAATCTCAAATTGGAATCCTCAGCAACTTAATGAGACCCACAATCAAAATTTAAAAAATAAATAAATAATAAGAAGAAAGTCCTGCAGGTGTTGTTAAGTGGTAGTGGTACTAGATTCAATCTCGAGTACCACAAAAAATAAAAATGCTATTGAATACTTTAACCATTATCCTAGAATTTCATTTAAAATTTCTTGATATGTAAAATGATCACTAGATTTAATTATGAGTAGCAGTTTTGAAGTTAGAGGAGGCAGTAGAAAGCTTTCATTTAAAACAAATATAAAATTTCATATACAAAATATTATCGTCAGCAGGGTGTTATGCAGCTCAGAGCACTAATTTTAGAATTTGATAAAATAAGTCATGAATGAATTATCCTTATTAAAATAAATTTTATAAATAGATTTAATTTTCTGATTTCATATAGAGGTTAAAAATTGAAATATAAACATAAAAAAATTTGGAAAATATTTCAAAACTGGATGTTTAATCTTTGCTCACAGAAAGAAACTTTACTTGGTCAAACAAAACAATTTTCACATTTCAGAAATTTAGCACAACATGACATATGAATGATTTATATGACTGACAAATTGGCTTTGTATATAACAAATAATCAAATCATTTTATTTTTAGTGACATGGAATAAAAACTTATGTTTTGAAGCTTTATGCTTTCTAATTAAGAATTACCATCACTAGAATGATCTGTTTCAGAGGAAGGAAACCAAGATCTATGGAGTCTCAAACTTTGTGCTACATTATTGCTATTTTATTTTAATTCTTATACTAACTCATTGTTTATCTATTCAATGTAGTATAAAAATGACTTAGAGATTGATTAACTTATACGACTTAACTATGACAGGAATCTTTTTGCTTTATATCAAATTGACACTAATAGACTTTAAAATGCATAACTAGAAGATAATGTTTCACATGCATGTATCTTATAAAGAACATTCACATGCATACATTTTAAAAAGTAATTGATCATGATATAATTTTTAAATTTATTTTTTGTTTATTTATTTTTGCATTATAATTCTTAATACACCATTATACCATAATTTATCATATCTCTGATTATATATAAGATATGTTGACACCAAATTCACATTTTCATATATGTATTTTTGCATAATAATGAGGGTCTCCTTTGACCATCCATGCTATTCCCCTTCTCCCTCCCTTTCCCTCTCACCCCTATTCCCTATCTAGAGGTAATCTTCCTCCCTTACTCTCCTTCCAAACCTCATTTTGAATCACCCCCGCTTATATTAGAGAAGACATTCGGCATTTGTTTTTTTTCACTTAGCATAATCTTCTCTAATGCCATCCATTTCCCTGAAAATGCCAATATTACTCAGCAATAAAAAATTCTTTTTTATTGCTGAGTAATATTCCATTGTGTATAAATGACAATTTTTTTTTCTTTTTATCCATTCATCAACTGAAGGACATCTAGGTTGGCTCTATAGTTTAGGTTTTGTGAATTGTGATGCTATAAACATTGATGTGGCTGTGTCCCTGTAATATGCTCCATCACATGGGGCTAGGCCCCAACTTCCTTAATAAGATGCCTATAGCACAAGAATTAAAACCAAGAATCAACAAATGGGATGGATTCAAACTAAAAAGTTTTTTCTCAGCAAAACAAATAATATGTGAGATGAATTGGGAGCCTACATCCTGGGAACAAATTTTTACCCCTCACACATCAGATAGAGCTATAATCTCTAGGGTATCTGAAGAGCTCAATAAGAAGAACACCAAAATATCAAATAATCCAATCAATAAATGGGCTAAGAATCTGAACAGACACTTTGCAGAATCAATATATATGAAAAAATGCTCATCATCTCTAGCAATCAGAGAAATGCAAACTAAAACTACTCTAAGATACCATCTCACTCCAGTAAGAGTGGCAGCTATTATGAAGACAAACAACAATAAGTGCTGGAGAGGATTCGGGGAAAAAGGTACACTCATACACTGCTGATGGGACTACAAATTAGTGCAGCCAATTTGGAAAGCAATATGGAGATTCCTTGGAAAACTGGGAATGGAACCACCATTTGACCCAGCTATTCCTCTTCTTGGACTCTACCCTAAGTACTTAAAAACAGCATGATGTAAGTTTTTACATTTGTAGTTACTAGTGGCAAAATGGAATATTGAAGGTAAAGCATAAAATGATAAATTCTATCATAGTTATAAAATTAATTAATCCATGTTTTCACAATTAATTTTCTTATTAAACTAGAAATGATGTTTTACAAAGGATTTCATTAACTTAATTTTTTGATTTTTATGGTAGCATTTACTATGATTTCAAACTATGGTGATGTTTACTTTTTTTAAAGATTACCTGATCAATACATTATTCAACACAATCACAAGATAATCTAATTGGTTAGTTCAAATGACTTTAATGAAATGATGCTTAGCTAGAGTTCTTTACTATTTTTTTTTTGCATATGAATCAGAGAAATGCCAGGAAAACAAATAATGGAAATAGTGAAAATTTGGTGTAGTTAATTTTTACTCCAGTCAAGTAAGATCTCAACCCCTCAGATAGTGAATTAACGCAACTACAATTATATTGGAGGAGAAAGAGAGAGGTGTTCTCTGCTCCAATGTTATCTAGAAGAAACAAGCATAAAATAGTATAATCCTGTTGTCACTTGTCAAACTTAGAAACGTAAGACCTTCAAAAGGCACAGCTACTCAGGTCTCGTTTTCTTGTGGTAGAGAGCAGAACAGATTTCAAAATATGGTAACAGAGAAAGAGCAAACTGACCAATGACCAGAGAGTCTATTTTTGCTGGATGGTGAAATACCATATCATCTCTTTTTAATCACAATCATAAACACTTTAAAGTAAGTCAAAGTTATATTTTAATTACATTTTGAACGATAAATCAGTATTTTCAGTACATGTTTCATGAAAAGTTATCCAGAAATTTTCCGATTGTCTTCTTTCAACTGTTTTAATTGGTCTCACGTCTACAAATGAATATAAATTTGTTGCAATTACGTAAGTGTATTTAAGATTCCATAAGAAAATAAGGCAAATTTTGTTTTCAAGAAAATAATAAGAAACAATTTAAGTGATGGAAAAATCATAATGCTATTTAAGGCTAATTTAAAAATTAACTGGTATTTATTCTCTAGAATATTTTAAAATATATGTAATTTTCCAAAAGAATTTATAGGCTGAAGTTGATGAAATGATTGAAACTATGGTTCAGATCAGCCATTAGTTTTTGTAAATAAAGCTTTATTGGAACAAAATCATAACAATTTAAGCTTTGTCTGTGGCCCATCTGACTTACTATGGGAAAAGAAAATAGGTGTTAGAGAGGCTGTATAGCACACCAAACCTAAAGTATATGCTGACAGAAAAATATTGCAGAATCACAAGTTTGTGAGGGTTTTGTTTATTATTTAGCCGAAACTTACATTGTAAGAAAAACCTCATTTACATCTTATATCACAAGAGGATAAAAAGAAACAGAAACAATTAAATGTCTCCTTTATGCCCAGAAAAAAACAGATGTTTGCTTATTCTTGAAAGGAACGTTTCAACTTCATACAAAGAAAAACTGTTTTATACCAGACATGTGTAAACTACCTAAATTAGGTTATCATGTAATCATTCTGAATAAGTTGTCACATATTTTTCACAAACTCTTATTTTACATGAAGTGGGTTTATTGCACCTTTCTTTTAAGCTAAAAGGAGTATATATTGTCACTAAGATTACATTTGTTTCCACAGCTATTGAACTTTAATAATGTGTTACAAAATTGTCTTAAATGAAAATTATAGGCAGAATTCTCCATCCATATGTAATTAATGTGTATTGCATAAATATAAGTTTTACAAAGTTAGTTATTCTTAATCTTATAATAATTTGTACACTATATTTTTACCTCTGAGAATAGAACTATAGTTTTAAAGTCTGTTCTAGGAGCATGAATATAGTTAAAATTGATTCATTAATAGGAACATATATTAAAACATTTCATCTTGGGCTTAGGTATAATAATGTAACATTTCCAGGCAGTTTTAGTTGAAAATCTGCCTTAGAATGCAAAATTATTAGGAAGAATTGTTTTGAATATAATAAAATAGACAAATTATATATTGGGAAATAAACTTGTTGTGATTGCAATAAAACCTCTTGCTGTGACCAATTTTTAATTTTATTCCACAAACATTTTGGAATATCTATTATGCAGAAATCACTGGCTGTACATGATAAAGGAGTCACTTTAATTACCATTTGTTCAAGAAGACAAAATAAAAGAAAGGAAATACAGAGTGCAGAAACACAAGGAATACCTTTGGATGACAAAGAAGTGGCACACATCCAACTCACTAGGAATACAAGGTATCTGAATTGCTCACAAATTATATTTAGCAGAGTTGATAACTCAATGCAAAGTACATTTTATTTAACATAGTGAAGAGCTGAAAATAGTCCCTATGCCTACATTAAATGACTAGGAACTTGCTTAATTTTACATGTGTTTATCATTCATCACAAAATTAAAAATGGAACTCAGATTTAGTGAAGTGTTTCCTAACCTAGATGTTGTCACTTTCCCTGTTACTTTCTCTAACAAGAAAGTGTAAACAAGAAATGTTGAGCATACATTGGTCATTTAGTTAAGAATCTCTGAAATTGACTCTTTTCTCAGACTGTATTTCAGGTCAGGGCTTACATTATCTCTTCCAGTAGAAGTTCTCTTCTACAACAGTGGCCCCCAAGTCCCCTGTTCTCTGCGTTAAAATCACCTCCACTTTCACATAAGTGTATAGGGATGTAACAGATGTCCTTGGTACAGTCTTTGGTGCTTTTTGCTGCCTTTGTCACCACTGTTATGCCAGCGTAGTGCTGTGTTGTCAATAGAGTTGGTTCTGTTAATGGAGATGATCTTATATAAGCAGATATGTATTTTTCTCATGGGGACAGCTGGGAGCTTTAATTTTATCAATTCTAGCATCTTTACTTCTTGTCAAACTTTCACTATTTCATAGGGGTTCTATTGTTAAGGACTGAGTCTGTGTGTCCCTTCAAAATTCAAATGTGGAAATCTTAACCACTAATGTGATGGTTTGGGAAGTTGGACCTTGAGAAAAAGATGAGGTCAAGAGGGCAGAGCCTTCACAATCGTTACTGTCCTTATAGAGACCTCTGAGAGCTCTCCATCCTATTTATGCTAAGGGAGGAAAGAAAGAGGAGATGGTACTCTGTCAAATGAAAAAAGACCTCACCAGACGCTTACAGTGGTGGCCCCTGATCTGTCATTACCAGTCTCAGAATTGTGGAAAATAAATGCCTGCTGTTATAAGCCACCCCATCTCTGGTTCATTATCATAGAAGCCTGTGAATGATAAACCTCTCTTTCACTGTTTGGCTGAAGTTCCATTTATGACCAAAATGAGAAACAATTCAACTGCCACAGTAAAATTATAAAATATTCAAATGAAATTCTTGGAAAAAGCTTGACAAAGTTGACTTTTTTTTCTACTTTGATGGGATGTCTTTCTTTATGTTTATGTAGAAAACAGCGAACATCTGTTGTGTCTTTTCTGATGAGGGGTTGTCCTAGCTCCCAAGCACCTCTCTTAAAGCAAGGGTATCAGCCAGAGAGAAGTGAGAAATGAGCCACTATCCTTGTTGTTGTGCAGTGATTACAAGGTACTGCCTAGAAGGAGAGGTAAACTAGAGAAACAAGACTCAAGAATAAAATACCTAAGTACAATGTTGTAAACAATAAGATCTTCATGGAAAGCAATCAATAAGGTGTTCGCAGCTCCATGATACAAGCAGAAACCAAACAAATAGCAGAACAATGAGAAGTTTACAGAGATAACTAGGAAAGGAATAGTCAGACCACAGTAAAATCCAGGTGCAGGAAGGCTTCATGCAAGTGGTAGGCTGCACTAACTCAAGTACAATGAAAGCAATTCATGGGTCAAGTGAAAATATTCCCAAAGCACACACAGATCTTTAACCAATGTAGGAAACCTCAGTGTCACTAAGGCTGAAGAAAACCTTTCATTCAACAGCGGATGAACAATAAGCTATTCTGCCCCAAAGCTAATACCTAGAAACCTGGGCTATAAAGCAAAACCACACACATCCCTGGCAATCTAGAGGATTGTGGGTATGCCCAAGGCTTTTCTCTCTCTGGCATAACTGGAAATGAAAAATTCAAGCTACTAGTTTCAATCTAAACATGAGGCAAAAAATTACTTCAGTTCTGATAATATTCCCAAGCAATACACATATCTAAAAATAAGATTAAAAAATATAATTTACCAGATGGTATAAGCACAGACTTTAACAAAAGAAATGTGTTATGCTAATCAAGGGGTAAGCATGGGACAGGAAAGTTAAAAGAAAAATAAATGAGAAAATAAATTTGAACATGGACATCACAGATTGTATACTGTGAGGAGAGAACTTTTACAAAGTTAGGTCAGCCAACTCACTATAAGTGGTCAATCAAAGAACATCAATATCCCTCCATTTCAACAAGGGCATCAGCACACAGTCACTATCTACACTCTGTTATCTAAAATGTCAAATTATCAACATATATTGTGCAATGTACAAAGATACAGAAAACTGTGACCCGATGAGATGATAAATGAAGTGACAATTCAAACTGATTTTAAAGGAGTCCAGATGTTGGATTTAGCAGATACAGATTTCAGAGTAGTTATTGTAAATGTGTTCAAAAACTAAAAAAAAAAAAAAAAAAAATCTATGTATAAAGGATGAAAACAAAGTATGATTACAATATCTCATCAAATAGAGAATATCAACAGATTATATAGATGGTATCAAAATAGAAACTTTAGAATTAAAAAAATACATAAATTTTGAAATGGAAAATAACCTGGAAGAAACCAATAATAGATTTGATCTAACAAGAATGAATCAAGCCAGGTACAGTGGTAAACTCCTATAACTCAAGTTCTTTGGGATTTGAGGTTAGGGGATCACAAATTTAAAGCCAGCCTGGAAAAAAAATAAGAAAAGCAGAGAAGAATACAAAGAAGAAGAAAGAACCAGAGATCTTAAAGACAGATAAATAGATATTTATAATTTGAAGAACATAAAGAAAAACATCGAACAAAAAAGAACTGATACCATAAGGAAAAAAACAAGAAGTGAAGAAATTTTTACAGTATTGAATTTATGCTATATTTGTGCTCTTCTCCTCTGCATCCAGATGTCAAAGCTGCTCTCCAAAAATGCCATAAATTCCACCAGGCAGAGGAGATTTCTCAACAACAAGGTCACGAAGATCATCCTGTCCCTGTATGCCACCACAACCAGTAACCGATGTTTCAGTTTAGGACAAGTCCATGTTCAGCCTCAAGTTCGGCAAGTTACTCAAGATTGTGGTGCATCAATACAAGAGCCCCTACATATGGGAGTACAAGAGAGAACATGGTGGCTCTGCTGAACAAGGAGTGCATCTTGTTGAAGGGGTGACTGTGGACTAATGAGTGTTAAACATAGGCTACTACCAGGGCAAGGTAGGCCTGGTGCACCTGAAGAATGTTCTGGTGGTCAGGAGAGCGAGGCCCAGCCTGCTCCCAGGCCCCTAATTGAGCACATTGATGAAGTACTGAGACCTTGAGTGAGGCCACTACTCTGCCCACTCCTAAAACAGAGTTATCTTAAACTTGATTTTCACACCTTGAGCATCAAATACAATTTGCATTTCAGCTTTTCCATTATCACTTAAGAAACTGAGCAGTAAGAAATAGCTTATTATATTTACACACATTTATTAACGCATCTCAAAATATTTTCATTTCTGAAATTTCAGGAACACCAGTTTCTTTCTGCCTCTATAGATACATTTGAAGAGGGTTCCGGATGGACAACATATAATTTACCTTGCTCTGCCAATCTCTGTGTTTTGATTAGTATATTTAGAACATTAATGTTTAATGTAATTGATTTACCAGCATTAAAGTTTTTCATTTTATTTTTACTTTTTGGAGGGGATCTGTTCCTTCTAGTTTTAATTACTACCTTTCAGATATTTGTTCATTTGGTTTTTGGTCTTCCTGTGAGTTCCTTGAACCTTCTCTAGAGTTCTGCTTTTACACGTCTATGGCATTTTCCAGTGCTTCTCCATGTGCTGTATTTCAGTTGCTGCTCTAGGTAACCTCATCTACTCATGTCTCACCCTACGAGTTGAGTTCACCTCCAACATTGTGGGTTTTCTTGGATCTGCATAATCCCTATAACCAAGGTCTCTCAAACTTGTTGCTATTGACATTTTGAATCTGATATTTTAGGGTCGTGGGCAGGGGGCAGTGACCTGGAACCTAGAAAAGGAGACCAGGAATGCTGCTAAGCATCCGACAATCTGTAGGATCCCCACACACATGAATACACACTTTGGAGATGGGAACTTTGGCTTTCAAGTCCAGAGAACAAGCAAAGCAATCAGACTCCCCCAGGACTACGCTCTAACACTGAGCCACAACCACAGCCCATGTTTTTTAACTGCTTAAATTCCTTTAAAATTATAATTGTGTTACTAGTAAGTAACACTGTGAATACCTTCTTTCATCTATCTTTCAAATTTACCATTGATATTTTAAACCTTATATTATCCCATTAGTATTAATGATGCAATTTAACTTGATCCCCCACCTATTATAATTTTGCTAAATTTTACATATTCTTGGAAACTAGACCTAGCCCCCAAACTGTCATCTTTAGGAAGCTTCACTGTTAGCTCTCGTCCCACCAGTCTGTCCTTTGCAAAGCCCTGCATTCATGCATTCACAACTCACTGCCTTATATAATTACAAAAGTGTCTTTTGGCACTGGTGGGGTTAGAAGTGGGGGCCTTGTACATGCAAGGCAGTGTTGTGACACTGAGTTACAACCCCAGCCTTGTGGCCAATTTTTTAAATGTCAACACATTAAATATTTTCTCTTAATTAGAAAGACAGAGTTGTAATGAATGGGAGCTATAGCCAGAATACCAGAAAAACTTGCAAAATGACACATCAAGAAGTAGAAATTTTCCAGTTAAGGACACAGATAGCTCAACTCTCCAGGGTTAAAAACACAGGTTTCAAATAATGATTATAACATTTAATAATGGAAAATTTCAAGCCATGTACTTCCTTAGTGTATTTGAAAACACCTGTCATGACTGGGAGGATTTTATAAGAAATTCATTAACTTTTTCATATTTTGACTACAAGCATTCAGAAACATGAGGTAAGTATTATGTGAGAGTTACAGAATTTGTCCACAAATATAAGCTACTATTTTATTTTTCAGACTGTCTTGAATTCTTTCTGTCCTTATTTATCTATTTATATAGACATTACCCTCTTCCAGAAAACATTCAACATGATTATCTAAAATATATAAAAACACAAAATAAATCAAATAGTCAATAGATGCAAATTTTTTAAAGCATATATGTATGGAAATAAGTGTTTTATTGGAAAAAAATAGAGTGGCATTCACCAATACTTAACTAGTGGTATTAATACAGATAAATTTTTGTTTTCCTATTTTAAATTTATAAGTTTTCCCCAAAGTTTATATAGTTTCCGAATTAGATTATCTTAGAATTATGGCTTTAAAATACACATTTTTAAGCAAGGGAGAACTATTTGGACAAGAGAAGATGAAAAAAATAAGATGAACATTAATGAGATTCATGAATACACAAAACAAAATCCATAAAGCAGAGATGTGTGCCAACCCTGGCTTTAAATTCTATGACAGCTCTACCAAACAATAAGCTCTGCTTTCTAAAGCCAGTTCATTGAGTGAGCTGGATATGGTTGGACCAGGGGCTACATCTTTACTTCACCTTGATATTTCCCCAGGAATCTAGGAATTCTGAGAAATGTTTGTGTCCAAGAAGAACAAAAAGATTGGATTGGGTGGATGTCTTCTCTATTGGGTTGATGTCTTCTTTAAGTTGGGAGAGTGACTCTCTATTCCTGTTTTGGTGCTTTACAATACATATCAACTTAATGAGGAATTGGAGAAATAATGAAGTAAAGAAACATGAATAAATTTGTTTAACCGAGTATTTCTCAAACATATTTTTACACAGTAATCACTACTGATTAACCCCTTTTTCTCCGCTAAATACTGTTGGGGATGCTCTGTGCCACAATGTATATATCCAGTGGTAAATATACTGCCATTTACACATCAGTGGAGATATTATTGTAGCAAATCAGAAAGATATTTTACACATATTATCATAACCAAAACATTACTCCTGATGCTTGGTCATCAGAGGAATCAATCACTGTGTTTCATAAAGGAAGTTACGTAGACTCGAAGTGACACAGCTAATTTAATTGAACATGTTTTATTTGGTTTTGAAGCTTAAACATTTAAAATGGTGGAAATAAACTAAATAGGAATGCTGTCTGTGGGCATGCCTGGAAGACCAACTAGGAAAAGAAAGTGAGCACTGCATTCCAGCCTTGCTTAGTGTGCTAGCCTATTCTCAGTGGGCTCAACAGCATTTCTGAAAGGCTAGGTACCCACATTTAGGACTCAGACAGTAAGTCAAAATAGCAAAACTCAAGACCACTTAACTTCACACTTTGCATCACCCCAGATTCCCTCTTCTAAAGAAAAAAGAATGAAATCAAATTTAATCTTAGATACAGGCTAAGGAGAATCTAGTTTATTTTCACCATCAGAAAAATCTTGTAGGAAAAACATTTTAAATCATATTCACTATTCTTTCAAGTTTTCAATATTTATATCTTACACAATATTCAGGCTTCACATATGGGTGAAAGAGATATTTTGGTTTGTAGACATGTCATAACTCATAACTAAAGAATGTCAGGTTTTCTTTTTTTATATGAAATCAGAGCCAAAATAAGTTTTGGAACTCTAATAGTTACAGTCAAAAATAATGTCATAGCAAATATTTCACTGTTGGTAAGCAGAGGAAAAATCTGTGATGAGAACATAAGCAGAGGTTGATTTACTTTTATCTATTTCTCTAATCAAATGTTTCCTAAAGAATCTGCAGTTTCCATTCTCAAAAGGAGAATTCCATTGTCAATGTCAATGGAAGGAACAGAACGTATGACCTACAAAGAATAGTCACCATACCAAAATGACTAACACTAACCATAGTCTATTTAGTGCACCCCCAAAAGTCTCATGCATTCACTTGCTCTATTTCAAAACTCATGAGTTTAAACATACTTGTAAAAATTATTTTTGAAATGGAAAGTCAAAGTGCAATTATTCTCTTAAATTATGATCCTAATTCTTTTAATTGTCCAGTCATTTGTTCCTTGAACCTGAAAGAGTTTTACTCTAAGCCTCCTGTACATTATAAATTCATATGGCCAACCTAGTTCCCATCATTAGAGGTACAAAGATGGAAATTAAAAGCAAAACTGAGAAGTGAGTGGTGCCTGAGCAAATTAATAATACAAGTGAAACCATTATATAAAAATCATTGTCTGGCTGGAAATATCTGACATGCATTATAAAAGCATTTTGGGAAATGTTGATAGAATTCTGCATTGAAACACAGAAGTCACTTTAAATGACAAAGCAGGAATTTTTATCAGTGAAAAATGGTACAGGATTAATGAGCCTATTCCCTTTGGCATATTTCAAAAGAAAAAAAAAGGAGAATTGTTCTTTCTATTGCTCTGATTGCTCTCTAACTAAATACCATACTTGCCTGTGAATGAATCTGAGCACATACATTTACCTAGTATTTTTTTTAGGCACAGGAAACTCTTTAAGACAGAAATTTTCTTCCAAGCATAGATGACATACTGTGCATGCAAAGGAATACTATGAACTGTCCTAAAAATTGTGAGCTTATTAATATGTTTGGAAATCTCAAAATTCATGATAACTAATGGAGGTCCTGGTAAACCAGGCAACATAATTTTAAAAAATAAAATTAGGGTGTTTGGGGTCATAGCTCCGTTAGAGCACTCACCTAGCATGTGTGAGACCCTGGGTTCGATCCTCAGCACCACATAAAAATAAATAAATAAAATGAAAGATATTGTGTCCATCTCCAACTAAAAAAAAATTAACATTTAAAAATAAATAAACAAATAAATAGGGGTCTGAGATGTATAACTCAGCAAGAGTAATTTTACAGCATGCAGGAGACCCTACATTTAATACTCAGCACTGCTAAAAGCAACATAAATACAAATAAAATTATAGAATGAACCAGTAGAAGGAACACAGACTTGCATCATAAACTCATGTTTTCTCTTTGTATATATTTTGGAAAGTTACAGAGTACCAGAGCCATCATTCCACTCTGACAAAAATGAAACATAAACACACATGCACAAAAAATGACAACCAAAAGCCTTAGGAGTATTAAAAAGATGAATGAAACTATCCAAACACTAATCTCCTTCATAGAAAATCTTCCTGGGATATCATTTTTAGTTTGTTTCATTTACTATTGTAAGACTGAGGGCACCCTACCTCTAGAATTGTCAAAAACACTGAATTTGACATCAAGGTTGTGGGTCTAGAATTCTAGTTCTAGACAAGATTTAGCTTTATAATCTTGATCAAGGTACAAAAAACTCACTTAAACCCCATATTTTTCAATGTAAAAGAGACATACTGCCCCTTGCTTTGGCCACTATGAACATCAAATGCAACAGTACAAAGAGTAGTTCACTGTGAGTCTTGTAAACTCCAATAACAAAAGTGTAAGATTGCTTTCTCATCCCCTGGAACTTCAATAAGCAATTCCTCATCAGTTTATAAAAGTTGTTTTCAAATGGATGTTGAATGTAACTCTTAATTCACTTCACTGGTCATTGTTACTCAACATGGAATGATCTAACAATACACAATCATCTTTCTGGAAGATGAAAGAAAACCTAAGTGGAAAAATAGCACAAAATGTGATAATAGGGAAATATAAGAATTAGGAAATAAATGTCACATTTAAAAGGAAAAAATATGGTGAAAAATTAGTTTTTCTGAATTCTTATTATGAATAAAGAGACTCAAAAGGAAATATAAAAATTCAAATTATTTTCAAGTGAGTACTTCTTAAGTATTACTTTCATATAAAGCATACTCACAGTTGGCTGAGGTAGCATTTTAAACTTTTTTTATATTTAAAGCAATTATAAATTCAATATTAATGTGTTCTCCTACCTCCTATGTAAAAGTTCTGAATTAAAACCACTGACATTGGGGCTGGGGATGTGGCTCAAGCAGTAGCGGGCTCGCCTGGCATGCGTGCGGCCCTGGTTTGATCCTCAGCACCACATACAAACAAAGATATTGTGTCTGCCGAAAGCTAAAAAAATAAATATTAAAATCTCTCTCTCTCTCTCTCTAAAAAAATCATTAAAAAAAAAACACTGACATCCACTTTGGCTCAAATGAGGTTTTCTTCATCTCTCTTAAAAAAATATTTCATTTCATTACAATGTATTTGCCTCACAACCATCAGTATTTAAAGTAGAAAAAAAGAAACAGAATCTCTTTCTAATGAGGCTAAACAAAATAACTGAAGTCTACCTCTCCTGTTTCATTCACATTCTCTCCTCTTCTAACTTGAAGGAGTCCTGGATTTTTATTATACTTATTTTCTAAATCTTGTCCTTTTTTCAATGTTTGCCAAACCTGTTGGTAACAAAAAATCTAAATTGTTGATATATACAAAATGAAAGGCCAAGGTTCGTTGTCGTCGGAGATTAAAATTCACACACACAGGTAGCAGTGACAAAGATGAAACACTTTACTGCAAGCTGGTTCTAGCTTATATAGAAAGTGAGAGTCAGTTATCTTAAACCAGGAAGCTCCCAGGACCAATCATAGTAAAGGTGAGGTCATCACCTGACTGTGCATGCATGTCTGCCCTGCATAAGATTCATGGGGGGCACGAACAAGCGAGGAAGACAGGAGGACCAATTAGAAGGTTTTCAAAACAACTTGTTATCCACCCACTGGCAACTTGCCCACTGCCATGTTGTATTAGGGGCTCTTTATCTGAAAGGCCCAGGGAGTTCTCAGGAAGACTCCCAACACAAAATGTGTTCTTTCCTTTGTAATAAAGACACATACTTAAAGAAATGTCCTCTTCTTCAAAATGAGAGTTAAATGCCTCTTGCCATCAGTATTAATAATTTTCAATCAGAATATCTTACTTTTTTTTATTACAACATTCCAGAGAGAGTTTTTTGGAAAATGGCCTCAGTAGCAACTTTTTTTGGCAAAACAAAACAAAAAAATGAGCAATAAGACTTGCAGTTTTGCCTTATGCAACAAACAATAACCCTAGAAGACCAAGTGCTTGAGTACTGCAGGTGACAGAAGAAAAAAAAGATCTGCACTGGAGTGAATTTCTCTCAGAATGATATCTAAAGAATGATAATCCACAATCATCTATTTAATAATCTTTCCATAAACAACTATTCCTCTTTATTTTCTTGGCCAGTTTGTTGGACACATTCATCACAGTTTAAAAAGTGACAAACAAGGACATGTTTGCAAGGTTTAAGGCACAAAAGATATTTTACACTGCTATAATATTGGAGCTTATTAAATTAGAAGTTTTCAGGCTTCTCATCCAACACTTTCTGAAGTCTGATGAAAAGTGATTGCTGAATGTGAAATCTTTGACTTGGAAATCTAGATCTGATCAACAACAAATATAACAAATAAATACATGATTGAAAAATGTCTCACAAACTGTTATGGAAGGATGCCAACCTCAAGCCCCCTTAAAGAAACACTAATATTATTCTATTCTGGCATGCAAAGTTCTCAGAAACCTGAAGCTTGATATCAATTCTATTCCTGCAGTCATTTTCCCTATAAAGAGACCATGCACCCTGCAATGCACATTCTCTATATCCTAAAAGTTTAGTCATCTGTAGAGAGCTACAGGCCACCTGACATTTCAAGCCAGAAATCTTTTAGAATTATGCAATTAAGCATTTGTAAATAAAGTACATTGCATATTTCTATCTAAGGAGGAACCAGGAATCTAACTTATGGGGACAATTAAGTATCACAAAAGAGAAGAAGAAAGAAATGTACTGAAAGTTGGTAAAAATAAGTGAATATAGCCACTAAGTGTTTGGGGGTTAAATCCTGGGCCTCAGGCATGGTATACAAGTGCTCTTCCACTGAAATACATCCACAGCCCATTTTTGAAAGTTTTAAAACAACTTTCAGCTTTTTATCTCACATACAAGTAAACATAAGGACAAAAAAATAAAGAGTGAAATCCTGATTTTCAATTAATAATGCATTTTTTCTTATTGTGTTAGGTAGCAAACTATTAATTTCCTATATCACCTCCTACATGACTATTATATTATTTGCAAATTTGTAATCAAAATAGTATAAAATAATTTCCTGGAGATTTTTTGGCTAAGAAATAATTTTTATTCTGAATAAGTATTATTCTTTTTAATGTGAATAGTTTACTGGTTGAGTACTTGCCCAAGGTTCTTTCCACAGCAGATAAAAAAATTAACCTTATCCAATTACATAATTTTAACTAAATATTGTCTACTGATACAATTTTCAGCACCAAATTTTAGATCTTAAGAGAGGCCTTGAGAAATCTTAGATTCAGTTACTTTGAACCAATAACAATTCTGTTTTCACACATATTATATACTGGCCTACCAATACCTCTCAATTCCAGTCAATACATTCCATTCTGCAAAAAGGAGGGTTCTATCCCCATTTCTAATCAAAACCAGTTAGCTATTCCTAAAATTTCAAAGATTAATGCTTTTAAATGCCCACTAACTTTTGAAGTACAAAGACCTAACTTTTAGACAAAACTATACATCTTTAAGTTATTGAATTTCTGTCTTATTCAACAAGCTGACTGAGTAAATTTAATCTGCTGCATGCAAAAAAAAAAAACTAACAAACCTACAACCTGAAGCTGGAGTAACACTCTTGCCAGCACTGCTGAATATAAGATGCTAATTTATACAATTAATTTATTCTATCAAATCTGAATAAAACTAAGATATACCCAAAAGGTGTCAGAGCACCTGAAATCTAAAAAGCACCCCCCCAAAAAAAATTGCAATTCTAGTTTAAAATACTTCAAGTAGGAGGTAAATTTTAACCTCTACAATCACCATTTGCTACATTCAATACCCTTGAACATACACATTATCATCCGAGATCAAAAACTGCTCAATCTCCATTCTATTAGGTATGCCAAGACCACTGAACATAAAATGCTACTGAAATGTAAATTTAATGGCCCAGCCTACATCATTCTATCATCATCTCATCAGAAAAGAAAAAGGCCAATTTAACAAAGGTCTATATAAGTCATATTATGACTCTATTGATTTCAAACTACAAAACTTTTATATACCATTCAAAGTTGTTATTAACTTAGTTTAAACACACAAATATATTTTGTCCTCAGATGCACACTATATATGGAAAATGATTCTGCTTTTTTTTTAAAGAGAGAGAAGAGAAAGAGAGAGAGAGAGAGAGAGAGAGAGAGAGAATTTTTTAATATTTATTTTTTAATTCTCGGCGGACACAACATCTTTGTTTGTATGTGGTGCTGAGGATCGCACCCTGGCAGCACGCAGCACTTTTTTTTGTTCATTTAGGAGACCTGATTAGGAACCTCACTAATCCACTAACAACGTACAGTATTCTGTATTAACAGACAATAGCCCTTCGAAAGAACACACAGACTCAGAAACCAATATGTGCCTTGACACTTGCAACCACGCAAGATTTCCATGTAGCCGAACACACCCTAGGCTGAATGCATTGAGGAGACACAAAATATATGATACAGAAATATGATCATGGTAAGCATTACAGTCACCCAAACTACGGAAATTTTTCACATCCGTCTACTCCCACATTATAAAACAGTGACAGAAAAGCAAAGTGTAGTAGCCTCAGATATGGATACAGGTCAAGTCTAAGTCAAACCCATCCTATTGATATCTCCTTTTGTTTCTGCTAATGACCTCTTTGATGATGGCTGTCATGTCTGGGAGCCTCTGACTTAAGAAAAAGGAAGAGATGGCAGAAACCACTGGTGTCGAGGCTTCTTGTGCAGGATGGAAATGGCTCTGGACTTCGCAGTGGCTGATGCCCCCTTGCTCTGCTGCTGCTGGGCTCTGGACCACAGCTGGGTAATGGCTGCTTTAGTGGCTGCTGGATGGTTGCAGAGACTGGGCCTAACTCTCCTCAGCAGCCAGGGGCCTGGCAGCGGCAGCAGCAGAGTGGAGAGAAGACGAATAATCCTCAGAAGGGCTGCCTCCTCCAGGCCTTCAGAGCCTGGGCCAGGAGGGCATGCAGAGGCCGCAGAGAGGAGGTTTAAAACTGGCTGGGTCCCTGAATGTGTCCCCGCTGCGGTGTTGGAGGCAGTAAAACGGGAGAGACTAGCACTCATGCATTCCCAGCCCTGGAAATGATGACAGGCTACTCCGACCCCCTCCTCGGGGCTGGGGCTGCAGCCTCCAGCGCTTCTCCCCACCCCAGTCCAGGAGTGGGAGATGCTGCCTTGGATCCTCAGCTGGCTCCCACTGGAGCCCATGGCTTCCACCTTCCCTTTCAGGAGAAGCCAAGGAAGAGGCTGCAAGGTTAGGACAGACCAAAAGGAGGTGAGGAACACTGAGGCTGCAGTCGTCGGATCCAGGAGGGCACTTCCCCCTATGGCTGCTCACCTGCGCTGAGAAAAGGTATGAGCAGAGGCTGCTGCTGTCTCTCATCTCCCTAGCCTGAGCCCAGCCTAGCTTCACAGTGGCTCAACTCTCAAACTAACATCATGGCTGCAGCTTCAGAGAGGAGAGACCCGAGCCTGGTATTTTTTATATTACAGATTCAAGATTAATGTATGAAAAAGTTTTGAAAAATGTAGATAAAATGTTTATAGGTTAACATTTGGACATTTCCCTTAATACCTGCTTTGATTAATAAATCATGTAATTTCTTTAAGGCATACTATAAAATCACAGCATATTACTTTATGATTGGGGCAAAAATGGATCCCTCAGCTCTAATTTTCTTGATGGAATGAAATAAACACTATAAGTAAAAAAATATACCAACCATTATAGAGCACAAAAATAAAAATAAAACTATCTGTACATTCATCCACTCTAGTTGCCAGCATATTCTACAGGTTTTTGTTTTGTTGTTTTAGTACTGGGGATGAATCCCAGGGGTGCTTTACCCCGAGCTATATCCTCAGCCCTTTTTAATTTATTTTAAGTCAGGGTCTTCTGAAATTTCTCAGGCTGGCCTCAAACTTGCAATCCTGAGTTGCTGGGATTACCAGTGTGAATCATGACACCCAGTTTACTGTAGTTCTTAATCAATGGTTGTTTAATTCTTCCTGAAAAGGCAGAGGATGGTCACTGAAAAATGTCAGCTGCACATGTGCTCGCCAAGTCAGCTTTACAGCTGAAATCAATCATCAACCTCCAAAGATAAGCATTTAATAGCAAGATGCTTAGCAGCTTGGAAAATATCAATTACTTGTTTACTAATTTCTTTTAAAAAGCCATGAATGAATGAATGTCAACTGTTTTTTCTTTTTTCTTTTTCTTTTTTTTTTTAAGAAAAAAACAGATCTGGAAATATACTGGGCTTTCAGTAGATCTAGGAAACAAACCTGTTTTGAACAGAAAATTAGTGTTTTGCTAACTGCTTCCTGATGGACCCACACAGACATCCCTAAGAAAAACCACTACCACCCAACAGATGTGAGGCTGAGAGGTAGAGTGGCCACCTACCCCGGGGCCTCAGGAAATCTGCTAATCATGTTAACATGGGAGAATGCTGTTGTAAAAAAGAGAGAAATGAAAGAGAAATATAGAGCTTGGACAAAACAAAAAGTTCCTAGGAGAAAACTTGCTTTAGAGTTGACACCCTGGGCAAAGTACACTGAAAAACACAAGCCAAAGTAACACTGGAGTCTCATTCACAGAAAGACATAATGGATGAGCCTGTCTCATACAGAGCATGACATTAACAATTCTTAAACACTGGACTTTCCTCATAAAGGATTCAGCAACATTTACACTCGGCTAAAGTAATCTCAAAAGTAATCTGCTTAATGGGTTTTATTATGACATTTTATCCATGATCTCATTGCTGTCTTTGAGATCAGCCATGTGTCATCAGAGTAAAAAATGACAGGCACGAAGAACACTTGCTGACCAGTGGGAACAGCAAGCAGACAAAACCACCATGATAGGTTATGTTTTTAACTACTGTTAATGGATGGACACGATATCCATAATCAAATCTTATAGGATTTAAAGAGTAACCTTAAAAATAAGATTTTCTTCAAAAAATTCCCACTGAGATGTCACTGAAATCTGGTATATCTCACTACTAATTACCACAGTCTTTAAGTTCAAGGAGGTGGTCTCAGATGCTAGGCCTACTCATTGGCAATCACAAGCAAGATAGATGGGTCTGTGAAAGCATGTAGTGTTATCTAAGACATTGTTCTGGAATTGGAGGCAGTGCCACTAATATCAGTCTAAATGTTCAGTGTTCTCCCACTTACATTTATTTTCAAAGGGTATCATTATGTTGCTTCTCTGGGTACAGTTTAAAACTGGTCTTAAATAGTGTGTATGATCATGGTGTATTAGTGAACCTAATATCGTAAACCCTCAAGGGTAGAAATAACCTTTTTGTAGTGAAGGGACTCAGATATCTACTTAAGAAATAGTTGGAAGAATTAGCTAAGGGAAGAAAAACCAAATAATATGAACTAACAAATGCACAGTAGGTTAAAAGTTCAAAAGGCTATTTTTCATTGAGTTCTTAAGATTAAAAGTGAAAAAAGTAGAAATTAAGTAACTGGGGCTGATATGGAGGATAAGTATAAGAGGTGGTAGGCAGGGCTGGAAAAAGTGGGTAATGAATTCTAAATCCTTAAATCTCTCTAGCACACTCTTCTCCCTCTGATATGTACCTCAATCCTTTTGTACAACTAAAGTTCTTCAAGTTGACTTACACATCAGGAGTCCATGAAGTAACATCTTTGTTATGCTTACATTAAAAATACACTTTAAAAACAATCTCTGCCAAGGAACAATAGGTGATCTAAAACCAACTAGACTGTAAAAAACTTTGGAAGTGGTAAAACACACAGTTCATTCTGCTAATGGATAGATGTGAAATGATCAGACATAAAAATACCAAAGCAATTTGGATAATATCTGAAGATCCATTCAGTTCTAATTATCCATATCAGCTGAGATTGAGTAGCAGTAGATTTTGTCAGCCTTTGCACTTCTGAAATTTGCGGCAAGATAATCTCGAGCAAAGGCAGACTCTCTTATGCACCAAAGAAATTTAGCAGCATCCATAGCTACTAGATTCCAGTAGCACTTATTCCCTATTTGTGACAAAAAAAGTCACCAGACACTGACAAACACTCATGGGGTCAAACCTCTGGAAATTGAGGACAACCTGGCTAGGATTTAAGACATTATGTTCTTTATTTATGAAGAATAAGATAAAAGAAGTAAAGAGACGGTAGTACACATGTAGATTTTTACCCCCAAAAGATGCATATATTTCAGGATTACTTCTAAATACTAAGAAAGGAAGTCTCTTTGTATTGAAATGGTTAGAGTTGCATGCAGATAACCATCTAAATCTCAGAAGACAAGATCTGGCATTGAAACACAAAACATGATCTAGTATGCTAAAACAAGAATACTTTATGAGATGTATCCATAAGGTACCAAAGTCAATCAGTACAATCAAAAGAGCCTGCCACTCCAATCAGAAATACATGGGCCACTTGATATGTGACAAATAGCACTACTAAATAATAATAAAAATACTATGTATTGAAAAAAGTAGTAACAATGATTTTAAAAAGCTCTCATGTTCATGTTTGAAACTATACAGCACACTGCTGGGAGAAAGCAACACTCAATACATAATGGACAGTATTTTTATACAATAGTATTTGTTTATCCATCCTGTCTCCATTTCTAGGTAGCTATTCCAGGCTCCCTCCGTTTGGAAGATAATGACTGTTTATGTGATAGATATAATGTTTGCCACCATATGTGGTCTACTCCCTGTCCTTTGATTAAACCAAAATGATTTGGCCAGCAGTGATTAGTTTTGGCTAGCACAATGGAGCAAGGGTGGACAATAGACTAGAGCTATGAGGTAGCTGTGGCTTCAGAGGCCCAAAGCCACTCTTTAGAAACCATGAGGTAAAGAGAAAAGTTCTTAGCAATAAGTGATCCATAGCAGATTCTGCTAGCTGCTACCCAATATTTAATCTCCTCTTCCTCCTCCTATTAGAACCTTGATTGACAGGGCAAGAAGATATGACATAAAATGACATTTTCCAGCCACCACTGGAAAGAGGAGCAAAAGATGGAAGACATTTGTCAAGAGCACAGACTTGAGTCATAATCCTGGGTTCACATCCTTGCCTCACCTCTTAGTAGCTCTATGACAAATACCTATGCGATTCACCAGCTTAATCTCCTTGAGCCTCAGTTAACTCTTTGGTCAGGTGCAACCATCACAAGGTGTATTGTGAAGATTAAGTGAATTATACATCCCTGTATGCTGGCACATACAAGTACTTAATAAACAACGACTATTTCAAGTGATAATGGAGAGAAACATAAAATTAACCGGAAGACTGGAACATATTAAGTAGTTAAATCAGCTTATTTCAAAGTTTTTGTTACTGTGTATTAATAGAGAACATAAGTTTTCTCTTTTCTAAAGACTAAAACTGTTATGAGAGAAAGAATATGTAAGTTACAATATAAATATCACTGAGAGAAAGAGAATGTAAGATACAATATAAATATTATAAATTTTATGGAAGGAGAAACCAAGGAGGTGAGGTTGTCATCACCCTGTCAATCTACATTTTATTGGATTCCAAGAAGATTCCAAGCTGCAGGAGGGAGCTGGTCCCAGAAGCCTCAGCAGTGTGCTGATCCCAGGCTAGCAGGAAAAAGAAAAAGCTGCTGAGTGTCCCCCTTTGGTAAGGCAGAGGTAGCAGGTGACTTGCCAATGCCTATGGCTTCAGAGCAAAGGAGGCTTTATATCAATTCACTCTTTTACCAACTCACTCACACAGGAGCAAGAGCAGAATTCTGACTTTTTTTTAGGGACAGGATCTTACCCCAGCTGACCTCATATCCTAGACCCTGATATTTTGTGTCTATGGAAAACATTGATAGGGCAATGTTAGTTAACAATGAATTGGCAAGTCTGGGATGGGGCCTGCGATTCTTTTATTTATTTTTGTGGTCAGTGGACCTTTATTTATTTCTATATTTGTGGTGCTGAGAATCAAACCCAGTGCCTCACACAGCTCAGTGGTAAAGTGCTTGCAAGCACTTTACCACTGAGCTGTAACCCTAGCCCTGATTCTGCTTTTCTGCCAGGATCCCAGGTTGTGTCTTGATCCTGGTCTAAGAATGAGCCTTTTCTAGATAAAGATGTAGAACTTATGGCCTAGGAATATAAATTAAGGGCCATGAGGACTGAGATACATTTACACCAGCTTTCATGAACCACTTTTTGACAGCTACTCTGAGGAGGGGTTATTTGCAGGCATTTCCAAGAGGCCCCATCAGAGGAGCAGAGCTGCTTTTTAAGACTCCAGAGAGGCAACTGAAGAAGTTCAGACCACCAGCATCTTATTGGGTACTTATTATGCAGCAGTCTGCCAGGTATAGAGCTGGGGAAAAGAAAAACAATAGCATTCCTTGCTGTTGTCAACTTAATTGTAAACCAAATAAGTGGACAAGGCATCTCTTAGCAAGTATAAATGAGAAAAATAATGCCCCAAAGTGGGACTACAATGGTGGCAGGGAGTGCAACTTGCAATTCTGTACCGATCCCCCTGATAAGCTGACACTTGAGTAAAGATGGTAAAGAATGAGAGTGAACCCATGGATATCTTACAAAAGAATATTCCAGGCAGAGATATGAGCAAAGGCACAGGGTCTAGTGGACTGGACAAGTTTAGGAAAGAGAAGGCCAGTTGTTGCCAGAGCAAAGATAGCAAAAGAGAGAGTAGTGAGAATGGGATCATAATGGGAGTGATAGGGGCATTCTGTGGCTCCCAGCAGATGACTTGATGTTTCTAATTTTAGTCTGAGTGACTTGGAAGGCTTTGGGGGAGTGGGGGTTGGAGAGAGGACACAGTGTGTCTTTGGACTATAGTGTTAACAGTACAGCTTGGGGGACTAGTGTTGAGGCTCAGTGGTAGAGCACTTGCCTAGCATGTGTGAGGCCCTGGGTTCAATCCTCAGCACAACATAAAAATAAATAATAAAATAAAAGTATTGTGTCCAACTACAACTAAAAAATAAATATTAAAAAAAAAGAGTACAGCTTGGGGGGAAAAAGTGGCATCAGGCAGCAAAGTTGAAAGAACAGGCTGGATGCTTGGACCACAATATTCCTACTTGCTATATTAAGAGTTCTCCATTTCCCTTCTTCCAGTTAATTTATAGGGTTGCCCATTATCACGTCTTGGCCCACATTTCTGATTTTGTTCAGTGATAATGTTGGTCATTAGTGGTCACTATGTCAGCAGGGTGGAGAGTAAAAACATCCTAGGATTGTAGACAGGGATTGAAAACAGACTAAATGGGTTTTACTTTTGTACATTAACAAATAAAATATATTATATAAGCGGAAAAAATAACAATTGAGGATTACTCTAAGGTTTGGGAATTAACCAAATGAATAAGCCAATCTGCCATTATCTGAGACAGGGAAGATGAAGGAGAAAAACTCAGGGACTATCCAGAACTAATGTTTCAGCTATCCGTTTAACGTTCATGAAAATGTCAAGATGACTGGATTTAGAGATCTAAAGTTCAAAGAAGATGCACAGGCAGGAGATGAGACCTTGGGAGTCATCTGCCTATAGATTGTATTTAGAGCCCAAAGGTTCTGTTTCCTGAGCATATCAAAATTGTGCTATTGAGAAAAGAAGAGGAGGAAGAAACTAAAGATAGAGCAGACATGAAACAGAATTAATCAAGAAGATCAAAATGGAGTGGGCAGTGAAGGAAAGGAATCCAGCAGAGCTATCCCAGAGAAGAAGAATGATCAACATAAGGAGCATGTCTGCTGATGTGAGGAGGGAGGAGGATAGACACAGATTTGCCAACGCAGTGGCCATCAGAGACATAGATAGCAGCAGGCTTTGTGGAGCAGACACAGGACTCATTAAAGGGCTTTCAAGAGAGAAAAGAAAATGGAACAAACAGAAAGGAATCCAAGGTTTTGCTGTGAATTGGAGGAGAGAAAATGAGTTCATAAGTTGAAGGGAAAATTTTTCTCCAGAATGGAGAAAATAATGATAGAATGCTGTGGTTTATCCAGCACCAAAGAGCAATTACTGATGATGGAGGATAGAAAAGAAGGAATTGCTGAGGTAGGAACATAAAAGAGGGTCAGCAGGGGTTTAAGGGGCCTGGTTTTACATCAGAGTATGGATTAAAAATAAAACAAAATGAAAGTGGGAAAGGTCAATAGCAGACATGGTTCTAACACTGTGATTCAAAATTTACTGTTTTGTTTCTAGCTTGACTATTATTAAAATTTGAAGAAAGCCATCCAACATTCAATTATGTCAGAGGTCACTCTCCCAGAGAATTCTTTTTTTAATATTTATTTTTTAGCTATAGGTGGACACAATATATTCATTTTATTTTTATGTGGTGCTGAGGATTGAACCTAGTGCCTCACACATGGTAGGCAAGCGCTCTACCTCTGAGCCTCAGTCCCAGCCCAACCAGGAAATTCTTTAAAAGACTGAAAGGGTAAAATGATTACCTTTATACAATAATTTGTGACCTGCTAAAATGTATTTTGGAATCATGTGTATTTGATTAATCATATTTAATTTAAAAGAGAGAAGCCCTCTAATGGTAACAAATAAAATCATTTAGAAAGAATATCATAATTATATATTGTGGTGAATGTCATTAGCTGAGCCTGTGTTCTAGAACATTTTCAACAGTGTGACAGTATTTATTTATCCTATGTCATTAGAAACTCAGTAGTCACTAGGCTTCAAATTTCACATCATTTGAAGAAAAAAAAAAAAAAGATTCCACTTTCTACCCAGTCTGAAATTGAAACTGACTTAGCATCTTGGAACTGTCAAAAATTTCTTTTACAAAAATGTCTGCTTTACAGAGACTATAAAGTAATTGTCATCCTTGACACTTGCCTTCTTTATTCACTCCACAGGTCAGTGTAAAAGAAACGTTAAAGGACATCAGAAAAAGTCTAAGAAAGGCCTTATCTGGCGTACACTGCAGTCACGTTCAGTGCTCTAGATGTCATGGGGTCTCTAAAAGTGCTAACGAGGAAGAGAAGAATAATTGAAAAATATGATATCAGCTATTCCAGAACTTCTCTTTGCCCTCAGGTTAGTCTGACATTTAACTTTCCAGTGTTTCAAAAAAAGGGGGGGGGGGACCTCTATTTAGATTCAATACAAAAGATGCATACATTAAGCCCCTTAGGATTTACAAATTTAAAACATAGTTCAAGGAAACCTCCTATGATGTACATTAATAAAACAGAGTTATTCTCTGTCCAGATAACAAATAAGAAAACAAATGAAATCATGCAAAATTCATTTAAAGTTCTTTCTTTTCTTATTTTAACTGCATTCATGAAACCCCCAGCAGATTGCATAGGATACCATTCAATTTTACCAATGTGAAACTGGTCACATTTACCCACGTGGCAATTAAACCCATGCCATTAAAAACTCCAGACCATGAGCAACTGAGCAGAGTCACATGTACCTCCTTTGAATAGAGGTGGTGATTTTCACCACAATGGAGTGGAATGAGGGTGTGACTGCAAACCATGGCCCAGTCCAAACCAAATTAAATCTTTCTCACACATTCTCAGCCCAATTCCATAATACCCTTTATTTAATGGTTTTAATTTTCACATTTATTTTTAATTAGGATGCTAACATTCTCAGGAAGCAGAGATAACTAACCAGTCTTTGAAATCCTGAGAAGCCATGAATAATGGAGGGATTGTGAATTAAGGCTTCTGACAAGGCAGGGAGCTTTCTTCTACAGTAAGGGTAGTCTGAGCTCCAACTACACTAACTAGTCCTTGGAGATGAAATTTGAACACTTGGTCAGACACACTCTTCCCAGAAATATCCATTAAAAAGGGTGCACTTTATGATTTGCAGTCTCAGCAGACCTTGAGATTACTATTTGCCAAAGTATTTCTACTTTTATGCACTGGGAAAAGTTGCTAGTTCAGCCATCCTGAGCACAAAAATTTAGTTTCTCAACCTTTTTTTGTCTAAACTTTATAACCCATAGAAGAAATAATTTTGTTCAAAAAAGATGACTTTTGATTGGACCATTTGGTCATTGATCTTTGTTCTGTTGCATCTCAACCAGGATGGGTGATCTCTGCAACCCACAAATCTCATTGCCTTTGTCCTGTTCATTCTCTACCTGTCTGTGTTCCCAAGCCAAAGGAAAACCAAACCAGTGGTGATACTTTGCATAATCTTGGAAGCACTGGTTCTGACATCCAAGTGGTGGTATGCTGCTGATATCTGAATATACCAGCAGCCAGGACTATGGTTTTCCACTAAGATAAGGAGCTGATTAAAAATATATACAAAAAATCTTGTCTTTACCTTTTGAAACAGTCACTTAAACTCCCAATCTTGAAATCATAATTTAAAAGTTCCAAATTGAATAATATGGAAATTACTAAACTAATTAACTAAGCTTTCCTTAAGCTAGAGCATTTTAAAGCATCATGTTTTGGTCTTAGTTTCTATCTCCAAATAGTTTAGTAATTTCCATATTATTCAATTTGGAACTTTTAAATTGAGTTACCTCTTCACAGACAACCTCATACAATAGCAGGATTCTCAGAAATATTTTATAGTATGAAATTTGGATAGACACACATCTGAGCCTCAAATATGCACAAAGATTCAAAATTCTAGACCCTCCCATGCTCTACAGTTCACATGCAAACTGACTGCATTCACAATTATGTTTATCCAATTGTGAACACACTCAAGTTTCTTAGATACAATGCAAATTTAATTAAGGCAATAGGATCTCCTTGTGTGACAAAGAACATGCAATATGTACAAGGAGAAATTAATAAAAATATGCACTCCTTCACATTTGTTTTAGCATTCCTTATATATTTAAATTTGCTATTTAAAACTTGCATTAAGGCAGGTTTTGCCCTTCATATACTCCACAATTTATCAAGAGAACAAAGATTCATTTGTTCTCTCATTCAAAGAGTCACAATTTTCTTTCTTAGAGCTATTTATCGATAATTTAGTTATTTTTGTGACTACCATTCAGTGTGTGAAATAGGAAACTATGTCATGTGTATATGCCAAAGGCTGAATACTGACCTCAAAATTATCAGGAGGGGACTCTGTGAGGGGATTAGGTCACGTGGATAGGTCTTTATGAGTAAAATTAGCATCCTTATCAAAGAGGCCCAGGAGCATTCACCTTCGAGGATGAATGCAGAAGGCCTCTCCATGAGCCAGAAAGGGCAAGACATGGAATCTGCTGGCACCTTGATCTCAGACCGTCCAGCCTCCATGATGGTGAGGAATGATTTATGTAATGTATAAGCTACTTGGTCTATGGTATTTGGTTCTGGCAGCCTTCATAGATGAAGACAACGTCCCTCTAAACATGCTGCTCCTGGAGCATCTCAGACAATGGCAAGATCATGGTTCCAGTTCTCAGGACCTAAGCTGGGAGTCACCTTTGTCACCTCACTTTCAGTAGTCCATCAGGACAATGGACCCCATCTCTTAAACATACCAAGCCTGCCCCAAACTTTCCTCCACTGTCCCCACTGAATCCCAGCTCCATCTCCCCCAGCATCTTACCCCCTGCCCTTCAGGCCTGCAACAACTCCCAGCCTCCTCTGCTCAACAGAGTACTATGAATGATGTCTCCCAGAATGGAGCAGAACCTATGGGACCTCTGCTATGAGCCCTCTGTTGATTATTCATCTTATTCTCATTGACAAGTAGGGAAGCGAGCAGTACCAAAGAATAGATCTGGCTCCAATGACAAATTCTTCCCTGGTTCTAGAAATATGGGCAACTCTGTGACTGAATTTCCCCACATCTGGTCCTTCTTTAAAGTCACTAGATGGGGATATTTTAAAAAAGAGAGCGGTTAGCAAACCAGAGGTCTTCCTAGGCCTCCTCCATACCCTCTAACTCTGACTCACCATGAGGACTGTGCTTCATGATCCACAGTCATAGCCCCACACCCCACACCTCCATGCTCTCCTCCTCCTGCTTGTACAGGTTCTATCCCTCCTACAGGTCATTCTACTGATGCATTTGAAACATTGAAAAATGAAAAGAAAAAAAGAGAAAATAAAACACAAAATAGGAGAAAGAAAATCTCCTATGAGGAGTGGGTGGTGGCTGTATAGTTACAAGGCATGTGAATTTATTTTCCTGGCAGGGTTTGGAAGTACAGAAACCCAGTCAGGACCTGAGCTCACAGACTCCTAACAGCAATATCTGAAAACATGGAGAACAATTAGTCTCTGTTTACCAATAATTCCTGTTCACTTGCTGGATTCCTCTCCTGTGACATTATCCACAGCCTTGAGCCAAGGCTCCACCTGTTGCCTCACACGCTATAACCTCTGTCCCAAGATGCAGATCTTGACATTCACTGTAAACATGAACCCTGGAAGAATATAACAAAATTTCCTTTATCTTTATCAACCCCCAGTACAGCTCCTCCCCCAGCTTCCCATTCCTCTTGAGGCTCCATGGCCAGGTGTGTTGCCACCTCAGACATCCAGTTGTCTCTGGCACTGTAGTTGGGATGATTTGGGCTACAAGGAACCATATTCCCTACAAAGTAAGTTCTGAAAATTCTGAGAAATTTAGAATAAAACCTGTAAGGATGATACCAGGCATTACCTACCCCAGATTGGCCCAGAACAAGGAGAAAATGGCCATTTAGGGAACAGTCCCTTTATACTCCTAAAAGATGTAATAAACTTTCACAGGTCTCCATTGGCCAGAGTCCTCAGAAAAGAAATCCCTTAGATGTCTGACAAAGTGACTGGGAGAGCCAGAATGGATTTTGACAGCTCACCATTCCTTTTCATTTTTCCTAGAAAAACTATGTAGCAGGCAAAGAGGAGGCCATGGTCCAGAGGCAGACCTTGGCTTCTCCAATTTCTCCCTTCTCCACCAGCATTCTGCCTTGGCTGCAGCCTCATCCTTTCCTCTCCTCGGGTGTACCTCTGGAACTACCTCTTCCTAGATCTGCCTCAGATCATCTGTTTCTCCAAAGACTGACTGATGCTGATCCCTCAAATATAATGCTCAGCCAAGCACTCCAGCACCCAAATGTCCTGGTGTCTCTTTTATCCACTCTGTAAGTTGGCTGTCAATCACTGTAACCAAAATTTATAACCAACAAACTACCTAAAGGATGAAAAGCTTCTTTCAGCTCATGGTTTCAGTGGTTCAGTCCATGCTTGGCTGACTCCATCACTCTGGGCCTGAGGTGAGGCATAACATCATGGTGGAAGGTGGAGGAATGCTTCTCAGCTCATGGCCACCAGGAAAGAGAGGGAGAGAGGGAGCCAAGGGCAAAATATCAACCCAAAGGTACACCCCCAATGACCTGCTTACATCCTACTCATCTGTACTTATCACCCATTAACCTCTTCAAATTATTAACCCACCATATAGATTAATCTACTGATGATGTTACACCTCTCATGATATAATCATTTCACCTCTGAACAATTCCATATCATCACACACATGAGCCTTTGGGAGATACCTCCTATCTAAATACCACCTACCATACTAGGTATAAACCTCCTCACACTGAAAGTCAAAGCCTTCTGCAATATGTCCATTGATAAAATAAAATCAGTGCCATTTTCATCTAGTCCCTGAGAGGAACAGAGAAAGGGAAAAATGACCTTCCTGACAGTAGGTGGCTTGTCCCCAAGTCAACACAAGCAATGCAAATAGAATGAAAACCTCAGGCAGGACCACATGGTCCTCATATTGAAAATTAGGAGGTGACTGACTCTGAGGCCACAGAAATCACCAAGTCCATCCTTTTTCTAACATGAGTGACAGCTGCCTCTTTACCAACATGGACTGTAACTCTCCATTAATCTTCCCAACACTGAGACAAAAGTAGTTAAGGTACCCAGTTACCAAGCTGCCTCACTTCTTTACCCTGTCCTGACTCACATTTAGAAGTCATTGAATAGAAGCCAGAATACCCTAAGGGACACTGCTCAATGCTTCTTTCTGAGATGCTTCTGTGTGGCTGTGGAGCCACCAGAAATCTAACTATACTCATCCTGACCAAAGGTGAGAGCCTGGTGAGCTTCAATTGATAAACATTGGCATCATGATCTCCTTGATAATGTTATTTCCCTCAGGTCCCAATATCTACTTTATAATTCAGAACTTTTTTCAGCATCAGAGGACACTCTGAACCAGTCTCTACATCCAGCTGCCATTTTACAAGAGATATGGAGGAAAGAGAAAGGAAGGTGTAGACTATATTCTAAATATGAATTAGCAGAATCCAGATTTGAGAAACTCCATGGGCCACAGGGCCCACCATTGTTAACAGAAAGAGTTCAAGGAAAAGACACACATGGTGGGGAACCTCCAAACCAAGACCCACACCAAGATATACCAAGTGGTGCTTGGGTTGATGCAGTCTTTGAGCATGTGGGCCCATGGGCTGGTTATTTTTGGAGAGAGGAGGGACTAGGGCTTGGATGCAGCCATGCAGGATGCTGGCAAGGTGCTGTTCCTGACTTGGGTCTAGGGTGTTTCACACAATTTTTCACTGTTACATCTTTTTTTCACTGCGGTCCCCTCCCCTGCTTGGTACTTGTGTTGCTTTTCATTACTGTGACAAATATCTGAGGTAATCAACTTAGAAAGACAAAGGTATATTCTGGCTTACTGTTTGCAGGCTTCAGTCCATGGTTGGTTGCCCTGTTGCTCTTGGGTCTAAGGTAAAAACACATGTCACCCTGGGAGTGTATGTTGGCAAGTGACTCACTTCATGGTGGCTGGGAAACAGAGAGAGAGAAATGGAGGGACCAGGGTTCCACAGTCTCCTGAAAGCAAACCCCTAAATATGGAGACTTCCCACTAGACTCCCAATCTTAAAGGTCCCACCATCTCCCAATAGCACCTCTGGCTGAGACTAAAGCTTTCAAACCTGGACCTATAGGGGTCATCCCAGATTTAAACATTAGTAGTGGCAGTGCTTAATTTTAAAAAGAAAGGATTGGAAGTGTAGCCTCCACTGGTATTTTCCTACAGATAAGAGTCTACAGGTGGGAGAAATCAGGAGCCCACCTAGGGTTATCCCAGCAACCAGGAGAGACCACAGCTTGACCAGGGAGGCCAGAGCAGTGGAGGCAGGGAGTGGAGGCCAGGTTCTGGATGCACTGGAATTAAGAACCAGCACAGTTGTGGACAACTGGATCTAGCATAAAGAAAGAGAAGATGGCACCGGGGTGTAGATCACAGGCAGAACTCTTCCTGGCATGTGTGAGGCCAAGGATTCCATCCCCAAAAGCACAAGAGAATTTTTTAAAAAGGAAGAAATAGGAGACACAAGGTCAGGCCTGTGCTTTAGCTTCCTTTGTTGCAACCCAGGTGAGCAGTGTGGCCAACCAGAAAATAACAAACTCTATCACCTTAGGTTGGTATTGGTCACCGCTTGGGTGAAACAGCAATATGCAGGTAGATGTCATGGAAATCTGGTTTGTAGCAATGAGAGTCCCAGTTCTCCTGGCGTGCATTCTTGTCCTTGGCAGGTGCCTTTAACTTTGTTTCTGTTCTCCCACTAGCTGAGGGTGCCCAGCCAGAGCCCAACAAGTAATGCAGGCATAACCAGCATTTAACTGGTCCAGGGGCACTATCAGTCTAGATCCCAGGAGAGTCCTGGTGTCCCCTGTGTCACCAGATCATCCACTAGGAAGGTGCTCTTGGGAGGATGGCTACCTGCAGCTTCAGTTACTACAGGGTAGGCCCTGGGAAGTCTGCAGCCACCTGCCATGGAGGTAGGGGAACTGATCCCAGTAAGAAACACAGCTGCCTTCTCCCCCAACTCACATTGTTAGTTGATTGATGAGCCCAGAAATCTGCTGCTTTGGGAACCACTGAGTCCCAGTTATCTTATTTTTAAGAAATAGGGATTTCATTTTCCATGTATTTCCTCATTTAAATCTACATTCAGAGGCAAGGAAATGAGTAGCACAGATGGGGATCCATACCTTCCCTTGGCCTTTATCCCAGAATAATTGGCCCTGAGGTAGAAAAATCTCCTGTCCTTCAGAAGCAGCTGTCCTGGTTTTCCCAGCTCCAACTAACATACTGTATGCACTCAATAAAAGTTAATTTTACATGAGTGGATGAAGGAGGAATCCAATAATATTTCTGAAGCATCCTTATAGTCAATATGTAGCCTGTGCCTCATGCTGCTTTTTTTACACAATCAGTCTTACTTGCAGGTCACTTAGTAGAATTCCTTATCTCACCACATTTTTAGAGTTGTAGGTCATTTTGCATTCACTCACACAAGCATTTATACTGTACCCACTATTTGCCAGCAACTGCTTCACAGCAGCTTACAATATATAAATAAAAAAGAAAAATAATCACCGGCCTTGTGGGTGTCATTCTGATGAAGGGAAGCAGACAGCAAATAATAAGTACAATAAATAATTCAGTAATTCAGAAAAAGTAGACTTATGGGGTTGGCAGAGTATCACAAGGGATCTGGTGCCAAGAGAGGAACTGACTATGTCATCCTAACATCTCAGCACAGGAACACAAGTTCCAGAGTGTGTCTTATATGTTTGCTGAAGGGCAACCATGACGTTGATTTTTACTTAACAGTGTGCCAAAATATATTAAATGAGAATACCAAAATCCTAGAAAAAATACAAAAGTATTACTGAGCTTATAGAAAATAAAATAAAAATGATAATGCCTTGGATACTCAGAAGTTATTGATGAGATTCATCAATAAGTTTTTATCCAGTTTCTGTCTATAAAACTTCAGAGAATAGGAAATATTTTAAATTGAAAGCTAAATGATAAATAAAATGCAAAATTTGTACATATTCATAGAGTACCATGTGATGTTTAGATACATCAAACAAGGTACAATGTTCAAATCAGGTTAAAGACACCTACCTACCTCCTCAAACATTTCCCCTTTGTATATGGTGAAATAGTGTAGGCTCTTTTCTTCTAGCTAGTTGAAATATACCATATCTAACTGTTATCAATACTCACAACCCTACTGTGCAACAGCATTCCAGAAAATGTTTGCTGTTGGCTTTTATTTATTTGTTTGTTTGTTTGTCAATGAGCCTTCATTTTATTTATTTATTTAAATGTGATTCTGAGATTTGAACACAGTGCCTCACACAAGCTAAGCAAGTGCTCTACCACTGAGCTACTCCAGCCCTGTTTGCTATTCTGCTTTGTTTATTTCTGAAGCACCAGGGACTGAATCCAGGGCCTTTCACACTGGGAAACTGCTCTACCATAAAGCTACATGCACAACCCACCAGAAAGCATTTCTGGAAGGAGTAAGAGAATGGTCTGAATCCTCCCCTGAAAGGAACAAATTTGGACTACAAGCAAATTTGGATTACTTCCATTCTTTTATCTACTTGGTCTCATGTCTTTTTAATTACAAAAGTCATGAATACTCTTTGTAAGAAATAAAAGAGCCATACTCTACATTTATAAAATATGTGTAAAGTCCTCAGAGAACTGAGAATACTTCTCTTATTTTGACTTTTCAAAAGGTTAAGTGTGTTACTATATATCTTTTTTTTTACTTCAAAAACATAGAAATGTACATTTCCTTAACAGATAGTCAGTACAATGCCCTGTAGACAGAGAAATGAAGGTGTTTTTATTCTCTACTTTTTCTTTAAATGTGGAAATTGAGTACCTTATATGTGTATACTTAAAATCTGATTAAAGTGAGAGATATGCAGTGATATTTTATTAACTAATCAGTGCATAGTACAATAGTCAACACCAAGTAACCTGGATAGTTAGTACTAGTTTTCCCCTCCAAACTCATGGCAGAATAGAATTTGAAACCTAATTTGAATATCCAACTAATTACATGGGGATTGCCATTAGGAAAAATATACACTTTCTCCCTTTATCAAAATTTCAAGAAAGAAAGCACTTTTTCCTGAGTCTACCCACAGGATCGTTGGTCTAATGCATCTTCCATGGTGTCTCATACAATAGTCCAACCCAATCTCAGCCAGGTTCTCCACCATCCCCAAGTCCTCACTCATGCTGTTCTCATGCTGAGGAATGTCAAAAGCCAGTTTATCAATTAAAGACCACCATGTGAAGAGGCAGCACAGATACTAAAACCACAGAACCAGAAGTGATCGCTCACATTTATAGTCATCGTGGAGTCCTGTTATGACAACTGATTTGATATGTGTGTGTCTCTCTCTCTGCTGATTAGCCTTTTTCTAAAAATATGGATGCCTCTGCACAAAACCCAGGTTTTTAATGAGTTAGGCAGAACAGCCCTTAGTCAGCATTCACTAGGAGAGATATTAAAAGGAAACTTGTAAATTTTCCCTCATAGAAGACTAAGAAAATGTGCTGTTTCACAATAAGGCAAATAACTGGGGATGTGTTTGTACATATCTCACTTCATGTGATATTCAGGATCCCCAGGATGAGCAATGTGAGCTGACAGTGAGAACCAGCTCCGAAGCAGAAATTGAATAAAAATTCACTTTTACCTTCTAGTTCTGTTTTCTCCTCATTTTTTTAACTGACTTAAATCCACCCAGAAATGCGTGATTTTGGTGTGCAGCATGTCACTTTACTAAAATGAAGTTCGATTTTGCATGTGCTTCCCTAGGAGGAATTGGTTTCCCCTCCATAATATCATCACCTTTCACCCCTAGCTCATCCTAACTGTATGGTCATGAAGTTCAGAGTCATTTTTCAGGCCAACTCCTCTACCCCTACACCAACTCCAAGCAACTTGTTAAGTGTTATAAGAAAGAGGACACAAAATGAATGTGGAATGAGCTTTCAGTACACCACCATCTGCACAAAGCAGGCTCAAAGCCAGTAATAACAGAACCATGTGAAGAGGACCCAGAGATAGTTCTTTTGATTAAGAATGGCCAGGCCTCTCTCCATAAGTTCAGGAAAATTAATGCAAAGGCTATAAAATTTCCATTATGGAACAGGACCCATTAAGCTAAATAGTGGCCAGTGAGGGTGTACATGCAGGAGATGAACTGATTTGGGCGAAGTCAACTGCACAAAATCAATCATAGGGATGTTTCTTTGTCCTGATGACTATGGGCTATGGCTCTCATGATACAGAAGAGGCTTCAAAGGCGTCCAAACTTGTATTGAGTCAGCACAGCACAGTGTGTCTTACCTGGAGACAGGTAACACACAGGAATTCCTAAAGTTCATGGACTTCAGATTTGAACAGTGTTAAATGTCTGTTTTTATTATAGAAAAAGTAACAACTTTACAATACCCAGACTTCCCAAACAAAAACAAGTCTTCTGCAAATTTCCTCAACAATATTACACTCCTCTGCACTGCAGTTATTATTAGACATACTGTCTTCTAAGTTTCACAGTAACAATGTGGTAGATGGTATAATTATTATCCTACTAGCTTCATTAAATTCCATGGTGGCTTCGACTATGCCTATTTGCTCTATTCTCCACATTTAGCATAATGCCTTGCACACAGTAGTTGATCAAGCAAAATGTTTAAAGAAACAAAAGAAACTTTCAAGCACAATAAAGAGTTTTAAAGACCCAGTAAAATATCCCAGGCTGTGTTGTGGCAAGTGTGGCTGAACCCAGACCTCAACACCACCCTGCAGAGTAGACTCAACTCTAAGAAATTCTTAATGCCAAAACACAGAGAGTAACCTCAGTTTTGCCACCACTGAGTGTGCAGGAGATGGCAGCTGGGTCAACAGATACCAGTAACCAGATAGCAGTCAGGACAATAAAGAGCTGGGATTTTTTTTCATAGTTTTTACTAATTTTCACTTAGCCATAAATTTTAATGCAGTTCATATAAAAATACCAAAGACAATTTCTCAAAGAACTAGAAAAAGCAACCATGAAATTTATGTGGAAAAATAAAAGACCCAGAATTGCGAAAGCAATCCTTAGCAAGAAGATTGAAGTAAGACACATCATAATAGTATATCTTAAACTGTACTACAGAGCTATAGTAGTAAAAATGGGATTGTATTGGTACCAAAACAGACTCAGAGTCCAATGAATGGCACAGAAGAGAAGACACAGAGACAAACTCATAAAAGCACAGTTATTTCATACTAGACAAAATTGCCAAAAACATACATGAAAGAAAAAAAGCCTATTAAACATGTGGTGCAGGGAAAATTGTAAAGCCACATAAAACAAAAAGGAAGAAAACTTCTCTCTCACTCTGCACAAAACTCAACTCGAAATGGATCAAAACCTAGGCACTAGAACAGAGACCCTGCACCTAATATAAGAATAAGTAGGCCCAAATCATCACTATGTCAGCCTAAGATGTGACTTTCTTAATGAGGAAGAACATTCCAAGAAGTAAAATCAAGAATCAAAAAACAGGATGGATTAAAATTAATAAGCATCTACTCAGCAAAGGAAACAATCAATCATGTGAAGAGAGTCAACAGAATTGAAGAATATCTTCACCTCATGCACCTCAGATACAGCATTAATCTCCAGCATATATACAGAACTCAAAAACTTAAAACCAAAAAATCAAATAACCAAATCAATAAATGGTCTAAGGAACCCAATGGACACTTAACAGAAGAAGCAATTCAGTTGATCAACAAATATATGAAAAAAATGTTCAACATTTAGCAATTAGAGGATAACAATTCAAAACTACTCCAAGATTTCATCTCAGCTCAGTCACAAACATGATTATCAATAATACAATTATCAAGTAACAATTAATGTTGGCGAGGATGTTGGGAAAAAGTGCATGCACACATTGCTTGTGGGACTGCATATTGGGGCAACAATTATGAAAAGCAGTATGGAGATGCCTCAGAAAATTTGGAATGGAATCTTGGACACAGCTATCCCTCTCCTCATTTTACACCTAAAGGACTTAAAGTTAGCATATTATAATGACACAGCCACATTATGTTTAAAGCAGATCAATTCATTTCATGTAAACTATAGAACTAACCTAGGTGCATTTCAACAGATAAATGAATAGAGAAAATATGGTGTGTACACAGATATATATGAATCAATACAACTCAGCCTTAAAGAAGAATGAAATTATGACATTTTATGTCAAATGGATGGAGCTGGATAATATCATGCTAAGTGATAAGCCAATCCAAAGAAACAAAAGAGTAAAGATATTTCTGATAAGTTTATGCTAATCACAGAAAGGGAAGGGAGGTGTAGGAAAAATAGAGTTATTTTAGATTGCATAGAGTGTTAAAGAGAGGGGAAGGTGTATGGTGGGTAAAACAGATAGTAGAATGAATCGGACATTATCATCCAATGTACATATACAAATACATGACTGGTGTGATGTTACATTATGTACAACCAGAAGGATGGGAAATTATAGAACATTTATTAATGACACATCAAAGTGCATTTTGTTGTCATGTAGAATTAGAACAAATATTTTAACATAAATACCAATTTGCATTAAAAAATGTGACTATGATATCTACCATGAATGGATCGACCTGGCAACAATCACGCTAACTAAAGAAAAACCATTTTAAAAAGGTCCAATCTTTTCTGTAATATGTGGAAGCTAACCCACAACAGGAGGGGTGATGGGAACACGAGTGCAGTAGATTAGACAATGGGGAAAGGAGGGAAAGGAGGGGGGGTAAGTAAAAGAAAGACATTGGAAAGACTCTGATGAAGCTTTTCCATGTATATAAGTGAAAACAACATACTGGATCCCACCACCATGTACATGATAAGAATGCAACTCCAAATAGATAAGTTACAATTATACAAACATGAACTATATCAAAATAAATTTTATGGGGCTAGGTTGTGGCTCAGTGGTAGCATGTGTGAGACACTGGGTTTAATTCTCTGCACCACATGTTAATAAAATAAAATTAACAGTCCATTAACAACCAGAAAAAAAATTTAACAAACAGATTTGTAACCAAAAATAATGAATAAATGAAAATTAATAAAATGAAACATCTCCTAATTTCCTTTAAACATTTTGATAGCACTGAAATCAACTTAAAATGAATGGAAAGGAAAAGGGCTTTTAAGAGTGGGTTTACTCTCTTCCACTTTTCTTCCAAATGATGACAAAACTATTGGGGCGGACTTTTCTCACTTTTGACCTACAGAACTATGGGAAATTTTTTTCTATTCTTTATGAATCACAGAATTTACACTAGTAGAAATTAAAATTAACAAATTGCATTATTAGATCCTAATTATCTGACATACCTTTAAAACAGGAGTTCGAATATGAAAATCCATGACTTCTGCTGGCAGATAGGGGTCTGTGCAGCAGGGGCAGGCCTCTGCAGCAGATAAGAGTCCTAGCTTCTCATGGTGGGCCATTCTGTCCAGCATTGCAGCAGACTCCAAGAGATCATGGTCCATTGACCATTTCTTCTTCTTTCGGTAGTCTCCTCAAAGTCTGGAACTCCATGGAAATCCAGCTCAGCATGCCGAAAGGTTATGGTAGCTTCTCCCCCTCAAAACAGCCTCTAAGACGTTTATATAGCATTTGGTTCACTGCTATTAGTCCAAACTAATGCTAATTAGGATTTGAAATAAGGACCATTGCTATTTTCCAAAGTTATGCTAGTTGGGTTTGGTACATGTGAAGGCCATTGGTCAGTCTTTTTAATTTTTTTTTATATTTATAGTAGATTCATTCATAAAAGGAGCCCCAGGAGATTCAACATGGTGGCAGGTGAGAAGAGATCAAGTCTCTGACCTCTTCAGCTGCGCAGGCATAGGGAGTCATAAACCGTCTGAATGCTGTTTTCTCAGGATCACTAGGCAATGCTGAGCTGACGTGGATCTGGGGTGAACAGTCTGGACCTCTCAGAACACACACTGAGCCTGAATCGGCTGAATTCAAGCTCCCATTCGCCTGCTTCTCGCAGACAAACTGCTGTGACTCAGCACTAAATGATCCCGCTGAAACAACTGGTTGGCCCTTCTGAACCTACGGAGGTAAATCCCAACCCAGCCTTCATAGGCAGTGGCCATAGGATTGAAATGGGGCTTGGGAGAGTCAGTCAGGACCCAACCATTGCATTGGTCACCTGGCAAAGGGAAACGACCTCTTGCCATTTGTATGGGATACCACCGTGGCAGAGAACTGACGTCACCAGAGGAGATAACTTCATTGAAACCAGCAGCGACAGGTGTGTAGCCCCCTAGCCTTCCATCTCCACACAACCTTAAGGGCACCTCCCAGCTGTCCCATAAAGGTCCCACCCAGCTCTCCCGTGATCACAATAGCCAGAACGAGGGAATCAGGAGTGGCACGGGACCTGTGGCATGGAACTCCCGGCTTCCACTCCCACCAGTGCTGAAAACTGAGTTCTCTTGCACCAGCTACCGGGGGCATGGCTACCAGAGGGCAAGCAAAATTCGCTGAAGGTTCTCTGCCCCAAGCTCTACAAACTTATGGTCTGAGGGAATGGCAAAAAGGGAGAGTGTGCCCAGTCGTTCATGAAAACAGGGTTCCCGAAAGTAGCAGACCTGGTGTGTAGCCAGTATTGTGGTAAGCATCATGGGTGAGTGGGGCCTGGCTTGAGGAAAAGTGGGGAAGGGACTAGACACAAGAGAAGGCCCTAGGCACTCAGGATTGGAGACCCACCCAGTCTGGGAGGAGAAGCTGCTGCACAGTGATTGGTTCCCACTTATTGAAAAGAGAAGCTTGGTCCGGTGGGCACAGCTCCACCTATTGGAAGAGAAGTTAATTAAATTCTAAGACTGCATTTAATATTATTATTTTTAAAATTTTGTTATTCTTTCATTTTCATTTTTTTGTTGTTTTTTAATTTTTTTATTTTTTATAATTTTAATTTTAATTTTTAAATATTTTTTATTTTCTATTTTGTGCTCTTTTGTCTTTCCATTTCTTCTCAATTTTCTTATTCCCCCTTACTTGAATTATACCTGCTTACTCTCATTCTCTTTAGTGACTTCTTCCCTTCCCTTCTAATACCTTTCATCCCAAGCATCAAATAAATTAATAGGAGTAAACAGTAACTCAGCAGTCAAACAGAACAAGAAGTAACATGAGCAGCATGAAAAAGCAAAGAAGAAAAGGAGTAAAAACAATGCAGAACAGCCTAAATATTCAGGAGGACCTAGAGTCATCAAATAAAGAACTCAACGAATACCTTAGAAAGATGGAATGAAACCTTAAAGAGGATATGAGACAGATAATTCAAACAGTGAAAGAAGACATAGAAAATGAATTACATAAACAGATAAAAGAAGAAGTTAAGCATCTTTAGCAGGAGATAGAGATTATAAAAAAATCAAACAATAATTCTAGAAATGAAGGAAACTATAAACCAAATTAAAAACTCAAATGAGAGTATCACTAACAGAGTGGAGCAAGTAGAAGCCAGACGTCAGATAATGAAGACAAAATATATCATCTTGAAAAGAGTCTAGCCAACTCAGAAAGGCTGGTAAAAAAATAACAAGAAAAACATCCAAGAGATATGGGATAAGATAAAAAAAAAACATACTTAAGACTCATCGGGATAGAGGAAGGTATAGAGATTGAGACCAAGGGAATGAGTAGCCTCCTGAATGAAATAATTACAGAAAACTTTCCAGAAATAAAAAAGGAAACGAATTTACAAAATGAAGATGCATACAGGACACAGAGCATACAAAATCACAGTAGACCAACGCCAAGACACATTGTAATGAAGATATCCAATATACAGAACAAAGAATAAATACTAACAGCTACAAGAGAAATGAGGCAGATTACATTCAGGGGTAAACCAATAGGGTTAACAACGAATTTTTCATCACAGATGCTGAGAGTGAGAAGATCCTGGAACAAAGTATTTCAAACATTGAAAGACAATGGATGCCAACCAAGAATTCTGTATCCAGCAAAAGTAAGCTTCATGTATGACAACGAAATAAAAATCTTTTATGATAAACAGAAGTTAAAAGAATTTGCAGCTAGAATACCAGCATTGCAAATCATCTTGAGCAAAACACTACATGAGGAAGAAATAAAAAACAATAACCAAAACCATCAGTGGGAAGTGCCTTTGTAAAGACAGAGGGTGGTGGGAAAGCTAATCATGGAGAAACAAACTAAATTTAAAAAAAAAAAGATAAATAATCAAACATGGCTGGAAGTACAAACCATATATCAATAGTTACTCTAAACGTTAATGGCTTAAACTTTTCAATAAAGCGACATAGGCTGGTAACATGGATTAAAAAAAAAAAAAAACAAATCCAACAATATGCTGCCTCCAGAAGACACATCTGATTGGAAAAGACATACACAGGCTGAAGGTGAAAGATTGGGAAAAAATATACCACGTACATGGTCCTTGTAAGCAAGCAGGGATGGCCATCGTCATATCAAATAAAATCAACTTCAAGACTGAGTTAATCAAAAGGGATAAAGAAGGACTTTATATACTGTTAAAAAGAACCATTCACCAACAAGACATAACAATTATCAATATTTATGCACCAAATAAAGGTGCTGTGACGTTCATAAAACAACTTCTCCTCAAGTTCAAGAATCAAATAGACCACAACACAATAATTATGAGTGACTTCAACACACCTCTCTCATCATTGGACAGATCCTCCAAACAAAATTTGAAAAAAAAAACTATAGAACTCAACATCACAATCAATAACGTAGACTTAACTGACATATATAGAATATATCAACCATCATCAAGTGGATATAATTTTTTCTCAGCAGCACATGGATCCTTCCCAAAAATAGACCATATATTATGCCATAGGGCAACCCTCAGTAAATATAAAGGGGTGGAGATAATACCATGCATTTTGTCTCATCATAATGGATTGAACCTGGAAATCAATGATAAAAGAAGGAAGGAAAAATAGTACATCACATGGAAAATGAACAATATGTTCCTGAATGATCAATGGGTTACAGAAGACATAAAGGAAGAAATCAAATAATTCTTAGAGATAAATGAAAATACAGACACAACATATCGGAATCTATGGGACACAATGAAAGCACTTTTAAGAGGGAATTCATTGCCTGCAGGTCATTCCTCAAATAAAAAGAAAAAAAAAAAAATAAATGAACTCACACTTCATCTCAAATCCCTAGAAAAGGAAGAGCAAATCAAAAGCAAATGTAGCAGAAGGCTAGAAATATTAAAATCAGAGCAGAAATCAACGAAATTGAAACAAAAGAAACTATTGAAAAAATTAAAAAAAACCCTAAAAGTTGGTTCTTCGAAAAAATAAATAAGATCGACTGACCCTTAGCCATGCTAACAAAGACAAGAGAGAGAACTCATATTACTAACACATGGGATGAAATAGGCAATATCACAACAGATGCTACAGAAATACAAAGGACAATTAGAAATTATTTTGAAAACCTATATTCCAATAAAATAGAAGATAGTGGAGACATTGATAAATTTCTTAAGTCATGTGATTTGCCCAGACTGAGTCAGGAGGATACACACAATTTGAACAGACCAATATAAATGGATGAAATTGAAGAAACAATCAAAAGACTACCAACCAAGAAAAGCACAGGACCGAATGGGTATACAGCAGAGTTTTACAAAACCTTTAAAGAAGAATTAATATCTATACTTTTCAAGTTATTTCAGGAAATAGAAACAGAGGGAGCTCTTCCAAATTCATTCTATGAGGCCAACACCACCCTGATTCCGAAACCAGACAAAGACACCTCAAAGAAAGAAAACAATAGACCAATATCTCTAATAAACCTAGATGCAAAAATCCTCAAAAAAAAATCTGGCGTACTGGATACAGAAACACATCAAAAAAAGTGTGAACCATAATCAAGTAGGATTCATCCCTGGGATACAAGGATGGTTCAATATATGAAAATCAATAAATGTTATTCACCACAAGAATAGACTTAAAGATAAGAACCATATGATCTTCTCGATGGACGCAGAAAAAGCATTCGACAAAGTACAGCATCCCTTTATGTTTAAAACATTAGAAAAACTAGGGATAACAGTAATTTACCTCAACATTGTAAAAACTATCTATTCTAAGCCTCAGGCTAGCTTCATTCTGAATGGAGAAAAATTGAAGTCATTCCCTCTAAAATCTGGAACAAGACAGGGATGCCCTGTATCACCACTTCTCTTCAAAATAGTTCTTGAAACACTGTCTAGAGCAATTAGACAGATGAAAGAAATTAAAGGCATAAAAATAAGAAAAGAAGAAATTAAATTATCACGATTTACAGATGATATGATACTATATCTTACAGACCCAAAAGGGTCTACAAAGAAACTTCTAGAGTTAATAAATGAATTCAGCAAAGTGGCAGGATATAAAATCAACATGCATAAAACAAAGGCATTCCTGTATATCAGCAATGACAAATGTTCTGAAATGGAAATGAAGACAACCACCCCATTCACAATATCCTCAAAAAAATAAAATATTTGGGAATCAACCTAACAAAAGTGGTGAAAGATTTATACAATGAAAATTACAGAACCCTAAAGAGAGAAATAGAAGAAGATCTAAAAGATGGAAAAATATACCCTGTTCATAGATAGGCAGAACTAACATCATCAAAATGGAGATATTACCAAAAGTTCTCTATAGTTTTAATGCAATGCCAATCAAAATCCAAATGACATTTCTTGTAGAAATAGATAAAGCAATCATGAAATTCATTTGGAAAAATAAAACACCCAGAATAGCAAAAGCAATTCTAAGCAGGAAGTGTGAATCAGGCAGTATATTTCAAACAATATTACAGAGCAATAGTAACAAAAACAGCATGGTACTTGTACCAAAACAGGCAGGTGGATCAATGGTACAGAATAGAGGACACAGAGACTAATCCACAAAGTTACAACTATCTTATATTTGATAAAGGGGCTAAAAGCCTGCAATGGAGGAAGGATAGCATCTTCAACAAATGGTATTGGGAAAACCGGAAATCCATATGCAACAAAATGAAACTTTATCCCCTCCACTCGCCATGCACAAAAGTTAACTCAAAATGGATCAAGGAGCTTGATATCAAATCAGAGACTCTGCATCTGATAGAAGAAAAAGTTGGCTCTGATCTACATGTTGTGGGGTCAGGCTCCAAATTCTTTAACAGGACACCCATAGCACAAGAGTTAATAACAAGAATCAATAAATGGGACTTAGATAAACTAAAAAGTTTTTATCAGCAAGAGAAACAATAAGAGAGGTAAATAGGGAGCCTACATCCTGGGAACAAATTTTTACTCCTCACACTTCATAGAGAGCCCTAATATCCAGAGTATACAAAGAATTAATTGTCAAAAAATTCGACAATAAGTTAACAAATAACCCAATCAACAAATGGGCCAAGGACCTAGACACTTCTCAGAGGAGGACGTGCAATCAATCAACAAGTACATGAAAAAATGCTCACCATCTCTAGCAGTCAGAGAAATGCAAATCAAAACCACCCTAAGATACCATCTCACTCCAGTAAGTTTGGCAGCCATTCTGAAGTCAAACAACAACAAGTGCTGGCGAGGATGTGGGGAAAAGGGTACTCTTGTACATTGCTGGTGGGACTGAAAATTGGTGCAGCCAATTTGGAAAGCAGTATGGAGATTCCTGGGAAAGCTGGGAATGGAACCACCATTTGACCCAGCTATTGCCCTTCTCAGACTATTCCCTGAAGACCTTAAAAGAGTGTACTACAGGGATACTGCCACATCGATGTTCATAGCAGCACAATTCACAATAGCTAGACTGTGGAACCAAACCAGATGCCCTTCAATAGATGAATCAATAAAAAATTTGGCATTTATACACCATGGAGTATTATGCAGCACTTAAAAATGACAAAATCATGGAATTTGAAGGGAAATGGATGGTACTAGAGCAGATTATGCTAATTGAAGCTAGCCAATCCCTAAAATGCAAATGCCAAATGTCTTCTTTGATATAATGGTAGCAACTAAGAACAGAGCAGGGAGGAAGAGCAGGAGGAAAAGATTAACATTAAACAGAGACATGAGGTGGGAGGAAAAGGGAGAGTAAAGGTAAATTGCATGGAAATGGAAGGGGACCCTCATTGTTATACAAAATTATATATAAGAGGTTGTGAGGGGAATGGGAAAATAAACAAGGAGAAAAATGAATTACAGTAGATGGGGTAGAGAGAGAGGATGGGAGGGGAGGAGAGGGGGGCTAGTTGAGGATAGGAAAGGTAGAAGAATACAACAGTCACTAATATGGCATTATGTAAAAATATGGATGTGTAACCAATGTGACTCTGCAATCTGTATTTGGGATAAAAATGGGAGTTCATAACCCAGTTGAATATAATGTATGAAGTATGATATGTCAAGAGCTTTGTAATGTTTTGAACAACCAATAAAAAAAGTAAAAGCAGCCCCAAATTTCCACACTGAGAAAGAATGAATGTGCTGGGAAGGAGCCCAATAGCAAAGATGCAAAGTCTTGCCTCACATTCGAAAGCTTTGGGTTTGATTCCCATTCTGAGAGAAAAAAGTAAAAGAGAAAATAAATTGACAGATAAATGATTGCCAGCAAAAAAGAAAATAAAGAAAGTTCAATACTACATAAATCCTTATTCAAAAACATACTTCCTCTCTGTTCTGCAGGATCTCTGTCATCTGATCCCTTATCCTTCAACTCTTCCAAACAATTTTTTCCCCAAAAGTTCAGAGTCATGGACCATGTCTTAATCATCTCTCTTCTACAGGTGTGCCAGAGGTGACATGGATGTGTGGGATGTAATCAAGCTGAGGATCAACGTCTGATTTGGAGCCAGCTTGGGAAGCATTGATGGTAATATCACATAATAACTACTTGTTAAAATTCAAATACATGCATTAACAAATGATATATAACCAAAAGATGTTTTGATTAAAGGTCAAATAGGAGAAGCAAATAGGGCTGGGTTTGTGACTCAGTGTTAGAGCTCTTGCCTCGCACATGGAGGTGCTGGCTTTGATTCTCTGAACCCCATATAAATAAATGAATAAAATAAAGGTCCAGAGACACCCTCCTGAGCTCAGGGTGGTTGCATATTTGCCCCACAGACATGTCTGGAGACTTCATACAGTGTAGCCCGGTTTCATACCACCACCATGGGGATGCTCAGGCCCAGCCCAGGACCACTTCCAGTAACTGGCAGACAGTCGCCAGAGTTCATATACAGTCCAGATCTGCCCTGCTGACCTGCATGGGAGGCCAGAAACAGGGTAGGATCATGACCCTCCCTCAACCTGGAGACCTGCAGAGAGCTCAGGTCCAGCCCAGGACTGCTTTCACACAATGGCAGACACCTGCTGGAGCTCAGGCTCTGTCCATATCAGGAACGCCAACCTGCATGGGAGCCGTGAAAAGAGTAGAACTGGGTCAATCCTTCCACTGGCAGACAATCGCCAGAGCTGAGACTCGGGCCAGGACCAGCAGACCACTGCAGGAGCTGAGATCCAGTCCAGAGTCACCCCAAGGACCTGTGCAGGAGCAGGAGCCCAGGGTAGCCTGAGTCCATCAATCACCATGAGACTAGACCCAGGCTCAGGTTCAGGCTGGAAAAGCCTCTGCCCTCCAGCAGTTCCCTCTGCAGCTCAGATTTGGACCAGGACAGACTTCCAAATGACAGACACTCGCTGGTGGCCAATCCTAGCTCAGATAAGCCTTAATGACATGAGGGAAAACTGTGAGCCCAGGGTAGGCCCAGTTCCTTTTCTCCACCGGCACACCCCTGGCCAGATTTCAGGATCCAACCAGATAAGCCTTGCAGATGTGAACAGGATCCCAGGCACAGGGTAGCCCTAGGAACATATGGCCACCTCTAGACCACCTTCAGAGCTCAGGTTCATCCCAGGACTGACTCGCCCACAGGTAAGACACCCTCCAGAACTCAATAACAGCTCAGGACCACCTCGATGACGTGCACCAGAGTCCTGACAAGTATAGGCCTGTTCCATTCCTCCACCAGCCAACCCATGCTGGAGCTTAGGCTTGGCCCAGGACCATCTCTGCCCTTGGGCAGACCCCTTCCTGAGGTCATACACAGCCAAGATCAGCCTCCCTGACATGTGCTGTATCCCAGGTAAGGAGAGGCCAGGTTCCATCCTGACACCCACAGAACCTCGCCAGAGCTCCAGCTCTGCCCAGATCCAACTCCACAACCTGGCAGGAGATGGAGCCTGAGCCCAGGGTAGCTCAAGTCCATCCAGTCACCTTGAGACTGGCATCCCAGCTCAGGCTCTGCCCCAGACTGACTTCACCCTCTGTCAGACAATGGTCCAAGGTCAGCCCCAGCCCAGATCAGTCTGGATGACAGCCTGGCCCATGGTAGGCCTGGGACCAACTGCCACAATCAGGCCCAAAGCAAAGCTCAGGCCAGATACAGGACCTCCTCTGCCCACAGGCAGTACCTGCTGGAGCTCATAAATGGCCCTGATTCACCTCACTGACCTTCGGGGTAGCCCTGGCAAGTGGAGGCCCTTTTCCGTTCTGCCACCACAAAACCCCGACAGAGTTCCAGCTCTTCCCAGATCCAACTCTACAACCTGGCAGAAGTCTGAGCTCCAGCCCTGTGTAGCCCAAGTCCATCCACTCACCTTGAGACTGGCACCCCATTTCAGGCTCCACTAAGTATTGACTCCACCCACTGTCAGACAGTGGCCCAAGTCCAGATGGAGCCAAGATCAGACTCAATGATAGGTGCAGGAGCCTGGCCCAAGGTAGGCCTGGAACAAACTACCACAAGCAGGCCTGGAGCAGATCTCAGGCCAGTACAGAACCACCTGCACCCACAGGCAGACCCTTGCTAAAGCTCATATGTGATCCAAATCTGTCACACTGATGTGCGCAGGAGCCCAGGCAAGGGGATGTCTGATTCCATCCTGCCACCCTGGCAGAACCTTGCCAGAACTGGAGCTCTCCTGAGATCTGCCTCGCTTGCCTGAACAAGAGACAGGGTAAGCCCAGCAGGGTAAGCCCAGCTCATTCTTGCCACCAGCAGACCCCTGCCAGAGCTCAGGCTCCACCCAGATCCACCTTGCTGATGTGCACCAGAGCCCAGGCAAGGGTAGGCCTGGTTCCATCCCTCCACTTGCAGAACCCCGCCAGAGCTCCAACTCTGCCCAGATCTGGATCTCCAACCTCAGGGTAGCCTGAGTTCATCCAGTCAATGGGAGACTGGTGCTGGAGCTCAGGCTCCACCCAGGACTACCTCCTCCCACCAGCAGCTCCCACCAGAGCTCAGATTTGGGCAGGATGAACACTGTCTACTGGCAGACACTCACTGGCCTCAATAACCTGAGCAAATGCTGGAGCCCAGTTCAAGCCTGGGTCTTTCCGGCCACCAGCAGACCCCTGCTGGAGCTCAAGCTCTACCCAGATCTGTCTCCCTGACCTGCCTGAGAGCCCATGCACAGGCTAGTCCTGGGTCCATACCGCCACTGAGACCCTCCACCAGTGCTCAGGCTTGGTCCAGGCTGCCTCTGCCCACTAGCAGCTCCCGCTGGAACTCAGGTGTCCTCTGGATCAGCTCTGCCCACTGCCAGACACCCGCTGGGGCTCAGACCAGAGCCAGACCAGCATGGATGACCTGAGTGGGAGCGGGAGCAAAGGGTAAACCCAGGTACTTCCAATCACCTGCAGACCCTGCCAGAGTTCAGGCTCCGCCCAGACCCACCTTGCCGGCCTGCATGGAAGCACAGGCCCAGGGTAACCCCGGGTCTATACCGCCACCTTGAGACCCCCACCACAGCTCAAGAACGACCTAGGACCCCCTCTGCCCACCGCCAGACACCCATCAGTGCTCAGCCCAGGCTCACAACAGCCTTGACGATCTGAACGGGAGCCAGAGAGAAGGGTTAGCCTGGGTTCTTCCGGCCACTGGCATACCCCCGCCAGAGTTCAGGAGCAGCCTAGATCTGCCATGCCAATGTTCACGGGAGCCCAGGCACAGGGTAGGCCCGAATTCATCCCATCATCTCGCCACTGAAGACCCCTACTGGAGCTCAGGCTTGGACCAGGACCCACTCTGACAACTGGCAGAACACCTCTGGAGCTCATTCAAGCTCAGATCTGCCTCACCGACATCCACAGAAGCCAAAACCTAGATTAAGCTAGGTTCCATCCCGCCAGCCAACAGAACCACGCCAGAGTTCAAGCTCTACCCACATAGGCCTTGCCCACATGTACTGGAGCCCAGGCTCACCAGACCCCCCACTGGAGCCCAGGCTTGGCCCAGGACTGAACTTGTCCAGCAGCAAACCCCTCCAGAGCTAAGGCTTACCCCAGATTAGACTGGAAGACCTGCATGGGAGATGAGGCCCAGGGTAGCCAGGGTTCATCCAGTCACAGCAGGCACCCTCCAGAGCTCAGACTCCGCCCAGGACGAGCTCCGCCCACTGGCAGAACCTCTCCAGAGCTTAGGTCCAGCCCAGAAATGACTCCGCCCACCAGTAGACACCTGCTTGAGTTCAGTCCCAGCACAGATTAGCCTCGCTGACAGGCATGGGAGCCTGGTCCAAGATAGGACTGGGTCCATCCTGCCACTGGCAGACTCCCATCAGAGCTAAGGACAGACCCACGACTGCCTTTGTCCACATGCAGACACCTTCTGAAGCTCAGGATCAGCTGAGATCAGCCTAGTACACCTGTGCAAGAGCCCAGGCAAGGGTAGGCAAAGTTCCATCCATCACTGTCTGATAACCACTGGAGCTTAGACTTGGCCCAATACCACCTCCACCAATAGGCACATCCCTGTTAGAGCTGGGGCCCTGACCTGGACTGCCTTGATCACTCACAGACACCTGCTGGACCTGAGGCTCAGACCAGATTATCCTAGTACACCAGTGGGAGTCCAGATCCTGGGTAGAACCAAGTTCATCCCACCACCTCCAGATCACTGCTGGATCTCAAGCTTGGTTCAGGATCAACTCGCTAACTTGCATGGGAACCCTGTCAAGGCTAGAACTGTTTCCCTCCGGCCACCTGAACACCTCCACTGGAGCTGAAGCTCTGCCTAGGAGCGAGGTCCCAGGGAAGGCTCTGATTCTACCACCACCACCTGATGTCATGTTCCTTATGCTCTGCCCAGAACTGCAACCACTTATAGGCAGACACCCTTGGAAACTCAGGATTGCCCAAATTCTGAGATTATATCCTGCAGTGCAAGCATGGGCACAGGATAGCCACAGGTCAATTCTGTCACTGGAAGACACCTGCTGGAGCTCAGGATTGGCTAAAATCCAGCTTGCAAACCTACAATACAGCACAGGCTCAATATAGACCTAGGTCCATCCCTCCAGCTGCCGAGACCAGGCTGAGCCCAGGAGCCTGACAACAGAGAAGGCCCAGATTCTATCCAGCACCACCACCTATGGACCAATAAATCCTGTGGCTCGGCCAAGGACTGCCTCCACTCATCAGCAACTATCCTTGGAAGCTCAGGATCATCCCAGAAATCCCAGAACAACATGAGGGTCATCCCAGAAAGAGGCTAGTCAAGGTCCATCCAGTCTAGGGCTGACCCCAGGTAGGAGCTCAGACTCACCCAAGCAATGACTGTGACCACTGTTAGATGGCCTCCAGAGATAATGTTCTGCACTCCACTGACTGCCTACTGGAAGACAACTGCCAGAGTTCAGCCCCAGGACAGGTCAGGCTGGCTGCCATGCTCGGGGCCTGGCTGAATGTAAGCTGGCTCTGCCTCTACACCAGCCTAACCACACTAGAGCTCAGGCCAGACCCATGTTGGTGTCTGCCCACAAGGAAACACCTTCAAGAGCTCAGGCTCCAGCCTGATCAGCCAAGGCCAGCTGCATGGGAGCCTGGGCAAGGGTAAGTACACTTCCATCCAGCCACCATTGGACCCCTGCAGAAGTGAGGCCCAGGCCTGATTCTCCTGCTGAACTGCACGTGCACCCAAGGAGAGTGTAGTCACAGGTCCATCTAGCCTGGGGCTGACCCCTGCAGGTGCTCAGACTCAGAGGAGGAATGACTCCGCCCATTGTCAGATGCCCTCCACAGCTCAGGTTCTGCCTGGCAAGGTCTCTGCCTACTGGAAGACACCTGCCAGAGCTCAGTCCCAGCCCTGGTCAGCCTCACTGACAGGCATGGGAGCCTGACCCCAGATAAGCCTGGCTGCATCTGCCAACCAGCTGACCCCCACCAGAGCTCTGGCCAGATCAAAGACACCCTGTGCCCACAGGCATTCACCTTCCAGAGCTCAGGCTATTCCCTCATTAACCAAGGCTACCTGTGCAGGAGCCTGGACAAGGGAAAGCAAAGTTCCATCCTGCCACCCTGACACCCCTGCGGAGGTCAGGCCTTGGCTTGGACTACCCTGCAGAACTACACAGGAGCCCATTCTCAGAAGAAGCCCAGGTCCATTCCAACAGTGGCTGACAAACACCAGAGGTCAGGCTCTGCCCTGGTCACCTATTATACTAGTTTGGGAGCCCTTACCTAGGGTAGGTCTTGGTCCACTCCACCACATGCTAATTTCCGAAAAACCTGGGACTCCCCACAGATTGACCTCAACTGAAGAGAAAGAAAGCCCAGCTCCGAGTAGGCCCCAATTCATCCAGCCCCCACCAGATTTCCCCTGTGCTTAGGTTCTGCTCAGGCCTGACTCACCGACCTTCATGGCAACTTTGGCCAGGGGACACCCAGTTCCATCCTGCCACAGGCCGATCCATGCTGCAACTGAAGCTATGCTCAAGAGAAGGGTCCTAGAGAAGGCACAGGTTCTACCCGCCAACTGCTGAAGTCTGTATGGCCTTAGGCTCAGACCAGGACTGCCTCCATCAATCAGCATACAACCTTGGAAGCTCAGGATCCTTCCAGATCTGCCATAAGGACCTGGGGCTCTAGCCCAGGCAAAGGATAGCCACAGGTTTGTCCCACCATGTGCAAAGGGCTGCAGGAGCTCAGGCTTGGCCTAGATCCACCTTGCCAACCTGCCATGGAGCTGGAGCCCAGTAGGGAATGGGTTACCCCTGCCACTGAATATCCCAGCCTGAGTCCAGGCTCTGGCCAGGAAAATTTCTGTCCAGGGGCAGACAACCAATGGAGCATGGAAAACTTTGGACTGGGATTGAAAATTGAGATGAAGGACCAGAATTCTCAAGCTGGCTAAGAGCTCTCTGAAAGAGGCAAAACTGTTACCAGTTGCAGGAAAAAGAGTATTTGGGGGATGTTCCTGTGCGTGTCTGCAGAGCTCACCAGAGCTTAATCACAGACCCAGCTCTAAAAAGTCAATTAGGAGAAAAAAACAGCCTATCAAAATGGGAAAACACAATATCGGCTCTTTATAAAAGAGGAGATATCAAAATTTGAGATGCCTTTCAACATCACAATCTAGTTACCCTAAGGTAAAAGAAGCACATGTGTGGTTTTCTCTATAAATTACAAAGAATGAAAATAGTGAGAAAAATCAAATGTTGACAGTATTGGAAAATGGAATTGTCATGCTCTGATAAATGCAATACAGAATTGTCATAACTCACCTGCAGAGAAGTTTCAGAAAATAGGCCAAAGTTTAAAGTGTATGCCTAGCTTAAGCCCAAGAATTTCGATTGAAATAACTTATTTATTGTTTTTGTGGCAATTTTTAAACTTTTTCCCTGAAGGTGACCGTTGCAATCATTTCATATGCGTGTTGAAAATATATTTTCTCTACTTTTTTTTATTGGTGTTGTTGTTTAATGGATGGACTGTACTTGGACAAAAGACCTTTATTTTATTTATTAATTTTGATGTGGTACTTATGATCAAACACAGGGCCTCTCCCATACTAGGTGAACACTTGATCTCTGAGCTACAACCCCAGCCCTCTAGTGTTGTATTTATTAAAAAAACACTTTTACATATCTGTATACATATTCCTAATAATTATATCTCAGACACGTTTTTTTAAAAGTTACCACATGAGTTGGGACTGCAGCGCAGTAAGAGAACACTAACCTGGCATGTCCAAGGCACTTCATTCCACTCTCAGCATCATTATAAATAAATAAAATAAAGATCAATCAACAAGTAAGAAAAAATAAATAAGAAAAAATATAGAAGATGCTTTCAAAAAACAAAAAACAGGTAACAGAGCTGCAGTTGTACATGTCCATGATGGTAGACAATTAACATTTTTCAATTTTTGAAAAGGAGTATGGTTCTATCCACCAAAGAATAACATTTTTAGGCAGTCATCACCACCATTTGTCAATCCCCAGGACTTTTCTTCTCACCCATTCAACCTGTCCTCAATAAATACTATTTTGCTTTATGCATGTTGATTTTATATCCTGCCACTTTGCTAAATTCAATCATTAGCTCTAGTAGTCTCTTTGTAGACCCTTTTGGGTCTGTTAGATATAGTATCATATCATCCACAAATAGTGATAAGTTCTTCTTTTTCTATTTTTATGCCTTTAATTTCTTTTCTCTGGCTAATTGCTCTGGCTATTATTTCAAGAACTAAATTGAATAGAAGTGGTGAGAGAGAGCATCCCTGTCTTGTTCCAGTTTCTAGAGAGAATGCCTTCAGTTTTTCTCCATTCAGGATGATGCTAGCTTGAGGCTAAGCATATATAGCTTTTTCAATGTTGAGGTAAGTTCCTGTTATCCCTAGTATTTCCAGTGTTTTGAACATAAAGGGATGCTGTACTTTGTTGAACGCTTTTTCTGCATCTATCGAGATGATCATGTGTTTATTATATTTAAATCTATTGATGTGGGAATGGAAATGCGCACAACCACCCCATTCACAATATCCCCCCAAAAAAATAAAATACTTGGTTATAAACCTAACAAAAGAGGTGAAAGATTTATATAATGAAAACTACACAACCCTAAAAAGAGAAATAGAAGAAGACCTTAGAAGATAAAAAAATATACCCTGTTCATGGATAGGAAGAAGTAACATCATCAAAATGGCGATATTACCCAAAGTTCTCTATAGGTTTAATGCAATGTCAATCAAAATCCCAATGGCATTTCTTGTAGAAATAGATAAAGCAATCATGAAATTAATATGGAAAAATAAAAGACCCAGAATAGCAAAAATAATTCTAACCAGAAAGTGTGAAATCACTATAGGGATACCAGATTTCAAACTATATTACAGAGCAATAGTAACAAAAACAGCATGGTACTGGTACCAAAAAAGGCGGGTGGACCAATGGTAGAGAATAGAGGACACAGAGACCAATGCACAAAACTACAACTTTTTATATTTGATAAAGGGGCTAAAAGCATGAAATGGAGGAAGAATAGCATCTTCAACAAATGGTGCTGGGAAAACTGGAAATCCAAATGCAACAAAATGAAACTGAATCCCTTTCTCTCCCCATGCACAAAAGTTAACTCAAAATGGATCAAGGAGTATGATATAAAATCAGAGACTCTTCGCCTGACAGAAGAAAAAGCTGGCTCCGATCTACATATTGTGGGGTCAGGCTCCAAATTCCATAATAGAACATCCATAGCACAAGAGTTAATAACTAGAATCAACAAATGGGACTTATTCAAACTAAAAAGTTTTTTGTCAGCAAGAGAAACATAAAAGAGGTAAATAGGGAGCCTACATCCTGGGAACAAATTTTTACTCCTCACACTTAAGATAGAGCCCTAATATCCAGAGTATACAAAAAACTCAAAAAATTAAACAATAAGATAACAAATAACCTAACCAACAAATGGGCCAAGGACCTGAACAGACACTTCTCAGAGGAGGACATACAATCAATCAACAAGTACATGAAAAAATGCTCATCATCTCTAGCAGTCAGAGAAATGCAAATCAAAACCACCCTAAGATACCATCTTACTCCACTAAGATTAGCAGCCATTATGAAGTCAAACTACAACATGTGCTGGCGAGGATGTGGGGAAAAGGGTACTCTTGTACATTGCTGGTGGGACTGAAAATTGGTGCGGCCAATTTGGAAAGCAGAATGGAGATTCCTGGTAAAGTTGGGAATGGAACCACCATTTGACCCAGCTATTGCCCTTCACGGACTATTCCCTGAAGACCTTAAAAGAGTGTACTACAGGTATACTGCCATATCGATATTCATAGCAGCACAATTCACAATAGCTAGACTGTGGATCCAACCCAGATGCCCTTCAATAGATGAATGGATTTAAAAAATGTGGCATTTATGCACAATGGAGTATTACACAGCACTAAAAATGACAAAATCATGGAATTTGCAGGGAAATGGATGCCATTAGAGCAGATTATGCTAAGTAAAGCTAGCCTATCCCTAAAAAAAATGCCAAATATCTTCTTTGATATAATGAGAGCAACTAAGAACAAAGCAGGGAGGAAGAGCAAGAGGAAAAGATTAATATTATACAGAGACATGAGGTGTGAGGGAAAAGAAGAGAAAAGGAATATTGCATGGAAATGAAAGGAGACCCTCATTGTTATACAAAATTACATATAAGAGGTTATGAGGAGAAAGGAAAAAAACAAGGGAGAGAATTAAATTACAGCAGAAGGGATAGAGAGAGAGGATGGGAGGTGAGGAGAGGGGGGATGGTAGAGGATAGAAAAGGTAGCAGAATACTACAGTTACTAATATGGCATTATGTAAAAATGTGGATGTGTTACCTATGTGACTCTTCAATCTCTAAAGGGGGTAAAAATGGGAGTTCATAACCCACTTGAATCTAAAGTATGAAATATGAGATGTCAAGAGCTATGTAATGTTTTGAACAACCAATAAAAAAATACTATCTTGCAAATTGTTCCTGTTGCTAATCTCAGTAATCTTTGTTCTACTACCTGTCTATAAGAATTTGATAATGTCAAAGATTTATTGGAACACCAGAAAAGAACAAGACCCATGTGTGCTGGGGTATGTGTGTACATGTACACAAACACCTCCATATACATAGAAAACATGCATTAGTAACCAAATTTGCCTTCTTGTTCTCCACATTTATGATTAGAAATCCTCCTGTACTGTGAAAACCTTCATTTATTTTATTCCTGGCCCTTGATGTTTCACACATTTAATGTATCAGAGCATCTGGAGGTGATGTTGATCTATAGTGAGGTAGGGATTGGATTTCTTTTTCTGACCTACATCATTAGGCATCTTCAAAATGGTCCCAGGACCTTTTACTGAGTAATTGGTCTTTCTCCAAATCATGAAAATGTGACCTTTGTGACATTAAAAAGTATTTTATCTATGCAAGTGTTTCCTGATCTCTCTGTGCAGTTCTGTCATTCTGTTCCCACACTTCAGATATTACAATTCTCTATATGAAGATACCTCTTGGTGCTAAATCCATGACTTATTGCATTTTTCCAAAATAATACTTTTGTGTTGGGCATGATGGCCTATGTCTGTAATCCCAGTGACTTGCAGGACTGAGGCAGGAGGATTGCAAGTTCAAAGGCAGCCTCAGGGACTGTGAGGCACTAAGCAACTCAGTGAGACCCTGTCTCCAAAATAAACATAAAATAAGGCTGGGGATATGGCTCAGTGGTTGAGTGTCTATGAGTTTCAATCCCTGGTATTGAATAAAAAATTTGAAAACACACACACACAAACATACATCACACACACACACACACACACACACACACACACACAGATTTACTTATAAGATTTAATTTTTCAAAATGACTTTAGATCTTTGTTTCTCTCATGATACCTTCTGTAAGTACGATTGTATACAGATTGAAACAAGGAAAATAGACAGCTGGTAAACTCTGGCCTCTCTTGGCAGGGATGTACTTTACCTATTGTGATGTGATTCTTTATTTTCATAGTCCTGCCTTTCCTTAAGCTCCTAGGGTTTCGTACTGTCCTCCTGTTCATAAGGCTGTTTTCATGGTGTACTGAGCCCGAGCATACCTGTGGGCTTCTGCATACAACTACAAGATTGCAGTAGTGTAAGGATCTGGTTTTCTGAGTATGGTCATGATCTGCTGATTCTCTGTCATGACCCCTAACTGGAATCTCGAGTTTGGTCGTGCTGGTAGAAGAACCCTTGTCATTCTTCCCGTGCTGTGGAGTCCTCAGGGATATCCCACAGAGGAAACTGGGTGAGTGGCCCAGCAGTTGACTCATGCACCACAGTGCAGAGAACCTCAAACACTGTGATGAAAACTAAATGACTTCCACAACTCTGGGCTCCAGGAACACTGAGTTTTATCCCTACACTGTGGCATCCAGATGACACCCTTGGAGAGGAAATGGCAGGAAGTAGAGCCCTAATGCAGCAAGGGGGCTGGCATGGCCCTGCAGGCTCCCAAAGCAAGCTGTGGAATGAGTATTTTCCAGTGCTTCTTGTGGGCCCTCATTGGGCTTTGGGTGTTCGATGGAGCAAGATGGAAAATCACTGAAAATTTTCACATTATAGGGTGGCAGGATGTGTGTTCTTTTTTCCATTGTATTGAAGATTAATTTCTTCTGCCCTCATGTTGACCAAAGACCTAATTGCTGATCTAGTTTTTAAACTTTTGCATTTGTTTCAATGAGTTATACATGAGAGTAGACGGCATTGATGCACGTTCATAGATCATACATAAATTGGGTTTGTTTGTAAAGCCCCCTTGGGCTGCTGGTTCAGAGGAACGAGTTAGGATGCTTAGTGAGCCCTGGGGGGTGTCACGAGGAGTTTCCCACACCATGCTGGAGGCAGGATGGAATCAGGCCTAGCTTGGGCTAAAGCTCTGCCCACGAGCCTGGTCCAGAGAAGGACTAGGTTCTACAGGCCAGCACCTGACGCCCCATAGATGCTGCGGCTGGGCCCAGGATTGCCTCTGCTCATCTGCAAATATCCATGGGAGCTCAGGATAAGCCCAGATCTCTCAGTTTGACCTTTGGTGGCAGCATGGGCAGAGGGTAGTCACAGTTCCATGCCATCTCATGTTCACCGCTTGTAGGAGCTCAGACTCAGCCCAGGAATGAATCCACCCACTGTCAGATGCACACCAGAGATCAAGCTCCACCCCACACTGACTCTACCTACTGGAAGACACCTGCCAGAGTTAAGCCCCAGGCCAGGTAAGCCTGGAAGCCATGCTCAAGAGCCTGGCTGAATGTAGGCCTGGCTCTGCTTCGCCACCAATCTATCCAACCAGAGCTCAGTCCAGACCCCAGATGGCCCCTGCCCACAGGGGAATACCTTCCAGAGCTGAGGCTTCAACCTGATAGGCCATGGACAGATGCACGGGAACCTGGGCAAAGGTAAGCACACCTGAATCCAGCCACCCATGGACCCCTGAGGAGGTCAGGTGGAGACCTGATTCTCCTGCTGAACTGCACATTCTCTCAGGAACAGATTAGTCACAGATCCGTCTAGCCTTGGGCTGACCCCTGTAGGTTCTCAGACTCATCCCAGGGATGACTCCACCCATTGTCAGATGCCCTCCACAGCTCAAGTTCCACCCGGCACTGACTCCACCTACTTGAAGACACCTGCCAGAGCTCTGGATCAGCCCAGGTCAGCCTCACTGATAGGATTGAGAGCCTGGACTTATGTATGCCTGGCTGCATCTGGCCACCATCCAACCCCCACAGGAGCTCAGGCCTGACCCAGGACCGCTTCTGGCCATAGGCCTACACCTTGTGGAGCTCATGTTAGTACCAGATCAGCCATGGCCAATTGCCCAGGAGCCTGGGTCAGGGTAAGCATAGTTTCATCCCACCATCTGAAAACACATGTGGAGGTCAGGTCTTGGCCTGCTCCGTCCCGAGGAAATGTACACTAGCCCATTCTCAGGGTAAGCACGGGTCCATTCTACCACTGACGCAAAGGAGCTCGGGTCTACCCTGATCAGCCTATTCCACCACCTTTTCAGCCATTACCTAGGGTTGGTCTTGGTCCATCCTGTTACCTGCTGACTTCCACTGGGGCTGAGACTCGGCCCAGATTCACCTTGCCTGAATTGCAAAGGAGCCAGGGCACAGGTTGGCCCCAGTTCAAGAATGAACAGAAAGATTTCCTCTGTAGCTGAGGCGCTGAACAGGACCACCTCACGCACCTGCGTGGCAACCTTTCCCAGGGACACACACTTCCTTTCTGTAACAGGTGGACCCCTCCTTTAACTGAAGCTCTGCCCTGGATCTCGGGCACCGGGAAGGCCCAGGTTCTACCGGTCACCTGCTGAAGTCTGTAGGGCCTTAGGCTCAGAACAGGACTGCCTCCATTAATCAGCAGACAAGCTTGGGAGCTCAGGATCCTTACAGATCTGCCACAAGAACCTGGGGCTCTAGCCCAGGCACAGGATAGCAACAGATTGGTTCTGCAACATTCGGAGGGCTACAGTAGCTCAGGTTTGGCTCAGATCCACCTTGCCAACCTGCCATGAATCGGCCAAGTAGTGGCCTGGGTTACTGCTGCCACCGGGAAACCCAGCCTGAGACCAGACACTGCCCAGGACCACTTCTGTCCGGGGTAGACACCCACTGGAGCATGGAAAACTTTGGACTGGGATTGCAAATTGTGATGAAGAACCAAAATTCTCAAGCTCACTAAGAGCTGTCTGAAAGAGTCAAAACTGTTACCAGTTACTGAAAAAAGAGTATTAAGGGGATGTTCCTGTGCATGTCTGCACAGCTAACCAGAGCTTAATCACAGACCCAGTTCCAACATTCAATTAGGAGAAACAAACCACTGGTAAAATTGTGAAAACACTCTAACCCCATTTATAAAAGATGACATATCAAAATTTGAGATGCCTTTCCGTGTCACAATCTAGTAATCCAAAGAAACAGAAAGCAAATTTGCTTTTTGTCTATCAATTATAAAGAATAAAAAGAGTGAGAAAAATCTAATGTTGACAGTGTTTGAAAATGGAATTGAAAAGTCCTGACTCAGTGAAAGCTCTGTCCCCTCCACCAGGGTCGTAGGGATGTAGGTCCTGCTAAAGATCAGTTGGAGAACACTGGCTTCTGCACGGGATCCAAGGCTCTTGGAAGGTTTTAATGTAAACTGGTTGCTTTCCCGAGGGCAGATTATGTCACACTGACAAGCCCAGAAATGAATTGATATGCACCTAGAAAAGGCAGCAAAGGATTTCTCTCCCTCCCCTCAACCATTTCCTTTTTATTTCTCAGATAAAATTATGTAATGGCACTACCCAATGCACATATTAAATGCCACTGCCTTTTAGTATGTTCCTTAATAGGTCTTAATTTATCATTTCTAGGCTTCTCAGGCTCAATCACCTTTTTTCTGCTGTTGGTGGGGGTCAAGTGGTGGGGTAATGTTTCCCAGCCCAGTATCTGTTTGGGTTGTGTTATGGAGTAGGCCATGCATGCTCACACCTCTGTGCCTTGTTCAGGGTGTTTCTTCAGCATGGAATGTCTTTCCATGTCTTTCCATGGTTCCATGCTCTAGCAATGATATCATGTTTACATGTTAGGTTTCAAAAAAAATTTAATTTCATATATTTCGTCCTGATTTCTCCCCAAAGTAACTATTCACCCTCTCCTCTATGGTCCTCCAAACCTGATTTGTCTTTCTCCTGTGGCCTTTATAATTCTCCAACTCTTCTTGTAGTTGGGGTAAGTACATTTCATTTGTTATTGTGGGGCTGAAAATTGATATTATCATTACTAGGTTTTTATTGCTTTGGAACAAGTACTCTGTTATTCATCATTGTACATTCAGCATAGGTGGCTTTTCATTGGGATAACTCAACAGAATTAGTAAATCCAGAGTGGCAGGCCTGTAGGAGATTTCAAGGTCACCCTTCTCCATTACCGAAATTTTCAGAAGAATCCAGGTCTCTTGGACTGAGCTCTATCCACTGTACCTGCACAATATATTCAAAATAAACCCAGCTTAATGGGGAGACTGGAAGTACTGGGCCACAATGTAACTTGGGAAGGCCCTAAGCAAAAAAGTCAGAAACTCACAATGCTCTCATTCATAAGAGCTTCAATATTTTTTGGGAATTTGGAGACCTGACACTTTTATATATCACTTGAAGGCATGCTCTTGGGGAGCAAGGCTTACATCTTATTTCTTTCTATAGACCTTAAAGCATCACCAAACATTGAAGTGGCTCAGGTAAAAGTAAGTTTCTAGACACTTGAAAGCTCCAAGGAGAGGCACAAAACCAGCCCTGCAAGGCCAGCCTGAGATGCATCCTGAACCCCACTGTGCTTGTCTTTTACAAAATGTTAAAACCAGTTTGTCACTTGGTGGTGGTACTAAAGGGTCAATTCAGAAGTTGGAGTTGACCGAAATAGCAAAATCACTCTTCATCCCACATAACATAATCTAGGTATTAATTCACTATTGTGGTCATGCAAAATGCAGGCAGATTTTTCTTTTGACTCCACAGAAACAAACATGGGCTGCACACCATGATGAACACACTGTCTTAAATTCAGGTGCAGGAACATGGTCCATGTCATAAACATTTCCACTTTTTAGCTGTCATGAAGTCTGGGGATATAGAATGAAAACTAAGGACCCTCTCAGGAAGGAGGTGCACAAGTAATAAGATGTGAAAATTGGACTCTGTCTATGTCTGACTACCTTTGGATGCCAAGGGCAAAATAGGTATGTTCAAGTTCATCCTACCCTCAACTGGGCCACCAATACAGGGAATGTGGAGTCAGTGACAGTTGATTAGGGAAGGAAATGGGGGTTGAGCTAGGAAAGTGGTGGGGCAAAAGCCAGCAGCACAGAGGGAAGATGCCATCCAAGCAGAATACATAGACAGATGGAGATGTCAAATGAAGCCCACCAATCTGTGCAATTAAATTAGCTGAATAATTGTCATTTTTTTACAGGAGGCAACAAGGTGTTGAAGAGGCCCTCACAGTGGGCCAGGAATCTTCACATCACAAAAAGAAAAGAACCAAAGCCAGGGAGGTTCAGCAACTAATGCAAAGGAAAGGAAAGTCCCTAGGTTAGTGTCCAGGATGCAGCCTCACCACAGTGACCATGCCCTGTTCTCTCATGTGAGAACATGTGAAGAAGGATGAGCCCACAGTAGTGCTTGAGAAGATGATCTTGAGCAGAACCTGGTGGCTCTTCACACCAACCACCCATGGCATGAAATGGGTACAGGAGAGACAGACAGCTTAGAGTAACAGAGTGGTCTCACCTGGGGAGAGTTATGAGAACTTTTTTTAAAGTGAGTGAACTGAAAACTTTACTGTGTTTTGTTTCTTCTGGGCAAGTGTGCAACACACAGGAACATCATCCTGGTACAGGAAGGAAAAAGTGAACATACTGTGTTCTAGTCATCTTCTTCACTGCTATGACCCAAGGACCTGACAAGAAAAATTAGAGAAGAAAAGTATGTTTAGGGGCTCAGGGTTTGGGGATCTTACTTTGTAGACTCCATTGCCCTGGGCCTGAGGTCAGGCAGAAATCATGGCAGAAGAGTATGACACAGGAAAGCAGCTGGGGACATGGTACCAGGAAGCAGAGAGAGCTCCACTTATCAAGGACAAAATATAAACCCCCAAAGGTCATCCCCAGCCACCTGCCTCCTTCCGCCACACCCTACCTACCTCCAGTTACCATGCAGTTAAGCACTATCAGGAGATTAATGCAGTGATTGGTTCATACACCAATAACCCATTCCTGCCACTGCTAAGTTTTCCTGTATTGTTTCATGCATGAGCTTGGGGACACCTCACATCTAAACCATAACACTCTGGTCTTTATTCTTTATTACAAAGCTACGAAACAAAATCATATAGAATTGTTATACCTGTAGGTTCTGCATGCAACTGTTTATTCACTCCATCACAGATCAAAAGTATTCTTGAAAAAATTGTGCTCACATATTTTTTCCTTGCCATTCTCCCCCAAACAATACAGTGCAGCAGCTATTTACCCAGCATTCCCACTGTCTTAGGGAGTGAGAAGCAAGCTAGCTGTGATGTAGGTTCAGAAGAACGTAAGTGAGTTATGCAAATGCAGTTATATAAGGGGCTTGGATAGCCACGGATGTGCACATCCCTAGGGGTCCTCCCTGGGCCCTGTCCTCCATAGATACTGAAGGTCAGCTGACTATCCCTAGAGTCCTACCTGGACCTTATCCTCCATAGACACTGAGGGACTGCTGACAATTTTTTCCTCATAGCATTTCAAGGAAACACAGCTGAGGAGGCAGTGGTGCTGGTTCTATGCTTCTCCCTCAATCTCCAGCTCCTTCTTTGCAGTACAGAAGTATAAGCAGAACATGCTGGAAGAATGGAAATTGAAGGCTCAATTTGGATTTGCAGGTTTTCACTGGGTTCCATGTACTCTACCCTTGTTAAGTGGAAAAGGCCTTCAGGTCTTGGTAACAACTGACCTAATCATGCTACCTTCCACTCTATTCTGTGAAGAACAGTGATTAATAACACAATGGTTGTTTTCATGCTTTGAACTAAGTTGAGATAAAGGAATGTTTACCTGGGCACAAAGAATGCAAATGTGAACAATCACTCCAAAAAAAAAACAGGGCTAGAACTCCTGTGTTTTGTGCAAGTATGATGGTTGATTGGAGCCTTGTTTTGCAAATAATGCTCACCAAGAAGATATGGAAGGAAAAAACACAAAAGTCACCAAATGAGGTGGACATTCCCAAGTGACTTCTTTTCTATGTACCTTTCCAGTTTCGTTCTCTAGAACCACCCTATTTCCCTCACAAAAATTACTTCTTATTCATTGAACAGAATATAGGTCCTAAAATTAAGGCCCAATATTATATGTGAACTTGACATCTGAATAATTAAAAGGGACTCAAATTATTTAACCTTAAGACCCCCTTCCATCCTGTCCCTGCAGAGCCAGTCTCCTGGCCAGACACCTGCTGTCAATCTTAGGCAGCCTCTGCAGAAGTTGCATCATCAAGGGGGAACAGAGTCACCTGGCCCTGTACATACTAGGAGGCTGCCTTCCATGGCCCCTGCTGGAGGGTCTGCATCCTCTCCTGTGAGTCATTCCCATAATGAGTCACCTGCAAGAACAACCTCTATAGTCTGTCAGTATCCTGTAAACCCCTCTAGCCTAAGGACAGGTGTTCAAAAACTGCTGTGGGTTCTTTTGTGTGGTACCAAGTGCTGAGAACTTAGTTCTCCTAATAACCTTTCCTCCGACAGGTGGATATGAGGGCATTTCATAAAGCAAGTCTGGGGAACTTGGAGAATGTCCTCTTGCTTGTTCAAGGGTTTCTAGAACCCGAGGAAGACCAAAGAGACACCCTGTCTTAAGTAGAAATTAACATTATTCAAGTTCCACATCACCCACCAGTCCTTTGTGTTTGCGGATCCTGCCTTCCCAGGATGTTGGGCTGCTCTGAGTCTGTGTGTTACCATATATTTCTGTGTAGCAGAGCTCCACAAAACTTTGTTAGGTAAAACAACACACACTTATCTTAAGTTTCATGGCTTAGAAATCCAGCATGGCTGAGTTCTCTGCTCCATGATCTCTCACGAGGCTACAGTGACAGTCCCAGCCCAGGGCTTCTCACAGGACTGCAATGAAGATAAAAGCCAGGCTCCAGTATTTCTGATGCAGAGGCCCATTCAGTGGTTTCTGGAAACACTCCGTACCCTGCAGAGTGTTGGTCTGAGGCCCAGGGTCTTTGCTGTGCTTGGTCAAATCGTCCTTCAGACACTGGTAGGGTTGCTTTCCCCATGAGATCAGTGTGAGAAGGACAGAGGGTCCTGTGGAGCAGGACAGTCAAAGGGTGATTGTGCAGCATGACTATGGGGTTTTTCTTGGCCTCTCTGTGAAGCATTCTCTCTTTCTGGGGACAGGCAGGACCTCTTCTATAATGAGAGTCTTATGATCTACGACCAGACAAAGGAATTCAGAGCATTTCTTCATGGCCAGCTTCAAGATACAGAGTGGATTTTGTGTCTTTATTTGGAGAAGGGGCTCTGGTTGCCATGACCTGCCTTGAAGAAAAGGAATTCTAGTTTCAAGGGATTTCCTGAGGGGTTGTGTGGGGGGCAGGAGAATAGAGGTAAAAGAAAGACATCTGAGGCTTCTTCTGTTACCAAAGTGCCAGGCTTCAGTGTGCCATTTTCAGAGCCCCAACAGTGTGAATGTCAAGAGGCAGGTTCATGGGCATTCATGTCAAGAACTTTCCATGCACCTGGGCTTGATAATTAGACAGGCACAGTAGGGAAGGGTGGGCATTCATCCATCAAAGATGTTGGTTCTTATTCCAAAGGGTAGGCCTCATGCTGGGAGGCAGTGCCCCCCAATACCCTACTCCAGACTCTCCCTGGGGTCCCACACAGCAGACCTTGCCCACGGTAAGAGAAGCAGTGACAGGGTCCACCTCAGCTTCCCAAACTTGCTTGCTCCTCTTCTCCATCTTGATCATCCTGCCCATCTTGTAGGCCATGTAGTGAACCTGCAAAAACCACAAGACTTAAACCCCTGTACCCACTGGTCAGAAGAGAACCACACAAAGACCTGGAACAAGCATGTGAGGCCTGTGAAGCAAGAACCTATCTCAGTCATGATTACACTGCCCATGCTCAGGAGTTTGTTGTAACAGCAATCATTGTGATAAAAGACATGTGCATGTATCTGTGCATGCACACACATGTGCAACACACACACTCCACAAAGACATTCCTATATTCTGCACAACAGTTAAGTTTATCAGTTCATATCCATCCCTTCCCCCAACAAACATATCCATTATTTCATCTGAGCATGGGCAAGCCATTTGCTAGGAGCTATGGGTGAACTAGAGCATGAGACACACTCTTTCCTGATCTAGAACTTGTATTGTGAAAGACACACATCAGTACATTTCCGTGTAGCTTTTGGGAACATGCACTAAGTCCTTTGACCCTCAGGATGTTCCTGGAAGCAGTCGTGGGTCCCTCCATTTATTTCCAGGCATGATCCCCAAGGGCCAGAAGGTCAGCACACATGGCCCACAAAGTGCTAAGAGGAGATTGCGGTGGGTCTGAAGCTGCTGCTGCCCTCCCTGCCCACCCACATGCCTCAAGTCACAGGAGGCACTGCCCATCCCACACAGAGTCCAGAACATCCCATTTGAGAGAGAAGAGTTAGGCCCCCTGAACCTTAGCTCTACCTTTTATCTATTCAGGTTTTACAGTTGCTTCTATTTCACACTTCTACAGAGTCATTTCATGTTCCTGAACTATCTGGTGAGACCCTGTATATTGCCCAGGGCCAGCACAGATGATTATTTGTTCAGGCACCCAGGGAAATTTTTCAGGGAATTAACAATAAAACACAGACACACAATTTACCTTTAAACAAAGCTCTGGGATGGCTTCTCTTCCCTCTGCCTCAAGCTCCCTAAGCTGGGGAGTGAGGATCTACACGAGAGGATAGCAAGAGAGAGTGAGCGCACTTTGGAGTGGGCTTTTATTGGGAAACTCTAAATTCTGGGGAAATCCCATCCAATGAAGATCGAGGTGGGCAGGGGCAGGCTTGCAAGGACAGGTGAGGTGATTGGGTCGCTGGGGTTGAGGAGAGACACAACTCTACACAAAGACACTATTACTTGAACCCTAAAAGGCTGGGATAGTCTAGCAGCATGGCTGCTGCCTGATGTCTCATCACACAGAAGGGGAGTTAACTCAGTCACATGCGAGGTTGGTCTCCTACACCTGTAGATGTGAAATATATTTATTATATTTATTATATTAATATATTTTCTTTTCCAAATACTTTCTTCACCATAAATAGGCTTTCAAGTTTGTATCATTAAAGTCAAGTTGTGGATTATAGGACCACTCCCATCATAATATTAAGAACATAAATGTTTTTTAAAACTAAAATGAGCAGAATTAGAAAGATTACCTATGAAATTCTTTCTCAAAATATGAAAGAGAAAGAAATGCTATTCTGGATAGAAATAGAGTGCCAGGCTTTCATGGGTGCTTCAAAAGAATCTCCCACGTGAGAACACCTGCACCAGCCAACTATCAGAGAGAAGCAAATGGGCTCTAGATTTGGAAAGGTTTATATGATGCCACCACATGGCAGGATGGTGCTCACAAAATTTCAAAAGAAGATATGTAAGAAGTTTAAGAAAACAGAAGCTCAGAGAGAAGCGGCTATGGCTTGGTCTAGAGATTGTGACCCCTGGGAGGGCCACACAGCAGAATTCAGGAAAGGATTTCACTTGGGATGTCTCAGGAGGAGGCCTCCCCCAACCCCCAGAACACAGGGTTATAGGGGGAGGATGTACCTTTCCTCAGAAGATCAAGCCATGAACATACCACGGGAACCCTTCATTCTGCACATGTCCCAGAACAGGGTCCTAATTAGAAGAAGACACAATCTATGTTTGTACAATTCTATCAAAGTGGATTCTTTTGTCATGTATGACTAAAAAGAATGAAGGAGGAGGAAGAGTATGAAGAAGAGGAGAGAAAAAGGGAGGAAGGAGGAGGAAGAAGGAAGAGAATGAGGAGAAGGAGGAGCAGAGAGGAGGAGGAGGAGGAGGTGGAGGAGGAGGAGGAGGAGGAGGAAGATAATATTCAGCAGCAGAGATGGAGATCCATTTGATTAGATGGACCAATCTGCAACAGATTGACTAAAAGCAGCTTTTTTAAAACCTCCCTAGAATCCAGAACAGACTTAATGTGCCTGTGGATTCACCCCCATGCACTTGGGTAAAACAAAAGCAGGAGGCCTGTGATCCATCAGAACACATTTCTACTCCCTTAGACCCATCAGTAAGTGCAAATCACTTGATTATTCTTCAGCTTGATTGGAGATGTTTATCACAGAGCCTCCATGAGCAAGAGCCTTCTCTGATGCTCCACACTCTGTCCAGCCTGGCTGGACATGCAGGATGTCTGAAAGGCAAGTGCTGGCCCCCTCCAGCAATCACCACTCCTCACCTGTGCAGCTCAGCACTAGGGGTGCCATGGGTGCAAATGAGGGACAGATTTTTAATTTTCATTAATTTGCATTTAAAGGGCCACAGGTGGCTGCAACTACTCAGGCACATGAGAAGTCAGTTTCTCAGCCACAGGTTCAGAGTTTGCTTCTGCCTTCCCCAGGAACTACTTGCAAACTTGAGGCACCTTCCCAGCAGAATCCATGAGCATAGAGAGTAGATGCTAGCATAAGAAAGCTTTTTGTGGAATGTATGTGGACATAGCTATTATTCCATAATTCTAAAATCAACTTGATTTTATTTTTAAATGTAAGATGGTACTGATATTTTTGCCACTTTTCTCCACTATATAGAGATTCCTCACTTCCAAAATGGAAAATGCCCTCCTAATATTGAACCAGTAGTTCCTGCCCACTACACTGTCTCCTTGTAACTCAGTTTATCTTTATGCAACAACTACTGTGTTCCTGGTTTAAAGCTTGCCTGAGATGTTTAAAGAAGCATGAACCATGGTCTGCACCCTTGCAGAAATCACAGGCTGGCTACAGAGACACCATCCAGAAGACCAGAGAATTTTGTACTCTATTCTAGCAAGTTACCTAGGGAGAATTCCTTCACCTTTTAATATTATTGAGAATGGGATGCATCATGCATTCGATGGGGTCTCCAAATTGCAATTGGCATCATTCTTTCTCACGGGTGCAAAGTAATAGTGGTGCATTGTTTATTGAGGGCCTTTTAGCTTCCATGGAAGTTGGTGATGGAAGGCTGAATTAGTCCAACCTGATCCCTGGGAGCATAAAGGGAGATGCTCCTTGAGGCGTGGTATTTGGGCCTGTGCCTCCCAGTGCTGGGAGAGGAGCACATTCACCTTTTGACTCTGCCTCTGCTCTGATCCCTTGCCTCCATCACCATGGTATCTAATTTTTTTCTACCACCTTTTCCCTCCCAGATGCCTTGCCCTGCCTAGGCTGTTTTTTTCTAGCCCTTTCTGCACAGTCTATTACCCACACTGTGACTCTCATATTTGGCATTTTCATCCTTGTTTATCATCTATGATGAACAAATAGAAATTATATTCTTTAAATTTTGACAGAAGTTTCTACTGTGGAATGATTACTGTGATCAAACTAATTAATGAACCCATTGCTTCATCTTTCCTGTGGGGTGGCAAGAGTACTTGGGATCTACTCAGCTTATTTCAGACAAATAGGGACAATGTCAATACTACAGTCACATCACTGGACACGAGGTATCCATTATGTGTTTGTCATATAACTGATCAGTACATTTCTTAATTATGAAGCCAATGACATCACTCACAGGTTAAAACACTCCAATGGCAAGTTATCACCCTGAGGTTAAATTGGAAACTCCAAGGAAACAAGACATCATGATCTGGAATCTGGCTAATTTTCCAGTCCTATTAGGAGCCACTTCAATGCTGCCCAAACTCATAGTTCATCACCTCTTGGTACCCACAAAGCACCATGCTCCCTCCCCTTTCCAAGATTTACAGGATCCCTGCCTGGATTTGCCTAACCCCTTTCCCACCCTTTTCTCTAGGTAAAAGTTCAGGCAGCCCCTTTGACTTTTTCATCCACACTTTGTGGCAGAGAGGACTTTCCACATGTCTTTTCTCTCCCCTGGGGCATGTGGGCTCCCAAACACCAGGCTCAACCCTGCACTGGTTATCTCATAGCATGTGAGTGGAGGAGTGGATGGCTGTTGTTCCCTGGCCTGGGTGCCTTGGGATTGAGGTGCCTTCCTGTGCATCCTGCTCTGTTGGCTGGATGCCAAGGACTCCCCGGTACCAGGAAACAGAGCCAGATCCTGGCACCACATGAAAATAAATCTGTTGACACTAATTACGTCGTGCTGCTCTCTAGAGATCTGAAATTTCTTCGTGAAAATAGGTACCATTACCTTAACCATGAGCTAACATATAATCTTATGATATCTTTAAGATAACTACACTCTCAACTTTGGAATTCAAAATTACATTGACTCGTCATGACAAATCATGTCTCCTGTATGGGATCTCAAAATAGAAGAAGTACATTAGGTAAAATCCATGGAAACCTGAATAAATTATGTGCTTTAGCTAATAATAATGTTTCAATATTTGTCTGTTACTTGTATTAAATGCACCAAAGCAAAGCAAAATGTTAATAATAGGGGAAATTGCAGGGGGAAGTGACTATGCCAGAAGTGTTGAATCTTCTCATTTTTATCAGTGAATCTAAAACTATTGTAAAAATAAAACCTATAAATATACAAAGTTTCAGCTAATTAGGTGCATCGATTCTAGACACACACTCTACAGGATCATGTCTGTAGTTAACAACATGAGATCTTCCACTTAGAAATTTTTCAGGAGCATTTATCTCCTGTTAAGTATCCTTCCAAAACCTACACCCACACAAATATGCACACCAAGCCACGTGGACACGTGCACCAACACAGGTGCTGAAGATGTGTCTGTTACTTGGAGGTAGAGGTGGTGAGGGTGTTTGGCATACCCAAACTCATGAAATTGTGCATATTCAACATATGCAGCTCTTTGTACACCAGTTTTACCAAAGTATATCTGCTTTTAAAAATAAATTTAAACAACTGCCACCATCCTAAAAATTCACATTGATTTGACACACAGTCCCTTCTTACACATCACGAGGACCTAATGGGGCTGGTTGTCTTCATGAGCTCAAGAATGGAAGAGGTCAGACTCCAAATCCTGTCCCCCCACCTCAAGCAGTTTTCCTCCTGCCCCTTAGGTCCTAACCAAACTGCCTGACCCCAGGGCAGTCAGGGAAGCAGTGGATCTCATCTGTTTGGCATCAATGTTCAATTGTTCATGACTAGCTCATAGAAGTGCTGACAAGTGTGTGAAGCTGGCTCCCTAATTAGCATTTCATTCAAACAGCACAGCCTTGATCAAAGGCCACCTTTCCTGCTTCCTGCTCCAATTTTTTTGGCATCTGTCACTGACAGAAGAGCAGAACGTCACACTACTCACGTCTTCTTGCCCAAGCCAGCTCGCCCGTCCATGTGGTAAGCCATTCTTGCATGTAATTGGGCACCTCCCAGATTGGGTGTGAGGTGTTCTGGCCAAACTGTGTTGGAGCTATCCCCACCCTCTCCAGGTGTGAGAACCTGTCAGTGTGGGGGTGTAACTGACCCCTGACCCTGAGGCCAATCACTGACCCTGACCTTGGAATGCTCCCCCCCCTCGACCTTCATTGGATGGAATTTTCCCCTGAATTTCTTGTTCACCAATAAAAGGCAACTCCCTGGCATGCTCTCTCTCTCTCTCTCTCCTGCTAGCCCTGAGTAAGCCTTTGTGCCCCACCAGGTGATTTGAGGTGAGAGCGGTCTCAGACCTCGTCATAGAAAAAGGTAATTGAGTCTGTGTGTTTTATTTTGATCTCACTAGTTAACTTCTATGCCATGAACTTCTTTAATGAAACCAGCGTGCTGGTCATCTGGTGAACATCCAGGCAAACACTTCATCTGTGGGTGTAGCAGTGGGAGTCATAATTCCATCCCCCCCAGGAGATGCCTTGTTCCACTGCCCCTCCTGTACAACCACCCACTGCACAGCCACCAATTCCTAGATGTCTGCGGGGTGAATCCAGGCGAGGCACGCATGGCCATGCCCTCCCAATGGGCAGATTCACCTGGAGATCTGCAGGATGGCCCTGGTGTGTCACTTCCCCCAACCTAGGTCTGGTCCTTGTGTGGAATGGGATGGAACTCACAGCACACCCCCTGGGCTGTTCCCACAATCCCCAAATTCTCGAGGGTCTGGTCCATGAATATGCCCAGTGGGAGTGTCTTGGAGAAAACATTTTCTGGTAAAAAGAGAGAGGGACCAGGATAGTGAAGGTACAAAAAAACCCACAAATAAATGTTTTACTCCTCTTTATGAAAAAGAGAGAGTCATGTCTATAGTCACAGAAACTCAGGAGGCTCAGGCTGGAGGATTACAATTTCAAACCAGCCTCAGCAACTTGGCAAGGGCTTAAGCAACTTTGTGAGACCCTGTCTCAAAATATAAATAAATTAATAAATAAATGGGCTGGGATGTGTCTCAGGGGTTAAGCACCCCTGGGTTCAATTCCCAGTATCCCCCCAACCCCCCAAAAATGAAAGAAAAACAGACGGATTTGTTACTAATTTACTTACCATAAAAAGAATTTGAACAGTGCAAGCAGAGGGGAAGAGGAGGGCAGGCAACAAGTCTCTGGACCCTCCTTGCATCTGACAGAGAGGCCTGAGGAGCAGGAGCTGCATTCCCAGCCCTCACCCATGGGCCAGAGGTCTCTGTGTACCCGCCCATCACATCTCCCACAGCTGCAGGCAGTGGTTGGGGGACAGGCAGGTGGAAAGGCTCTGGCCTGAGCAGCTGCATCCACTTCAGAACTCAGGGCAAAGTGATGCCTCCTCGCCCCTGGAGAGCCACCTGCACTGATACTTCATGACCTCTGCCCTGTGACTCCAACTCCTTCAGACCTGCAGTAGAGTCTCTTGGAAACAGAGCCTTTCATCCTAGCTAGGAGGCACAGATGAAACACAAAAATTCGCTCATATTTTATGGCACAGCTTAGTGGGTTGGTCACATGCACAACTCTGGAATATCCTAGTGAGACATGGGATTCCTGCCATTTTCTCACACTTTCCTGGGTGCTTTGCTTTAATTTGCAAGAATACTTAACCACAGAGCTAAAGGGCAAAATTCCACATTTACCACTTTCTGAACTATGAGTGGTTCGGGTGCAAGAGAACTTTAGGTCTCACTCACTTGGCATACATGAGTATGTAGTTTTGTCAGACACCTATTCCTCACCACTCACCCCTCATGACCACCATTTCTCAGTTTCTGTAATTTCACATTTTTAAATTGCTCATATAAGTGAGATCATGTTGTATATCTCCTCATCTGGCTTATGGAATTCAGCATAACATCCTCTAGGTCCATCCAAGTTGTTGCAAGTGGCAGCATTTCCTACCTTTTCCGGTTGAATAATATTTCACTATACACTTGCTAATTTGCTTATCCATCCATCCAAAGTACATTAAAATGGATTCTGTCCCTTGGCTATTTTGAAGGGTGTTGCAAACAAACCCATGAGTACAAACATCTCTTCCACATGCCGATTTCATTTCTTTTGAATATACACAGAAGAGGGTTTTCTGAGCAATATGGTCATTCTATTTTTATTCTTCCAAGAAACCTACACACTGCTCTCCATGGTGTCTCCACTTGCACATTTGCAAATACTCAGTGAGTGATGTTTCAAGGAACTCAATTAGGGATCAGGCTGGGGAGTCAGCCATATGCTTTCAACCAGGGGAGTTGTTAGGGAAATGAGCATGCAACCTTGGAGTCCACAGAAAATAAACTCAATGGCCTTGGCAAGTGGCACTTTCATGCACAAATCTTATGGAAGGTGGAGCTCATGGCAGAAGCTCACAGCACACATGCTTCAGGAGACATCAGGCTGGAGGTCTGGTGCTGGTCTGCCCATCTATCTGAGGGTCTGTCAGAAGTGAGGCTTCACTAAATTTTTGTTCTCCCTAGTGGTATCAGTCTAAAGCCCTGAAATGGTTTTCTGGTGACATCTAAAAATCTTGCTGTCAGCTAAACATAGAACCTCCTCCCACCCACTGCTTCCCATGCTGGTAATGACAGCTTCCCCTTTGTTCGCTCGTCCTGCTGGCTGCTTTGCAGCCAATTTCTGCAGACCAATTCCTAAGAGGGATTGAGTTCAGAAGAACCAGGTAGGCCCCTCCACTTCCATCAAGGATGCAGTTAGAACACATCCAGGGCTTGATGACTCCCTGAGAAGAGTATTGTTTTTCTAGAGATAAACCCAAAGGAATGTGAGGCTGGAGCTGCCTCCATGAGGGGAGAGTCTATCTGACAATGGGACACACACAGCAGAAGGCAAGAAATGAAAGTTAAGATAGGCTAGGGGCTGGGTTGTGGCTCAGAGATAGAGCACTCACCTATCATGTGTGAGACTGGGTTCGATTCTCACCACCACATAAAAATGGGGTAAGGTTATTAAGTTCACTTAGAACTGAAAAGTAAATTAAAAATAAAGTTAAGATAAGCTATACCCTGATGAACCCCTCGATGCTCCTGGACTTGCAGTCCACTCTTCCCCTGAATACTTCAGCTATACAGTGTTACTCTTTGTTGTTTGTTTAAATCTGTTTTAATTGTTATCTTCCTTTGCAAATCCCAGAGAATCCAAACTGAAATATTTCATAGACTCAGAACCATTTATATTGAGATTTTTGTTTTTTCTACTATGTAGAATCACATCTCTCTCCCTGAAAAAAAAGAAGGAAGAAAGTTTCAATTGAGGGAAGAAGGAAGGAATAAAGGGAGGAAGAAAAAGGGAGATTGAGTATTGGATGGAAGGGTTAGCTGAGAACTCAGCCTAAGAAGTGAAGGGAAGACCTGGATGGTCTCACTGTCTCCACAAAAAATGGCCACTGTGCTCAAGGTGGGATCACTCATGATATAAAGAGGGCTATTAGGCTTATCTGTCTTTTCCGTGGCACTCTAATTAAATAACCACCTTACTTAAACCACCTTACTTAAAATCTTACTATCTTGAAAGAAAGTAATTTATTTAGAAAGAAAGTAACTTTAATTAGATGGGAAATTACAAGGACCAGTGAGTGGTCTTTGATAAAAAAGGCTCTTTCAAACTGACTCACTAGAATCCCCTTTCTAAAACCATAAACACTGCTGGAGATTCCATGCATCAGGCCTCACCTGTGGTCCAGGAGGTGGGTGCTTCTCCCAAAGCATTGAGGACTCCCCAGCCTTGAGGAGACTAAGTCTGAAGGCAAGAGCTATGGTTACAATTTACCATGAAAACTGCTTTTTGAGGGTTTGGATGCAGAGAAAATCCACATTATGGCTGCCGATATCTTGCTTCTCCTGGGAAATGTACAGCAGCTGCAGGTGCAGAAACAAACTCAGAGATCAGAAACAAAAAATATGTCGGCTCTAAGCTCAAGCCCCTCAGGTCCACAGAGGAACCTCTGGTGGGCCTGAAGGACCTTGTCAATCTGGCCACAGAGGAGAAAGCAGTCGACACACAGAACCGGAGGATGGGAATCAAATGTTTAAGTATCCTTTGCTTTTAAAAAGGCCAATATTCAGAATCACAGACGTGGAAATTTGATGAAGAAAGCAATTTGTAAATATGAACATATGCAACTTCCTATTAAAGGCTGAAATCAAATGGCAAATAAACTATAATTAAACAGAAGAGAACTAGAGGAGGGGGCAGGGCAGGAGGAGGGAGGAATGGGGGAGGCACAGGGAACTGAAGTGGAGAGAATTATCTTTCTTGTTTGTGGGATTATTTTTTTTTAAAGCCCACTGTTGTGTTCAACTCTAATGCACTAATTAAAAAATTAAAAATTAAAAAATCAAATTTGAAACCTCAAAGCAAAACCCAATGCAGTGCCTTCCTTGATTTCCACAAGCATCTCTCATAGGGATCTGCAAACCTAGAAGTGCCATAGCCACTGTGGCAGGTGCTAGGGGATTACTCAAAAGCCAACCCATGTGGCATACGTGTGCCAGCAAAGGAACTCCAAGAACATTGCTGCAGATTTCCCTGTAAACTGCTGAGCTAATTAAACACTTACCCGGACAGAAGTCCTGCATGCCAAATAAATGGGTAGGAAAGACTAAGGACAAGGAAACATTGCTTAGTGCCCACGGACCTCAGTATAACCTCACACTTCCCTGCCTCCATAACCAGGCTATTCCAAGTTTCAGAGTCACCACTGGGGCACTGCTCATCAGTTCTAGCTGAGGGTGGTTTTGTTTTAATTTTTTTAAAAAAATTTGTTGCTGTAGATTGACAGCATGCATTTCTTTTTATTTTTATGTGGTGCTGAGGGTGGAACCCTGTGCCTCACAAGTGCTAGGCAAGCGCTCTGCCACGACTACAGCCCCAGCCCCCTGAGCGTGGTTTTTTACAAAAGCCTCAGGTAATTATTTCAGAATTTTAGCATCTCCAATGTTCATGCAGGTGATTTTCGTGCAGGTGCACTTCAGGGTTCAGTCCCTGGGTGGCCAGACCTCCACCTTTGGCCAGCCTGGACACCTGCAAATGGCCACACTGGCATCCTCTGCTCTCCATGGTGGCTAGAGCAAATTTGGGCACCCTGGGAGGCTTAAAAACCTATCCTCAGTGTCCTGGAGGTCAAAAGTCTGAGCCTGGTGCCCAGGCCATGCTATAAGTCACCTCCAGGTGCCTTCTTGTGCCGTCCCAACTCCAGTGGCCCCCAGAGACCTCAAAGCCTTTCCATTCCATCTTCCTGGCTTCACCCTCTTCCTGTGTCAACACCGGACCCCTGTGTATCCTCTTCAACCAGCGAGACCCTCATAAGGACATGGTCACCCTGCATAGGGGCACTCCCTGCTGTAGTGTGACCTCCTCTTGACTAACTTTGCAACAACCCAATTTCACGTTTGCTCATATCCTGTCCTATGGGGCAGGATGTCAACCTACCTTTGGGCAAGGACAACAATTGCAGATCTCTACCCCCAGTCCCCAGAAAGCAAATCGTTTCCAGGCCCACACCCAGGCCCATAACCCTCAGAGTGCCAATTCACTCCAGCTCTTGGAGTCTTATCTGAGCCAGTAGTGGGTGGGACGTAGGTGAAACTCCTCCCTTCTGTGACCTGTGGAACTGACCAGCAAGCCACCTGCTGAGCTGCAGGCCTTGTCACAACAGCCTGAGCTCTGAGTGCCTTCTGGTTTTGCCAGCCTCACAGACCTTACACTCCCCTGTGGCCCCTCTTTTAAGGAACAATGGAAGGGCCACCTCATCAGAAGAGGAAATGCATCACTTCTGCCCTCACCTCAGGTGCAAGAAGAAGTCCTTAGTCTTAGTGGGCAGCTTCAAAGGGGCCAAACAGGTTCCCCAGAAAGAGGAAGGGAACAGACAATGTCTAAGCATTAGCAGACTCCACTACAAGGTCAGGAAGTCAACCCATTAGCACTGACCTCAGGCCCTGCAAATCCAGCAGATGGCTACAGGTTCCTGGGAGAGGGAAGGCCCTGAAAATGAATGAAACCTGGTCTTCCTGTGAAGCTGATGCTACGTAGCCTCTCCTAATTGGCTGATTGCCCCTTGTCTCCAAGTAGATGCCTCCTTCCCAGGCTCTCCCAGCCAGCTGACTTCCCCTGGTTTAAGTGAGAAACCGCACTATGACTAATTTCCATTGGCCGCAGGCACTGAAACTTGGGCATTATCCTTGGCTCCAGCCAGTGGGCTCTTAACTGAGAGTCCCAGGCAACTCGCCTCGAGAAGCAACATGCTCTATAAAAAATGCTGCTCCTGGGCTGGGGATGTGGCTCAAGTTGTAGTGTGCTTGCCTGGCATGTGTGTGGCCCAAGTTTGATCATCAGCACCACATACAAACAAAGATGTTGTGTCCTCCAAAAACTAAGAAATAAATATTTTAAAAAATTCTCTCTTTGTCTCTCTTTCTCTGTCTCTCTCTAAAAAAAGTGCTGCTCCTGACTGTAAAACTACAAACTTAAAAAGAAAAACCCTGGAATCATGAAAAGGTTCATCATCTCCTCCTAAAGTCACTAAGGTATCTACAGTTCCTGGTGTCTCATCTTAACCACCAAATTCTCTAGCCTCTGTAAGACTGTTGGTGCTAATGCCATAAGAATTCTCAGGAAAATGAGTCCCAGAGGCAAGAGAAGAAACTACCAAATGCAAATACTAACCAAATGTCTTACAAGTCTTATGAACCCTCAATCAAGATATGCATCAAAACTGTTGTATCATCTTCCCTATTAATATCAGAATGTTTGCATATTTAAACACTTTCTTGTTGAAGAAAACCTTTTCTTCTTTATGGCCCATTTACTTTATTATGTATTAAACCAAAAAAGAGGAAAATCAATGTGACATTTATTCTAATATGTGATTGAATGTGCACATGTGTGAGTCTAGAGGGACTTTTTCCTATCTCTGCATGCCAGAGTGCTTTCCTACTATGGGCTGCAGAAAAGTTGTTAGAACAGCTTTATAACAGATCCTTTCTGTGGATGAAATCCCTAATTTAATAATCATTTTAATTCAGAGATTAATCTCCTACCAACTCCTGCATTGGCAGTACCTGAAAAAAATATATTGAAATATTTGCCACAAAAAAATTAAAAAAAAAAAACTGGTCACACCGCTTATGGAGTTAATATTATCACTTATAAGAATGGGTCACAGCCAACCCAGAAAACAACTACATCTTATTTTCTTGAACTCTCTGCTCACTGATTCTTTCTATTGAGGGAGGCAGTAGTTCAGTTTCTGTGAAGAGCTATTGAGGTATTTCACAACTGGACTGTGTACTGTGGTGTCCTGCCATCCTGAAATCCCACCTTCTGGCTGAAGAGATGTGGCCCTTCTGGGGCTGGCCAGTTCTCAGGGGAAGTTCCTCAGCTAGGCATCTGGACCTACTGCCTCTGGCCACCCTCACAGTGACTCCATGCAGCCCCAGAATTCAGGCTCTTCCACCTTATAATCCTGCCATCCTCTAGGCCTCTGAGCCAAGACCTGGATCGTCCTCATTTGGCTGAGAGAAGAGGGCAGGCAGGGCTAAGTGACAGGGTGAATCACTGGCTTATAATATGCACATCCCAGATGATGCCCAGACCCCAGTCCATGGATGCTGAATAGCATTATGAAGGCAAAGGTGAGATGTGGTAGCCAAAAGGCAAGTTCTCACTACAGTAATATGACCTCTTCTTGAGCACCCTTGACCCTGGAGGAGACAGTATAAGAACAGCACTTTGCTCTGTGTCTGGCCTGTGACTTGACAGAGTGTGTGAATTAGATCTGAATACACTCTCAGGTGCCCACCTGATAATGTCATTCAGTCCTTATCTTGGGAACCTGTGTATGAGCCCCTGTCTGTAATTCAAAGCCAAAAGTGGGATGAGATTCTTCCTTTTGATAAGAAACACAGGTAAAAAACTGGTCAGTTTGGAGACACACAGATTAAAAAACATCTGTTATGTGAAAAGCTTTTTCTGAACACACAATAGAGCTTTCTGTTTCCCACAACCCCAACCAGCCCTGTGGGATTAGGCTAAAAGTATCATTGTGTGTGAAGGGGGAAAAATAATTTGATTCCAAGGTCACAGGGACAATGAAGGGAAAAGAACATCCATACTTTCCTTCAGCTCTCAAAGGAGAAGAAGGCAATAAAAGAGGTTGTAAACCTCTAGATCTATTGGCAGAAACAAACTTGAAAAAAAATTTTTTTTTGATTCATCAGCTTTTATCGGCAACCTGCATTGCAGCAGCAATTAAGCAATCAACAAATGCTGTGGGCACAGAAGGGTATTGTGACAAAGACTGACAACTTGTAAACTCGAGAAGATTGTTGATAGAGGTTTGGGACTTTTTAAAGCCTCCAGGACAATCCATATTCTAGTATTGAAGCCTGAGAATGGCAACACCAGTGTAAAGCACAATCACAGATACTTCAGAATGAGCCATCCTGTCTCCCCAGCAGCACCCTCATATTATTTCATATTTGGGAAACAGGCCCATTTTCCTGTGCAGCCTTCCTGTTCCTCAGACAATCCTTATTCCTTCCAGGCATTGTGAACTGACATGTGGACAGTGAATGATGTGATGATCCCACATCTGTACATACTCTAATGCCATGTCAGCATCTTACATTGATTGCTGCCATGGTCCCTGCTGTTTCTAAAAGCCAGCTGAAGTATGCAAGGTAATGATACAAGGCACATCAACTTTTGTCTTGAAATATCGAATTATAATGACAGAGAAAGGCATAAGATAATACATTGATGTCCATGACGTGTGATTCATCTTGAGATGTTTGTTAAGAAAAAGCAGTAAGTTGAGAGAGTTTAAGACAAATGCTAACTTGTAAAAAGTCGGTGCAAGATGCTATGTATTTGGAAAGACATTAGTCCTGGATGATGGCATCAGCGCCCAGTTCTCATGCATGTCAAGTCTTGCTACAGGGCCATGCATATGTCTGCACAGGTTCAGAGCCAAAGAGACCTGTGTGAGTGGTGTTCTGTGTTCCTCTTCCTGGCCCTCCTGTCTCCACATAGAAACCCACCACAGCCACCCACCATGCAGGAGAACCTGTTTGGCCTTTGGAGGTCACAGAGTTCTGAATGATGTTCTCTTAAAATAAAGATTTTGTAATCTTCATTCCTCAGATGGTGATATCAGGAGGAGAAACTCTGGGAGGTGACCTAGATCATCAGGCTGGAACCCTCATGAATGGGATTAGTGTGTTTATGAAAGAGGCCCAAGAAAGCTTGTCCAGCCTCTCACTGAGAGAGGACACAGAGAGAAGGCACCATTCCTCAGCTGTCCATGGCTATCACCTGACACAAAATCTGTCATGGAATTGACCTTGGACTTCTAGCCTCCAAAGCTCTGAGAAACACATTTCTGTTGCTTCTGAACCACACAGTGTACTTCGTTCTGTTATAGCAGCCTGAAAGATGGAGACAGAGGCTGTAGGCATCACCGTGGGTAGCTAGAGAGAAATGAACTCACAGAGTGCATCAGAAGCTGAGCCCAGGACCAGAAGAGCACAGTACAGGCAACAGCACAAGTCCACCTCTCAGGATGGGCACATATCCTGATTCTCTCCATTTTAGACTTAAGGTTCAGAGCCAAAGAAGAAGAATAGAGTTTTCCAGAAGAGTCTGCAGGTCTCAAGAGAGCAGCACGAGACAGGTTCCCATGGACAGCACAACCTCCAATTTTCTTTTCTGGTGACTATTTGCTTTCTGCCCACCTTCTACAGCCTGAAGTGTGAGGAACTTGAGTCAGTGGTTATTAAACAGACTGAGGTGTTAGAGGTGGGAAGATCAATACAAAGCATTGCTTCCAGACTCACACAGAGACCGTATAAGCATGTGACAAAAATTAAGCCTTGACTGTGAACTCACCAACAGTCCATCTCCATTGGGCTGAGTCATGGTTCCTCCCGAAGGGCTGGTAGGAGCCTGCCCACTGATCCTGTTTATGATGTTCACATGGACACTCTTTCTTGGGTCACCATATATGTTCTTAATTAACTGTCATCTTGCCCTGTCTCCACTGTAATGACTTTCAAAGTCAGGACAAGTGAACTTCTAGGGTTTGTGAGATTCTGTGTTGACAGGAGACTGTGGGAAAGAATGTCCTACATTGTGTTTGCAGAGAGATGTTTAGCAGGCAGGCTGCCGGGACCATGCTGTGCTGGTACATCCTGGACACTGGTCCGTGGTCACCACAAGTTGAGGTGGCACCACCGGGTCCCTCCATGATTGCTCCCCCCAAACTAGGAGATACCAGATGTGCCCCTCACATTCCAATCATGTGCTGACCACCCAGACTTTTCTCTCCAGAGCAGACCTGCTTGGGGCACCAGCATCCCACCCAGCAAGGGCCAGGCCCTCCAAGACCAGAGGTAGAGCATGCTTTTCCTCAGGCTTTTTAGCAGGGACTCTTCTGCATCACACAGACTCGTACTGGAGACCCAATTGCATTTATGTCTTGTCCACAGAGGCCTTCAGACTCCACCTCTGTGTCCCCTCTGACCCTGTCTGGACAATCAGCAAAAAGCCAGTTGGTGTGCTCTCCACAGGGGAAACCCAAGACTGCAGCCCTGCTGCAGCTTGGAACTTGTCCTCAGCCCCTCCTCTACCCTGCAGGACCCCACCATCCCTGCTTTGCTCTAACCAACTAGAACTGCTCACTGGGCTTTTCCACCAGGGGAGCCTCCTGTAACCAACTTTCTTGTGAATATTCTTAGTGTCTGGAGTGTCATCAGCCCTGGCATCCTACCTATTAGTTGGGAGAAATTGGTCCTTGAGGTCCACAAAAATTCAGTTCCATCCCCCCTCATGTCGCTTTGGAAAAATAGCTGAAGACCCCTCAGCTCAGTCCCCTCATTTATGTGATGGGGATAGTGGTAGATGCAGCTGGCCACTGTCCTCATAGCTGCTTTTCCCTTAATGCCAATGAAAGCACCTGAGTTCTTCTAAATCTGGCATGGCACAGACACCTCCCAGCCTTCCTTGCAGTTAAGAATATACATGTTCTACAGTCCCCGAGGATGAGAAGTTGACAGAGGCCACTGAGTGTGGTGTCCAAGTATGGTCATAGAAATAGAATCATTGGCATCTCCATTTCACCTTTGCCCTCTACCTAATTTCCTCTCTTCTCTAAAATAAAGCAAGGCAATAAGAGTCACAGAGCAGTCGTGACTCAATAGAGGGACAAAGGTATTGTCCAGCTGCACCATACATAAATTCTTATTTCTGAAGTTTATGTTATCCAAGAAAACAAATTCATAACTAACTAAACCATGCAAACACACACTCACAAACCTGAGTTTATCCTTCCAGCCTCCAAGTGTGCATGAGTGATCTTATGATACTAGGAGCTCTAGCAACCATAATGTGATCATGAGGTGCCCATACTGAGAATCAACCAATATGCTATATGGAAGAACCAACCAATTGCCTACATGGAAGAACTCCAGAGCCAGCCCTAAAACTGGGCAGCTCTAGGACACTTAGAATATCTGATAATGACACCGCTAATTTCAAGTTTTGCAGTTGAATATTCTGTTACTTGGCACCGGTACAAGGTAGCATTTGGGGATCCCCAAAATTGAGATCTTAATGTGAAATCACTTAATGTGATAACTGTGAAAAATATTCAGGGGCATCAGGTATATCCTTTTCCAAAGCCCTAAGCTTAGAAACACAGAGCAATGTTCATAGCTGAAGTGTGAGTGCCTGGGGGCCACAGCCTTGCCTTCTCAGCACAACTTCCAGATGCTGTTTCCTGCCCAGTGCATCATTTGGAGCACTGTGCACAACCAAAGACCCAGATTCAAAAAAAGAGATCCAGGCCTCAGAGGCCAACCTCATAGTTTAAAGTTCTGGCCTAGATATGTGGGGTGCACAGCTTCAATGAAGCAAGCCTTTTGGATATGGCCAATGTGGTGAGCACCTGCAATTTTATCATAGGGCATGGGAATGAGCTGACTCCTTCCATCCCATGCAGCTGCCACTGCTCTTAGTTACCATCTGCATAAATTCATGGGGAAAATCTTCAGGTCGACCCTGCTGCTGGCAGCCTGATCAGCTGACCAGTGAACGAGAAGCCCCAAGCCCCAAAGCCAGTTGTGAATGCACTTAACAGTTTTCTAGGTCAGAAAAATCTATCTGTCCTTCCAAAGTTTCAGGATTACACTGGGCCTGTGGGGACATGTGCACAGGGCTCCCCTCTTCTTCTTTGAGGACAGCACCTCCTGAAGCCACCATCTTGGTTTCCATGCATGGTGACAGTAGAGATGGCATTAAAGCACCTTGCCATTATGGACTGAGGACATGTCATTGGGGAGGTTAAACAGACCAGGTTTTAGAGCTCCTGTGTTCCAGCAGCGAGTCATTATGGATCGGAAGAGCTGAATGCACCCCCAGACATTCTTCATCCAAATAAGTGAAAGCCACCCAGTGTTCCAGTTACAGTATCTTTTCCAATAACAGGAGTTAAAAATGACATTCTTGCTGCCTCGTCCCCTCATGGGACCCACTGCCACTAGGCACCCTGCAGAAGGAGCCAAGTGCTTAGAGTGGAGCAGCCAGAGAGTAAATACTGAGTGCTTGTTATTCAAGTGAAATTATAATTAATTCAGAACTTGTTCCCAAACTTTCCAAGATGGCTCATGATAATGTTCTCTGGGGCCTTTTTTCCTCCAGCTTGTGGCATCCTGCTAAGGTGACTGTCTAATTGTGCTGCTGGGTGAGGTCTGTGTGTGCTGTACCCTGCCCTCACCTCCAAGTCAGCTAGAACCTCCACTTCCCCTCCATCCCCAGAACTTTTCCTCATCCCACGTTGCTGGGCTTGAATTCAAGGGTACTTGTGTCTTTTAAAGAGCCTTCAGACTCTGAAGCCCTGGTGTCACTCAGAGGAATCTCTGGGCTTCTTAAATTTACATAACTGCAAAATCCCAGGCCTCAGGCCAGCTAAACCACTTCACTAATGGCACAGAACGAGCAGCTGATTTCCCCTCATTTCTACCCCACAGTCTCTAGCCTTGCACTCCTGCACCAAGGACAAAGATGGGACTGTGTCTTCCTGAGTCCTAGAAGGACCAGCAGTGCCCCTTGCTCCTGGTCCATTAGGCTCATGGTGCTACACAGTGGTCACCTGCTGAGGTTTCCACCTGGGAAACAAAAGGGCAATTACCCAGCTGCCGCCCAGGGTCCTGCAAAGATAACAGCAGGGAGGGAGTTAGTGCTCTCAGAGACACCTGCACTTGAGGCACCTGACCCTCCCATGCATCACTGTGGCCATCACAGTGGTCAGCAGGGCCACAGAGAAGACAGCCCAGCTCATTAGGGCCACAGCTTCATGGGTGCTGGGCACTGGGGCAGGTACAACCCAGGACAAACCCTGGGCTCAAATCTGTGATTGTACCTGAGCCATGGCTGAGGACCTCGTCTTCTCCATTTCCACAGGCATGTGCCATAAAGAACATACAACTTGCAGTGTGGGTTGAGAGGTGACTTTGTCTCTCCTGTCAATCTGGCCTTTTATAATTGGGCATCTCCCTCATGTGTGCACCATCCTCACCTCCTCATCAACAACATTTCACTGCCATGTGCCCTGGTCACCTGAGATCAAAGTCCCCACACCTGTCACCCTTCCTTCTGTTTGGGCGCTTCATGGCATCCCAAGTGTTTGAAATCATCTTCTGCTTGGCTTCATTTACAGGACATAAGCCCTTCCTACCGGGAAGCTGTACCAAGGGCAGGGATGGGAGCTTCCTTAATGGGCAATCCTGAGGGCCTGTCCTCTCTGCTCTGCTCTGCCATTTGGTTTGGGGTGGTTTTGGAACTCAGAGAATTTTAAAAGTCAATATAATTGGGAAATGAGAATTGGAAAGGTGTTGACGTGGGTATTTGGACAAAACAGTGAATTCTTTACAACTTAGGAAAAGGTAAAGTAGTCTCTATTCAACTCAACATCCATAAACAATAAGGCAAAAATTCTGACAAAACCAACTACATAAAATTTGAGGATAATTAAAATTTCCCCAGAAACTAAGATAATCAGAATTGCAAACTGAGAAAGACACAACTTTCATCAGAGAAGAAGTTTCATCTCAGCACAAAGAATTTCTAAAAGAATGGAAGAAAGGCATTAAGGCTCACATGGGAAAATGGACAAGAGTTATGCGCAAGAACCTTACCAAAAATTAAATGGATGCTATATGTTTCCTCGCAGGAGCATGACACCTGAGAATACACTTCCCTTGCTGATCAGATTGGCCAGATTCAAAGCCTAGCAGGATGCTCCAGGGGCCAGAATGTGGGAAAATAGGGGCTCCCTGGGGTCTCTGATGGGAGTGGTCCAAAAAGGAGGAGCTGGGAATGGGGGTCTCTTGTGATGCATTTTGGGAAACTGCATGTTGTGAGTGCAGGTACATCTTAGCAGTTAATTGATTTTTGACAATGTTTAGAATTGTTACGAGACCTACTTAATTATTTATTAATGAAACTATCCAATATCTGTAATTTGCTTGACAGAATCGATCAGGAGGTGGGCAGAGGGCAGAAAGAATTGAAAGGAAACTGGCTTTGGGTTCATGGTTGCCGAACCAAGACTCTATGACATGGACTTCACTGGACCAGTCTCTCTGTTCCTTGTGAATTTGAAATAGCCGCAAAGAAGAAAGGGAAATGGAGAATACCAAAAGACATCCAGCTCACAAATCACGGTTCACCTCTGTTTTGGACTAACTTCTCTTTTCAATGGTTCTGAAACCAAAGCTCAGAAAAGTCCTTCACCTGCCCAACATCATACAGCAAGCAGCAGCAGTGCTCACAGGGTGGGGTAATTCTGCTTCCCATACAATGTGGAAATGGAAGATCATCATTAGAAAGCCCAAAAGAAATCTCAGCACATCATCACAGCCATGGCTGGTCCTGGTACCCTAAATAAAATGCTCATTATTTTTATTCTGGGTATTTACTGACAGACTCTGCAGTCAGAGGAAAACACTAGGATTGCTACTGTGCTCATCATTAAATGGTCCCTTACTGGACAGTTTTCCCACACAGTGCAAAGATGAATGACAGTCGAGACAGAATGGAGCCACATGAGCTGAAATATGGACAAAGAGAACAGAAGTCTGTGCCCCTTACACAAAGTCTACAGTTCTCAAAAGCAACTGGAAGAAAACAAAATGTTCCCAGATGCAAAACTAATGAAGACCTTGGTCTTCCAGATGTTCTGGCTGAGCAATCTTCTGCTGGACCCAGCTCAGCAGCTGATTTGTGGCAAAGGAGCTGTCACTTAATACCCTGTCCCTGCCATCACCATGGGCTTCCTCCATACTATGGGTCCTTATGAGTCCTGGGTTTCTGTCTCCTGATTAGAGTGCTGCCCTCTGCTTCCCCATCAGCAGTGCCAGACATCTGCTGGCAGACTTAGCCTCTCAGCTCCCTTAGGTCTGTGGGGAAATGGAGGCAGGGAGTGATGTCTCCCCTAGATGCTACAGAGCTCCCTGGGCTCTGTGGGGGCTGCCCTGATCAGACAAGTGTAGCAGCCAACAGGGGCCCATGCCTTCAGTCTTGTCTCAAGAAAACAGGAGGAGGACAACAGCAGTGCCAGCAGCAGGAGGCCATCGTGTGGCCAATGAAAAAGAGGTCTCTGTGATGGTCGCCTCTCCCTCTGTTTCTTTCCTTCTTTCTTTTCTTCCCTCCATCAGTTGCTCTCTGTCCAACCAGAAGCACCAAATCAAATAAGAATCCCTGTACAAAGAAGCTTTGGGAGAATTTACTAAAGGGGCTGCTTCTACCCATTACAGCATTTAACTTGTTCATGACCACTCACACCCTCAGATGTGTAAATGCAGAGGTCCAAAGGCAAGCCTGGCCCTCCCTCTCAGGGTCCCCAGTAGTGTCCTTCAGCTCAGCACCCTGTGGCTTCAGGGTGGCCTCTGAGAGCACCGAGGTCTCTGCATGGCTGTGGTGGTGCTCCAAGTTCCAGTGTCTTTCCTTAGATGAAGCTGGAGGGTTACCCTTTCTCTTTCTTCTCAGGGGCCCCCAAACGGCTGACTGTGTGCACAGTCTGTGTACCCATGAAGCTCGGGCTCAATCCTGGGGTCACTGTTTCCATCTTTCAAAAGATGATGCCAGGCCACCTCATATATAGGATTCTCTTGGGGCATTCAAAAGAACCCCACTGGTGAGGGACAGCACCAAAGGCATGGTCACTGGTCACTCACCCATGTCACACCTTTCACCTGTACCAGGGCTCAACAACCTGCCTCAAGCAATTCCTTCAAAGACATTTGATTCTCTGATAGTGCAGCAAGGCCTTAGCTGTGACAGTTCATCTTGGCAGGGGTGTGAGCATTCTCATGAGTGTAATGTTTATGCATGGAGATCAGTGCACAGGATCAGTGGGTCAGGACAGAGCATTTGGATAAGTCTGGGTCGTCTGCGAGGATGGCTGGGAAAACATCCCTCAGGAGCATACCTGGCTTCCTTCTCTGTGATCTTATAGTCGAGGCATGAGGGGGAGGTGAACATAACAGGAAGGCATGTGGACCAGAGAAAGAAGCCTACAGGCATAGACTGAGTTCCAGAAAATTGCCTCTTATGCAAAGGGCACTCCTGCACACTTCTCTCTAGGTCACCCCCCACACTAATTGGTGATTTATAAATAAAATTAGTAGAAACCAATCAGGCCTGGCTGCACACTCAGAGCAGACTTGAACAGCCACAGCTACCCACAGTGGTTACAACAAAAAAATCTATTAAAGCCCAGGGCCATCAGTTCTGGATCACCAGTGCTAACAAGTCTGGTGGCTTCCTAGAAACACTGCCAGTGACAGGAGCTAGCCCAAGTCTTGTTCCTAGAGCAGTCCCCCTGGTTGGCATGTCCTTTATCCCTCCAGCCACTCAGCCTTGGCTTCTTCTGCTGCAAGAGGACTCAAATATGCTCCTACCAGATGCTGAGGCCCAAGGTCACTGGCTGGGGGTGGGGAGAGACATTTCTCAAATAGACAGTCCATAGTCCCCCAAGTTAGTTACTGTGTAGTAAATTTATTTCTTTGAGTCTTTTCTGATTTATTTTTGAAACTCCTCGCTAGAGAGGGACAGTTTCTTTTCTTCAGCCACAAGTTATATCCACACCCTCAGGCACTTCTGTTATGGTCTCTCATGGGACTTCCAGGGCCAGAGACCCTGCCACCCTGGACAGCACTTATCCATGTTCAAGAGCCCTACCAATCCACAGGGAGCCTTCAAATTCAGCTAATTCCACTCCACTGTGCATACATAGGCTGCCCCTAGCACCCCAGATTGCTATGTCTCAGCCCATGAGTGCAGCCCCGTGTGTCTCTGCTTGGCACCTTCTCTCCCTTGAGGCTGTAAGTCACAGTTATTTCTATATTCACAGATGTTCCTGTATTGTGTAATGTCCTATAATTCTAAGGACCCTGGAATTTTGCAAAATAACTGCCAGGATTCTAGCAGACTTGAACAGCCACAGCTACCCACACCTGCTTAGCAGGCCCTTCTTTGTTCTATCCCGACATTTTTGTGTTCCTTGAGTGGTATCATATAGCTCCATGGTTGCTCCCTTGGCTTCAAGGTCTCACACCAATCCTCGTAGCTGCATCGCTGCACTCAGCCCTCCAAGAAAGGGTGTTTATTATCATGTTTCCTAAGAGACTGTGACAAGTACATCCAGGCCATCTAAGATGCCCTGAGAGCAGTCATGGCTCTCAGGTGCTAGAACATTCCCTGTGTATGTGCACATCATGATCCCATCCCACTCAGCATGAAGGGAGGGAGAGCCTAAGGGAAAGCAAAGTTTGTGTTCAGCCCCCACGTTCCTGGGGCAATAAACCTGGGCCTCGGGTCCAAAGAAGATTACCCACCCAAAGTTAGAGCTACACTGATGGGATGGGGATATGTGTCTTCATCACACACCTGAGGACTTCAACCCATGTGTCTTCTATTTTCCTGGTGATGATACTCCCAAACCCTGTTGCATCCCTTGTGAAGTGAAGTATGTATTACATTTATATATATATATATATATATATATATATATATATATATATATATATATATATATATATATATATATATTTGTCAACCAACCTTTATTTTACTTATTTATATGTAGTGCTCAGTATTGAACCCAGTGCCTCACACCTGCTGGACAAGTACTATGCACTGAGCCACAGTTCCAGCCCCTGTATTACATCTTTTGCAATTTAAAAGCATTTGCTGATTCAAATGTGAACATTTAAGATGTAGAAATTATTTAGAAACCCTATGTTGTCTTTGTTTGATTGCAAAAAATAAATATTTTACTAAATTTAAAATGGTCCTTTCCTTAAATCAAAGGAGCTCCAGTACAACCAATCTCTTGTAGGGGACCTGCAACAAGGATCATGATTCCCTGAAATTTGAAATGTTGAGATGAGTTCTGTGTAGATTTCTGTACTTTTGACAAATGGTTTTCAGTCTTAGATGACTAGGAATAGAGGGGAGGGAAGAAGAGGAAAATAATGGCAATGGGAGGGAAAAGGTACAAACCGGCAAGGTGGCATTGCAGGGTTGGAGCTCTGGCCTCAGCAAGGTTCTGTGGCCCCAGGTGCGATTTGCACCCAGGGGCACCACAGTGTGATCTCTCTTGCTTTTGCCAGAGGGTGCACAACCCTGGAGACCCACCAAGAGGGGCAGGCAGGGGACATTCTAAATAGAGATGGCAGAAGCTGAATCCTGATGGCAACTTTTCTTTGGAGATGTTGTGGGTAGTGTTGCAAATGGTCCAGTGATCTTTATGAAAGCATCTCTCAGGATGTCTGAGAGTCAGTCATCCCTAAAATGGAATCTCAGCTCTGTGCTTAATTTCATGGCTTTGGAAAGGGGGAAGTCACCTCTCTTAACTTCAGTTTCCATTACACCTAAAATGGAGATAATGAATACCCCTAAGTGATAAGTTTGGGGCAAAAATTAAATAAATCCCTGTACTTGAAGGTGGCCTACAGAACACCTGTTAGATACATGTGTGAGCACCCACTCACTGTTCTAGTGTGCCATTGCTTCTCATGAAGAAAAAGGTGCACTTTTTATTGAACCAAATAATGGCTTTGCACTGCTAATTAGCCTGAACTTAATTCTGCTCTTTTGTGGCAATGAGGTTTGGATGTTGATCTTATTATCCAGGTATAACCTTAGACTCTACTTCCGAGCTAGGGAGAACTGTTCCCAGCTGCTTCAACAACATACCTGGTGGTAAAGGGACACATCTAGTCAAAGATTTGTCCTAAATCAACCTCAAGGATGCCATCAGCTAAAGATACAGGTAGTGAAGGAAATCTCATTTTCCTCAAGTCCTCACTAATTACAGCATGCCATCACAGGCTTTTGTGTGTTTATCCAACAGAATAAAACAATGTACTGATTCGTGATCCAGTCACACGTTTAACTGCCCTTTAAACAGGGTATGATATTAAAAAATATTAATTTCATTATCTTCTAGCATCTTATTTAAAAATATTAATTTCATTATCTTCTAGCATCTTATAACTCCAATATATTGCTCAGAAAATATTTGCATATCTAAAGAATCTGTTATTCTTCATAGCACAAATGGCTTTTGATTTAACTTCTTTTTTTTTAAAGTAGTAAGCTATGCTTGTTTTATTTTTTTTTAATTAATTTTTATTGTAGGTTGTTCAAAACATTACATAGTTCTTGATATATCATATTTCACACTTTGATTCAAGTGGGATATGAACTCCCATTTTTACCCCATATACAGATTGCAGAATCACTTCAGTTGCACAACCATTGATTTACATATTGCCATTCTGGAGTCTGTTGTATTCTGCTGCCTTTCCTATCCTCTACTATCCCCCCTCCCCCCTCCCCTCCCCTCTTCTCTCTCTACCCCCTCTACTGTAATTCATTTCTCCCCCTTATATTTTCCCTCACTTCCTCTTGTATGTAATTTTGTATACCCCTGAGGGTCTCCTTCCATTTACATGCAATTTCCCTTCTCTCTCCCTTTCCCTCCCACCTCTCATCCCTGTTTAATGTTAATCTTCTTCTCATGCTCTTCTTCCCTACTCTGTTCTTAGTTACTCTCCTTATATCAAAGAAGACATTTGGCATTTGTTTTTAAGGGATTGGCTAGCTTCACTTAGCATAATCTGCTCTAATGCCATCCATTTCCCTCCAAATTCTATGATTTTGTCATTTCTTAATGCAGAGTAATACTCCATTGTGTATAAATGCCACATTTTTTTTATCCATTCGTCTATTGAAGGGCATCTAGGTTGGTTCCACAGTCTTGCTATTGTGAATTGTGCTGCTATGAACATGGATGTAGCAGTGTCCCTATAGTGTGCTCTTTTTAGGTCCTTAGGGAATAGACCGAGTAGTGGAATAGCTGGATCAAATGGTGGTTCCATTCCGAGCTTTCCAAGAAATCTCCATACTGCTTTCCAAATTGGCCGCACCAATTTGCAGTCCCACCAGCAATGTACAAGAGTACCCTTTTCCCCACATCCTCGCCAGCACTTGTTGCTGTTTGACTTCCTAATGGCTGCCAATCTTACTGGAGTGAGATGGTATCTTAGGGTGGTTTTGATTTGCATTTCTCTGACTGCTAGAGATGGTGAGCATTTTTTCATATACTTGTTGATTGATTGTATGTCCTCTTCTGAGAAATTTCTGTTCAGGTCCTTGGCCCATTTGTTGATTGGGTTATTCGTTATCTCATTGTCTAATTTTTTTAGTTCTTTGTATATTCTGGATATTAGGGCTCTGTCTGAAGTGTGAGGAGTAAAGATTTGTTCCCAGGACTTAGGCTCCCTATTTACCTCTCTTATTGTTTCTTTTGCTGAGAAAAAACTTTTTAGTTTGAGTAAGTCCCATTTGTTGATTCTAGTTATTAACTGTTGTGCTATGGGTGTCCTATTGAGGAATTTGGAGCCCGACCCCACAGTATGTAGATCATAGCCAACTTTTTCTTCTATCAGACGCCATGTCTCTGATTTGATATCAAGTTCCTTGATCCACTTTGAGTTAACTTTTGTGCATGGTGAGAGAAAGGGACTCAGTTTCATTTTGTTGCATATGGATTTCCAGTTTTCCCAACACCATTTGTTGAAGATGCTATCCTTCTTCCATTTCATGCTTTAGCCCCTTTATCAAATATAAGATAGTTGTAGTTTTGTGGATTGGTTTCTGTGTCCTCTATTCTGTACCATTGGTCCACCTGCCTGTTTTGGTACCAGTACCATGCTGTTTTTGTTACTATTGGTCTGTAGTATAGTTTGAAGTCTGGTATAGCTATACCGCCTGATTCACATTTCCTGCTTAGAATTGTTTTTGCTATTCTGGGTCTTTTATTTTTCCATATTAATTTCATGATTGCTTTCTCTATTTCTACAAGAAATGCCATTGGGATTTTGATTGGCATTGCATTAAACCTATAGAGAACTTTTGGTAATATCGCCATTTTGATGATGTTACTTCTACCTATCCATGAACAGGGTATATTTTTCCATCTTCTAAGATCTTCTTCTATTTCTCTCTTTAGGGTTCTGTAGTTTTCATTGTATAAGTCTTTCACCTCTTTTGTTAGGTTGATTCCCAAGTATTTTATTTTTTTTTGAGGATATTGTGAATGGGGTGTTTGTCCTCATTTCCATTTCAGAGGATTTGTTGCTGATATACAGGAATGCCTTTGATTTATGCGTGTTGATTTTATAGCCTGCCACTTTGCTGAATTCATTTATTAGCTCTAATAGTTTCTTTGTAGACCCTTTTGGGTCTGCTAGGTATAGAATCATGTCATCTGCAAATAGTGATAATTTGAGTTCTTCTTTTCCTATGTTTATGCCTTGAATTTCTTTCGTCTGTCTAATTGCTCTGGCCAGTGATTCGAGAACTATGTTGAACAGAAGTGGTGAGAGAGGGCATCCCTGTCTTGTTCCAGATTTTAGAGGGAATGCCTTCAGTTTTTCTCCATTCAGAATGATGCTAGCCTGAGGCTTAGCATAGATTGCTTTTACAATGTTGAGGTATGTTCCTGTTATCCCTAGTTTTTCTAGAGTTTTGAACATAAAGGGATGCTGTACTTTGTCGAATGCTTTTTCCGCATCTATCGAGATGACCATATGGTTCTTATTTTTAAGCCTGTTGATGTGGTGAATAACATTTATTGATTTCCGTATATTGAACCAACCTTGCATCCCAGGGATAAATCCTACCTGATCATGGTGCACAATTTTTTTGATATGTTTTTGTATCCGGTTCGCCAGAAGTTTATTGAGGATTTTTGCATCTAGGTTCATTAGAGATATTGGTCTGTAGTTTTCTTTCTTTGAAGTGTCTTTGTCTGGTTTAGGAATCAGGGTGATGTTGGCCTCATAGAATGAATTTGGAAGTTCTCCCTCTTTTTCTATTTCCTGAAATAGCTTTAAAAGTATTGGTGTTAATTCCTCTTTAAAGGTTTTGAAAAACTCTGCTGTATACCCATCCGGTCCTGGGCTTTACTTAGTTGGTAGTCTTTTGATGGTATCTTCTATTTCCTCAATTGATATTGGTCTGTTTAGGTTGTCAATATCCTCCTGACTCAATCTGGGCAAATCATATGACTTAAGAAATTTATCGATGCCTTCACTATCTTCTATTTTATTGGAGTATAAGGATTCAAAATAATTTCTGATAATCTTCTGTATTTCTGAAGTGTCTGTTGTGATATTGCCTTTTTCATCCCGTATGCTGGTAATTTGAGTTCTCTCTCTTCTTCTCTTTGTTAGCGTGGCTAAGGGTCTGTCGATTTTATTTATTTTTTCAAAGAACCAACTTTTAATTTTGTCAATTTTTTCAATTGTTTCTTTCGTTTCGATTTCATTAATTTCAGCTCTGATTTTAATTATTTCTTGTCTTCTACTTCTTTTGCTGTTGTTTTGCTCTTCTTTTTCTAGGATTTTGAGTTGAAGTATTAGATCATTTATTTGTTGGTTTTTTCTTTTTTTAAGGAATGAACTCCAAGCAATAAATTTTCCTCTTAGAACTGCTTTCAGTGTGTCCCATAGATTCCGATATGTTGTGTCTGTGTTTTCATTTATCTCTAAGAATTTTTTAATTTCCTCCTTGATGTCTTCTATAACCCATTGATCATTCAGTAACCTATTGTTCATTCTCCAAGTGATGCATGATTTTTCCTTACTTCTTTTATCGTTGATTTTCAATTTTATTCCATTATGATCAGATAATATGCATGGTATTATCTCTACTCCTTTATATTGTCTAATAGTTGCCCTGTGACATAATATATGATCTATTTTTGAGAAGGATCCATGTGCTGCTGAGAAAAAAGTGTAACTGCTTGATGTTGGGTGGTATATTCTATATATGTCAATTAAGTCTAGGTTATTAATTGTGTTATTGAGCTCTATAGTTTCCTTATTCAACTTTTGTTTGGAAGATCTGTCCAGTGGTGAGAGAGGTGTGTTGAAGTCTCCCATGATTATTGTATGGTGGTCTATTAGACTCTTGAACTTGAGAAGAGTTTGTTTGATGAACATAGCTGCACCATTGTTTGGGGCATATATATTTATGATTGTTATGTCTTGTTGGTGTATGGTTCCCTTGAGAAGTATGTAGTGTCCCTCTTCATCCCTTTTGATTAACTTTGGCTTGAAATCTATTTTATTTGAAATGAGTATGGACACTCCTGCTTGTTTCCGAAGTCCATATGAGTGATATGATTTTTCCCAACCTTTCACCTTCAGTCTATGTATGTCTTTTCCTATCAAATGCGTCTCCTGAAGGCAGCATATTGTTGGGTCTTGTTTAGTGATCCATTCTGCTAGCCTGTGTCTCTTAATTGGTGAGTTTAAGCCATTAATATTTAGAGTTATTATTGAGATATGGGTTGTTCTTCCAGCCATATTTGTTTATTTATGTTACTAAACATGGTTTGTTTTCCTCTTTGATTATTCCCCCCCACCTTTACTGTACTACCTCCCGCTGTTGGTTTTCATTGATATTTTCCATTTCCTCTTCCTGTAATATTTTGCCGAGGATGTTTTGAAGAGCTGGTTTTCTAGCTGCAAATTCTTTTAGCTTTTGTTTATCATGGAAGGTTTTAATTTCATCTTCCATCCTGAAGCTTAATTTCGCGGGATACACAATTCTTGGTTGGAACCCCTTTTCTTTCAGTGTTTGAAATATGTTATTCCAGGATCTTCTAGCTTTCAGAGTCTGTGTTGAAAGATCAGCTGTTATCCTGATTGGTTTACCCCTAAATGTAATCTGCTTCCTTTCTCTTGTAGCTTTTAAAATTCTCTCCTTATTCTGTATGTTGGGCATCTTCATTATAATGTGTCTAGGTGTGGATCTCTTATGATTTTGCACATTCAGCGTCTTGTAGGCTTCTAGGATTTGGGATTCTGTCTCATTCTTCAAGTCTGGGAAGTTTTCTCGTATTATTTCGTTGAATAGATTGCTCATTCCTTTGGTTTGGACCTCAATACCTTCCTGTATCCCCATGACCCTTAAGTTGGGTCTCTTTATGTTATCCCATATTTCTTGAATGTTCTGCTCATGGTTTCTTAACAGCTTTGCTGAGCTGTCTATGTTCTTCTCCAGTTGAAATACTTTGTCTTCATTGTCTGATGTTCTATCTTCTAAGTGTTCTACTCTCCTGGTAGTATTCTCAATTGAGTTTTTAAGTTGGTTTATTGTTTCCTGCATTTCCAGGATTTCTGTTTGTTTGTTTTTTATAACCTCTATCTCCCTGTATAATTGATCTTTTGCTTCTTGGATTTGTTTATGTAATTTATTGTCGAAGTGGTCAAAGTGGTCTTTCATTGTCTGATTTTGCTGTCTAATGTCTTCCTTGAGACTCCAGATCATCTGAAGCATGTATATCCTGAATTCTTTATCTGACATTCCATCTGCTGCAGATATTACCTCTTCTAAAGTTGAGTTGACCTGCATTGCTTGTGGTCCTTTCTTTCCTTGTCTTTTCATACTGATCGCGTTTCTTTCTGCTTGGTGAAACTGTTGTGTTATTGATTTTTCCCCCTATATATCTATATTGCTCTTGTATAGCTGCAAAGTCTCCCTCGCAGGCTTTGGCGGTGGCTCTGCCCCTCCTCCAATTGAGGCAATGTGCCTTCCACGCCAGGAGGCCGCTGTACCTGTACTTTCGATGGGCCTGTTCTTTCGGTGGTCACAGGTCCGCCTACCTTGCAGGCGTGAGCAGCGGCTTTGCCCCTCCGCTGGCCACTAGGCCTGTTCTGTCTGTCGGTTGCAGATCTTTCTACCTAAAAGGCGCTGGTGGCGGCTCTGCCCCTCCCCCGACCGGGGCGATGTATCTGGCGGGCCACTGGGCCTGTTTTGTCGATGGTCACGGTTCCGCCTACCTTGCACATGCGTGGAGCAGCTGTTTCATTAGTGCCTGGGCACACTCTCCTTGTTTGCCTCCCTCAGGCCCTAAGTTTGTAGAGCTTGGGGCTGAGAACCCCCAGCAAATTTGCTTACCTTCTGGTAGCCACGCCCCCGTATCTGGTGCAAGAGACCTCAGTTGTCAGCACTGGTGGGAGCTGTAGCTGGGAGACCCGCGCCGCGCGGCTCCCGCCGGCTCCTGTGTCAGCGCCGCCTCAGCTCCCGCCGGTTCCCGTGCCGCTGCCGCGGTTCCCGCCAGCTCCGGCCGGCTCCCTCGCCGCTCCTGCTAATTTAGAATCCGCTGGGAAGGAATCTCTTTGGCCGATCTTTGGTGACTTCCCCTCTCTGCTATGGCGGACCCCTGGCTCCTTGCAGGAGTGACCGAAGGGAGAGGTGGAACTGGCTTGTCTCTGGTCTGACACAATCTCTGGTTTTAGATCCCAGTTCGCTAATTCATAGAGGCTTGGTTAGATTTCCTTTCCATCCTCTCAAGGGGGGGAGCCCTTTCCCGGGTGGGCAGGGCCGTTAGCAGAGCCGGAAGGGCACGTGCCTTCTGTCGGGCCAGGCGGGGACCCTTCTGGCTGCGCTGGGCCGCCGGGGGCGCCCACAGAGCCAGGCAGATGGCGCCCGCGTGGCTAAGAGCCGGGCGGGGTGACCCTTCGCAGAGCGGGCGGGCCGCCAGGAGTGCCGGGATGGTGGGAGCTGTCTGCCGGCCGTCAGGGACCCTTCTCAACGAGCAGGGCCGCTGGGGGCGCTTGTAAAGCCGGGCGGCTGCAGCCTCGTGGCTAAGAACCAGGCGGGCGGGGTGGCTGTTTGCAGAGCAAGAGCGGAGTGGCGGGAGCTGTCTGCCGGCAGGGCGGGGACCCTTCTCGCCGAGCAGGGCCGCCGGGGGCGCTTGCAAAGCCAGGTGGCTGCAGCCACGTGGCTAAGACCCAGGCGGGCGGGGTGGCTGTTTGCAGGGCGAGAGCGGGGCCGCCAAGGTAGCCGGGATGGTGGAAACTGTCTGTCGGCCAGGCAGGGACCCTTCTCGATGAGCAGGGCTTCTGGGGGCGCTTGTAAAGCCGGGCAGCTGCAGCCTCGTGGCTAAGAACCAGGCGGGCGGGGAGGCTGTTTGCAGAACAAGAGTGGAATAGCGGGAGCTGTCTGCCGGCCGGGCGGGGACCCTTCTCGCCGAGCAGGGCCGCCGGGGGCCGCTTGTAAAGCCGGGTGACTGCAGCCGCGTGGCTAAGAACCAGCCGGGTGGGGTGGCTGTTCGCTGAGCAAAAGCAGGGCCGCCAGGGTAGCCGGGATGGCGGGAGCTGTCTGCTGGCCAGGCGGGGACCCTTCTGCCGCGCTGCTCTGGGCCGCCTGCCGCTTGCAGAAGCGGCGGGTGGCCGCGGGATTGGACTCTGAGCCCGCGCTGCCGGTCAAGTTTCACTTGTCTGGGGCAAACTGTCACGTCTAATAAACTTACTAATTCTCGGCAGGTCTCCTTTCAACGGAATTTTGCTAGAAGATCCTCAGTAGGTAGAATGTAGCTGTTTTAATTGGTGTTTCTGATCCCGTTAATGTGGAGATATTGAAAGTGCAGCTTCCTCGCCGGCCGCCATGTTGGATCCCCTCTGATTTAACTTCTGACATGAGATGGCATCTATCTAATGGGAAAGAGACAACATGTTTTTCTGCACTGAAGCCTCCCAATGTGGGAGAAAGAATGGAAGAGCAGCCAGGCAAGAGGAGCACCACATCCTTCACCTGGGAGGCATGCTTGCCCTCAGAGGTGCTCAATGAAGCTTGCTTTTTCTGCTGCCAAGCTAGCCAACAGACTGAAAGTCACTTCAAATCTCCTCATAGTTCCCCGTTCATGGAAGGGGCTGGAGGTCACTATCCAGCTGCTAAGTTCTCAGACTTCAATTTCTACATTAGTGCTCTAGGGTATTCTCCATAGAGTCTTGATGTACTCTTTTACCAGTAAGTACTCACAAACACATTCAGAAAATAGTTACTCTATTATCTGTCAGTCTTATCTGCCGAACACTTCCAGTTTACACCCTCATCAGAAATACCATAGGATTGTAATTCCAGACCCCCTCAGCTTAGTAAGTCAGATGACTGGCCCTGAGAGAAAATGGCAGGTGCTATAAGAAAGAAACACCTATGATGGGCACGCATACTCAGAATGGCCAGTGTCAACTGCAGCCCTCCCAGTATGGCCCAAGAAACCACAGCTGCCATGCCTGACCAGGAACCCTGCCTGAAGTTCCTGGCCACATCACCCATGACTGCCCCCTCTTTGTCAGCTTTCTATGTTTCCCTCAGGTCCCTTGCCATTCCTCATCTCTCTCTGTAAAACCTTCCCATACCCACTTACCCCATGGACAGATCCTGCTTGGAAATGAGCTTCTCAACAATCTGGAGGTTCTCCCCTCCTAATCCTGTTTCCACCCCCTAAAATGTGCCCATTGCCCTTTTCCACTCTTGACCTACCCTATATTTACTTTTCTCTCAGTTCCTCCTAAAAATTATAAGCTCCATTTACATTCTATCCCCAATACCTAGAACAGAGATACTCAGTAAATGTTTGTTCAGAAAAATACTGAATCAACATTTACCACAGGAACTCAGCACACACCAACCAAAGATACAGACCCTTTCTCCACCCAAAGCTGTTTCTGGAGAGCTGTGATGTGAGGCCATGTTTCCAGCAGAAACCATGGGGTATTAGTGGAATCCCATCATGCCTCTGTCCACTCTCCTCCCACTTGTGAAACAGGTGACACAACCAAGTCTTAGGGTAACAGAATCATGGCTAGACTCTGCCCAATTTGAGAGAGCAAATAATCTAATCCATCTCAGCTGCTGACACTCATCATCATCACATGGTCATTATCATTATCATCATGCCATCGTCCTCATCACCATTATGTCACTGTAATTGTCACAACCATTGTTGTCATCCCCATCATCATCACTGTCATCATTATCATCATCATCACTGTCACCATCATTGCCACTGCTATCCTAAGCATCACTACTATTACCACCATTAACACCACCATCACCACCATCACTGTGATCACCACAACCATCACCACAATCACTGCCTCACTACCACCATCACCACCATCACCACCATCACCACCACCACCATCATCATCATCACCATAACCACCACCATCATCACCATTGCCATCATTGTCATCATCACTATTGCTGTCATCATCATCACATCATCATCCCCAGATGGAAGGCATCACCACAACCTCTGAGGAGAGACAAAAATACATAGGGTCAAGCTCATAAGCAAAGGTGGTACAAGAAATCTCCATGGCTGAGAATCTAGTGATGATGTGGTTTTGCACATCCAGGAAAGATGGGTGTGAAGCTCTTGTATGTGAACACATGAGGGCCTGGTGAGCACATCATGATAAAGACTGAGAGTGACCTGCTATGCCAACTGTGGCAAGTATCTTTCTCACACAGAAACCAATCAGCCTGATGCAGATAAAGGCAATTTACTGATAAAATACAAATATGCTATCATGAAGAGCAGGGCAGTAACAAATTTAGTGTGAGGCAGTAAACTTCACTCTGTTATTCATTTCAGTTTGAAGAAAAACATAACATATAATTAACAAGGTTGCATATTTACTAAGAATTTTTTAACCTGATATTCTGGAAGAATGACTGTTTTCTCTACTCCAGAATTTGCTGGGTAATCCATGTGAACTTCCATTGTTTCATGGGGAAAAAATTCATGAGTTTGTTAAAGCTAAAAAGTGCCATCTACTCTACTTATTACTTGTAGTTTCTTAACTAATTTATTTCTTTGGTTTGTTTGGTGTCTCATATTTTCTCATGGGAATGAGTTATTGCCCACAGGTATCTGGCTTGGAGGGGATGCCCAGTAGTGAGTAAAGAGGGTGGTCTGGAGAAGGAATAATTGGATATCAGATGTCTGTGAAGCCAAACACAGAATTAGACTCACTGTACAAAACAGAGGTGCTCCTCAAAGGTGCTGCCTGGAGAATCCCCCGAATGGGTCATGGTTTGGGGAGAGATCACTTTGACTTTCAAGTTGCTTCCCTTCATTTCTCCTTGACCTCCAGTGGTGGAGGCCACTTCCAACTCAGCATGAAGTGCATGCTCTCCCTGGCCATTAGGAAGGTGGATTTGCCCCCCTGAATCTGCAAAAGAGACATCACATGAAATGCTTTGTGAGAGTGCCAAATGTCACCCCACACTCTGATGCACTCTGCAATAAGAAGGCTTTCCCAAAACCAAGGGGGGGGCATGGTGACAGGGTGACACGGGTAAGGTTTTTGTGGGCTCAAATCCCAGCTGTCTTGTCACATGGCCTCTGCATTGTTTTGGAGTCCACACCTCAATCTCCTCAAACTCAAAATGAGAAGATGGAACAACAACTATGATGATGTGGTTGACACTTGCAGGGCAGCTTTTCCGTGACAATTTATCTTGTGTGTTCAGTGTTCAAAGCTGGGAATGCCCACCTAGGTGTGGCAGTGAGAAGTGAGGGCAGTTTTGCAACATGGAGTTGGTCCAAGACTCTGCAGCATTGAGGCCCTCGGTTTCAAGCATGTGATTGCTCAGGATGCCACTGGTGATGTGAGGACTTAACCTGGACTGCTTAATGACCTGAGCACAGGATCACAAATCACCAGCTCACCCCCCACCACCTGTTCTACCTTGTTACACTCTCAGCAGCAGCTGTGTAGTCTGATTTGCTCTCTCCAGAAAGAGATGCAGACAGGAGTCCAAGAAGTCTGGCCCTCCTCCCACATGCAGCACATTTTAAGGACCGAATCTGGACTGATAGTCACACTTGTTATCCACAATCCACGGATCCTCAAAAAACTTCCCTCACCTTTTCCAGGAGGATTCAGGTGAGAGCACTGAGCTTGTGATCCTCCTGGCAGGTCCTTGCCCACTGAGTTCCCAAACAGAGCCTTCCTCCAGTCCAAGTGAACTGTGTCCAAGGCCACATTCTCATGAAATACCAGTAGCCTTCCTTTCTCTGACTATGGGCAGACAGTGCCATCCTCACAGGTAACCAAGATCCCATGGCCAGAAGGGCTCACCAGTTGTTCTGCTGTGCTATGCTCACCATCTTGGAATCCTCAACAACTCCATCCTTGATCCTGTGCTTTGGAAGTGCAGGCTAGTGGAACAAAGGGAAGTGCAGGAGCACAGAGCACCTGCAGCAGGCATGGTCATCCATCCTCACCTTCCCAGTCACCTGCAGAGCCTGCAACGCACCAGGAACATGTGAGGCTAGGGCTGCCTGGATGCCTTGGTAGTCAGCAGAATGCATAGAGAGTACTGCAGATGGATCCTAAGGAGGCTCTGAAAGAGAAGATGCCCCAACAGGCTGCTCCAGCACCTAATTACAGCTTGCTTTGAATGCAAAAAGAAAGCAGCAGCATTACAAGAAATATGACTAACCAAAAAGCTACTTGGTGGATTCCTGCCTTGTGTCAGTCAACCATTCAGGTTACAGTGAAGCCCATGGAGGAGGTGGGGGAGAGGAAAATGCCGAGGTGCTTCCCTTGCCAGCTCCCCTTGCTCATTGGCACACTGAGGCAGAGCTGGCTGGCAGGTGGCTTGCAAACCAGGAAGTGAAAAAAACAGGAGAGTCCATTTGTGCAGTGGTGATGCCATTCCAGCAAGTTCACAGAACATTTGCCTTCTCAGCTAGGAAATATGGACTTTCAAATGTGGGGCTTCTGCACCCAGACTCATGTGCTGACACTGCATTGAAAACTGGCATCCACAACTTAAAGGTGACTGCAAAATTCATGCCAATCACTTAGAGTTTTTTGGGTTTTTTGACTCAGAATAGCACTAAATAGCAAACTAAAAAATCACCATGAAGAATTGAGAGAGAGGCCACAGAAGAATGGCATATGATTCCTACTTTAATACTTTAAGTTATTTTTATCCCTTTTAAACAAGGAGACCCACAATTTTGTTTTGTGCTACAGCCTACCTGTGCTGCTCCCAAGCTTTGAGGATGTCTCAACCATGTGCCATAATTTTGACGCTGTTTTAATGACATGCTACTTGGATAAAAAGCTGGTACCTTACAGTTGCTGCACTCCCTCCATCACTACATAGGATCAACCCCACGGGGGGGGGGTTCTAGCACTTGCTTTAAGGGAGATTTTAGCATGAAGTGGGAGGAGGGTGAGTTCTCACCAGTGCAATGAAAAAGAAAGACCTTAAGATGGAAGTTAATCAAGCTGCTTCTGAAAATGACAATAAAAATTTGTTTGTACTCCTAATACACTGCTTCCTTACAAATTAATGAACCCTTTAAAATCTTAAAATTCCTCTCAGCTGTACATAAAAACAGGCTTATTAGTCTCATTTGGAAATTTCTCAATGGCTAATAATAGAAAACTGAAATCAAAATGGGTTTAAAAATTTAAGACAATTATTGTTTCACTTAAAGAGTCACAACATTTCCCAGTTACCCATATTTTTACAGACATGGTGTTTTTGTTTCTTGTTGTCTTCTCCATTGCACTGGCTACGTCCCAAACATGCCTCATGATTACAAGATGGCTGCTGGAAACTCCCAGGCACTTGAGCTTCCTCACTCATATCTCGTTTTCCAGGTATGTGTGATTATGAGCTGATAGACTGTAAGTCTAAATCAACTCATATCTGTATGTGCTACCATATGCACAAAGGTAATCTGAAAAATGAAGTCAATGCAGAGGATAACATATCTGAGGCACAGAGAGAAAGCAGTAGAAAATGGCTAAGAGTATTGTCTAAACAGCTAGACCAAACTATAACTGAAATCATATCCTTTTTTGAGGGGGAGTGAGGTACCATGGATTTAACTGAAAGTCACTCGATCTTTGAGCCATCTTTACAGCCATATTTTGTATTTTATTTAGAGATAGGTTGTCACTCATTGTTTAGCACCTTGCTGTTGCCCAGTGTGGCTTTGAACTCATTATCCTACAGCCTGTTGAATTATAGGCATGCAGCACCATATGAGGCAGAATCCTGACTTTTGACTTATAAGTAATCCAAAAATCCTTGGTTTTTTGCTTTTTTGATGGATTTCAATTATTGTCAATCAAAATAAAGGACAATAAAAATAACTCTTTAGCACCAGACACTCATTGGCCTTGGTTTCTTACAACTCCAAACTCAGAGAGAAAGGACACTAAGCAACCATTTGGAAGTATTAATGCCATGCTCATGAGAATCTGGACATGATGTGAACTCCTTGAACAGTAGCCATATCCACCCTCCTGCAAGTTTCAGTTACTGAAAACATGGTTTAGAGAGGACTTCAATATACTTCAACACAAATGGTAACCAAGTTCTTAGAGTGTTAGTTTTCCCTACTGCCAACCCCAACCTTGAAGTTTTACAATATAAAGAAGGTTATATGTCTACAAATTATTTTCATGAAACGTGACATCATTCTACTGAATGGGGGCAGTAGAGGAAGGAAACAAACCTAGGGGTGTTTCTCATTGTCTGTCCCTCCTTCTTCAGTATATGTGAATATCCAAAGGATGCCCCGGTCCCCTGCCTGGCCTCTGCTGATCCCTGTCCTGGGAACAGCAGGAGCATACGAAGCTTTGATGAAAGCTCAGGTTTAAGTCATTCACTCACCTCCAGTGTGTTATTTTGCTCACCCACATCATGCAGCTCCTGTCAGGACATAGAGCCACCAGCCCACCCCCAGCCACCTCTTTCCTCTTAGATTATCTGGCTTTTGGAAAGGGAACTGCTCCCTTCCTAAGTCCTCTGCACCTGCTGGAGGTGAGGACTGGTGTTTTCATGAAATTGCAAAATTTATGTCTATTCCTAAATGGTGAATCTGCCCATGTATTCTCCTGGGGAGCTTCAAAAGGTGCTCTCCTGCATGTCTTACTCCTCTTCCACAGCTTGTTTAAATTTTCATCTTTGCCCTGCATTTTCTGAAGAGAGAGAGGTAAGTCCAGTTGGAAGACTTTGGAACACTGAGTGCTTTCTTCATCTGATTGTCTACAGAGAACTTTTATTTCTTAATGCTCTGCTTGCATTTAGCTTGGCTGTCAATTTTGTTCCTACAAAGAAGCTTTTCCATGTTGCCCAGAAGTTCTCCATTTCTGAAATCACTTTCTGTGTCCAATTCCCAGTTGATACCCTCTGAGTACCTTCCCCAAAGAGGGAAGGCAGGGGTTTTTCTCACCAGGATCCCTAGCAGAGACTGGGCAGACCATTTTCTACTCACCCAGATTCTCCCCTCTTCTCCCACTTGGCTCTTTTGAAAGCAGGCCAGTGTCCCCTACCACCCTCCAGGACTCTTAGGTCCCTTTGCGCTTGGACCCATTGGGATTGGTGCTTTTGTTTGTTGGGATGACAGACATTCTAGAATGAGGCACTGACAGTTTAAAAGAAAGGTGGAGCTTTCTCTTATTCTTGAAGAGGGTCTGCTTTATTCTTGGAGAGATGGACTTTTTCAAATTTGTGTTACTTCCTGACAAACTCAGTCTCTGGCTTGCTAAGAATGGTAACCTCGGTGGAGGGAAACTTGGTTCTTCATAAGCTCAGCAAGCAGGTGACACTGATATTGAATTTTATGAAATCTTTTTAACTCATGTACAAATCACAGAACTACCATTTTTGCCTTCTTAAAATGAGTGTTCACTGTTGAGAGCATTAATTCAGATATTGCCACTCTCTGCAGAGCAACACAGGCCTGATCACGAGCTTCAGATACCACCAGAAGCACCTGCCTAACTTTCATGACCTGTAAGTGGTGGGGTGTTGGCCAGTACTGAGGGGCCCTGCAGATCTGCCTCTGCTTACCATTCCTCTTCTGGGGACATGGAACCCTGTGGATTGTTCTGCTTGGAAACTGAGCAAGAGCCTGGCAACCAGGGAGCATTGTCAGCAGCTGAGAGATGGAGCCAGGTTTAACAAGGGGGTGTTGCCTGTTGTCTGACTTCTTGTATTTGAAGGTCATGAGGAACAAATGGGTAAGGATGCTTATGATCAGAGGTGACCAGCTGTGACTGCCAATTCTGACCCCAGAGAGTGCCAAAACAATCCAAGAGTATGGAAGCTAAGCCAGTCGGTCATATTCTGCACCTGTGGTTCATGGCAGCAAGGTTGGGGCCTCTGCAGAGGAGGCACGTGTGTCTTGTCACTGTCTATGGCTCCTCCACTTCTCCAAATAGACACTTTCTGTAGAAGCCCAGCAGCTGAACTGCTGGCACAAATCACAGGACCCTCCGTGCAGTGTCTTCCTTCTGATTGTTCAGTGTCCTTGGAGGCAGCCAGGGTGGGAGGATCCTCCACGTATAGGCATCCAGTCCCATGTGCAGGGAGAGAAAAAGCAAGGGCCTTCCAAGTGTATCTGGATTTTGGAGATAATTGTTTTCCTTGTGATGTTTCTTATGCTGAGTTCAATTTACAGTGGGTGGACAAATCTTAAGGGCATAGCTCTGAAGATTTTTATAAAGCCTTCTCCAATGCAATGAGTCCTGGGTCAAAATGAAGGACACATTTCCTGTTCAGCACAGGTCATGGTGGAGGTAAGCATGCTCCCTTTCATTTCTTGGAGCCTGGTTTGCCTACTGCTGCCTGTCAAGCCATGAAAATGTTCAGGGATTCTCTTCCAAGTTCACCCTCCTGCAGTTTGCAAAGATGCATGAGCCAGGAGTCTGCTCCTACTTCCTTCTGAAGAGTAACCGCCACTTGAGGACTGGTCCTTTCCATTCTCCTAGTGGCAACTGGGTGGCTTCTTCCTTTTTTGTCCACGTGAATAAAACTTTTGGAAACACTGTTGTTCACAGCTCCATCATGGTTTTATTCCTCTGGCTGAATGCCAAAGAGTGTGGCTCAAGGTAATATGGTAAATGTTTAACTTAACCTGGAAGTGTCAAACCCTTTTCCAGATGGTGACAATACTGTGCTGTTCTCCAACAGCACGTACATTTCACCCCTCCACACTTTTGCCAATGTGGGGTGTTATGCACAATAGAGGGTGTGTGGCAGGACTTCACCAGGGCTACAATTTCCATTCCCCAATGACAAAGGAAATGGGACACTTTTTCTTGCTTTATTCATAGCTCTTTGAGAACTTTCTATTCAACTTTTCTGTCACTTTTCGATGTGCTGATTGTCTTTTTATTGAAATGGAAGAGTTTTTTATTCTAGAAAAAAATCTTGAATTAATAATATTTTCTCTCCTTCAATATATTTCCCATGTAGTTTCAGATAAATATTTGAAATTATATAGAGACTTTAACTTTGTGAAGTCTAATTTATTATTTTTCATTGTTAATTGACTTTGTCTTAAGTATTTTTTTTCTTGTCCCATGACTGAAAAAATATGCATTCTCCTATGTTGTCTTCAAAAGGTTTTAAATCTCATTTTTACATTTAAGTCTGTGGTTCATTGTGACGTTTTTATTTTTTTATGGCATGATTTAAGGGTAAAATTTTATTTCTCTCCACATGCATATCAACATTTTCCAGCATCATTTCATAAAAAGAGCTTCCTTTACACCCATGAAATTCCCAGGACTCCTGTATTTTCAAAATCAAACAATTAGAACAGACCCTGCCCTGTTCTAATGACTGGCAAATATTATTTTGTTTTATATATATATATATATATATATAGTCTTTGAATGATACAGTGCATTTTATTCATTAAATTTCTTTCCCTCATTTTTAGTTCTAGAGTATAGAAATTGCTTTAACATACATTAGCCTTGTATTCCATTGCTTATATTATATGATCTGGTTCGAATATTAGCATTAAGTCTGGCTTCCTAACTGTAAAAACTGTTTTCTCCTTCTCTTCATTTTGACAGCATGTCTTTAAGGCTAATAATTTTTCATTTTTTAAGTGCTGGGAATGAACGCCAGGTCATCCTGTTTGCTAGGCAAGCGTTTAACTTTTAAGCAACACTATCAACCCTAAGGACATTATTTCTTCCTTATGTGTTTCACAGAATTAATGGGTGAAGCCACCAAGCCCTTAAGTTTCTTTGTAGGAAATATTTTAATTTATTTCACTGATTTGGTTTAAGCAGACTTTCATTTTATCTTGTCTTCATTTTGCTAAGCTGAGTCTTTCAAAGAATCTGTCCATTTTACCTGAGTTGAACATTTTATTCAAAAAATCATTCACAACATTTTTTTATTAATGCTTCTAGGGCTATAGTAATTTTTTCTTTTGATGCTATGGTAATATGCATTTTATTTCATTGGGCTTACTAAGGACTTGTTTATTTTACAAGTGTTCTTGCAGAACCAAATTTTGACCACAAGAATTTCCCTCTATTGTTTCTTATTTCACATTTTCCCACTCACTATTGATGCCTTATTTTCACCCACTTCAGTATTAATTTGCTCTTTTTCTACATACTCTTTAAGTGATGGCTTAGATCAAGGACTTGCAAACCTGGTTTCTAAAAAAGGCTCAATAATAAATATTTTAGACTTTGTGGACAACACAATCTCTATGGTAAAACTCAGCTCTGCCACTGTGTGCAAAAACTGCCACAGATAATGTGTGACTGTGGCTCTGTGACAATAAAATTTTATTGGCAAAAACAGGCATTAGGAAAGTTATATCTTGTGAGCTATAGGTTGCTGATTCCTATACAGATTATCACCTTTAATAAGCTCTCTATTTATATTAAATGAAAATATGCCATGAATATTTAGCCATCTTACAAAATTTGATATGTTCTCATTTTTACTATGATTCAGTTACAAGAGTTTTCTAAGGGTCCTTGTGATTTTTTTTCTTTCACCCAAGTGTTCCATCAAATTTTTCAAATTAATTCCTAATATTTGAAAATTTTCAACATACCTTTCTTATTCAGTTTTTGTTTTTATTGTTGTTGTTGTCTGGGGATTGAACCCAGAGGCACTTAGCAACTGAGCCAAATCACCATCCCTTCTTACTTTTTATTTTGAGACAGGGTCTTGCTAAGTTGCTTAGGGCCTCCCTAAATCGCTGAGGCTGGCTTTGAATCAGTTATTCTTCTGGGAATGAATGCCAAGTACTCCTGCATGCTAGGCAAGCATTTTACTATTAAGCAACACTCCCAACCTCAGCCTGCCAAGCCACTGGATTACAATCATGTGTCACTGCACCCATCTTATTCACTTGATTTATAATTTACTTTTATTACGATCAGAGAACAGATGCAATTGGAATTAAACACTTTGAACAATTTGAAGTTTACTGGGACTGGTTTCATGCTCCGATGTATATAGTATCTTGGAGAATGTTTTATGGGCACTTCTGTGTTCAGTTATTGGATACAATCTTGTATATTTAAATTTAAATTACTGACATTGTTCCATTTAACTATATTTTTATTTTTTATATTTGTATAAATTCTCTTAAGATTGTTGAAATCCCCAAGCAGATATATAGGTTTCTCAAATTTCCTTTAGTTCTGCTATTTTTGCTTCATCTACTTTGAAGTTCTATTTTTAGGTACATGTCCACTTAGGGTTTTTACATCAATAAATTTACCATGTTGTTGTATGGTGATAGTGAATAATAATAATATTAATAATAATAATAATAATAATAATAGGAGTAGGAGAAGGAGGAGGAAGAGGGGGAGGAAAGATAATGTTGAATTTTGGGGCAATGCTCTTTCTTTCAAAGTCTATATTATCTGATATTTACCTAGTCACACTGGAAAACTTATTTGTGTTGAATATTATATCTTATCCCAAACTTTTATTTTTTGTTTCTTCACATTTAAAGTATGTCTCTTCAGGGCTGGGGCTGTAGCTCAGTGGTCAAGCACTTGCCTACTGTGTGTGAAGCACTGGGTTTGATCCTCAGCACAACATAAAAATAAATAAAGATACTGTGTGTTCATCTACAAGTAAATAAATATTTTTTAAAAAATTAAGAAAAAAAGTATGCATCTTCAAACCCACATATGCACAGTTATCACATAGTAAACACAGGTGCCTTAAACATGCATTGGAGAAAAGATAAGACTCTTCAACAAATGGTGTTAGGAAAACTGGAAATCGTTATGTAGTAAAATGAAATTAAACCCCCTACCTCTTACCTTGCACAAAACTCAACTGAAGGAGTATCAAGGACCTAGCCATTAGACCAGAGAGCCTGTGCCTACTAGAAAAAAAATGTATGCCTAACTCATTATCATGGCAGCCTGGGAATTTCCTCAACACGACTACTAAAGCACAAGTAGAAAAATAAAAAATCAATAAATGGGATTGTATCAAAATAAAAACTTCTTCACAGCAAAGGAAAAAATCAAGAATGTTAAGAGAGAGCCTAAGAATGGGAAAAATCTTTGTCACCTACACCTCAGATAGAACATTAATCGCCAAATATACAAAGAATTCCAAAAACTTAACACTAAAAACCAAATAACCCAATCAATAAATGGGCAAAAAAACTGAAGAGGCACTTCACAGAAAAAACATAAAAGCTCAACAAATATATAAAAAAATGTTCAACATCACTAGCAAGTAGAGAAATTCAAAATTAAAACTACCCTGAGATTCTACCTCACTCTAGTCAGAATGTCAGTTATCAAGAAATCAAGAAACAATATATGTTGGAGAGGATATGGGGGGAAAGGTACAGTCATACAGTGCTGGTGGAACTGAAAATTGGTGCAACCACTCTGGAAAGCACTATGGAGACTGAAAATTAGGAGTGGAACCACCATTTGACTCTGTTATTCTACTCATCAGTATATAACCAAAGGACTTAAATTAGCATAGTACAGTGAGGTAGCCTCATTAATGTTTATAGCAGCTAAATTCACAATAGCTAAGCTATGGAACCAACCTAAGTACTCTTCAACAGGTGAATGGATACATAAAATGTGATATATATAATGAAATATTACTCAACCATTAAAAAGAGTGAAATTATGGCATTTTCCCATAAATGGATGAAGCCAGAGATTCTCATTCTAAGTGAAATAAGGCAATCCAAAAAAACCAAAGGCCAAATATTCTCCCTGATGTGTTGATGCTAACACAATAAGGCCTGGGGTAATAAAAGTTTATTGGATTAGACAAAGGGGAACGACCAGGAGGGAGGAGGAATGGGATTAGGAAAGATACTAGAATGAATTAGACATCACATTCCTATGTTTGTATATGAATACGTGACCAGTGAAACTCCACATCATGTACAACCACAGAATGTGATCCTATTCAGGATAAGTGATATTCATATATGCATAATATGTCAAAATATACTCTACTTTCATGTATATCTAAAAAGAACAAATTTTAAAAATAAAGTATGTCTCTTATTAACTTCATATGGCTGACTCTTCCTGTTAGTCCTGACATGCTGATAGAATGGGGCCTCAGTCTAACAACTTTTCATTTGATTTTTAGTTGTTAATCCCTTCTTTTTCCATTTTTCCCTTCTGACCTACAATTCTTCATATTAATGAAGTATTATTCAGCATTCCAATTTTTCTTTTATATGACCTTATTCAATATACCTTGTTGCAATTTTAGTCTTATTCTCCATGACTATTTATCACCTTAAAACACAGAAATAGAACACTTCATGGATAATTAAAAACTCCTCAGAGTGCACCTTCAATTAATCCTCCTTGTGTTATTCATATCACTTATTTTGCAGGGAGATATCATGTGCTGATATACATAGCATAAATGCATATCTTCTCCATTTTTAACTGCTTTTAAAATTAATTGTATAAAGCCACATGAATGTTCTGCATAGTGGGCCAGTTGCATATTTAAGTGCAGCAGACTTGACAAAGATGCCACACTGTCAACACCATGGACTCACAGTAAAATCTGATGCCAAGCAGGATACTAATAGGCAGTTCAGGACCCCAGAGACACTCACCTGCAGACTACCCTTGCTCTGAAGTGGCACCAAACTTCTTGGAAATGTTGCCTTCTTAAGTTCTGTTCCCTATGAAGAAGAGTTTGGCCCAGAGAATGTGTATGCTGACCAGCCCTTCTCCGTGCTTAAATCTACTGCCCTTGGCATGATGGGACAAGTGTTTCTTAAATTCCTGTTTAACTGTAGAGTACTGCTCATAATATGGCTGGGTGAGAAGTGCTGTAGAACCTAAGAATATCACAGTGAGATGAGGAGCATGGGCGGAGATCATGTTCACACCTAAGACAGCCAATCTCACATGTCTTGGAGGGTATTTTCAAAAGCTGAATGAATCTTCACAAGGTGTGTCCTCTGTACAGACTCCAGTTCAGGCAACTTTCAATAAAGGGCAGGAGTGCGGGAGGGCAGGTATATCTTCCCTGGGTGCATTGTATGGAGCCCGGAGGCAAAAGGTACAGAAGTATTTTAGTTGTCCTTGAGTTAAATGTAACACACCTTGAGATTATGAGTCTGAACTCAAATATTGTGCCTACATGAGTTTTCCTGCAGCTCCAGTTTTAATATCTAGAACTGACTCCTTGTGTGGCAGGGACACATTTGAGTAAGGATTTTTCTGTCATTAAAATGTAACTTTGTAGGCTTTATGGAAATATGGACTTGGCCTTCTCCAAGAACTAAATTTTCTTCTATCAGCTATAGATACTCAGGGCAACTCAGGAATGTGAATGATGAACATGACTTGGACTCAACAAGTTACTAAGACTTTCCCTGGAGATCAAGGACAGCCTGTTTCTCCTGGAATCTTTCCCTCATACTTTAATAAGTTATTATTTTTTCTAATTATCAGGATCTCAGACAACAGAAGTCAATGGCAATGACAGCTATGACAATGAAGTCATGGCCACCTCCAAGACAATGTAGTTATGGCTGCCTCCATGCATGACCTGAGATTTTCTCAGTGTCTTCCTTTGAATGTTTTTTGGAAGAGATCATTTCCTGGAACCTACCAATTAACTGTCTTACTATAACAAGAAATCATCCAACATGTTTTACTTCTTTTTTAAAAAAATATTTGAAAGTGCCTGTACAGGTATGTTAGATACACTGTGGAACATACACAACAGGTTGTACTGAAAGTCATCAGTGTTATAATAGACAAATACATTATACAACCAAGAGTCAGACAAGAACAGTGTGATATCAACATGCTCTTTTCATAATATGTGGTGTTAAGAATCAATTTGAAAAGGGACAATACTCTTTTTTTTCCAAATGCCAGAAAAAAATTATTAATTCTATTTGCTGCCTTGAAACCATGAAAACTGTGCAGTTTACTGGGCCCAGTGTGTTTGGCCACTCACTATGGTCTATACCCAAGGGTCCAACTTTGCAAGAGGCATCTGAGGCTGGGCCTTAAAAAGGGAACACGGGTTTAAATCTCTAGATAACATCATGCTCTCTAGACATCTATCAGAGATAAGTAGCATTTTAAAATGATTTGCCATAGAAAAAATGTGACTGCCTTTCATTAGCGAGGCCCTGCAGGGTGCTTGCTGCTCACTGTGTGGGTGTGGCTGCCTCTCACTGTGTCTCATTTCTTTTTGTCTGAACTTGAGCATTTCTTTCCTTAGTTCTCGACTCTCAACTCTTGCCTTAAACAATTTTGATGATTGCTTAAACCAATAACGATGTGTGAAGAAGACCTAGAACATCTACTGTAATTAACCTTGGATGATGAGTTTATTCTCAGAATCCCATCTGAACTCTGATTTGTCACCTTTGCTGTAAAAGTTCAAAGCAAGTCTCTAGAATAGTACAGAAAAGAAAGGAAACCACTGTATCTATGCTAAGAGGAGAGACATCTGCCAGTCCTGGCATCTTCTGGTGTCTGAACTGGTGGCTGGATGTGGAAGGTCTCATGCACATTTCCATATGTGTCCCATGGAGACTGGCAATATAGATGCTGAATACAGGAGTGGTGTGCTTCTTGGTAGCAAACCATGTTTATGGAATGGGAATGCTTCTACCATTCAGGAATATTCACGCTCAAAATGGAGACCCTAAGTGATTGTTTTGTATTTATTTATATTTTTATTTTTTTTATTGGTTGTTCAAAACATTACAAAGCTCTTGACATATCAAATTTCATACATTAGATTCAAGTGGGTTATGAACTCCCATTTTTACCCCAAATACAAATTGCAGAATCACATCAGTTACACATCCACATTTTTACATAATGCCATATTAGTAACTGTTTTATTCTGCTACCTTTCCTATCCTCTACTATCCTCCTCCCCTCCCCTTCCATCTTCTCTCTCAACCCCATCTACTGTAATTCATTTCTCTCCTTGTTTATTTTCCCATTCCCATAACAACCTCTTATATGTAATTTTGTATAACAATGAGGGTCTCCCTCCATTTCCATGCAATTTCCATTTTCTCACCCTTTCCATGCCACCTCATGTCTCTATCTAATGTGAATCTTTTCCTCCTGCTCATCCTCCCTGCTCTGTTCTTAGTTGCTGTCATTATATCAAAGAAGACATTTGGCATTTATTATTTTGGAATTGGCTAGCTTCACTTAGCATAATCTGCTCTAGTGCCATCCATTTCCCTGCAATTCCCACGATTTTGTCATTTTTTAATGCTGCGTAATACTCGATGGTGTATAAATGCCACATTTTTATCCATTCATCTATTGAAGGGCATTTGGGTTGGTTCCACAGTCTAGCTATTTTGAATTGTGCTGCTACGAAAATCAATGTGGCAGCATCCCGGTAGTACGCTCTTTTAAGGTCTTCAAGGAATAGTCTGAGAAGGGCAATAGTTGGGTCAAATGGTGGTTCCATTCCCAGTGTTCCCAGGAATCTCCATACTGCTTTCCAAATTGGCTGCACCAATTTGCAGTCACACCAGCAATGTACAAGAGTACCCTTTTCCCCACATCCTTGCCAGCACTTGTTGTTTGACTTCAGAATGGCTGCCAATCTTACTGGAGTGAGATGGTATCTTAGGGTGGTTTTGATTTGCATTTCTCTGACTGCTAGAGATGGTGAGCATTTTTTCATGTACTTGTTGATTGATTGTATGTCCTCCTCTGAGAAGTGACTGTTCAGGTCCTTGGCCCAATTGTTGATTGGGTTATTTGTTATCTTATTGTCTAATTTTTTGAGTTCTTTGTATACTCTGGATACTAGGGGTCTATTTGAAGTGTGAGGAGTAAAAATTTGTTCCCATGATGTAGGCTCCCTATTTACCTCTCATATTGTTTCTCTTGCTGAGAAAAAAACTTTTTAGTTTAAGTAAGTCCCATTTGTTGGTTCTAGTTATTATCTCTTGTGCTATGGATGTCCTATTAAGGAATTTGGAGCCCAACCCGACAATATGTAGATCAGAGCCAACTTTTTCTTCTATCAGATGCAGAGTCTCTGATTTTATATCAAACTGCTTGATCCATTTTGAGTTAACTTTTGTGCATGGCGAGAGGAGGGGATTCAGTTTCATTTTGTTGCATATGGATTTCCGGTTTTCCCAAAACCATTTGTTGAAGATGCTATCCTTCCTCCATAGCATGCTTTTAGCCCCTTTATCAAATATAAGATAGTTGTAACTTTGTGGATTAGTCTCTGTGTCCTCAATTCTGTACCATTGGTCCACCCGCCTGTTTTGGGACCAGTACCATGCAGTTTTTGTTACTATTGCTATGTAATATTGTTTGAAATCTGGTACCACTATACCGCCTGATTCACACTTCCTGCTTAGATTTGTTTTTGCTATTCTGGGTCTTTCATTTTTCCATATGAATTTCATGATTGCTTTATCTATTTCTACAAAAATGCCATTTGGATTTTGATTGGCATTGCATTAAACCTATAGAGAACTTTTGGTAATATCGCCATTTTGATGATGTTAATTCTGCCTATGCATGAACAGGGTATATTTTTCCACCTTCTAAGATCTTCTTCTACTTCACTCTGTAGGGTTCTGTAGTTTTCATTGTATAAATCTTTCACCTCTTTTGTTAGGTTAATTCCCAAGTATTTTATTTTATTTTTTTGAGGATATTGTGAATGGAGTGTTTTTTCTCATTTCTGTTTTAGAAGTTTTGTTGCTTATATACAGAAATGCCTTTGATTTATGCGTGTTGATTTTATATTCTGCCACTTTACTAAATTCACTTATTAGTTCTAGTAGTTTTTTTGTAGACCTTTTTGGGTCTTCTAGGTATAGAATCATGTCGTCAGCAAATAGTGATAATTTAAGTTCTTCTTTTCCTATTTTTATGCCTTTAATTTCTTTCATCTGTCTAATTGTTCTCGCCAGAGGTTCAAGAATTATATTGAATCGAAGTGGTGATAGAGGGCATCCCTGTCTGTTCCAGATTTTAGAGGGAATGCCTTCAATTTTTCTCCATTCAGAATGATGCTAGCCTGAGGCTTAGCATAGATAGCTTTTAAAATGTTGAGGTAAGTTCCTGTTATCTCTAGTTTTTCTAATGTTTTGAACATAAAGGGATGCTGTACTTTGTCGAATGCTTTTTCTGCATCTATCGAGATGATCATAAGGTTCTTATCTTTAAGTCTATTAATGTGGTGAGTGACATTTATTGATTTCCATATATTGAACCATCCTTGCATCCCAGGGATGAATCCTACTTGATCGTGATGCACAATTTTTTTGATGTGTTTTTGTATCCGATTTCCCAGAATTTTTTTGAGGATTTTTGCATCTAGGTTCATTAGAGATATTGGTCTGTAGTTTTCTTTCGTTGGGGTGTCTTTGTCTGTTTTTGGAATCAGGGTGATGTTGGCCTCATAGAATGAATTTGGAAGAGCTCCCTCTTTTTCTATTTCCTGAAATAACTTGAAAAGTATTGGTTTTTATTCTTCTTTAAAGGTTTTGTAAAACTCTGCTGTATACCCATCCGGTCCTGGGCTTTTCTTTGTTGGTAGTCTTTTGATTGCTTCTTCTATTTCATCCATTGATATTGGTCTGTTCAACTTGTGTATATCCTCCTGACTCAGTCTGGGCAAATCATATGACTTAAGAAATTTATCGATGTCTTCACTATCTTGTATTTTATTGAAATATAAGTTTTCATAATAATTTCTAATTGTCTTCTGTATTTCTGTAGCATCTGTTATGATATTGCCTTTTTTATCCCGTATGTTAGTAATTTGATTTCTCTCTCTTCTTCTCTTCGTTAGCATGTATAGGGGTCTGTGGATCTTATTTATTTTTTTGAAGAACCAACTTTTAGTTTTGTTAATTTTTTCAATAGTTTATTTTGTTTCAATTTCGTTGATTTCTGCTCTGATTTTAATTATTTCTTGCCTTCTGCTACATTTGCTGTTCTTTTGCTCTTTCTTTTCTAGGGCTTTGAGATGAAGTGTTAGCTCATTAATTTTTTGTTTTTTTCTTTTTTTGAGGAATGACCTCCAGGCAATGAATTTCTCTCTTAAAACTGCTTTCATTGTGTCCCATAGATTCTGATATGTTGTATCTGTTTTTTCATTTATCTCTAAGAATTTTTGATTTCCTCCTTTATGTCTTCTGTAATCCATTGATCATTCAGTAACATATTGCTCATTTTTCATGTGATATAGGATTTTTCCTTCCTTGCTTTCATCATTGATTTCCAATTTTATTCCATTATTTTCAGATAAAATTCATGGTATTATCTCCACCCCTTTATATTTACTGAGGGTTGCTCTATGGAATAATATATGGTCTATTTTTGAGAAGGATCCATGTGCTGCTGAGATAAAAGTATATCCACTTGAAGATGGATGATATATTCTATATATGTCAGTTAAGTCTAGGATATTGATTGTGATATTGAGTTCTATAGTTTCTTTTTTCAACTTTTGTTTGGAGGATCTGTCCAATGGTGAGAGAGGTGTGTTGAAGTATTCCATTAGTATTGTTTTGTGGTCTATTTGATTCTTGAACTTGAGGAGAATTTGTTTTATGAATGTCACAACACCATTATTTGGTGCATAAGTATTGATAATTGTTATGTCTTGTTGGTGAATGGTTCCTTTTAACAGTATATAATGTTCCTCCTTATCCTTTTTGATTAACTTAGTCTTGAAGTTGATTTTATTTAATATGAGGATGGTCAGCCCTGCTTGCTTACAGGGACTGTGTGCGTGGTATATTTTTCCCCAACCTTTCACCTTCAGCCTGTGTATGTCTGTTCCAATCAGATGTGTCTCCTGGAGGCAGCATATTGTTGGATTTGTTTTTTTAATCCATGTTACCATCCTATGTTGTTTTATTGGAGAGTTAAAGCCATTAACGTTTAGAGTTACTATTGATATATGGTTTGTACTTCCTGCCATGTTTGATTATTTATCTTTTTTTTCCTAATTAATTTTTTTCTCCAAGATTAGTTTTTCCCCCATCCTCTGTCTTTACCGAGGCACTTCCCATTGATGGTTTTGGTTATTGTTTTTCATTTCTTCCTCATGTAGTGTTTTGCTCAAGATGCTTTGCATTGCTGGTTTTCTGGCTGCAAATTCTTTTAGCATTTGTTTATCATGAAAGATTTTTATTTCATTGTCGTACCTGAAGCTTAATTTTGCTGGATACAGAATTCTTGGTTGACATCCATTGTCTTTCAGTGTTTGAAATACATTGTTCCAGGATCTTCTCGCTTTCAGCGTCTGTGATGAAAAATTTGTTGTTAACGTTATTGGTTTATCCATGAATGTAATCTGCCTCCTTTCTCTTGTAGCTTTTAATAATTTCTCTTTGTTTTGTATATTGGATATCTTCATAACAATGTGTCTTGGTGTTGGTCTACTGTGATTTTGTGTGCTCGGTGTCCTGTATGCATCTTCAATTTGTATATTCGTTTCCTCTTTTATTTCTGGAAAGTTTTCTGTAATTATTTCATTCAGCAGGATACTCATTCCCTTGTTTTGAATCTCTATATCTTCCTGTATCCCGATGACTCTTTAGTTTGTTTTTTTTATGTTATCCCATATGTCTTCGATGTTTTTCTCGTGATTTTTTACCAGCCTTTTTGAGTTGGCTAGACTTTTTTCAAGATGATATATTTTGTCTTCATTATCTGACTTTCTGGCTTCTACTTCCTCCACTCTGTTAGTGATACTCTCATTTGAGTTTTTAATTAGGTTTATAGTTTTCTTCATTTCTAGAATTATTGTTTGATTTTTTTATAATCTCTATCTCCTGATAAAGATGCTTAACTTCTTCTTTTATCTGCTTATGTAATTCATTCTCAATGTGTTCTTTCACTGTTTGAATTTCCTCTCTCATATCCTCCTTAAGGTTCCATTCCATCTGTCTAAGGTATTCCTTGAGTTCTTTATATGACCATTCTCCTGATGACTCTAGGTCCTCCTGAATTTTTAGGTTGTCCTGTATTGTTTGTACTCCTTTTCTTCCTTGCTTTTTTGTGCTGCTCATGTTACTTCTTGTTCTGTTTGACTGCTGAGTTACTGCTTACTCCTATAAATTTATTTGATGCTTGGGAGGAAAGGTATTTGAAATGAAGGGAATAAGTCACTGTCACCACTGGTTTCAATGAAGTTATCTCATCCGCTGCATTCTGGTGATGTCAGTTCTCTGCCATAGTGGTATCCCATGCAAATGGTGACAGTTCATTCCCTTTGCCGGGTGACCAATGCAATGGTTGGGTCCTGATTGTCTCTCCCAAGCCCCATTTCAATCCTGTGGCCACTGCCAATGAAGGCTCGGTTGGCTTTAACCTCCATAGCATTAGAAGGGCCAACCAGTTGTTTCAGCGAGATCCTTTAGTGCTGAGTCACAGCAGTTTGTTTGCACCAGAGTCAGTGCAGCCACCAGGAATTACGCTCGTCAATCCCCCAGCTGCGGAACAAAATCCGGGGCAGGGCAGCATCCAGGCTCTGCACAGGATCACGCTCTTGGGTCGGCCTGCAAGGATCAAGGGACTAGCATCCTGCCTGTACCGGCCTTTCCCACTCCTGTCCTGACTGCTGCCCCTGTCCTGGCCGCTGCCTCGTTGGTGCGACCCTAAGTGATTGTGATGAGGAGAAAAGACATATTCTCTAAGGAAGCATCTCTGAGTGAAGTTAATACAATGTATGTTATTTAATTCAGTGAGTCACATTCCTACAGGAGGGGTAACAGTAAAGAAGCAAATAATTTCAGCTCAAATGGAAAATAGAAGACCCCATGTGCTCTTTTGATAGAAGAAAGTGAAAAAAAGAGAAAGGCCAAAAGTGACTTTAGAGATCCTAAAGAAGTGATGTGGCCCTCCACCTCCACAGACTCTGCATCCACTGATTCAACCCAGATCAAGCTATTCAGAAAAAAAAAATCACATCAGTACTAAACATGAACAGACATATTCCTGGTAATTATTCCCTAAACAGTACAATATAACAACTATTTACATAGCATTGACATTGTATTAGGTATCATATGTATTCTAGAAATTGTTTCAACTCTACAGGAAGGTTGTGTGGGTTCCCTGGAAGTACCACACCTTTTCAAATAAAGAAATTGAGCATCCTCAAATGTTTGTACCTGGAATCAAATTTCCACAGATATGAAGAAGGGACCATAACATTTTCAAACAGATAAAAAAAATCCTCATTAAAAAGACCCCAAATTCTAAAGCAACTTTTAACTCTAAAAGTGCATCATTGAAGAAGGCAGTGGAAATATATGAGAATGCCATCTGCCTTCGCAGTTTCTGTAGCATCTTAAAGAAATTTCAGTGTTTAGCACATAATGACAATGTTTATCTGAGCAACTGAGTAAGATGAGCAATTAAAGCCAAAGAAATTTTGATAATGTTTCATAGAAAATAAAGATTGTCCAGCATTGAGTTGATAACATAATTGCTTCCTTAAGCTGGGAAGACAATTTCCCTAAATAAACTGGAAGCATTTTTTTCACCTGGAAATTGATGGTTTCTTGCTTTTTTGAACCATGGAAAGGTCTGTAAACTCTGTAACCCAGGTTAGATGTCTGCATTTTTATACTTTTAGAAATTTCTAAAAGCAAACACCAAAAACACTCCATTACATGTCCAAATTGTATAAAGTCATAAAAAACTTACAAGTATCAAGGACTTAAATATAAAAAATATAGTCTTTGCATTTTGTGCTCACATGCACAAAAAAATAAATACAAAGTGATACACTGGTGTGTCATATATCTCATTCAAACTCTTTTTTATTCCTTCCCTTTTTTAGATAGATTTTACTAAACTATAAACAGACACAGAGATATAGGACAAAATATATGAGTTCTGTGGCTCAGTCCTCGCATTTTTCAAGGAGAAGAGGCTGAGAAATCTGTTAGTGAGTAACAATTACCTAAAAACTGAGAATTAATGTTGATGGGGGTGGATTTGTACACTTCAGAGAGAATCTTAACTGCCAAATGAGCCCAAAATTTAAAAGTAAGAAAGCCTGAAACCACACATCCTGGATTTCACAAGCCAGCTTTGATCTATAGGGCCTGGTGAAAAAACAGGTGACAGGATACATTAATGACATGCCAAGTTACTGCCTGAGACACTCACATGCATTCTGAGAGCAAAGAGTGGTATTTGACAAAGTGCCAAAGTTAATGTTGGCATTTTCAAGAAATTCATTTGCAGCCTTAGGTACTTGGCCAACACACCCACTAGTCCTTCAAATGAACCATGTACATCACATTTGAAGCAGAGGCTCCAGCTGTCCTCTGTCTCATTTGCATCTCTAGAGCTTGCCATATGTATCCTCAGCACCCAGGCTCAAGCCCATGCAAAGCCACTGCCCAAATGCACACACAAAACCAAGTCAAGGAACAGAGAAAGCCAGAGTGTGGTCAGTTATCACACTACCAAACACCCACTGAACCTTGCACTCCAGCACTGGATTTCAAGGTGATCTGATCCTCAAAAGAGGCATGAGTAATGAGTCCTCTTTGTAATAAATCTGGAAAGTTTCCCCAGCCTGTTAGGAAAACAAGTGAGAAAATTTTTAAACCTCAAAGCCATCTTTAAATTTTAGGGAACGTTTTCTTCTGGTGTCCATTTTTTACTGCATCAAGGATGTTACAATCCCTGACTGAAAAGAAAAGAAATATATATATACACACACACACACACACACACATACATACACATACATTTAAATGCTGCAGTTTTGCATATATATATATATATATATATATATATATATATATATATATATATATATATTCATACAGATGCTGAAATTAGAAAGGGAACATGTAGATAAAAATGAAACAATTGAAGAATTTTTAAATTTTTATTTTAATGGTCAAAACAAAGAATTACCCTGTGGTTAGAATATACTTTTATGCTGTAAAAGTGAAGTCACTTTATTTCTGAAATATTTCCAGGGGAGAAAAAAGGAAAAATCCAAAAGTTATGAAGAGTAAAATCAACATATTTCAGCAGGTTTCATCAACCTTGCCAACAAGAGGCACATCTTTTCCAGGCTAGAATTCCTAACTCAGCACATTTCACAATGTAAGTTCCTAATGTTTTTCCCATCATCAGTTGAGATATTTTTCAGTTGGAGGTCTGCACATTTAAATGCTGAAGTTTTGCATGCTTTTATTTTAAAATGTGTTTATTTCAATACATCTCTTATAATTTCCGTGTAATATGTATAGTACATACAAAAATGCCTGATATTCACATTTCAGCATAACTTTTCCACAATCCACCCTGTCCCTTTACGTACAGGTGATGTGCACTACAGAACACATATGTAATTTTAATTGAGAAGAAGGTATATAAAGGTTATAAAGCATCTTTGGTGTCATTTACAGAAAATGGAGAATTAAGATAGTTTTTAAGATGTTTAGAGCATAAAACCCAATGGTTCCAGTGGCATGAAGGGTTCAGGTGAAGCCAACCTCAGTGGTCACTGCTAGTGGATTGAGTGGGACTTTGCTGTCAAAGCTTTTACTAAGTCTCAATTTGCCAATTTTGAAAAGACCCCTTTCTAAGAAAACTGATCAATGTAAGCCAAGGTGGATTTTTTAAACTTAAAAATCAGCAAGTACATATCTACAGATATGGAAATGAGACAGAAAAAAACAATCCATGTTCTCACTGCATTCATGTGCATAAATCAAAACTTTATGCATAGATATGGAGGATTATTGCATGCTGTGAATACCCTGGCCAATGCACAAAACAGTTCTAAAGGTGATGTTCCTTTTCTCAATACACACAGTATTCTGGGTTTTGCTAGATCTTTTTCTCCCTCTTCCTGCTAACTCAAATGCAGCACACCTATTTGTAAGAGTAGCCTTTTTGTTATGGCAGGTGCTTCTTTATCCCTGTACTCTGGCCTTGAAAGAGGAACACCAGGACCTGGAGATAGTGGCTGAACATCTCCAACTGCATCAAGCCACACAGTCCTCAGCTTCTGTCTCAAGCTCCCTCTCTATGATCAGTGTTTACAACCTGCAGCCCTCTCCAAAAACCTGCTTATTTTTCCCTCAAAAGGGTCTGAGCATGCCATTCTTTGGGAAAAATAAAGGGACTTGAAAACCCTTGTGTAGTTCAGATCATTTATCAAGCCCCAGGATTTGGTTATCTCAACCATGAAAACCCAGAGAAGGAATACAGGTGAATGCATGGTGCCTGGAATCTGGAGTTCAAGACTAGTTTGTGTTGTTGCCCTATTTGAATATAGGTATCTTGGGGTGTAGTGCTGAATAGCTATGGTTGACTAGCTGGAAAACAATGTAATTGAAACCATGGTTTATACACTGAAGTAAATAAGACCATGAAATACTTCAATGAATGGTGACCATGTCACATATGGAAACAACTGACAGTCACTCAGAAATCCAACTAAATTGTCTCAAGTTGGCTCTTCAGCATTTTCACACACACACACACACACACACACACACACACACACAATGTTATGTGGTCAAAGGGATCCTTTTCTGGGGATGGGGTTGTGGCTCAGTAGTATAGCTCAGTAGTATAGCTCCTAGCATGTGTGAGGCACTGGGTTTGATTCTCAGCACCGTGTATAAACAAACAAATAAATAAACATCAATCAATAACAATTTTTTTTTTAAAAAGGGACCCTTTCCTCATGACCTTTCATTTGACTTCCTCCATGTTGAATTGACTGAGCTCTACTATGAAGGAGCACAGGTCACTGTGTAGAGGCTGATTCATGCTGGGTATGTCTGTGCTGTCCACTAGAAACATCTTCAAAATCATGGTTAGCTTCTACCTCCACCAAGGAAAAACTGGCACATCCCAATAATCCCCGTTTGCTCTCTGATCCTGTCCCATGTTCCCACCTCAGGAAAGGCTCTGATTTGAATGTTCCTGTACTGATGCTCTCATGACAATGACAATTCCTCCCAAACTACACACCCACCAAAGTGTCACTGTGCCAGTGGTTGGCAGGCAGCCTGCTGAGTGCAACAATCACCTTCAGTTCACACTCCTCTCTTTCAGAATGGACCTCCATTATTTCTTTGAAGTTGAAGCTTCAAAGACAGATATAACTGAAAATGTTTCCTAGAAGGAGCCAGACTTCCTGGATAGCTTGGCTGTGTGTCCATCAGGCATGAATTGTCTTCTCTCCTCACAGTTGTTCTCTGATACCTTCCCACTAAGCCCTTTGAAAGATCACTGGCTAACCAGGGAGCTCTTCCTAAAAGGTACCAGTTGTCCTGCAAACTCCTTTTGCAGCTAAGGCCTGGGTATTCTGCTTCATTCTCCAGTTAAGCTGAAGCTCTTTGAAGTCCCTTTATTCATCTCCTAAGCTCCATTTTAAATACTTAGAAAACCAACCCAATACTAGCCTATGAGATGAAGACTACATCACCTGTAATTTCAGCCTTGTCTGTGGCATGCAAGAAATACAGGAGAAATTTTTTGGCTGTTGCTTCATGGGTAGAAGAGTCTGGGTTCCTATGCATGGGAGTCTAAAATACAAGATCAATTGGATAAAAACAATTCTCTTTTGTATAGTCTGGCCATCAGCCATTGGAAGTAAAGGTACTGCTTCAGGTGACTTGTTAAAGGTTTCTCCTACTTTGGTCCTTTCAAATTCCATTTCTAAGGGATGCAAATGGCTCAGTTAACTAATAATGAGATTAGTCCAGTGTCTGCTTTTCTAACCATAGCATCCTAATAAATTAAAATGTCACATTTTGCTAACCTGAAATCTTACTTTGCTTGAGATGATAATTCATGATTTTTTTAATTATTTTTATTTAAAAATTATACAAGAATCACTTTTTCTCTCTTAGCACTTTAATTTTTCAATAGCTATAGTTTGTTCTAATAGTTGCTACTTGGGCTCTGTAATAGTCATTTATTTTTGAGAATTCTGCTTTTCCTACAAATACACACCTGTGAAGACAGTTATTGCATGAATAAGTATTTATAACTTGAAACATCATCTAATTTTATTTTTTTTTATCTGATGAAATGGAAAGTTTAATTGGAAGGTAATTCTTGGGTGCTTTCCCTTCTGCAAGCATGGTAGATCAATTTTACCTTTAGATTCAGTTTGAATGGAAGATTTTGTTGACTACAAAAAAAAACCCCTGCATGGTCACTGTTCACTGGGGGCTTTCTGCCCTCAACAGTGCACTCCAGGAGCTCCCCAGGATTCTCAGCAAAAATAGGACAAATATAAATGTGTGTGTTCTAGTGTTCTAAACTTCACAAAGAAAACTATAAAGAGGGGACTGGGGCTGGGTCTCAACAGTAGCACACTTGCTTAGCATGTGTGAGGCACTGGGTTCAATTCTCAGCAGAGCATATAAATAAATAAAATAAAGGTTTATCATCAACAACAAAAAAGTCTAAAAGAAAAGGAAACTATCAAATATGACCCTCCCTCCCTCAATGTATATTAACATTTTAAGTAAAGCTCCTGTCCAAGTCTTACACAAGAAAGATCAACAGCTACAGCTAAAAAAAAAGTGAAAATACTCTTCTTAAATGCTGTCAATAAAGAGAAATGTGCAAAACTTGAAAAACCTAATATCCTGCATGGACACCCAGGAAATGGCATGTCGTGGCAAATCCCAGGGAATTAAATTCATGTGTAAATCAGACAGATTTCAAAGAAAAGACTGAATTTTTTTTCTCTTCATGGTTTAAAAAAATTCCAGAGGTCAAAGGAACAACTGTGGAAATATATATAAAAAAATACTGAGCAGCACTCCTAACAAGTAAGGAAAGCTACATTCAGTCCCCTCTCATGTGTGTCCAAACCCAGGCCATGGCCTGTACCTGTCCACTGTGCTTTAAAAGGTATAGGAAAAAGTATATCACCATCCAAATATCTCCTCACTACACACAGCCATTTACCATGACATGACAAACAATGTCTGTGGGGTCAGGTTTACTATCTGCACTGATCTGGTACCAGGCTGTAAGCAAAACTGTTGTGTCAGAATTTTTCCATCCTTACATGTAGCTGTTTCAGAAGAATTTTCTGCTTGAAACCCAGCTGCCATAGCCCTCCAGACCCCTGAAATATGCTTAGAAAGTGCTCCCTCCAGAAGTCCAGGGACTTAACTTTCTGAAGTCACCCTATTGCTGATCAGACTCATAGCTCCACCGTTTAGAAAACAGAAGGTATAAAGTTTAATACAACATAAGAAAGGGTTTCTTTCTGGTCTTACAGCCTTTCCTATAGTCTCTAAAGTCCTGCAAGTCTCCCAGCCACATGTCCAGGCAGATACACTAGATGATATCTTCACTGTCAAACAGGATGGAGTTGGTGTATGGCTCCTGTCCCCTGGGAGGTTGGTGGTATAGTAAGTAAACTTGATCCTCTTCCTCTTTGGGATGGAGAAGTTTATATGTTCATTTTTTATCTCTTTCTCATAGACATAGACAGAAGGTCTGAGCAACTGACTGGAAGAGCTTCTAGGAACCTCTGTTCAGCAAGAAGTCACTCTCCTCAAGGTGCAGCCCCATGTCTATCATGGTCGTGCACTCCTCCAAGGGAAGCATGATGTCCTCTGTGTTCTCCAAAAGCTCCACCTCATTTCCAAGCCAGACCCAGTCTGGAAATGAGGGATATTGCCCTGCTCACTCACTCCAAGACTTTGTGCCTGTACTTTTGGGCAAATGCCACACAGTTCATCAAAAAGACCAGAATGGCCAGGCAGAAGACACAGATCAGGGTGTACATGCCAGTCTGATCTCCAAGTCCATCAAGCCCCTGGAGGTCAATGTAAGGTCACTAGTGTTATTGGATTCTGGAAACTTCCCCTGAGTGGGGAAGATGGTGAAGCCATCTGCACCTGTACTCTGGAGCAGCTTCTTGTCCTTCCTCTCCTCAGGCAATGTTTGGGTTGTGCTCCTGTAGGTCCTGTCCTCTGGGACAGCAGGGCTTCCACCCTGGAGCCACTCCTGCACTGCCTTTGTTAAGCAAGATGAAGAGACTACACTCGAATTGTCATCTAAGAATCCAGCAGACAGCAAAGTAGACAGACAGAGCAGGGACAGGAATGCCTGCTACTGACAGGTGTTAAGCAAGCACTTATTATGTGCTCAGGGCTGAAAAAGCACCAGAAACACAGATCTCACACACACTCCCAATGACTCACTCACTCTGTTTTAGCAGGAGTCTGAGGCTCAGAGATGTCAATAGATTTATGTGAAGGGCCCCAGAGGCACCGGTGAGAATGGCTATCCAGATCTTTGACTGTCACATCCTGGATATTAGGCAGGGCACCCCCACCCTCTCACATCCCCTGCTTAGGGAAGTGGGTATGTAGTTTTGGGGAGACAGTGTAGCTGCCCTGGGGGCCCACAGGCAAGAACAGGCAAGCCACAGGCAGGGGGGATTTGTTGGGAGTGGTGAAAACCAGTAAGCAGGTGAAAGATGGTATGGAAATTAAAACAGATGATCCAGTCCTAGATGGTTGGAGGACTTCCTGAGGGAGATATGAACTGTGCAGGGAGGGAAAGAGCAACCAAGTGGAGCTTGAGGGACAAGGAAGCAGCAGGCCTCCCAGGGCAAGGGCTGGCCCTGAACTGGCTGTGAGCAAGTGTGGAAGGCACAAGGAATGGAGCACCGATGCAGAGCTGGGCCAAGCCTGGGATTCAGGCAGCACGAGCCACAGCTAGGACATGGGACAAGCACTCTCAGTCTATCTCACTGAGCTACAGAGCCATTCTTAACACAAGCTCCAGGAGCCAGTGTCAAGGGCTCAGAGTTTGCCTTGGATAAAATCCCATTGCCATCCTCTGTGACACAGGGATGTCTCAGAGGGGCTACTGTGCTCCAGTTTGCCACACTCCACAGAGCTCTCCACACAATGCCTGTCAGTGCATTCAGTTCCTTCTAAAAGTTAATAAAATGAAGGCCAGGGAGAGGAAGTCCAGACACAGATTCTGAGGATGTGACTGCCGGGAACGAGGTTCTTTCCCCATGATTCCCAGAGTCTGATTTTCAAGGAAGCATTTTAACATCTTTCTACAATCTCGTCTGGCAACCTGTGTCCCCAAGCTTCATCCTTGAGCCACACCACTCCAAAGCAACATCTGACCCATGGCCTGCTGCTCTCTTTAGGTACCTCTGGCTTCACCCCTGCCAAGGCCTTGCTTTCCCCAGGTTTGAAGGCTGAGCCGGCCTGAGGGAGCCACCCTATCTCCTGCTCCATCCCAACACTATGCCCTGGGTTCCTCTTGGCCAGGACTCCTGTGTTCCACACATAACTAAGTCCTCATCATGAAAACCACTTCCATGTGCTCTGAAAGGACTTGATTATTTGCATCTGTTTGCTGCTTCTGCCTTTGATGACAGCCAGCCCCTACCTCTGTCCTCTTCCTTCCCTGAGCTTCCTTCTCTAGGGAACCAGAGTCCCATCCCAGTCCTCCCTGCAGCTCCACATACTGTCCACTGAAGCCCTCTCCTGTTGGTTTCCTAGAGCCACCCATATATCTGTTGCTCCTCTAAAAGGCCTCCTGTGGCTTGGCACACAGGGGTACTTATGGCTATGTGATTCACACAATGGTGCTGATGGCTATGTGATTCACAACAAGGTAGGCAGGGACGGCCAGTTCTGTAGAGACCCTTCCGCATTCTGTCACCTCCTAGAGGGTCACACAGAGCAATATGCTCCTCCCAGAATAACACAACCAGTAAAGCAAATTAGGGACTCTGTACTCCAAGTTCTTACTGGGAGACATTCAGGTAGCTCACTCTTCTGGCATATATCCAATCCCAGACACCTTGAAGAAAAGCAGGTCATCAGACTTCATGTTCTTGGTACAGGCAGGAACTTTGGAACTCACCTGTCCTCTAGGGAACAGCTCCAGGGTCAAGTTCCCAGATGCTGGTAACAGGCAGGCATGCAGGAGGATAGCAGCCTCAGCCCTTCAGGCTAACTTCCAGGCACACCTTCAACAACCTGGAACAGACCTTACTGGCCAGAATCTTTAACAGACAGGTAAAGCCAACCAACCACAAATGAGTCTCCTGGAGCTGTGGAGAACATTGACCAGCTGGTTAGACCTGCTCTCCAATCCAGGTTGGCAAAGGTGTGTATGGCAAAGGCCCAACACCCAGCACCAGTGGCCAAGTATCTACCTCACGGCACTCCTCCCTGTTAGGCAGAGAGACTCGAACTTTCCTTATACTGGGCCAGGGTGGCCATTTGTGCTGAGTCAGAGTAGCCAAGCAGTTGTCCCTCCTGGGTGATCTCCCATCTGGGCAAGCTTGTGCCTTTGTAGGTTTTCAAATGGAGACACTCAGGAGTATATCCTGGTCCCTCCTCCAGTTCAGCACCCTGAGCTACCCTTGGCATCTCCCAAAGCCCTAGAGACCCTCTTCACATGATGGATCACACAGCCTCTACATAGAGGGGTTTGTGGCCCTTAGGAACTGAGGATGGGCAAGAGCCAGGGACTAGTCTACTGGCTCATAATGCCTGGTTGACATTGTTGCTCACACACTCATTCCCTGGTATCCTAAAGGGAGCTCAGTGGCCATGTATGGCCACTATTTCCTAAATGTGCATGAGGAAAGAGCTGGCTAAATACATCAAAAACCTTCAGGATTTTAAAGTGATGGAGATTCACATTTATTGACATGGAAAGATGTTCTTACTGATAGTTAAGTTTTTGAAATTAAGAACCAAGTTCATTGAGACCAGAGTTGTGGCTCAATGGTAGGGTGCTTGCCCAGAACAACCTAGTTTAGATGCTCAGCACAACACAAAGATGAATAAAATGAATATATTGTCTCCATCTACAACTAAAATTTTAAAAAGAAAAAAAGTTAATTGTCATTTAAAAACAAAGAGTTCACATAAAGTTCTGGGTATCTTGATAAAGTCAAGGTTGGTGAACTCCTTCTCTGTAGAGGTCTAGAGAGCAAACAAATTCTCTAGACCTCTACAGAGACTAAAAATGGCTAAAAATGCAGCCACACACTGCTGGTGCTGTCGTGTGACCACCACAATAGGAAGAGATGAGAAGCTTCCAGTAAAACTTGACTTATAAAGCACATCATGGAGCGGATGTAGACCAACCCCTGCTCTAGAAACTAGTAAGTGAGAATACCCTTTCTCAACCTTCAACCCAGGCCTGCATAGAAGCAGGGACCACAAGTTCTGGCTGCTGCAGGGTGTGGGAGAACAGCTGGAGCGGCAAGCCTCTTTTAAGACATTGGGGAAGAGGTGGCCACAGGAGTGAACCCAGTGTTTCTGACTTTACCCATCAGAGATGCCAGCCCCATGTGAACTTTTCTTTAACTTTCTAGAAAGAACCTCTGTCTAAATATGGTGCCTCTCCTTCCTCTGTGCTGTGTTTTTGTCCCTGGAAGATGCTCTGCACTATGGGTGGCCTTTGTGTGGCTGCTCTACAAGATTTGTATAGAAACTCTGTTTTTAAATGGTAGACATTAGTCTGACATTGAGAACATCTGTTTCCTAGGGTTGCCACAGCAATTGACCACACACTGAGTGGCTTAGAAAAACAGAAATTCATTCTCTCAAATTTCTAGAGGCAACGAGTTCAAAACTAAGGCATTGGCTGAGCTGAACTGGCTGCAGAGTATCTATGGGAAGACCTGTCCATGATCTCCTCTTCCCTGTGGGGTGCTGGCAGTCTTGGGCAACCTCACGAGTGGACAAATCTTCCAAATGTCAGCCACCATCTTCACATCGACTCCTTCTCTTTTCACATTTGTCTCCTTTTCATAATCATGATATCAGCCACATTGAATTAGGGCCTACCCTAAAGATCACATCCTAACTTGACTGTATTTGCAAGACCCTTTTTGCAAGCCACCTCACATTCCTGGGGGCCTCAAGGTGAGACTTGTTCACACCAACATGCAGTGCCTGGAAAGCCACTCCCAACCTTGCTGCAAGCAACCTCATCATTCAAATCTAATGCAGCAAGCAGGTGTCATGAAAGGCCACTTTGTGAGAATCCAAAGTCATGCCCAAATTGACTGTCTAGGAGGCTTGCACCTCCATGACTGGTGACAGCTGGACCAAAGCCTCACACCTGCCTCCTGGAAGGCCCGTTGGTTGTTACAGTTAAAGCTTATTTTTAGGGTTTCATAAACTGACTTCCAGACAACTCACATATAATCAAATAAAGCCTTTACTGAAGCACACCAGTGGTGGCTGACCAGAACATAAAGCTATTCCCCTGTTAAGTCCTGATTTAGTCCACCATGGGGGGTGTTTCTCCTTGACTCGGGGTCCTCTGAATTCTTCCTCTTCTCTGTATGTCACCTGGGGACTAGTGTGACATTTTACCCAGACTCTCTCTTCTGGGAAGCACATCAGAGCCCTGCATGATGGTGATGGCTGGAGAGGTCAAAGATAAGGAAACCAAAAACCTCACCTATCCAGGGACCTGTTTCAGGGGAAACGAAGAAACATGCAAGATTCACAGGCAGGATGTCGCAATGATTAAGGGGATACTCTTTGCCTGAAGATGTTGGATAAAGTTTCCTAGATTCAAGTTAACTCTGAGGTGGGTTTTAAGGTTGTGTAGGAATTGAAGAGGTGTTAACCATGTCCTTCTTTCTAGTTTTGGAAGTTATTGTAAATCTGTTATTTTGAAACCTTTGAAAGCTTTGGATTTAAAAAAAATGGAAAGGCAAACATCAGTGACTCCTGACAAATGTCCTCTTGGTAGCCACAGGTCTGGATTCTGGCAATTAGCGTCATAAGTTAAAACTCAGCTCTGTCATGGTCATGTACACATTCTTCTGTTTGATGCATTGTTTGCATATACTGGTTGTTTGGATACAGGACAAATAGCACAGACCTCATGCTTAGGGCCATGATAGCCCTGGATCTATTCTGATCTGGACAAGGTCAGCTGGCTCCAGCTGCCAGCAGCAGGTGTGTTTTCTGAGCACTGAGCAGCCTGCAGGTCTGAACAACAGTGCTGGCCCCACAGCCATGGTGTGCGCCTTTCTATTTAGAACAGAGCAATCAGATACAGTGGACTTTCAGGACCCAAAATCCTCTAATGACCTGGCCCTGGGATGGCTTTGCCTGATGTCTCAAGGCTGCTGGGTGGCAGGGCTGAGGGGTGGGATGGGGTGTTGCATGTGATTATGAGAGGATGATGCTTTTCCATGGGGAAATTGAGAATGTTGAGTGGGGTCCCTTATGCCTGGGAGCCATCTGTCAGTCAAGCAGGGCTTGGTATTGCCCTTGGCTTTGACCTGATTTCTTTTGGTGTGGTTGTCAGTCAAATGAATGGATGCTCTGGTGTTTCCCCTGACAGCTGGTACAGTAGCCATTGTCAGAGAGCCAGTGAAACCTGTAATAGTAGAAGAAAATGTGACTCCATTTGTTTTATGACTTCATCCTGTAAAACATGCCAAGTAGAAGGGTCATGACTAGGGAAAGATGTCCTCTTTCTTTTACTATAGAAACCTTTAAGAACAAAGAACTACCTAATAGGGTATTGTTTCTGTAACTAGGGTAACAGGGCTCTGTGTCTGTAACTGGTGAGACTTGGCTAAATGTGATTGGTTAGGCTTCCTTCCACTTGACTGGACTCTCCCTCTTCTATGACCTGGCTTGCTTGCATTGGCTAGATGCATTGGCCCACATACAGGCCATGCGAGCTGAGTCTCTACTGAGTGGAGCTGTGGCCAGGGGCTCCATGGACACAGAGATTGGGTAGCTAAAGCTCCAGGCTGGCTTGGGGTGGACAGGTGGGTGGAGGCCTGAGGACACTTAAGGAAATTGGTTAACCTGTGACACATAAGTTGTGGCATCAAGTTTTCTCTTCATGCAAGAAAAGGACCTAAGGACTCCTGGAAGTGACATCCCTATTTTTTTCCCAGGGACCTATCTGATTAAAATAGGCAGAGATGTGGGTGAAGATATCAACCCACATTTTACTGTAGAATTAATATGGGTACCATCCCCCGTGTGCTTAGAGGAAGGCAGACACCCTGCTGCATATTCCCAACTCAGAGCTGACCAGCTAGAGATGGCTTCAGCTAGCCCAGCAGCGACCTAACTGCACACAATCCCACCCAGCCAGATTAGTGGCTTCGAACATGGTGACAAGCAGGCTGCAGAGCCACCAACATCCCCAGGTGACCAGGATGCACAACCACCATGGGAAACAGCCTGGCCCCATCTCCTGGAGTTGAAGATGCAGGATACCTGGAGCCAGAACCTGGGGTACCCACATCTATGTGTCACACAAACAAAATGTTCACAGCAGCCTGTGAACAGAACAGGAAACCAGCAACAGCACAGATGCCCATAAGCAGGAAAATGAGAAGCCGTCCACAGACGAGCACAGGCCTAGCTAGGTCCCACTCAACGGGACATAGATGGTTTCCGAGGGTGTGGGCAGTGGCAGAGCAGCCACACAAAGGCCACCCATAGTGCAGAGCATCTTTCAGGGACAAAAACACAGCATAGAGGAAATAGAGGCACCATATTCTGATATAGGATATTTCTGGGCAGAGAGGGATGAGGAAGAAAAAGGCACACAGAGAGGGGCTTCAAAGTGGAGGAGACACACAGTCCTCATCCTGCCAGAACACTCCTCCAGAGTGCAAAATTAGTAGTGACTGTGCTACAACAATGAAAGAAGGAACTCTGGGATGTGAGGGAAGTAGACATCAGGGCTCCCACATGAGCATTAGTGTTTTCCCCATGTGAAAGAAATGACAAGTACATTTAGTTTTCTTATACTAGGGGTCCTGCACCTGGATACATGCAAAACAGACACTATAAAGAAATAGGAGAATAGCAGTACTCTACTTGATACAGTAATCCTCAGAAATCATGACAAAATTCAATGCTCAAAAATATTCAGATTCTTCTCGCTACATCAACAAAATTGTACAGCAATATCTTTGTGCAAGGAAATATTTTTGAATAAATTTTTGTGACTACATCAAACTTACTTTTTAGAATCAATATACAAATAAAACAATAAGAGTTAACTTAGCATTGAGCTTTATAATGCTCAAAATATTTAAAATGTATCATTTACTTGAAGATAACATCATTCTGGAATATGGAAACTTCCCTTTCATAAGTCAGTACAAATAATGAAACTGCAACTATTATAAAGTTTTTGGGTGAAATCCCATACTAATTTTGTCAATAGAATTTCTACTCCCCAGTTTCATCATTTCTGTAAACTTTTCTATTTATTATAAGAAGTACCATGTAGAATAATGCAATTAATAAGTAATGCAAACAAAGTACATACAATATAAAAATGACACCTACCCCATCTCTAAGTCTTACTCCATCTGATGAAGTTTAAGGTTCAAATAGGCAGGTAAATGGAATAGACACTAGGTATACTAGGAAGCTGCATGCTATGCAGCTTCTTCAGTCATGTAAATGTCCTCCCAACACACACACACACACACACACACACACACACACACACTCACACACACACACACACACACACACACACACACACTCACACATATCCTGAGTGGGATGGTTTATAAAAGAAGCAGATACTAATTAAGTGGATAGTAATATAATATTGGGTAGAAAAGATCTTTCTTACATTGGAAAGCAAAAATGATTTATTAATTTAGCTATCATGAGAAAATACTTTAAAATTCTTTTCCAACCCAACACATTGTAGGAAATATTTATATATGATGACAAGAAATTAACACAAAACTTCATAATAATCTTGTACTAACATTAACAAATAGAATACATCAAAAAATGAAGAAATATAATCAGTAACATAAATGTGTCCATTCCCTAAATTTACAAAAGGAAATTTAAAAAAAAACAATTTATATGTGTAAATTTATAAAAATGTATATCTTGCTTTTAACATCTTCATCATTGGTTTATCTGTATATATAAAATCTGCATATTTCAAGAAAATTTTCCTCTCATCAAATTGGCAAATTACAAGAGACAGATGAAATGCTTTCTGTACAGATAACATGGTGTACTAATATAATGGTATAAAAAAACACATTGGCCATATATTTGATTTAGTGTGCAGATATGCAACTGTTTCAATCATTAGGTGGAAAAATCAGTTATTACAAGGACCACTATTTTTTAATGTAGTTCAAAACTCATCAACCATCTAGGCTTCATTATTCTCTCTGAAAAACTGAATTAAGTCAGTCTAGCACAAAAAAACAAGTTGAAGAGTATAATCCCAACCTGTGGTTCTCAATCACAAATTCTATGCACAACTTCTAAAAACATATACCTTTATCTTTAATTTAAATGAAAAACATATGGTTATCTAAGCAGCATTTTGTATTTTGTTCTGCTGACCTCCCTCAGTGTATACTTACATTTTGGGATTGTGTACTTGTAAACCCAGAAAGAAAATAAAAATAAAATATCAAACTACCAAGACAACAAAAACAAAAGTACCTTATCAATCTACTAAAGAGGAAAAAATTCCTCTGGATGACTTTGGCTGTGCATGATTTTTTTGTGCTGAGATATAGACCGGTTTAAGCCATCATCCCTCTGGTCTTCATTGTGCATAAAAGCTTATATGAAAGCAGAAGTGATGCCTTTATTCCTAGTGTCACTTTCAAATCCAGCATGAACATGCTGTGTTCAGAAATCACAAAGTCGTAACAGCAAACAGAATCAAAAGTAGGTGTAGGCATCCCAATGCCACCATGTTCAGATTAAATAACACACACAGGTCCCTCTACAAACTAGCTTTCAAAATGTTATTGTTTCACAGAATGATTCAACAAATATTGAATTGAGTAAAACAAACATCAAGTAATTTCCACATATCTATATTCAACAAGTGGTCTCTGGCCTCAGCAAACTGTGAACAAGCTTCAAAGGGGAGATTACACATTGCCTCCCACTCCTGCAGCATCACAGTCTTCACAGCAGTCCCCAAGAGGCTGGCCAATCACCAGGCACTGAGCAATGCTGCCAAAGCCTTGGTGCTCACAATCAAATATTTTTATTAGGTCTTCTAATACGCTCTATGTTTTAAACTTTCTATGAAATGGTAACATTAAAAGAGGTAAATGCATAATTCTGAAGTGCACAGTCGAATGAATGTTACAGAGGAACACAATCTAACCAACACCAAGTCAGTAAGAAAAACATCAGGGATGTTTAAAGACCCGCTGCATGCCCTGGACTCCCTCATGTACTATCTTCAAACCACTCTCCACCATCCAGACTCCACTCCCATCTTTGAACAATTTTCTACCATCCAGACTCCATAGTATGGCTCAGTCATGCATTGGGTGTGAGTAGAATCACACAGCATGTGCTCCTGAGAGTTTGCCCTCCTGCAGGGACACTTCCAGCAAGGTAGCTTAGTACACTTGATCAAGAACAGAAATTGAAATTGTGATTGCAACTTAAATTACATACTATCTGGAAAGCAAGTAAAGAGGAATTCCCAACACTGAAATCAATGAGAAAAAGATGATTTGTCAAAACTGAGATTATAGCCAGGCACAATGGTGCACACCTGTAATCCAGTTCCCTCGGAGGTTGAGGTAAGAATATGGCAAGGTGGGGGCCAGCCTCAGCAACTTAGTGAGATCCCATCTCAAAATGAAATGAAAAAAGAACTAGGTATGGAGCTCTTTGGTAGGTCACTTGCCTACCATGTGCAAGGCTTTTTATCTGATACCCATCAATACCCCCCACCCCCCCCACACACAGAGACAAGATTATACCATTTATCCATATATTAATTAAAAAGGAATAACTAAAATGATAGAGCTCATTACTCATTTTAATTCTTCAATTAAAAAAGACCAAATAAAGTGAAAATGTGGAGTTAATAAATCTAAAAGAGGAAACTAAGGATCTAGAACTAAAACACTAGAAAGAATGAGTAAACACAAAATTTGATTCACTGACAAGATAATAAACCTCTCATTAACCAAGCTAAAAATAAAATAGTAAGTAAAATCAAAGAATATGAGAAATTAATTAATAATATAAATCTGTGTGTGATTCTACAGCAGAAAAAACAAAAGGAAAGATAACAATGACTGGACATTCCTCAGGAAAAGGATGGATTCATAGCAAATTAAGAATAATTAATATAGCCAGGGAGGGTGGCAGGCATCTGTAGTTCCAACTACTCAGGAGGCTGAGGCAGGAGGACACTTGTTCTCAGGAGTTAGGACCAGCCAGGGCAACATAACATGACTTCCTCTCAAAAAGGGAGAAAACAAAAATAATGAAAAGGAGTCCCTCCAACTAAGGAAAAAAAATAATTAGACAATTGTCTTTAGAAAAGATAGGAAAGAAGATTGGTTCAATATTTTAAGATTTTAGAACTCCATGGGTTCAGAGAGGAGGTCTGATAAACCTTCAAAGAACAGACATGCCTGATGGTAGACCAGTGTAGAGACAGTGTTGTAGAGCTACAGCTCATTATTTTTACTTTTGTTCTTGGTAGAAGGGATGGAGCCCAGCAGCACTTAATCACTGACCCATATCCCTAGCCCTTCTTATTTTTAACTTGAGACAGGATTTCACTAAGTTGCTCAGGGCCTCATAATGCTGTTGATGCTGGGTTTAAACTTGTGATCTTCCTGCTTCAGCCTCCTGAGCTGCTGAAATCACATGCATGTGCCACTGTGCTAAGATCAGGATCTGTTTGAATGAAGTCAGTTTTCCATTTTAAATAGATGTTTAAAGACCAAAGAAAAATGACATTTCATAAGACATGAAAATGTTCTAAAATGCAAATGTAGTTACCCATGAATAAAAATAATTTAATTTTCCTTATGAATATATTTTTGATAACTCTGAATAAAGTGAATACATACAAATCTAGTACCATTTCAAAATACAACACATTATGGTCAACTAGAGCTCATTTTATGAATGTAGGGATTTCTCAACAATTGAATATCTGGTAATATATGTTAATGAAACAAGGACCCTAAAACGTTATTTTTATCTCCTTTAATTGATAAACTTCAGCAACTATCTCTAATTATTTAAAGTGAAGTAAAATCAGAATAGCAAGAGACTACTTATTCATAAAAATAACATCCATTGTCCAAAGGATAAAAAACTTGTTATTTGTATGAATCAGAAGTGAAAAGATTTCTCTGTCCAAAGAGGCAGGGGAAAATTTGGGAAGGAATGCTGGAAAACTATCCTGGACAACCTTAAGGAAAATGGAAATGTCTCAAATGGAGATATATGTCTGGCATCAGTGCAACCATCTGTCAAAGTAAGCTTTGATGTTGAAATTACAGAAAGTTTACCCATATTAAATGCAAATAAGGTACAGCCAGAAGCTACTATGAAATGGCAGGAAGATGCAGGTGCTATAGAAACAAAATGAGAGCTGCATTTCAAGGAGTTACATGACTTGTTCAAGTAGTTAGTTAGCTGCAGAATTGATTTTAGAAGTCTTGGCCTCTGTGAGGTTCTGCATTTTTCACTCCTTTGGTGAATAATACCCTGTCAAATAAACTCTGCTATATAGTGAAAAATACAAGTTGTATGGCAACAACAAAAAACACATACTAATATTCAAGTCAAAACATGATACATGTAGAATTTGTATATGGTAAAGTCTATGAATTAGTTCCACATTAACTGGTTTCCAAAGACAACTCCAACTCAACTGTCCATCTCCTGAGCAAATTCCTGAGTCCTATCACTGTCTGCAGGAGAAAAGCTCCAAACAGGACTGCCTCCACTCACCCGCAAATATTTTGGGGAGCTCAGGATCTTCACAGATCTGCCCTGCTTGCCTGCACAGGAGCCTGGTCACAGGGAATGCCCAGGTCCATCCCGCCACCAGCAGATCCCCTCCAGAGGTCAGGACCACCTTTGTTCACCAGATGACACACATTACAACTTCAGACTGGCCCTGGTCCTCTCTGGAGATGCGTGGGAGCCAAGTCCCATGATAGTCCAGGGTCTGTCCCATCACCAGGAGGCGCCCACTGGAACTCAGATTATGATCTGTTTCACCTCACTGACCAGTTGGAGGTGGGATAGCAGGACAGGCACAGTGTAGGTTTAGAACTGCCAGTGGCAGATACACAAAGGAGCTCAGGTCCAGCTCAGATCTGTCCTCTGTCCCCCAACTGCACTGGAACCCTGGTGTAGGTTACTCTCAGGCCCATCCTGCCACCGGCAGGTTCCTGCAGAACCCAAGGAATGGCCCAGGGCCACCTCCACCCACCAAAAGACACTCACCAGAGATCCGGCCCAGATCCGCCTCCATGACCTGAGCTGGATTCCAGGCCCAGTAAAGGCCTTGGTCAATGAGGCCACCTTCAGACCCCCCTCAGACCTCAGGGGCCCAGAATTGGCCACACAGACCAATGCAGGAGCAGGGACCAGGTTATAACTGGGTCCAACCCTCACCAAGAGACGCCCACCGGAGTTCAGGATTGGTTTTCTCGCTGTCCTGTGCAAGGGCCCTGGCGCAGGGTAGGCTCGAAAACATTCACCCATGGCAGACACCTATTGGATCTCAGGCCTGACCCAGATATGCCTCCCTTATATGTGCGGGGGACCGAAAGCCCAAGGTAGGCCAGGTTCCACCCCACCACCAGTAGAGCACCACTGGAGCTCAGGCTTGGACCAGGACTGCCTCCACCCATCTGCAGACACCTGCCAGAGCTCAGCCCCTAAGCAGATCAGACTGAATGACCTGCATGGGAATAGGTGCCCAAGAGAGGTTCTGGTCATCCTACCACCAGCAGAAACCCACCAGACCTCAGGACCAAACTGCCCCACAGACCTGCTTGGGACTGGGGCCTGTCAATCCCTCACCTGCAGACAACCACAGGACCTCAGATTCAATTCAGGACTACCTTTGCCCACCAGCAGACACATGTTGGAGCTTCAGGCCCAACCCAGGCTGCCTTGACACCATATGTGGGCCCCGAGCCCCAGGGGAAGCCTGGGTCCATACCACCACTGGTGGACCCCTATAGGATCGCAGGCTTGGACCAGGACTGCCTACACCCACCAGCACACACCTGCAAGTAGTCAGGCTGGTGCCAGATCTGCCCCGCCAAGCTGTGCTGAAGCCTAGGATGAGGGTAGCCCAGGGTCCATCCTGCTACTGTCAGACACCAGTTGGAGATCACACCCTGGCCATGTCCGCTTCACAGACCTGCCCCAGAGCTGGGCCCCAGGGAAATTCCATACCCTCCCCACCATCAGTTGACACAAGAGCTAAGGCTCTGCTCAGGACAGTCTCCACCCACTGACAGACATTCATGGGAGCTGAGAGTTGGCCCAGATTTGACTCGAGGACCTGCACCACAGCGAGGGCACAGGTTTTCCCCCCAGCGTCCAACCAGCCACCGGCAGATCACAAACAAAGCTCAGCCCCGATACTTTTCTATCCCTTATTAATATCAGAATTTTCAGTAACAGAAATTAAAATTAAGAAATAGAAATACCTACACAATCGTTATCTAACAATACTTTTGAAATCAGAGTTCTTAGATGAAAATCCACTGCTGCTTCTGCTGGCACGTTAGTGCCTGCCTGAGGGGAAGGCCTCTGCAGCTATGAGGAGTCCTAGCTTCTGATGGTGGACCATGCCATCCAGAATTGCAGCAGATCCCTACAGACATCAAGACTTCCTTCTTCTTTACTTAGTATCTTCTAAGTTGAAGAATTTTCTCCCAATACAGAATTCATTAAGCAAAACAGGCTGGAATTCCTGCGCAACAATCGCAACAACAGCAGCAGCCTTCTCTATCAGCAGCCTGTCTCTGTCTTCTCTGACAGCCTCCAAGGGATTAATATAGCACTTGGTCCACAGCTAATGGTCCAAAGTCATGCTAATTAGGATTTGAAAGAAGAGCCAATGCTATTGGTCCAAAGTCATCCTAATTGTGTTTGACAGATACTAAAAAGATGCTATTGGTCAGTCCTTTTTTTGTCTTCTTCTTTTTGAATATTGATAGTAGATTCATGAATGAATAGATGGGCTGGGTGGCCTCACATTCCAAAAAAATAAAAGAAAGAAAAAAAAAAGATAATTGAATGCCAGCAAAAAGAAAAAGAAAAAAGGAAATAAAATTTATCAATACATAAATTCTTATTCCAAAACTCACCTGCTCTGTGTTCTACAGGATCTCTCTCAAGGTACCCCCTCTGCACACACACACACACCACCCCACCTTGTATTTTAACTCTTCAAAACATCTTGTCCCAAAACTTGAGAGTCAGCGACCATGTCAAAGTCATCTCTCTTCTGCAGGAGATGTGAGGTAGATGTGTAGGATATTATCCAGAGCAGGATCAAGGTCTTATTTGGGGCCACCTTGGGAAGCACTGCAGATAATATCACATAATAACTACTTGCTATAATTCAAAATCATACATGAACAAATGATATGTAACAAAAAGATGTTATGATTAAAGGTCAAGAAGAAGAAAATCTGGCTGGGGTTTTGGCTCAGTGGTAGAGTGCTTGCCTCACACGTGTGAGGCTCTGGAATCAATTCTCAGCACCACAAATAAATGGATAAAATTAAGGTCCAGAGACACCCACCCAAGTCCAGACCTGGCCCAGATGGCCCCACCAAACCGCATATGAGCAGGATCCCTCTGTAGGCCCATGTCCATCCCGTCAAGGGCAGACCCCAGCCAGAAACTGAGTTTAGCCCAGGACCACCTCTGCCCCAGGCGGAATTCCATCAGAGTTCAGGCTCATCCCAGATCCGCCCTGAGGCGGGGGACGGGAGAGGGGGGGTCCAGGAGTAAGCCTGAATCCATCGTACCACCAGCAGACCCCCTCTGGAACTAAAAACTGGCTCAGATCCACTCTGCAAACCTGCGCAGAAGCTGGGGCTCAGGGTATGCCCGGGTCCATCCCTCCAATGACAGTTGTAGCCAGAGCACATGCAATGCCCAAAATCACCTTTGTGCACCAGCAGACACCCCCTGGACCTCAGGCCTGGCCGGAATCAGCCTTGCTGTCCTGGGTGAGAGCTCAGCTCAGTATAGGCTGGGGCCCATCCTGCCACCAGCAGAGGCCCTCCAGAGCTTGGGCCAGGTCCAGATATGCCCTGTGTACCAGTAGTAGCCTGGGCTCAGGGAAGGCCTGGATTCATTCGGCCAAAAGCAGACCTTTGCCCGAGCCCAGGCTTGGCCCAGGACTGCCTGTGCCTGGGCAGATCTCAGTCCTGGCACAGATCTGCCTCCCAGACATGAAAAGAGCCTGGGCAAAATATATGGCAAACTTCAGACCCTCGATGGAGCTCAGGCCCGGCTCAGATCTGCCCCACAGTCCTGCATGGTAGCAAGGTGCCCAGGGTAGGCTGGGGTCCATCCCTCACCTGCAGACTCCCAGCAGCTCATGCTGAGTCAAGTACTGCATTCACTTACCAGCAGACACCTTCCTGAGCCCCTGCTTGGTCCAGATTCTGCTTGCCAATCTACTCATGAGGTGATACACAGGGTAGGCAGGAGTCCATCCTGTCACTGGCAGTCCACTGCTGAAGCACAGTCTGGGCACAAGACCACCTTCCTCCACCGGCAGACAACTATGAAAGTTGGTGAAAAATCTTGATTTCACATTGGAAATTTAGAATAAGAAACAGAATCCTCCACCTGGCAAAGGTCTCTCTGCATGATGAAAATGTTGCCAGGTGCTGGAAAAGAGTATTTTGATTCTGATCCTGTGGGTGTCTGCACAGTTCAGCAGAGCTAAATCATATACCAAGCTCCTACAAGTCAATAGAAAGAAACAAACAGTCCAATAAAAGTGGGAAATGACAAAAAAGAGGCTGTCTATAAAAGATGACATGCCAAGAACAGGCACAGCAATCCGCAGAGTGGCAGAACAAACCCCCGAGCCTGCAAGTTAGGCAGACCTGCGACCCACCGGCAGGTCAGGCCCAAAAACCTGCGGAGGAGCCCAGCTGCCCCACGCGCCTGCTAGGTAGGCCGAACCGTGACCACAACAGAACAGGCCCAGCGGCTGACCAGACACATCGCCCCGCCCCGGTTGGGGGAGGGGCAGAGCCGCCGGGCTCCTGCAAGGTAGGCAGACCTGCGACTCACCAACAGATCAGGCCCAGCGACCCGCGGAGTGGCAGAGCCACACCCGCGCCTGCAAGGTAGGCGCACCTGCCACCCACAGGCAGGTCAGGCCCAGCAACTCTCGGAGGGACAGAGCTGCTCCACGCGCATGCAGGTAGGCGGAACCGTGACCACCGACAAAACAGGCCCAGTGGCCAGCCAGACGCATTGCCCCGGTTTGGGGAGGGGCAGAGCCACCGGGCGCCTGCAAGGTAGGCGGAACCGCGACCCACCAGCAGAACAGGCACAGCAATCCGCAGAGCAGCAGAGCCAACCCCCGAGCCTGCAAGGTAGGCAGACCTGCGACTCACCGGCAGGTCAGGCCCAGCAACCTGCGGAGGGGCACAGCTGCCACACGAACCTGTAAGGAAGGCAGAACCTTGACCACTGACAAAACAGGCCCAGTGGCCCGCCAGACACATCGCCCCGGTCGGGGGAGGGGCAGAGCCGCCACTAGCGCCTGCTAGGTAGACAGACCTGCAACCGACAGACAGAACAGGCCTAGCAGCCTGCGGAGGGGCAGAGCCGCTGCTCATGCCTGCAAGGTAGGCGAACCTGTGACCACCGAAAGAACAGGCCCACCGAAAGTACAGGCCCAGGGGCCTGCTGGCGTGGTAGGCACATTGCCCCAATTGGAGGAGGGGCAGAACCACCGCCAAAGCCTGCGAGGGAGACTTTGCAACTATACAAGAGCAATATAAATATATAGGGGGAAAAATCAATAACACAACAGTTTCACCATGCAGAAAGAAACGCGATCAGTATGAAAAGACAAGGAAAGAAAGGACCACAAGCAATGCAGGTCAACTCAACTTTAGAAGAGGTAATATCTGCAGCAGATGGAATGTCAGATAAAGAATACAGGATATACATGATTCAGATGATCTGGAGTCTCAAGGAAGACATTAGACAGCAAAATCAGACAATGAAAGACCACTTCGACCACTTTGACAATGAATTACATAAACAAATCCAAGAAGCAAAAGATCAATTATACAGGGAAATAGAGGTTATAAAAAACAAACAAACAGAAATCCTGCAAATGCAAGAAGCAATAAACCAACTTAAAAACTCAATTGAGAATACTACCAGCAGAGTAGAACACTTAGAAGATAGAACATCAGACAATGAAGACAAAGTATTTCAACTGGAGAAGAACATAGACAGCTCAGCAAAGCTGTTAAGAAACCATGAGCAGAACATTCAAGAAATATGGGATAACATAAAGAGACAAACTTAAGAGTCATTGGGATACAGGAAGGTATAGAGGTCCAAACCAAAGGAATGAGCAATCTATTTATTGAAATAATACGAGAAAACTTCCCAGACTTGAAGAATGAGACAGAATCCCAAATCCTAGAAGCCTACAGGACGCCGAATGTACAAAATCATAAGAGATCCACACCTAGACACATTATAATGAAGATGCCCAACATACAGAATAAGGAGAGAATTTTAAAAGCTACAAAAGAAAGGAAGCAGATTATATTTAGGGGTAAACCAATCAGGATAACAGCTGATCTTTCAAAACAGACTCTGAAAGCTAGAAGATCCTGGAATAACATATTTCAAACACTGAAAGAAAATGGGTTCCAACCAAGAATTGTGTATTTAGCGAAATTAAGCTTCAGGATGGAAGATGAAATTAAAACCTTCCATGATAAACAAAAGTTAAAAGAATTTGCAGCTAGAAAACCATCTCTTCAAAACATCCTCGGCAAAATATTAAAGGAAGAAGAAATGGATAAAATCAATGAAAACCAACAGCGGAAGGTAGTACAGTAAAAGGGCGGGGGGATAATCAAAGAGGAAAACAAACCATGTTTAGTAACATAAATAAGCAAATGTGGCTGGAAGAAAAACCCATATCTCAATAATAACCCTAAATGTTAATGGCTTAAACTCACCAATTAAGAGACACAGGCTAGTAGAATGGATCACAAAACAAGACCCAACAATATGCTGCCTTCAGGAGACGCATTTGATAGGAAAAGACATACATAGACTGAAGGTGAAAGCTTGGGAAAAATCATATCACTCATATGGACTTTGGAAACAAGCAGGAGTGTCCATACTCATATCAAATAAAATAGATTTCAAGCCAAAGTTAATCAAAAGGGATAAAGAGGGACACTACATACTGCTCAAGGGAACCATACACCAACAAGACATAACAATCATAAATATATATGCCCCAAACAATGGTGGAGCTATGTTCACCAAACAAACTCTTCTCAAGTTCAAGAGTCTAATAGGCCAACATACAATAGAGAAAAACTGAAGGCATTCCCTCTAAAATCTGGAACAAGACAGGGATGCGCTCTATCACCACTTCTGTTCAACATAGATCTTGAATCACTGGCCACAGCAATTAGACAGACAAAAGAAATTAAAGGCATAAAAATAGGAGAAGAAGAACTCAAATTATCACTATTTGCAGATGACATGATTCTATACCTAGCAGACCCAAAAGTGTCTACAAAGAATCTATTAGAGCTAATAAATAAATTCAGCAAAGTGGCAGGATATAAAATCAACACACATAAATCAAAGGCATTCCTGTATATCAGCGACAAATCCTCTGAAATGGAAATGAGGACAAACACCCCATTCACAATATCCTCAAAAAAAAATAAAATACTTGGGAATCAACCTAACAAAAGAGGTGAAAGACTTATACAATGAAAACTACAGAACCCTAAAGAGAGAAATAGAAGAAGATCTTAGAAGATGGAAAAATATACCCTGTTCATGTATAGGTAGAACAAACATCATCAAAATGGCGATATTACCAAAAGTTCTCTATAGGTTTAATGCAATGCCAATCAAAATCCCAACGGCATTTCTTGTAGAAATAGAGAAAGCAATCATGAAATTCATATGGGAAAATAAGACCCAGGATAGCGAAAAGAAAGCTAAGCAGGAAGTGTGAATCAGGCGGTATAGCGATACCAGACTTCAAACTATACTACAGAGCAATAGTTACAAAAACAGCATGGTACTGGTACCAAAACAGGCGGGTGGACCAATGGTACAGAATAGAGGACACAGAAACCAATCCACAAAATTACAATTATTTTATATTTGATAAAGGGGCTAAAAGCATGCAATGGAGGAAGGATAGAATCTTCAACAAATGGTGTTGGGAAAACTGGAAATCCATATGCAACAAAATGAAACTGAATCCCTTTCTCTCGCCATGCACAAAAGTTAACTGAAAGTGGATCAAGGAACTTGATATCAAATCAGAGACATGACGTCTAATAGAAGAAAAAGTTGGCTATGATCTACATACTGTGGGGTCGGGCTCCAAATTCCTCAATAGGACACCCATAGCACAAGTGTTAATAACTAGAATCAACGAATGGGACTTACTCAAACTAAAGAGTTTTTTCTCAGCAAAAGAAACAATAAGAGAGGTAAATAGGGAGCCTACATCCTGGGAACAAATCTTTACTCCTCACACTTCAAACAGAGCCCTAATATCCAGAATATACAAAGAACTAAAAAAATTGGACAATAAGATAACAAATAACCCAATCAACAAATGGGCCAAGGACCTGAACAGACATTTCTCAGAGGAGGACATACAATCAATCAACAAGTATATGAAAAAATGCTCACCATCTCTAGCAGTCAGAGAAATGCAAATTAAAACCACCCTAAGATACCATCTCACTCCAGTAAGATTGGCAGCCATTAGGAAGTCAAACAACAACAAGTGCTGGTGAGGATGTGGGAAAAAGGGTACTCTTGCACATTGCTGGTGGGACTGCAAATTGGTGTGGCCAATTTGGAAAGCAGTATGGAGATTTCTTGGAAAGCTCGGAATGGAACCACTATTTGATCCAGCTATTTCCCTACTCGGTGTATTCCCTAAAGACCTAAAAAGAGCACACTATAGGGACACTGCTACATCCATGTTCATAGCAGCACAATTCACAATAGCAAGACTGTGGAATCAACCTAGATGCCTTTCAATAGATGAATGGATAGAAAAAATGTGGCATTTATACACAATGGAGTATTACTCTTCATTAAAAAATGACAAAATCATAGAATTTGGAGGGAAATGGATGGCATTAGAGCAGATTATGCTAAGTGAAGCTAGCCAATCCCTTAAAAACAAATGCCAAATGTCTTCTTTGATATAAGGAGAGTAACTAAGAACAGAGTAGGGACGAAGAGCATGAGAAGAAGATTAACATTAAACAGGGATGAGAGGTGGGAGGGAAAGGGAGAGAGAAGGGAAATTGCATGTAAATGGAAGGAGACCCTCAGGGGTATACAAAATTACATACAAGAGGAAGTGAGGGGAAAGTAGGAAAAATATAAGGGGGAGAAATGAATTACAGTAGAGGGGGTAGAGAGAGAAGAGGGGAGGGGAGGGGGGAGGCGGGATAGTAGAGGATAGGAAAGGCAGCAGAATACAACAGACACCAGAATGGTAATATGTAAATCAATGGTTGTGCAACTGATGTGATTCTGCAATCTGTATACGGGGTAAAAATGGGAGTTCATATCCCACTTGAGTCAAAGTGTGAAATATGATATATCAAGAACGATGTAATGTTTTGAACAACCTACAATAAAAATTAATTTAAAAAGAAAAAAAAAATAAACAAAATGTGAAAAAAAAAGATGACATGCCAAACGCTTGAGATGGCATTCCATGTCAACAGTACATTAATCCAAAGAAAACATGAAGTGCATGTGTGTGGTTTTGCCTATCAAATAAAAATAATAAAGAGAATGAGAAAACCTAATGTTGGTAGTGTTGGAAAATTAAACTGTCATGCTCTGAAAATTGCAATGCAAAATAGTCATAACTCTTCAGCAGAGAAGTTTCAGAAAATATGCCAAAATTTAAAGTTCAACCTTACCTTCAGCCCAAATAACTTAAATAACTCAAATCACTTAAACATTGTTATTGTGGCAAATTTTTAAATTTTACCATGAAATTGATCATTGTAATCAAGGTTCCCACCAGCTTGGAATCAGACCTCAGGTCCCTGGGGGAATGTCACCAGGCCCCATTTCACTTCTCACACCCATTTCCCTTCTCACACAGGAAACTGTGTGCTGCTTAGATTCATAAAAAGCCAGGTCTCCTTGCACAGATGTCTCACCAAGATTTTAGCCCATAGTTTCATAGGATTATTAGCTTTTTTGCTATGAAACTCTAGGACTTTTATATATTTTGGGTAGGCAGTGGTCTATCCCAAAGAAAACATTTTGCAAGTGTTTTCTCCTATTTTGAAGCTAATTTCCACCTTGGAGGTTTTTGTCACCCTCTTCAGATTGGGTTGAGAATGTTCTCCACTTTCTATTCCTCCTTTTGTTGCCTCTGCGATTGATGTAGTATCAGAAGAAAAAAAAAATTGCCCAGACCAATGTGAATGAGTGGACAATGAAGTCTTTTTTCTCCTGTTTTCTTCTAAGAAATTTATACCCATGGGTCTCACATTTAAGACTTCCACCCACTTTGACGAGGTTTGCAGGTGGCATAAGATAAGCATCTTGTTTTATTCTTTGGCATTTAGGTGTCTGGTTTCTCCGCACCTTATGTATTCTTAGCCCTGTTGGTGAACATCAGCTGTCCATACGTGCATCGATTTACTGTATGGCTCTCTGTGCTCTTGCATGCATCTCTAGGTCTGTTTTATGTCAGTACCATGGCATTTTAATTTATGCAGCTTTGTGATCAGAAAATGTGATCCCTCTACTTCATTTCCTTTCCAAGTGTTTTTTGTTTGTTGGTTGGTTTTTGTTTTGTTGTTATTGTTGTTTTTAGAAATTTGAGTTTTTGAGGTTCTGTATGAATTTTAGAATCATTCATTTCTATTTCTGTAAAATATAGTGCAATTGGGACTTTGTTAGGAATTGCATCAAATCCATTGATATCTATGTTAATGGGAATATTTCAACAGCATTAAATCTCCTAATCTATGAACATGAGATTCTTTTGAATCTGTACATTTTTAAAGTCATCTAGTCAATATTTTGAAGTTTTCTATGTGCTGATCTATTACTTGCATAGTTAAGTTTGTTCCTTATTATTTTCTTATTTCTGATGCTATTGTATATAGCTGTTTTTCTAATTTCCTTTTCAAACAGTTCATTATTAATGAATAAGCATGCAACATAATTTAATAAGTTGATTTTGTATTCTGAATCTTTAGTGAGTTCATTTATTTTTTCTGAATGATTTTTTTGGAGTCTTTAGGGCTTTGTGTATATAAGATCATGATATACAAATAAAGACATTATTTACTGCTTCTTTTCTGATTGGGTGTATTTTCTTTCTTTTTCTTTCCTAGCTGCTATGGTTAAGGTTTCCAGTACTATGCTGAATAGAAGTGGTGATCTTGGGCATCTTTTCCCTGTTCCTGATCTTACACAATTAGCTCCCTCTCTCACTGCTGAGGTTTGGAGCAATGAAGTTTTCATATATGGCCTTTATGGTGTTGAGACAATTTATGGATATTTCTAGTTTATTGAGGTTTGTTGTGTTTCATTTTGCTTTTTGTGTGTGTGTGTGTGTGTGTGTGTGAGGGTGTTGAATTTTATAACCATGTGATCTTCATCCTTGATTCAGTTAATTTGGTGTGTGACAGATGGTTGTTATAAAGTGCTCAGGGAAATGAAAACCAGAACCTCAATGAGACATTACAGCACATACTACAGCTCTGTGTGTTCTTATCAAAAACCATCAAAAGACATCAAATTCTAGTGGGGACTAGGGAGACTGGAACCCCTCTCTTGATGGGAATGCAAAATGGTGTGGCTACTATGGAAAACGGGTGGCAGTTCCTGAAAATTTAGAACTAGAACTCTCAGGAGCTGGCCTCACCACTTCTGTGCTATTTACTCAAAAGAACTGAAATTGAGATTTGAAAAAGGTATTAGCACTTCCACATTCATTGTAGCCTTAGTTACAGGAGGTGGGATGTGGAAAAATATCTAGATGTCCATCAAAACATGCATATGTTTACAGATTGTGGATGATTATACATGGAGCCTTAAAGAAAGAAGGAAAGCTTGCAGTCCAGGACAACACAAGGAATTCATAGATGGCCAGGAGAAGTGAGCCAGTTCCACAATAAACACTGCGGGACTTCACTCACATGAGGTCCCTAAGATAGTCCAACACATAGACACAGAGAGTAGAAAGGGGGGTTACCAAGGGTGGGGGATTGGGACCTGTCAATCACCATGTCAAAAATTTCAGGGATGAAGATGAAGCAGATCTAGAGACTATGCAGTGGGTACCCAGGCCAACACTGCTATGACATGGAACTTAGTAATGGGGGCTGCTCTCCTCTTCAATATTCTTACCAACTCTAACAAGAAATAAATAAATTAAATTATAGTAAATCCCACAGAGGCCTTGAAACATTTTCTAAAACGTTCCAAGTTCCTGGGCAGAAAAAAGAAAGTTTCTTGGCAGAGGTTGAGCCGCAGCAGAGGTCTGCAGGTGACAGGATGGAACCAGGTCCACGCTTGCCAAGGCTCCCCTGAGGTCAACCAGGAGTCCTGAGCCTAGTCTAATCTCCAGCAGGGATCTGGTGGTGGCAGGATAAACTCAGGCTTAATGCAGAGTGTGGACTTTCATGCACTTTGGCAAGGCGAATCTGAGTGGAGTCTGAGCTCTGGCAGAAATCAGCAGGTGGAAGATGTACCCTGGCCTACGCTGGATCTGGACTCTGGCAGGTGTACTAATATGATCTGGGCTGAGCCCAAGCTCCAGCGGGTGTCTGCCAGTTGGAAGAGGTGGTCCCAGACAGAGCCAGAGCTTTGGGGGGCCGGTATCTGTGGGTGGGTGGAAATAACTTGGGCCAGGTCTGAGCTATGGTGGGGGTCTGCTGATAGGTGGAGGTGGTATTGGGCCAAGTCTAAGCTCCAGTAAAGTTCGGCCAGAGGTGGGAAGGAACTGGGTCTACCCTGATCCCGGGCTCATGTGCAGGCCCAGGTGTCAGATCAGGGCGGTGCTTGAGCTCCAGAGGGTGTCTGGCTGTGGGTGGAGGTGGTCCTGGGTCTGTCCTGAGCTTTCTTGGGGGGTCTGTTGGTGTTGGAATTGTCCAGGCCTTCCTTGCTCCAGGCACCCACACCTGTCAGCAAGGCTGAAGTGGGCTGGGGCTGATCTCTGTCAGGTGATTACCAATGGGCCAAGTCAGTCTTGGGCAGAGCCTGAACTCTGAAAAGGGAGTTCTCCCATGGGTGGAATCAGTCCTTGTCAAGCCTGAGATTCAGCACCAGTCTGCTGGTGACTGGTTGAACTTGGGCTACCCTGGACTTCAGCTCCAATATCACAGTGGCTGAATGGACTCGGGCAACCCAGGGCTTGGGCTACAGCAACTCCCAAGGTCAGGGAGTTGGATCTGGCAGAGTTGGAGCTGTGGTGGTTTTCTGGCATTGATGGAGTGGCACCAGGCCTTCTCTTGCCCTGTCTTACACGCAGGTCGGTGTTGTGGCTCTGGGCAGAGCTGGAGCTTAGGAGAATTTCTGTCTGTGTGTGGAGGCAGTCCTGGGCTAAGGCTAAGTTCCAGCTGGGGTCTGGTGGTGGCAGGATAAACTCTTGCCTATCCTGTTCCTGGGCTCCATGCAAATTTGCAGGGCAGAATTAGATGGAGCCTGAGCTCAGGTGGTGGCCTGACTGTGGGCAGCTGTGGTCCTGTTACTGGCTTCAGTTCTGGTTGGGGTAAGCTGGTGGCGGAATGGACCCAGGCCTACCTTGAACCAGGCTCCCAAGCTTGTTGGCAAGGCTGATATTGGTTGGAGATAAATTCCTCCATGTGTCCACCAGTGGACTTAGGCAGTCCTGAGTAGAGCAAAAGCTCCAGCGGGATCTGCGGGAGGGCACAGGAAGTTCTGGGCTGAGCCTAGGAATGGGTCCTTTCTGCCACCAGCATGACCACTTCTGAGGCTGAGACTTGGACCAGGACTACCTCTGCTCACCAGTACACCACTGCAGAAGCTCAGGTAAAGTTCAGATTGTCATGGCAGTCCTGCCCTGCAGCTAGGCCCAGAGTAGCCTGGGTCCAATTGGTCAACAGTCGACTGGCGCTAAAGCTCAGGCTCTGCCCAGTACTGACTCTACCTACTGGTAGACACCAGCCAGAGTTAAGTCCCAGCCCAGATCAGCCTCTCAGACAGGCCCTGGAGCCTAGATCAAAGAAGGCCTGGGACCACCATGCCACCGCTGGACCCCCACCAGACCTCAGGCCAGACACAGTACCCAGACACAGGACTGCTTCTGGAACAAAGGCAGACACCCTTGGAAGCTCATACACGGCCCAGATCCACCACACCAAACCTGCACATAAGCCAGTGCAATGGTGGCCAGGGTACCATCCCCCCACCGGCAGAAACCCATCAGAGATCCAGCTCTGACCAGATCCGACTCGCAGACCTTGGCAGAAGCTGGAGCCCAAGCCCAGGGTTGCCCGAGTCTATTCACTGATACTGGCAACAGAGCTCAGGCTTGGCCCAGGACTGACTTCCACCCACTGGTAGACACCTGCCAGCCCAAGTCAACCTAGCTGACAGGCGCGGGAGTCTGAACCAAGAAAGTTCTGGGTCCATCCCGCCAACAGCAGACCCCTGCCAGAGCTTAGGCCAGTCGGAGGAATGCTTCCGCCAAAAGGCAGCTTTCCCCAGAGCTCTGGGTGACCCAGGACCACCTCTGGCTACATTCAGACACCCGTCGGAGCTCAATCGCAAGCCAGATAGCCTGGAAGACATGAGCAAGAGTCCAGACACATAGTAGGCCCGGGTTCTTCTCGCCACCAGCAGAGCTTTCTGGAGCTCAGACTGGATTCAGGACTGCCTCTGAACCATGTAGACCACTGGAGGAGTTCGAGTCCAGTTCAGATCCCCGCCATGGACATGCGTGCTTACCGAGTGCCCAGGGTAGCCCGGGTCCAACCAGTCACCAGCAGACTGGCATCAGAGCTCAGGCTAGGGCCAGGACTGACTCCACCCACTGGCAGAACCCCTCCTGAGCTCCGGAGCTCAGGCTCCTCCCAGGACTGATTTGCTCACTGGTAGACACCTGCCAGAGTTCAGCCCCAGCCCAGATCAGCCGCCCTGACAGGCACAGGAGCCTGGACCAATGAAGGCCTGGACAATCCAGCCACCAGCCTACCCCTTCAAGAGTTCAAGCCTGGCCCAGGATATCTCCACCTACCCACAGATCCCTGCCAAAGCTCAGGCCTGGGCTGGGCCAGGACTGCTTCTGCTCACTGGCAGGCACATGCTGGGCTCAGGCTCAGCCCAGATCAGTCAAGTATTTGTGCGGGAGTCCAGGCCCAGGGTAGGATCCCACAACCAGTAGACCCCTTCTGGAGCTCAGGCTCCGCCCATATTCACCTTGCCAAAGTGCACCAGAGCCTGGACCCATCTTTAAGCCCGAGTTGATTCAGCCAGCACCAGATCCCTGCTAGAGCTTAGGCTCTGCTCAGGACTGCCTCACCAACCTGTGCGGGAGCCCTGGCAAGGGTAGGGCCAGTTCCATTCAGTCACCCACCCACAGACCCCTGAAGGGGCTGAAGCTTTGCATGCCCTGGGTAGACCCAGATTCTACCTGCTACCAGCTGATGCCTATAGAACCTTAGGCTCCGACCAGAACTGCCTCCGGTTCTGGACAGACATCCTTGGGAGCTCAGGATTTGCCGAGATCTGCCACTGTGACCTGCGACCTGTGGAGGGAGCCCAGCACAGGGTACCCCACGTCCATCCCGCCACCAGCAGACCCCTGCAGGAGCTCAGGCCCAGCCCTGATCTGCCCTGCTGACCCTGTGTGAGAGCCCAGGCTCAGGGTAAGGCCGGGTTCCATCCTGCCACTGGCTGACCTCCGCCAGAGCTCAGGCTCAGCCCAATCCTGCCTCCACCCACTGACAGACACCTTCCAGAGCTTAGGCTTGGCCCAGATACACCTTTGCCAGCCAGAACTGGTGACAGGGCCCATTATAGGTCTGGGTCTATACTGGCAGACCCCAGACTGAGCCCAGGCTCCGCCCAGGACAGCCTCTGCCCATCTGCAGACACCTGCAGGAGAGGTGGTAAAATTTTGACTTCTATTAGAAATTTAGGAGAAGAACCAGAATTCCCAAGCTTGCAAAGGGCTCTTTGCAAGAGAGAACTATTGCCACCTGCTCGAAAACAGTATTTTGGTGATATTCTGTGGGTGTCTGCATGGCGCACCAGAGGTTACTCACACACTGAGCTCATACAAGTCAATAAAAAGAAACAAACAGCCCCATAAAAATGGGAAAGGCCAAATATAGGCTGTTTATACTTACAAAACAGTTTAGTTGACTTTCCACAGCACACTATAGTAATCCAAAGGAAACATAAAGTACATGTGTGTTTTTGCCTATCAAATACAAAGAATACAAAGAATGAGAGAATCTAATGTAGAGAGTGTTGGAAAATGCAGTTGTTATGCTCTGATAACTGCAACACAAAATTATTATAAGTCTTCCACAGAGAAATTTTAGAAAATATGCAAAAATGTAAAGTGCATGCCTACCTTTAGCCCAATAATTTCAATTTAAATAACTTATTTATTGTCATTATGGCAAATTTTTATATTTTACCATGTAATCTTTCATTTTAATCATTTCACATGCATATGTAAAGTAGGTTTTATTCTAGTTTTTTATTTCTTAAAAAAATACTTTTTTCATATCTGTATACAAATACCTATAATTACTATATCTCAGACACACGTTTTTCAAAAAGTGAGCACACCTTCAGTTGTACCTGTTCAAGATATGAGACGATTATCATGTTAACTGTTTTTAGAGAGAGTATGGTTCTATGGTACCAAATAGAATCACATGTTTATATAGCCATCACCATCATTTGTTCACCCCCAGGACTTTTCTACTTGCCAATTCAACCTGTTCCCATTCAATACTAACTTTCTGCTTTTGCTCTTCCTAACCCTGGCAATGACCATTCTACACACTGTCCCTATGAATTTGATTACTTCAAAGATTTATTTTAACACCACAGATGTAAAAGAGCAATGTGTGCAGGTGCAGGTGTGTACATGTACACACACAAATACGTCTCCATATACATACAAAACATGCATTAGTGGGCTGGGGTTGTGGCTCAGTGGTAGAGCACTTGCCTAGCATGTGTGAGACACTGGATTCTATCCTCAGCACCATAAATAAATAAATAAATAAATAAATAAATAAATAAATAAATAAATAAATGCTGTCCATCTACAACTCTTAATTAAAAAAAAAAAACATGCATTAGTAACCAATTTTGCTTCCTGGTTTTCCACCTTTATGTTAATAAATCCTCCAATATTGTGTGAATATTCATTTATTTTCTCCCAGGACTTTGATGATTAATACATTTAATTTATAAGAGCAACTGGAGTTTATTTTGTATTTTTATTTTTTAAAAAATTTTTTTAGTTGTAGTTGGACACAATACCTTCATTTTACTTATTTGTTTCTATGTGGTGCTGAGGATTGAACCCAGTACCTCACACAAGCTAGGCAAGTGCTCCACCTCTGAGCCACATCCCCTGCCCTTTGAGTTTATTTTGATGTATATTATAGGATAGGGATTGGTTTTCATGTTCTTATCTACATAATTAGGCATCTTCAAAATGATCCCAATTATATTTACTGAATTATCTTTCTCCAAATAATGGAAATGTGACCTTTTTGACATCATAAAGTGTTTCATCTATTCGAGTCTTTTCCTGATCTTTCTTTTAAGTTCTGTCACTCTGTTCCCTGTTCTCACACTTCAGATATTACAGTTCTCTGTGAGAATATACCTCTTAGTGCTAAATTCATGACTTGCTTTATTTTTCCAAAATGATACTCTTTTGTTGCGTGTGGTGGCTTATGCCTGTAATTCCAGTGGCTTAGGGGGTTGAGGCAGGAGGTTTGTTAATTCAAAGCCAGCCTCAGGAACTATGAGGCACTAAGGAACTCAGTGAGACCCTGTCTCCAACCTAAATACAAAATAGGCCTGGGGATATGGCTCAGTGGTTGAGTGCCTCTGAGTTCAATCCCTGGTACCCAATAAAAAAAAATAAACACACACACACACACACACACACACACACACACACACACACACGTGTACACAAACACACATATATCTCACATATGCATACTTTTGTGACTTAATTTTTCAAAAATCACTTTAGATCTCTTTTTTTTTTCTCATGATGCCTTACTTGAAGTAAAATTTGGTAGATTTTATACAGATTGAGATGAGGAAAATAGATTGTCAACACTGGCCTCTCCCTCAAGGAATATGATTTATCTATTATGATGTGATGCTTTATTTTTGTAGTTTTATTTTTGTGAACACCAAAGACTTACGAGAACAACATATGAGTGCTTCAAATAACTATTTAAATGGGATCTTCCTCTCTGGGTTCAACCACTTTATTCTTTTTTTTTTTATTTAGGGATTGAAACCTGGGGAGCTTAACCACTGAGCCACATCTCCAGCCATTTTTCTAATTTATTTAGAGTCAGAGTCTCATTGAGTTGCTTATGGCCTTACTAAGTGTCTGAGGCTGGCTTTGAATATATAATCCTCCTGCCTCAGCCTTCATGTGACAGGACACAACCTCAACTACTTTATTCTTAGCACACAAGACATAATTAATTTGTGCATCCATGTGCTTCTATCATCTTTGTCTTTATTCCAGAATCAACACAAAGTCTGATGGAGCAAGCTCTTCCTAAAACTCCTAGGGTTCCTTTACTGTTCTCTTGTTTATATGGCTGTTTTACTGATGGACTGAGCCCCAGCATACCCATGGGCTTCTGCATATACTAAAAGATCTGAATACAGTAATGATCTGGTTTTCTGAGTACAGCAGTGATCCTCTGATTTTCTGCCATCACCCCTAGATTGACTGTTGAATTTGCCCATGCTGGTTGCAGCACCCTTCTCATTTTCCTGTTCTGAGGAGTCCTGAGGGCTTTCAAATAGAAGAAAATAGATGAGTGCCCAAGAAATTCACTAATTACACCACAGTGCAGAGAGCCTCAAACACTGTGGCAAGCACAGTGTGGCAGACCCAATGATAGGCTCTGGGGACACTGAGCATAATCCCTGCCCTCATGGAACCCACATGAAACCCTTGGATCAGAAATGGCAGTCACTAGGGTTCTAATGTAGCAAGGGGGCTGCCATGACACTGCAGGCTCCCAAGGGAAGCTGTGGAATGAGTAGTTTCCTGTGGTCCTTGTGGGCCATCCTAGAGTTTTGGGTTTTATATGGAGCAAAATGGAAAATTTCACATTACAGGGTGAACTGGTCTGTCTTCCTTTTTCCATGGTTTTGAAGATTAGTTTATTCTGGCCACAGGTTGACCAACACCCTAATTGCTGATCTACTTTTTAAATTTTTTTCATTTTTTTAAATTAGTTATACATGATAATGGAATGCATTGATGTAATTTGATAGATCATATATTAATTGGGTTTGTTTTCAAAAGGTCCCTTGGTCTACTGGTTCAGGATCAGAGTGAGGAGGCCTAGTGAGGCCCAAGGAGTGCCAGGAGGAGGTTCACACACCATGCTGGAGGCGGGATGGAGCCAGGCCTACCTTGGGCTCCAGCTCTGCCCAGTAGCTAGACCGCAGGGAAGGCCCACTCTCTACTGGCCACCTCCTGATGATCCTTGGGCTCTGGGACAAACTGCCTCTGCTCATCGGCAAATATCCTTGGGAGCTCAGGATTGGCCCAGATCTCCCATGACCATGCAGAGGCTAGTCACAGGTAGATGTTTCCTCGGGCGCCCCCACCAGAGTTCAGACTCAGCCCAGGAATGATTCTGCCCACTGTCAGATGCCTAGAAGATCTCGGGCTCCACCTACTGCAAAAACCTGCCAGAGTTCAGCCTCAGCCAAGGTCAGCCTTGCTGACCGTTGTGGGAGCCTGGCCCAAGGTAGGCCTGGCTCAGTCCCTCCACCAGCTGACCCCAATCAGAGCTCAGTCCAGACTCAGGACCATTTATGGCCATAGGCAAACACCTTCAGGAGTTCAGGCTCGTGCCTGATCAGTCAAGTCCAGCTGTGCGGGAGTCTGGGAAAGGGTAAGCACAGTTCCAACCCACAACCAGTGGACCCCTACGGAGGCCAGGTCCAGGCCTGATCCACCCCATGGAACTGCAGGAGAGCCGGGCAGAGGGTAGTCACAGGTCAATCCCACCTTGGGCTGACCCCTGATGGAGCTCAGACTTAGCCCAGGAATGACTTCACCTAATGTCAGATGCCTGCTGGAGCTCAGGCTCTGCCTCACACTGACTCTGGCTATGGTAGGACCAGCCCAGGTCAGCCTCTCTGTCAGGCATTGGAGCCTGGCCCAAAGTTGGACTGACTCCATCCCACCACCGGCCGACCCCCACCACAGCTCATGCCAGACCCAGGACTGCCTCTTCCCACAGGCAAACACCTTCAGGAGTTCAGGCTCATTCCTGATCAGCAAAGGACAGCTTCACAGGAGCCTGGGCAAGGGTAAGCCAAGTTCCATGGAGGCACCCACAGACCCCTGTGGACGTCAGGCCCAGGCCTCATCCTGCTGGTTGAACTGCATGGGAGCCCTTTCTCAGGGGAAGCCCGGGTTCTTCCCAACACTGGCTGATCTCCACTGGAGCTCAGGCTTTGCCCTGATTAGCCTATTCCACCTGCACGGGACTCCTTAACTAGGGTAGTCCTTGGTCCATCCCACCACCGGCGACCCCCACTTCATCTGAGATTCTGCTCACGTTCACTTTGCCTGAAGTGCTGGGGAGCCTGGGAACAGAGTAGGTCAGAGTTCATCCTGCCCCCACCAGATTTCCCCGAGTTTACTCTCGGCTCAGGATCACCTCGTAGACTTGCCTGGCAACCATGCCCAGGGTACACCCAGATGCATCCCACCACCAGCCAACCCCTTCTGCAACTGAAGCTCTGTCCAGAATCCTGGCCCCAGAGAAGGCCCAGGTTCTTCCAGCTACCTGCTGAAGTCTGTAAATCCTTAAGATCGGCCCAGGATTGTCTCCACTCATCAGTAGACAACTCTGGGAGCTCAGATCTGCCACAATGACCTGTGGCGGAAGCCCGGACACAGGACAGCCACAGGTCCGCCAACCTCTGCCAGAGCTAAGGTTTGGACCTGGTCTGCCTCACCAACCTACAATTGAGATGGGGCCCAGTATAGGTCTGGGTTCATTTTGCCACGTGCAGAAACCTGTCTGAGTTCAGGCTCCACTCAGGACCTCTCCTGTCCCAAGCTACCCGCTGGAGCCTTGGAAAATTTTGGACATCGACTTCAAATTGAGAAGAAGAAGCAGAATTCTCAGGCTGGCCAAGGGCTCTCTGCAAGAAGCAAAACTGTTGGCAGTCGTGACAAAACAGTATTTTGGTGGTGTCCCTGTGGGTGTCTGCACAGCTCACCAGAGCTTCAACACATACCGAGTTCATATAAGTCAAAAGGAGAAACAAACAGCCCATGAAAATGGGAAAACCCAATATAGGTTGTTTATAAAAGATGACATACCAAAAATTGAGATGACTCTCCACATCACAATACAGTAATCCAAGGAAACATAAACTACATGTGTGTTTTTGCCTATCAAATACACAGAAAAAAAGAGAGTGTGACAATCTAATGTCAACAATGTTGGAAAATAGAATTATCATGCTCTGATAAGTGCACAAAAAAAAAATTCTCATAACTCTTCTGGAGAGAAGTTTCAGAAAATATGCCAAAATTTTAAGTGCATGCCTACCTTTAGCCTGAGAATTTCATTTTAAATGTTATTCATTCTTACTGTGGAAAAATTTTTAATTTTACCCAGAATTTGTCCATTGTAATAATTTTACATGCATATATAAAATATAGTTTTACTAATTTTTTTGAGGGGGGTGTATTAGGACACAATGCCTTTATTTATTTATTTATTTGTTTGTTTGTTTATTTATTTATTTATTTATTTTTATGTAGTGCTGAAGATCCAACCTACAGCCTCTCCTATGCTAGTAGAGCACTCTACCTCTGAGCTACAACCCCAGCCCCTTTACTGTTTTATATCTTAAAAATAGTTTTAAACATCTGTATACATATTCCTATATAATCATATCTCAGACACATTTTTTAAAAAGTTGCCACATGGGCTGGGACTGTAGCTCAGCTGTAGCACACTTGGTTGACATGTCCGAGGCCCTATGTTCCATTCTCAGCACATTTATAAATTAATAACATAAAGATCTATCATGAACTAAGAAAAAATCATTAAAAAAAGAATATAGATGGTGCTTTAAAAAAAAGTTAACACAGCTGCAGTTGTACATGTTCATGGTATGAGACAATTAACATATTAACTTTTTAAAAAGGAGTATGGTTCTTTGGCAACAAAGGGAATCACATTATTATACAGCCATCACCATCATTTGTCCATCCCCAGGACTTTTCTACTCAGTAATTCAACCTGTCCTCATTAAATACTAGGTTGCCTCTTTTCCCTGTTCTTAATCCCAGCAACCACTATTCTACTTCCTGTCTTTATGAATTTGATTATTTCAAAAATTTATTTAATATCACCAAAGTACAAGAGCAATGTGTGCTGGTGTATGTGTGTATATGTGCAGACAAACATACACCTTCATATGCATACAAAATCTGCATTAGAACCAACTTTACCTTCTTGCTTTCCATATTTATGTTTAGAAATCCTCCTATATTGTTTAAACATTCATTGATATTGTTCCTGGACTTTGATGATTTTTACATTTAATTTATCAGAGCATCTGGAGTTTATTTTGATGGACATAATGAGATAGGGGTAGGATTTCATGTTTGTACCTACATCATTAGGCATCTTCAAAATGGTCGCACTACATTTTATGGAATAATTTGTCTTTCCCAAATAATGGAAATGTGACCTTTGTGAAATTATAAAGTGTTTGATCTATGCAAGTCTTTTCTGATCTCTCTTTTAAGTTCTGTCACTCTGTTCCCGATTCCCACACTTCTGATATTAGAGTTGTTTATATGAAGATACCTCTTGGTGCTAAATCCATGACTTACTTTATTTTTCCAAAATGATATTTTTGTGTTGGGCCTGATGGCCTATGCCTGTAATCCCAGTGGCTTGGGGGACTTAGGCAGGAGGATTGCAAATACAAAGCCAGCCTCAGGAACAGTAAAGCACTAAGCAACTCAGTGAGACCCTGTCTCCAAACTAAATGCAAAATACGGCTGGGGATATGGTTCAGTGGTTGAGTCCCTCTGAGTTTCAAAGGTACAAAATAAAAAATTTAAACACGCACACACATGTCTCACACATGTATACTTTTTGACTTAATTTTTCAAAATGATTTTAGATCTTTTTTTTTTCTTTTCTCTCATGATACCTTCTGGAAGTAAGATTTTATACAGATTGAAATGAGTAAAGTAGATAGCTGATCAACACTGGCCTGTCTCTGAAGAAATATACTTTACCTATTAGAATGTGATTCTTTATTTTCATAGTTTTATTTATGTGGACCCCAAAGACTTAGGAAAACAACATCTGAACATTGCTTATAGCTATTTAAATGGATTTCAATGGGATCTTTCTCTCTGGGCTGAACCACATTATTTATTTTTATTTAATTGGTGGTGGAACCCTGGTGAGCTTCACCATTGATCCCCATCCCCAGCCCTTTTTTGTATCTTATTTAGAGTCAGGGCCTCACTGAATTTCTTATGGCCTTGCTAAGTTGCTGACACTTGCTTTGAGCTTGTAATCCTTCTGTCTCATGCTCCATGTGACTGGACACTTTGCTCATACACTTTATTCTTCACACACAACACATTAATTTGTGCATCCACGTGCACCTGTCATCTTTGTCTTCATTCCAGAATCAACACCAATCTGGTGGAGTGACCTTTTCCTAAATACCCTGCCTTTCCTTTACCTCCTAGGGTTCCTTTACTTTCCTCCTGTTCATAAGGCTTTTTCCCCCCGTGGACTGAGCCCCAGCATACCTGTGGACTTCTGCATATAACTACAAGATCCCAGTAGAGTAATGATCTACTTTCTGACTATGGTCATGATCTGCTAATTCTCTGTCATGGCCCCTAGCAGGAATCTCGAGTTTGGTCATGCTGGTTGCAGCAGGCTTTTCATTCTCTCTGTGCTGATGAGTCCTCAGGGCTATGAAATAGAGGAAAACAGATGAGTGGCCAAGGAATTTACTAATTACACCACAGTGCAGAGAACCTCAAATACTGTGATGAGCACTGTGTGGCCACCATTGTTCTAGGCTTTGGGGACACAGAGCATTATCCCTGCCCTCATGGAATCCAGATGACCCCTTTGCAGAGAAAATGACAGGCACTAGAGCCTAGAAGCATCAAGGGGGCTGCCATGGCCCTGCAGGGTCCCAGGAAAGCTGTGGGATGGGTAGTTTCCAGGGGTCCTTGTGGGCAATCATAGGGCTTTGGGTTTCACATCGATCAAGATGGAAAGTCATTGAAATTTTTCATGTTTAAGGTGACATGGTCTGTTTTCTTATTTCCATTGTATTGAAGATTTGGCCACGTGTTGACCAAAGTTTAATTGCTGAGTACATTGCCCATGAAAAAAAGCTCATGATTTGTTACATAAAGCCTACAATATTTATACCAACATAAAGCCTTATTTTCACCTAATTTTCAAATTTTTTATTTATTTTAATTATTACACATGAAGTAGAGTGTATTTATGCATTTTGATATATTATATGTAAGTAGGTGTTGTTTTTAAAAGGCTGCTGGTTAAGGAGCAGAGTGAGGGGGCCTAGCAAGGCCTGGGGAGTGCCAGGAGGAGGTTCAGAAAACCATGCTGGAGGGTGGATCAGGACTATAGTAGTAGGTTGGCCAGAGGATCATGTCTGCATGCATCACTAAGGCAGAGGCAGAAGATGGAGGTGCAGAGAACAGGCCTGGTGAGTTTGTTGCCTTAGGCTTAGGGACATTCCTACTGGAGTCACTGTTGGATTATTATGCTGAAAGAGGAGGAGTGTTCACCAGGGAGGTTGGACCAAGAAGAAAGAGAGATCTGAAGGTGTCTGGACCTTCAGATCCTGGGTGCTCTTCACTCAAGGTCCCAGGGTGGGGAAAAAGTGAGTGTGTGGAGCAGAGGAAACCTGAACCTTCTGTACTTGTTGACACATCAACACAACCACACTCTCTTATACACACACACTTAGGCACATGCATAGCAAAAAAAGAAATTCTCAAACACACACACACACACACACACACACACACACACACACACACACAGACACCTTTCCACACATACATATATTCATCCGCATGCATGCCTAAAACCCACAAGAAACATAGGCACACACAGGTGATTCTCAGCCACTATCTTCCCCTGATAGAAGACAGCATCATTCCAACCCCCAAATGAATGCCCTGCATCCACACACTGACTACACACATAGCCCTTCAGAAGCACACACAGATCACATCTGATTTCAGCAGCACAGGAAACACATACATACACTGTGGTCCTTTCTGAACATAAACACATGCTCAACTCATCTGTTTTCATCTATGGAGAATCTGAGCTGCTGGTGACTTGATGCAGGGAGGCTGTCAGGTACATTGAGTGACAGATGATGCAGCACCACAGTTGCAGGAGATGGGGAGGACTGTGGTCAGAAAACAGAGGGAAACCAGACCTGAATGATGACAAGAAATCCATTTACAGACAGCTGTGAAGACTATTTGTTTATTCATTTTGCTGTAAGTGATGCCTTCATTTGCTTGTTTGTGAATCATCATTTTGCTCCAGAAGAATGCCAGATCACCCAATGCAGAACTTTGTTATCTTCAAAGCTTCTTCTCTAGCAACTTGAATAAGGTCTGATATATACCTGTTCACTTAGTGAGTAATTGAAGAATCTTTAAGTGCCTATGCAGCCTGCCCTGGTCTCTCAAATAATGTGACATGCGTGGCATCTGACATGATGAACTGCTTCAAACCATTCATGAGCAGTTAGGGTCTTCTGCCCCTTCATAAAAAGAAGGTGAGATTACTGTTCTTTCAAACGGGAAGTGGTTTAGAATAAGAGTTAGACAGAACCAAGCTTCAAAAACCTATTGGTGACTACAAATCTGTGGACAAGATAGAGGAAGGGGGATGAAGAGGAAGAGGAGAGGCAGAGATTGACAAAGGAGAGAGATGAAGGGGATGGAACAGCTTCACAGAGGAATTGAAGAACAGAGACTTGACACCCTCAGGGTTAAGTACATATGGACACTGAGCCTAAGTGCCACCTAGGAATGATGCAGCCCAGAGGACAGGAAGAAGTTGGGGCAGTGTGGGGCTCTCTAATCATGTGGTTGGGTGTAAATCCTTTCCTGTCTCTGGGCCTCAGTTTTGCACAAACTCAGGGACTAGACTATGGCAGAGTTTTCCAAAGGATCCTTCCTGGACACTGTTATGGTCATGTATGAAGCAATGCAAGAATTATCAAAGGTAAAATGACTAGATTATGAGTTGTCTACTAACCAGTGGATTAATCTACTGATGTGAATTAACTGGGCCTATCTCTGCACAGCTAGGATGTGGGTGGAGGAAGTGGGTTATGGGAGTGTGCCTTTGGCATTTATATTGTGTCCCTTGTACATGGAGCTCTCTCCCTGCTTCCTTGTTTACATGTACAGAGCTGCTTTCTTCCACCACATCTTTCCACCATGATATCCTGACTCTCCTAAGGCCCCAGAGCAATGGAATTTGCCAAATATGGGCTGGATCTCTGAAACCATGAGACAAAATAAACTTCCACCTTTAAGTTGTTCTTGCCCTATCTTTTGGTCAAGAAATGAAGAATTGACTAAAACAGACATATTTTAGGGAGTGACCCAACAAAATTTATTTTATTAACTATCAGAATGAAAAGAATTAGCAATAAAGTCATGATCAGGTTAACTAGAGAGGAGGCCTAAGACTGAGAATGTAGGTGATGTGCCCTTGGGGGAAACAGCATCACAAGCTGTGGACAGAGGTGAGTGTCAATATGTGGGAAATGCTGGCTGAGGTGGCCTTGATGGAGCCTTCTGCTCTGTGGCTTTCAGGCACAAAGATTCCAGCCATGAGGCTGTGCACAAGTTATCTCAAGAGAGGCCTTGTGGAGATCTCTGCACCTCTCACCCACTCTGCTCTTGGAAGAGAAAGCAGATCTTATATGGTCATCTCACGCGGTCCTCCACCCTCTGGAAGCTAAGAAGCACCCTGAGATGTTGGGAACTATCCTTAAGGCCTTAGACTCTGCATAAGGTGGACTTTGAGCTTTTATCATGACTGTTTATCATGACTGTTCCCTCCTGATCCACTCTTCCCTGGGCTCTAATTTAGTCACCCTTGTATGTGTCATTAACTCCCCATGCATGTGTCATTTCTCACTGCATGCTCCCACTTAAGACATGCCCTTACCAAACTTGAACTCATGGTACAGGCTTGTCTCCCAGGCTGAAAGCATCCTGTTTACTTGGCAAAATGCTGAGGGCCCACTTTGTGGATAGGATTTGGCCTGGTTTCCACCAGCCTTTCTTTTCTGCATGTGAGGGCACAGCACAAGGGCCTCTCTGATCCTCCATCTCTCCATGAATAGGTCATAGGCTGAAGACTCACCTTCCCAGAGCATCCCTTTGGGTAACTAACCTCTTTCACTTAGAAAAAAGTAACTTCACATTGTGATACATTTATGTGGTGAAGGACATAATCAAGAGTTGTGGTAGATGGTAACACGGTGGCAAGTGACTGAGAGGTTCTTTCATATTGGGAAGGTGTTTGGTCTCCATTGGTGAAGTTACTGAGACAAGCCTGCATTTTAAGCTGAGTTCAGAAACACTCACTCTCCCTTCTAGGAACTGAAAATTAGGAGCTTGGCATCCATGTTGTCACTGTGAGGATGCAGGCAAGAGATGAAGTCCTGATGTGCTGAGAAAGAGCAGAATGCTGAAAGACCCTGCATCCACAGTGATTTCACACTGATGCCACCCCAGTCTTAGGACCTCAAAGCTCCAGGAGTCTTGTTCAAATGGGACAAGAAGATATCTTATAAATCTTAAAACCATTTGATGGATGTTCTACAACTGGGGCTAAGCATATCCTAATGTTACAGTATCTTTGGTCGAGAGTGAGCTCTGATGGAGTCTTGCTCAGGAAGAAATCAACAAAAATGCGATTGAGCCACACTTAATGCCTGGTCATTTTCTAGGCTCTTAGATTTTGAGGTGAATTAAACTAAATTAATGCTTTTACAAAAACTGCAAACATAGAGAAAAAAAAAACATGCAAAATGGTGAGGCCGTGCACAACATCTGCTGTTGTTCATGGTGGCTCCACATGGGAGATTTCACACTTGAGAATCTGGTAGATCCTGGCTGACCAACAATGATGGCACATCTTATGCCTGCTGCATGGTATGGATTTGTGCATAACCAATCCCAGGTTCACGTGAGTGTACACTGACAATTCTAGAAACCTCTGCTTCTGGACACTTGAGCCAATCAGGCCAAATTGGATTCCCATGTGTCCCACGCCTAGGCTCCCCTGCCTGTGAATCTTATGGCTTTGATAGTGTGTGTGGCTGGAAGGTCACAAGCAAATTGTTGTCCTCCCCTGAAGCCCATACACTTGGAATCCTCAGGCTTGGGTGTCCTCTCCTTGTAGAACGCTTTGCCAGGCTGATTCGAGTCCCAGCTAAAATCATGCACAGTATGACTTTTGTAAAAACAATGTTTTATTACCATACATCATTGTTAATTTGAGTAAAATATGTAACAACTATGGATATACATAGAAACTTAATTTCTGAAGTAGACAGTAGCTTCGTTTTATAAAATATTCCAAGGCTTCTGTGGAATTTACTATACTTCAATTCATTTATTTCTTCTTCGAGTTTGGTAAGAATATTGAAGAAGGGAGCTGCCCCCTTCTCTGAGTTCCAGGTCACAGCAGTGCAGCCTGGATACCCACTGTATAACTCTCTAGAACTGCTTCATCTGCAGTTCTAGAAATTTTAGACATGGTGTTTGAGAGGTTCCTATCACCCACCCTGGCAGTCTCCCTTCTACTCTCTGTCTATGAGTTGGACCATCTCAGGGACCTAGTGTGTGTGGAGTCCCACAGCTAAAAAACTAGGCCTGTAAGTCACTAGGATGGATGCTCTAGAATTTCTTTGCTGGACATGAGCCTCTAGGATGTCCTGGTTGTCCTCAGAGGCCATCAGGGTGACCTTAGTATTAGGTTGGCCAGGTGGTACTGTGGTAAGGGGATCGGTCAGAAGAGGCTCAAGTCCCTCCTGAGTCCTGATGGTTTCAGACAAGAGCCGTGTCTGGTTGAGTGTCAGTTTCCTCCACTGTGAAATGGGGAGAATTTAGTCACTGATCACCCAGGGCTGGCATGAGGGTTTTTTGAGGTGATGGTGCATGAAGTGAGTTTAGCTTTGATTTCGGATATTTTCCATACATCAAAGGCTGCTGAGAACAGCACAGTGAGGGCCCAGGTAGAGGGCAGGAAGAGGTGGGGTACCAAGAATATGGTCCATCAAAAGAAGCCCTGCTTCGGTCACTCCTAGGGCTCTACACCAAGGAGCCTGCCATCTGAAGTTCAAGCCCACAATGAACAGCTGGTCTTTAAGCACATGCGCTCAGGGCCTCCTCCTATCTGGTCGTGTGCACAGCAGTCGCTCATGGCCACAGGCTCACTGTGACCCATCAGGAGCCCAGGGCTCACTTCAAGCTGACCTCCAGCTGACATCCTCCCCTGCCCAGATAACATGGCTTGGGGTCCTCCCACTCACATGGGGTGATGGTGCAGCCTATCCACCTTAGACCCATGCATATGTTCCCTCTGCTGATGGAGGGCTGGACCCCATAAGGTGTGGCACTGCTCAAGAGAGAGCAAACCTACGAGGTGCTCCCTGTGTTGGCACAATAAGGGCCCAGGAGTGACCTGTTTTGGGGGGCACTTTTGTTCCTCTTTGTCACACACTAGGGTTTGTCTCCTGTTTTGTGTGCTTTGGGTGCAGGTGTGCACTTCGCAGAGTGTAGTGCCAGGCTCACCCACAACCTAATGGAGCAAGGGACAGGAAACAGCCTGCTGGCAGGGATTTCTCAGGCTGATGGAAAAAATCAGGGTGGACTTAGCATGATGTCTGAGGAAGCCAGCACCCCACACCTGGTATCTTGGGGCTTGGGAAGCTGAGGTGGGGCTGCTCTTCCAACTGGGGTGTGTGTCTTAGTCCCCTGTTTGATGACTCTTGTGACAAATTCTCAGAAAGCTAGTGTCTTTAGACAAAGAAACTGGTTTTCACATATTCTGGAGGATGGAAGTCCAGAAATATGGTGTTGGTTAATTGGCTCCCTCTGAAGCCCAGGGAGAGGTCTGGGACTGGCTCTGTTGCTGCCAGCAGTGCTTCAGTCCCTCTGGGTGTCTCCATCTTCACTTGGGGCTTTCTTATGTGTCTGTGTGTGTCTGGTACTGTGGTGAGCCGTTTCTGCAGATTATGGTCGACATTGCAAGATGGCGCTGGCTCCACTGTGGTCTGTAACAAACAACTCCTTGTTTGGGAGAGTTGGTGCATGGTTTCTCAGCACCCTGTGAGAAAGTTCCACGTGGCAGCTTCGCATTGGGGCTTGGGATGCTTTATTAATGCTGGGAGGGGCATCCGACGAGAGAGGAATTAGAAGAAATATCAGGGGCCTGAATAAACTGCTGAAAGATGATTCCTGAGTTGCGTCTTCCTTGCGGACAAGGGGTCGCGACAAGTGGTGCTGAAAACCCGGGAACCAGAACTTTCAGCAGTCAGGGGTGGTGCACCAGTTAGTCCCAGGTAAGTGGGACCCGCAGGTAAAGCGGAGATCAGTCCCAGGTTAATTGGGACCCGTGGTCAAAGCGGAGATCAGTCCTAGATAATTGGGACCCGCGGTCAAAGCGGAGATTAGTCCTAGGTAATTGGGACCCGCTATCAAAGCGGCAGCTCCTCTGTAAAGCCAGAGAGAGCATTATATCTTATTGCAGCTGCACTGTGTACTTTCGCTCTTACTTTCACTTTTGTTTTTTGTGTGTCTTTTGTTGTGTCATGGGTGCCGTATCTTCAAGTCCACTTCTCCTGGCCCTAGATAACCTGTTACGTTCCAAGGGCCTAAAAGTGAAACGTAGTACTTTACAGAGATTTTTACAGAAGACAGATATTGTTGCACCGTGGTTCGCATTCTCGGGCAGCTTTACTCTACCTAGCTGGGATAAGTTAGGCACAGATCTTGAGTTTGCTTCTGAGCAGGGCATATTAGAGGGTGGGGTGATACCCCTTTGGAAGATGATCCGTAGTTGCCTCGCAGATGGCAGATGTCAGGAAGCACTTACTAAAGGACAAGAAGTTTTAGAGCAATTACATGAAGAAAGATCAGAAATGGCAGGCAGTGAGGTATTTCAGGAGGGTGGGAGTGTGCGGAGCGAGAAACAGGGGAGGAAACAATTATCTCCGGCAGGCAATGACGTATTTCAGGAGGATGGCAGTGTGCGGAGCGAGAAACAGGGGAGGAGGCGATTGTCTCTGGCACGGAGTGAAATATTTCAGGAGGAAGGGAATGTGCAGAGCGAGAAACAGGGGAGGAAACGCTTGTATCCAGATCTCAGTACACTGCGCACACTCCCATGCACAAGTGGGTCAGAAGAGGAGGAGGATGAGCAGGAGGAGCTCGGGGGAGACTGTCTCGGCAGCTAGGGAGTTTAACTATGGGAGAAGGGAACAAAGATAAACAGGAGCTCAAGAAAAATGATCCTCTGGACCCACCGCCGTATGGTGGGGGTGTTTCGAGGAGAGCTTTCCATGCCCAAACATGGAGGGCTGTTAACGCTGAGATGGGTCTTGCTTATCCAGTTTTCCAGGATGACAATAGGGGAAGATTCCATGAGCCCTTAGATTTCAAAATTGTGAAGACCCTGGCAGAGTCTGTGCGCACTTATGGGGTGGATGCCGCCTTCACATTAACTCAGGTGGAGAGTCTGTCTAGATACTGTATGACTCCCTCTGATTGGGCTAGCCTTGTTCGGGCTTGTGTTTCTCCAGGCAAATATTTGGACTGGAGAGCCTTTGTGCTAGAAGGCGCTGTAGAGCAGGCTGCCCAAAACTATGCGGCGGGACACCCCCATTTGGACAAGGATATGCTTTTGGGACAAGGCAGATTTGCTAATCAACAAACAGGATACCCCCCTGAGGTATATGAACAGATCAATAACATTTGTATCTGTGCATGGAAATCACTCCCAAATAGAGGAGAAGTGTCTGGCAATTTAACAAAAATCATTCAAGGCCCCACAGAACCTTTCTCGGACTTTGTTGCTAGGATGGTGGATGCCGCAGGAAAAATCTTTGGTGACCCTGATAGAGCAATGCCCTTGATTAAACAACTTGTTTATGAGCAATGCACCAAAGAATGTAAAGCAGCAATCACTCCTTATAAAAACAAGGGCATAGAAGCTTGGATGAAAGTGTGTAGAGAGTTTGGAGGACCTTTAACTAATGCAGGTCTTGCAGCTGCTGTCCTTCGGATTGCAAAAGGGGGCGGTCCTGGTGCCGGAACATGCTTCCATTGTGGTCAATCTGGCCATTTCAAACGTGACTGTCCCAAAAAAGGCAATTTTACTGGACCTCCTCGCGGTGGCCCTTCTAATGGCCCTCGTCAACCGGGGCTATGTCCAAAATGCAAAAAGGGGAAGCATTGGGCAAGAGAGTGTAGATCAGTGAGGGACATCCATGGACAGCCTATTTCAGCTGGGCCAAAAAACGGCTGAAGGGGCCCCTGACCCCAGGGCCCACAAATATATGGGGCAATGGAGAATGTCACACCCGAACCCGAGACATGGCCTTCTCTGCGCCATCCCACGAGATGCGGAGAGCCACTACAGGTGCCTCGGGATTGGACCTCTGTTCCACCTCCAGACTCGTATTAACACCTAAGATGGGAGTCCAATTGGTGGAAACTGAGTTCAAAGGGCCTTTACCCCCTGGCACTGTAGGCTTGTTGATTGGACGTGCATCCTCTATCCTACAAGGTCTTCATGTTTTTCCCGGAGTTATAAACCCTGATACTGTAGGGGCAGTAAAGGTTATGGTGGAAGCTCCAAGGGGCATTGTGTCTATCTCCCCAGGGGATCGGATTGCTCAATTGCTAATTTTGCCTAGTTTGCATAATCACTTCCCTGCTGACTCAAGGTCACGGGCAGGAAATCAGATTGGTACCACCGGAGGAAATTGTGCCTATTTGTCACTGGATATGAGCAATCGCCCCACTTTGGAATTAAGCATAGAAGGTAAATCTATTGTGGGATTGCTGGACACAGGAGCAGATCGTAGTATCATAGCCCTTAAGGACTGGTCTAGGGGATGGCCAGTGCAGGTTTCTGATCAATCCTTAAGAGGACTTGGATATGCCCAAGCCCCTCAAATCAGCTGTAGACATCTATCTTGGAAGGACTCGGAAGGACACGATGGTACCTTTCAGCCTTATGTACTTGATTTACCTATTTCTTTATGGGGCCGTGATCTGATGAAAGACATGGGGTTCACTCTTAGTAATGACTATTCCCCAGTGTCTCAACATATCATGCAAAATATGGGGTATAAGCCAGGTCTAGGACTAGGAAGGCACCTACAGGGACGTAAGCATCCTGTACAAGGTCATCAAAAGCTTAACAGGTTTGGTCTGGGTTTTTCCTAGGGGCCACTGGGGCTCAAATACCCATAAAATGGCTCACCGAGGAGCCTGTTTGGGTGCCTCAGTGGCCTCTTCCCTCGGTTAAACTGGCAGCAGCCCATGATCTAGTCAAAGAACAACTTGATTTGGGTCACATCCAACCTTCTACTTCTCCATGGAATACTCCCATATTTGTCATTAAGAAAAAATCAGGGAAGTGGCGCCTACTGCATGATCTACGAGCAGTTAATGCTCAGATGCAACTTATGGGGCCCATTCAAAGAGGGCTGCCTCTGCTCTCCTCTGTTCCTCAAGGCTGGCATATAATTGTTATTGACATTAAAGACTGTTTCTTTTCCATTCCTTTGCATCCTAAAGATTCACAACGTTTTGCTTTCACCCTTCCCTCGTGTAATCACAAGGAACCAGATCAAAGGTTTGAGTGGGTGGTGTTGCCACAGGGGATGGCTAACAGTCCCACGATGTGCCAGATGTATGTGGGGAAGGCACTCGCACCTCTCAGACATAAGTATTCCTCCACCAAGATCATTGACTATATGGATGATGTGTTATTGGCCGCAAAATTAGAACAGACAGTTTATGAGGCTTATAAAGAACTCGTGATGCTGTTGGCTCAACATGGACTGCACATCGCACCTGAAAAAGTTCAAACGGGGGATTCTATCAGGTTTTTGGGAGCGACAATTGGGTATGACAAATTAAAACTGCAAAAAATTACCATCAGGACTCAAGATCTCCAAACTTTAAATGATTTTCAAAAATTGCTGGGAGATATTAATTGTATAAGAGGATATTTACATATTCCTAATATTGTGCTCCAGCCTTTGTATGCTACTCTTAAGGGTGATCCAGATCTTGCTTCCCCTCGTAGCCTCACTACTGAGGCTAGAGCGGCTCTTATAAAAGTAGAACAAGCTATACAGCATGCCACTCTATGCAGGCTCCAGAGTGATAAACCTTTCCAGTTATGTGTGCTTGCCACTATGCGGCAGCCTACTGGAGTACTGTGGCAAGATGGGCCTTTACTATGGATCCACCCACATGTATCCCCAGGAAAATCCTTAGAATATTATCCTGATGCTGTTGCAGCATTGGCACTTAAAGGGATTCAACAAAGCATTCAATTTTTCGGCCAATCACCTTCTTCTCTTATCATACCCTACACTAAAGCTCAACTTAATGTTTTATGTGCTACTCTAGACAACTGGGCTATTCTGTGTTGCTCGTTTCAAGGGGGTATTGATAATCACTACCCTTCTCATCCATTACTCCATTTTGTTAAAGAACATCCCATCATTTTCCCTAATGTAACTTCATCCAGTCCAATTCCGGGGGCTGTTAACATTTTTACTGATGGTTCCAAGTCTGGAATGGGAGCCTACGTAATTAATGACTCTCCCCCTATCCAGCATCAATTTGCTCCTGGAAATCCACAATGGGTAGAACTACAAATTGTTATTGAAGTTTTTAAACAGTGTTCTTTTCCTTTTAATCTTATTTCGGACTCCAGCTATGTGGTACAAGCACTAAAAGTCCTGGAGGCCGTGGGAACTATTAGTGATGCCCACAATGTGTCTGTTTACTTTACTCAGCTTCAACAACTTATCTCTAACCGCACTGCTTCTTTTTATCCAATGCATATCAGGGCTCACACCTCTCTTCCTGGTCCGTTATCACAGGGTAATGCCTGTGCGGACTTAGCCACTAGAGGTCAATTGATATGCTTGGCTTCCTCCTTAGAGGGGGCTAAGTTGTTTCACCAAAACTTCCATGTTAATGCATTAACGCTGCGCAGGCGTTTTTCCATCTCAAGAGCGGATGCTCGGCAGATAGTATTGCAATGTCCCCATTGTGTCACGTTTCTTCATCCCCCTAATTATGGAATAAACCCACGGGGATTAAAGCCATTGGTTGTTTGGCAAATGGATGTGACACATATACCTGACTTTGGTAACCTTAAGTATGTGCATGTTTCCGTTGATACGTGCTCTGGAATTATCCATGCTTCTGCTTTATCGGGAGAAAAGGCACGTAATGTCATTACTCACTGTTTAGAGGCATGGGCAGCATGGGGTGCACCTGCATCCCTTAAGACTGATAATGGACCTGCTTATACTGGCAGACAATTTACAGCTTTTTGTTCTACTATGGGAGTGCAACTTACTCATGGTTTGCCTTATAATCCTCAAGGACAAGGCATTGTTGAGCGTGCTCATCGCACCTTAAAGGAAACTTTACAAAAACAAAAAGGGGGAATAGGAGCTGAACACACTCCTAAAGAACGCCTGTCCTTAGCTCTCTTTACCATTAATTTTTTGAATTTGGATATTCATGGTCACTCTGCGGCCGATAGACATGTGTCCCCTCAGCCCTCTGTGATTGGCTATGTTAAGTGGAAGGATGTTCTCACGGGCCAATGGAACGGCCCTGACCCCGTGCTGACATGGGCACGAGGATCTGTATGTGTTTTTCCCCAGGATCGTACGGAACCGTTGTGGGTCCCTGAATGCTTGACAAGAAGAGTCTCGACATCAACTGACCAGCAACAAGAGACACCACAACAATCCTGAGATGAGGATCTTCATTCTGCTAAGTGCTCTGGCTCTGGTGCTGGTGCCGATGGCACAGGTGACACCAATGCGGTGGTGGGCAGTGGCACGGGCCTGGCCAATGCCGATGCCGGTTCATGGTAATTCTAGTGTCCTCCCCACTCTTTTTTCTACCTCATGTGAGATGTCTACTCTCTGTGCCTCCCCTAGAGGGGACATGGAGAGAATTTTTAATCAATCTCAAGTTAATCTCACAGGAGTTTTTTGTTTCAGCCTGAGAAACGCTAATTGCATTAGCCTTAAGACCAAAAATTTGACTAACTGGGAGGACCCATTGCGGTCCAATCAGGTCTCAGGAAGCATTATCAGTGGTGTATTGAGCAAGGTAGCTTTGGGGAAACAATCAGGCTCAGAGACCCCTGCAAACAGCAGCTCTGCTCTTAACATAACTACCTTGGCTATTATCTCCGAGGTACTAATCCCAGTGCCTCCTTCTTCTAGTAGTATTTATAATGCCACTCATTTCAAGGCCTCTCCTTACTGTTCCCCTAATCTTGGTTTCCCCCCAATATTTATGCCTTGTCAGGATCATTCTTGGGAGAAACATCAAGTTGCTAAAGGTTTCTCCCTTTCCCCCTCTCTTAATAGGTATGTTTATAACTTTAACAATAGTGCAGCTCCTCTACAGGAGTAGGTTGGTCCTGGTTTCAATGGCTGATTTCCAATGAAAAGGGGGCTTCAGCCGATATTTCTGCACTGGCTCAGTTGGTAGGAGCCAAAAGTTGGCTGGCTAATATTTCTGGTACTGTTAGGGAAAGTGAACAAGGTAATAGACTTACATCTGTTTCATTCAACTCTCTGTTGTATAATGCCACATTGCCTCCTGCAATGGTCTGTGTCCAATCCCCCTTCTTATTCCTTTTGGCTAAGGCCACCTCATCGGGGATGCTGGATTGTTCTCATACTACCTGTCTCTTATCTGAGTGTTGGAATGGTTTCTGGACTGTAGCAGTGATTATGAAAATTCCAACTTTTGTCCCAATCCTGGTCACTGCTGATCCTGATAAATTCCCTATTGTTGAGCTACTTAGAGTCCGCAGAGATTTTGGAATCACAGCAGCTATAGTGACAGCCGTGGCGATATCTGCTGCTGCAGCAGTTATGGCCGGAGTGGCTATGGCCAATCAAGTACAAACTGCTGCCACCATTAATCAAGTTGTCCAAAAAACTTCCACCATACTTGAATCCCAAAATACAATTAATCAACATATTTTGTCAGGGATTTTAGCTGCCAACCAAAGAATAGACTTACTCCAAGCTCAGGTAGAAGAATTGGCTGACTTAGTGCTTTTGGGTGGTGTATACCAACGTGCACATTTATGCATAACCTCTGTCAGATTTAATGATTCCAGGAATGCTTCCCGCATCATTGGCGAATATTTGGCTGGAAATTGGTCCATGGAAGCGGAAGACATGATCCAGTCTCAACTAACCCAGATAGCTGTCTTGAATAACACTCGTGTTGATCCCGTGACTTTGGGTCAATTCACCGATTGGATATCTTCTGCCTTTTCCTTTTTTAAAGAGTGGGTGGGGGTAAGCATTTTTGGTGCAATGTGTTGCTTCGGTATGTTTCTCTGTTTGTGGTTTCTCTGTCGCCTCAAGGCCCGCAATGCTCACGATAAGGCTATGATCATCCAAGCTCTTGCAGCTTTAGAAAATGGCAATTCACCTCAAGTCTGGCTTGCGCAGCTTAAACAGTAAATCTTTGACATGGTCGTTGCACCCCAAGTTATTATAACATTGCACTGGGATCGGCATGTCTTTCCTCGTTATTCTCTTAGTGTTGGAAAGCCCTTGCACTCTGCCGGTCTTGCTGCCATTGCACGCAGGTGGGTTTCCACACTAATGCTTCTCTATCGCCTTAAAGTCCGTGCCTTTCTTTCAGGGTGCTGTCAACTCGTTTGTCGTTGTGTACAGCCACAGTTCAGCCTCAGCTGTCCCCCTTCGTCCACCTTCGTCACGATACAGGATGCGAGGCAAGGCACTGCACTTGAGTGATCCTTGAAGTGGACCTCAAGGAGAGCATGTCCTATTGCATGCGGGTTTGATGTCCACGCCCCGCCCCACGAAAAAAGGCGTCGGCTGATATGGCTTCAGATCTGGGGAAGGGCCCTCCTTAGGACTGAGCCATACTATGCAGCCACTTCTGCACAGTGGGATAGGACCTCTACTCTCGCCTGTATTGTTTTCAGAAAAGAGAAGGGGGGAACTGTGGTGAGCCGTTTCTGCAGATTATGGTCGCCATTGCAAGATGGCGCTGGCTCCACTGTGGTCTGTAACAAACAACTCCTTGTTTGGGAGAGTTGGTGCATGGTTTCTCAGCACCCTGTGAGAAAGTTCCACGTGGCAGCTTCGCATTGGGGCTTGGGATGCTTTATTAAGGCTGGGAGGGGCATCTGACGAGAGAGGAATTAGAAGAAATATCAGGGGCCTGAATAAACTGCTGAAAGAAGATTCCTGAGTTGCGTCTTCCTTGCGGGCAAGGGGTCGTGACATGGTACCCTGTCCCTTCTCTTATAAGGACACTTTCATTGTCATTAGGATGACTCATCTCAAGACCCTTAACATCATCATATTGGCAAAACCCTATTTTCAACTCAGGTTGCATGTGAAGGAACTGGGGTAGAGACTTAGAAACAGCTTTTCTGGGAACTGCTGTGGCTGAATTTATCCCCAGCATTCATGGGTTGGATACATGGTCCCGAGTGTGACTATGTTGAGGTAAGGGATCTTTGGGGTTAGGTGGCCAAGAGCATTCTTCCCTGAGGAATGGATTCATGTGGTCTCATTGGGGTGGGTTCCTTATGAAAGGAAGTGTTTGGCCTGATCCCCCTTCTCTCATGCATGGGAGTACACTTTTGCCCTTCCACCTTCCCCATGAGGGACAGAGCAAGTAGGTCCTTGCCATTTGCCAGCATCTTCATTATGGACTTTCAGCCTCCAGAACCATTGGAAATAAATCTCTCTTCTTTATAAGTCACCCGCCCTCAGGTATTCTGCTAGAGCAGCACAGACCAGATGGGACAAGGACATGCTTCCCCCCACTGCATGAGAAAAATTATGTTAATGCCTCTTGTGAATCACAGGTGTCTGAGTACAGGATGCAACTCATTCAGGTCCTGAGATTCTGCCTCCATCTCCCAGTCAGCTGTCCTCTGTGCTGTCCTTATTCTTAAGCACTGGGCAGGAGGGACAGGCATGGGACACATATGATTGAGAGAGCTGATGTGAATGGTAGGGAGTGATGGGGCCTGAGGCAAGCTTCATGGTGCAGTTGCTAGCTAAAGAGCAGTGACCAGGTTATCAAGTTGTTGCTACTGGTGAGGACACTAATCCATCTAGCTCAAAGCTCATTTTATTTTTACAAAAAAGTAAGAAATATTAATATTCTGTTACCAATTTTATTTTTAAAAAAACGACTGAGTAGGTAAAAAAAAAAGAAAAAAAAATGTGACTCAGATGGAGTGCCCAGAGACTGCTTCTTAAACTCTTAAACTTCTGAACAAAGTGTCCAGAGAAAAGTGGGGATGGTGAGCTGCCTGTATTCCTGGGGTAATTCCAATGCACTCAGAGCCCAAGGAAAATTCAGTCTTCTGTTTAACAATGATTTAAAAACGTGCCTTCAAAATGAGAGAATATAAATCCTTTCCATTCCTTCTGGGTCTCTCTCATCTGATGTAGAATTTCTATTTGCTCTTTAATAATATTCTGAATAAGAAAAATTAAAACCTGAAATCATACCAAAAATTCTACCAATCATTTTAAGTATGAAATATCAGCTTTCAATGCAAATGTCAGAGCCATTAATGCTTTGGCAGATGCCTCAGATTTACACTGCTCCTGCTCTGAAGCTTATGCCTGTGCAGGTATTTGGTTCCCACTGGAGTAAGAGAAGGGCTGCCCCGAACCAATTCAACAATTTTATTTGACTTCTCGAAAGGTTCACATTCTACTAGCACCTTTTCCACAGCTGGCCAATGAGCTGGGAAGAAGCGGAAACAAAGAGCTCTGTGTTTCCCTGCCTCTGTTCTCCTTGCATGTGACCATATTCAGCAAAAGTGGTTGGCTGATGCAGGAAGAAACATGCATGGTAAAGGATGTGATGAGGAGGAGATCCAACATGGCGGCGGGCTCAGAGAGATCAAGTCTCTGACCTCCACATCTGCGAGGGCATAGGAAGTTGTAAACTGTCTACAGGCTGTTTGCTCAGGATCACTAGGCAATGCTGAGCTGATGTGGATCTGGGGCAAACAGTGTGGGCCTCTCAGAACACACACCAAGCCCGGATTGGCTGCATTCAAGCTCCCGGTCGCCTGCTTCTCGCAGTCAAACTGCTGTGACTCAGCACTAACGATCCCGCCGAAACAACCCGCCGTCGGCCCTTCTGATCGTTAGAAGGTAAATGCCAACCAAGCCTTCATAGGCAGTGGCCACAGGTTTGAGACGGAGCTTGGGAGAGCCAGTCAGGACCCACCCATTGCATTGGGCACCCGTCAAAGGGAATGAACTGTCACCATATGCATGGGATACCACCATGGCAGAGAAATGACATCACCAAAACGCAGCGGAGGAGATAAATTCACTGAAATCAGTGTCAACAGGTGTGTAATACCCTAGCCTTCCCTCTCCACACAGCGGGGAATCCTTAAGGGCCCCTCCCAGCTCTCCCGTAAGGGCCCCTCCCAGCTCTCCTGTGAGCACAATAGCCAGACCAAGGAAATCAGGAGTGGCACGGGACTCGCGGCCCAGAACTCGTGGTTACTGCTCCCACCAGTGCTGACAACTGAGGTCCCTTGCACCAGCTACAGGGGTGTGGCTACCAGAGGGCAAGCAAATTCGCTGGGGGTTCTCAGCCCCAAGCTCTACAAACATAGGGTCTGAGGGAATGGCAAACAGGGAGAGTGTGACCAGGAGTTCATGAAAACAGGGCTCCCAGGAGAAGCAGACCTGGTGTGTAGCAGGTATTTTGGTGAACATCACCGATGAGTGGGGCCTAGATTGAGGAAACACAAGAGAAGGCCCTAGGAACTCAGGATTGGAGACTCACCCAGTCTGGGGAGAAGAGCTGCTGCACAGTGATTGGTTCCCGCCTTTTGGGAGGAGAAGCTTGGCCCAGTGGGCACAGCTCCACCTACTGGAAGAGAAGTTAATCAAACTCTAAGTCGGCATTTATTAATTTTTCCCCTTTATTTTCATTTTTTTGTTGTTGTTTTTTAAATATTTTTTTAATTTTTAAAAATTTTTTAATTTTATTTATTTTTTTATTTTTTTAATTTTTTTAATTTTAATTTTCATTTTTTAAATTTTTCCTTAAATTTTTTTCCTCTTTTTATTTTCTATTTTTTCTTTTGTCTTTTCATTTCTTTTCAATTCTCTTATTCCCCCTTCCTTGAATTCTACCTGCTTACACTCATTCTCTTTAGTGACTTCTTCCCTTCCTTTCTGATACCTTTCCTTCCAAGCATCAAATAAATTTATAGGAGTAAACAGTAACTCAGCAGTGAAACAGAACAAGGTGTAACATGAGCAGCATAAAAAAAAAACAAGGAAGAGAAAGAGTACAAACAATGCAGGACAGCCTAAATATTCAGGAGGACCTAGAGTCCTCAGAAAAATGGTCATATAAAGAACTCAAGGAATACCTTAGACAGATGGAATGGAACCTTAAAGAGGATACAAGACAGCAAATTCAAACAGTGAAAGAATACATTGAAAATGAATTACATAAACAGATAAAAGAAGAAGTTAAGCATCTTTATAAGAGATAGAGATTATAAAAACAAATCAAACAATAATTCTAGAAATGAAAGAAACTATAAACCAAATTAAAAACTCAAATGAGAGTATCACTAACAGAGTAGAGCAAGTAGAAGCCAGAATGTCAGATAATGAAGACAAAATATATCATATTGAAAAGAGTCTAGCCAACTCAGAAAGGCTGGTTAAAAATCATGAGAAAAACATCCAAGAGATATGGGATAACATAAAAAAAAACAAATTTAAGAGTCATCGGGATAGAGGAAGGTATAGAGATTAAAACCAAGGGAATGAGTAACCTGCTGAATGAAATAATTACAGAAAATTTTCCAGAAATAAAAAAGAAAACGAATATACAAATTGAAGATGCATACAGGACACCAAGTAAACAAAATCACAGTAGACCAATGCCAAGACACATTGTTATGAAGATACCCAATATACAAAACAAAGAGAAATTATAAACTTCAAGAGAAAGGAGATAGATTACATTCAGGGGTAAACCAATAAGGTTAACAACAAATTTTTCATCACAGATGCTGAAAGTGAGAAGATCCTGGAACAATGTGTTTCAAACACTGAAAGAAAATGGATGTCGACCAAGAATTCTGTATTCAGCAAAATTAAGCTTCAGGTATGACAATGAAATAAAAATCTTTCATGATAAACAAAAGCTAAAAGAATTTGCAGCCAGAAAACCAGCAATTCAAAGCATCTTGAGCAAACACTACATGAGGAAGAAATGAAAAACAATAACCAAAACCATCAGTGGGAAATGCCTCGGTAAAGACAGAGGATGGGGGGAAAGCTAATTATGGAGAAACAAATTAATTAGGAAAAAAAAAGATAAATAATCAAACATGGCAGGAAGTACAAACCATATATCAATAGTAACTCTAAACGTTAATGGCTTAAACTATATAATAAAATGACATAGGATGGTAACATACATTAAAAAAACAAATCCAACAATATGCTGCCTCCAGGAGACACATCTGATTGGAGAAGACATACACAGGCTGAAGGTGAAAGGTTGGGAAAAAATATACCCCGCACACAGTCCTTGTAAACAAGCAGGTGTGGCCATCCTCATGTCTAATAAAATCGACTTCAAGACTAAGGTAATCAAAAGGAATAAGGAAGGACATTATATACTGTTAAAAGGAACCATTCACCAACAAGACATAACAATTATCAGTATTTATTCACCAAATAATGGTGCTGTGATGTTCATAAAACAAATTCTCCTCAAGTTCAAGAATCAAATAGACCACAAAACAATAATTATGGGTGACTTCAACACACCTCTCTCACCATTGGACAGATCCTCCAAACAAAAATTGAATAAAGAAACTATAGAACTCAATATCACAATCAATATCCTAGACTTAAACGACATATATAGAATTTATCAACCATCATCAAGTGGATATACTTTTTTTATCAGCAGCACATGGATCCTTATCAAAAAAAGACCATATATTATGCCATAGGGCAACCCTCAGTAAATATAAAGGGGTGGAGATAATACCATGCATTTTATCTGATCATAAAAAAATGAAACTAAAATTCAATGATAAAAGAAGAAAGGAAAAATCCTACATCACATGGAAAATGAACAATATGTTACTGAATGATCAATGGGTTACAGAAGACATAAAGGAGGAAATCAAAAAAATTCTTAGAGATAAATGAAAAAACAGTCACAACATATCGGAATCTGTGGGACACAATAAAAGCAGTTTTAATAGGGAAATTCATCACCTGCAGGTCATTCCTCAAAAAAAGGAAAAACCAACAAATAAATGAGCTCACACTTCATCTCAAACCCTAGAAAAGGAAGAGCAAAACAACAGTGAATGTAGCAGAAGGCAAGAAATAATTAAAATCAGAGCAGAAATCATTGAAATTGAAACAAAATAAACTATTGAAAAGATTAACAAAACTAAAAGTTGGTTCTTCGAAAAAATAAATAAGATCCACAGACCCTTAGCCATGCTATCGAAGAGAAGAAGAGAGTGAACTGAAATTACTAACATACGGGATGAAAAAGGCAATATCACAACAGATGCTACAGAAATTCAGAAGACAATTAGAAATTATTTTGAAAACCTATATTCCAATAAATTAGAAGATAGTGAAGACATCAATAAATTTCTAAAGTCATATGATTTGCCCAGACTGAGTCAGGAGGATACACACAATTTGAACAGACCAATATCAATGGATGAATTAGAAGTAGCAATCAAAAGACTTCCAACCTAGAAAAGCCCAGGACTGGATGGGAATACGGCGGAGTTTTACAAAACCTTTAAAGAAGAATTAATACCAATGCTTTTCAAGTTATTTCAGGAAATAGAAAAAGAGGGAGCTCTTCCAAATTCATTCTATGAGGCCAACAACACCCTGATTCCGAAACCAGACAAAGACACCTCAAAGAAAGAAAACTACAGACTAATATCTCTGATGAACCTAGATGCAAAAATCCTCAATAAAATTCTGGCGAATCGGATATAAAGGCACATCAAAAAAATTGTGCACCATGAGAAAGTGGGATTCATCCCTGGGATTCAAGGATGGTTCAATATGCAGAAATCAATAAATGTTATTCACCACATAAATAGACTTAAAGATAAGAACCATATAATCATCTCAATAGATGCAGGAAAAGCATTCAACAAAGTACAGCATCCCTTTATGTTCAAAACATTAGAAAAACTAGGGATAACAGGAGCTTACCTCAACATTTTAAAAGCAATCTATGCTAAGATTCAGGCTAGCATCATTTTGAATGGAGAAAAATTGAAGGCATTTGCTCTAAAATCTGGAACAAGACAGGGATGCCCTCTATCAGCACATCTATTAAATATAGTTCTCGAAACACTGGTGAGAGCAATTAGACAGATGAAAAAAATTAAAGGCATAAAAATAGGAAAAGAAGAACTTAAATTATCACTATTTGCAGATGAAATGATTCTATACCTAGAAGACCCAAAAGGGTCTACAAAAAAACTACTACAACTAATAAATGAATTCAGCAAGGTGGCAGGATATAAAATCAACACGCATAAATCAAAGGCATTCATGTATATCAGTGACAAAACTTCTGAAATGGAAATGAGGAAAAACACTCCATTCACAATATCCTCAAAAAAAATAAAATAAAATACTTGGGGATCAACCTAACAAAAGAGACTGCCGGGGTCCAGCCCCAGTGGGGTCCAGGGAGTCCGGAAGGAGGAGTGGTGTCGGCGAAATGATGAGACAGGAGTCGTTCCGTTTGAGCAATCTTCAGAGAGAGAGCTAAAGCTGCTTTCTCTGGGTCCCCTTTTTATTACAATTTTTCTCATCATTATAGATTCACAATACGTCATTGATTATATAATTTAAAACTTTGCCAAGACATGACATTTCCTTAACCATGATTGAGAGCAGACGGATCTACATTCTTCCAGGATATGACCTCCAGCCATACAATCATCAAAGTACAGAATCATCAATAAAACATGTCACCAATTTACATCCTTCAGATTTTCCCAAGATTTACTATTTTTCCCAAGATATGTTATTTCCTTATTAACTAATGCCAAACTATGTAACAAGACTCTAAGTCTCCTAGCCAATCATTAACCTAATGTACACTTGTACTTTATTTTTAATCTAAAATTCCCATCTAAAAAAGTCCCTTTAAATCTTATATTTAAAATATCCTAAAGTTTATGAATCATCCTTAAAACATATCAGAAACTTATACAACTAAAGACTTAAGAATTTCTAAACTTAAGAATCTAAATAAAATAATATTTCTAACATTATTCTAAAACTGTGTCTTATAAACCTATTTTAATTGATTCCTAAATTTATTCTCATAAAACTGTTTGAGCTGCTTTCTCGAAGAGTTTCTTTGTTTCTCAGTCAAGGTACACTAGTTCTCAAAGAATTTGTTTTTTAGTCAAGGTGCACTAGTTCTCAAAGAGTTTGTTTTTCAGAGGATGATTGTTGTCCGTTATTAGGTTTGTCCACAATGTACTAAGATAGAAGAATAGCCTTTTACTTTGTCCTTGATATGCTGAGGGGTGGGTAGAACGGCCTCCAAGGCATGAACTACCTGTTCTGTTCTAGCCATCTGAAATTTAATTTATTTGGCATTTAACATACACATCCCTCTTGTGAGAAACATAAGCATGAAAATGCAAAGTCCCAATTACATAAAAAAGGGTCTCATGGTTTCAGTTACCCACCAACCAGTGTGGCTTTGCCGGCATTCATCCTCACTGTGACCCTGTCAAGACAGTGGAAGAGCGGCTTTGCCAACACTTTTTCTCACTGTGACCCTGTCAAGACAGTGAGTGGGGGATCGCCTTCACCAAGAGACCAATCCACAAAATTATAAGTATCTTATATTTGATAAAGGGGCTAAAAGCATGCAATGGAGGAAGGATAGCATCTTCAACAAATGGTGCTGTGAAAACTGGAAATCCATATGGAACAAAATGAAACTGAATCCCCTCCTCTCGCCATGCACAAAAGTTAACTCAAAATGGATCAAGGAGCTTGACATCAAATCAGAGACTCTGCGTCTGATAGAAGAAAAATTTGGCTCCGATCTACATATTGTGGGGTCGGGCTCCAAATTCCTTAATAGGACACCCATAGCACAAGAGTTAATAACAAGAACAAACAAATGGGACTTACTTAAACTAAAAAGTTTTTTCCCAGCAAGAGAAACAATGAGAGGTAAATAGGGAGCCTACAACCTGGCAACAAATTTTTACTCCTCGCACTTCACAGAGAGCCCTAATCCAGAGTATACAAAGAACTCAAAAAATTAGACAATAAGTTAACAAATAACCCAATCAACAAATGGGCCAAGGACCTGAACAGACACTTCACAGAGGAGGACATACAATCAATCAACAAATACATGAAAAAAATGCTCACTATCTCTAGCAGTCAGAGAAATGCAAATCAAAACCACCCTAAGATACCATCTCACTCCAGTAAGATTGGCAGCCATTATGAAGTCAAACAACAACAAGTGCTAGTGAGGATGTGGGGAAAAGGGTACTCTTGTACATTGCTGGTGCGACTGCAAATTGGTGCAGCCAATTTGGAAAGCAGTATGGAGATTTCTGGGAACACTGGGCATGGAACCACCATTTGACCCAGCTACTGCCCTTCTGGGACTATTCCCTGAAGACCTTAAAAGAGCGTACTACAGGGATACTGCCACATCGATGTTCATAGCAGCACAATTCACAATAGCTAGACTGTGGAACCAACCCAGATGCTCTTCAATAGATGAATGGATAAAAAAAAAAATGTGGCATTCATACACCATGGAGTATTACACAACACTAAAAAATGACAAAATCATGGAATTTGCAGGGAAATGGGTTCATTAGAGCAGATTATGCTAAGTAAAGCTAGCCAATCCCTAAAAAACAAATGTCAAATGTCTTTTTTTGATATAATGAGAGAAACTAAGAACAGAGCAGGGAGGAAGAGCAGGAGGAAAAGATTAACATTAAACAGAGACATGAGGTGGGAGGTAAAGGGAGAGAAAAGGTAAATTGCATGGAAATGGAGGGAGACCCTCATTGCTATACAAAATTACATATAAGAGGTTGTGACAGAAATGGGAAAAAAAACAAGGAGAGAAATGAATTACAGTAGATGGGGTAGAGAGAGAAGATGGGAGGGGAGGGGAGTGCGGATAGTAGAGGATAGGAAAGGTAGCAGAATACAACAGTTACTAATAGGGCATTATGTAAAATTGTGGATGTGTAACTGATGTGATTCTGCAATCTGTATTTGGGGTAAAAATGGGAGTTCATAACCCACTTGAATCTAATGTATGAAATATGATATGTCAAAAGCTTTGTAATGTTTTGAACAACCTATAAAAAAATAGGATGTGATGAGTTCCTTGGTTGAGATTTATGTTTGTCATCGTAGGTGTCAATCATTTGCTCCACTTTATTGCCAGATAACCCACTCCATGGATGTACACAGTTTCTTTTGATGCATCCACCAAAGGATACTTGTGAACATGCACCCTGTTTAAATTCTGAATCCATCCAGACCTTAAGCTTAGCCAACCTGTAAACTCACAACAATATAACTGCCCTTCAATTCCAGCTTTGTGTAGACTTACATGGTTCAAGTGTTATACACATTGAAGGAATCATTTTATATTTCTTTGGTGAACTGATGAAGGAAGTCTCATCTGAATTAGTGAGAGGTCCAAAGCCAAGGGGCTGCCTGAGTGACATTCTTGTACATGCAGTTGCATTTTAATTAACCACACAGCTGTGTTGCCTCAAGCAGTGGCTTCAGCAGGTGGTAGGAATCGATAACACACTTGACATACATGGCAATTGATTCTCGGGGGATGAAGTGACTCACCTTGAGTCATAAACTGGCAGCCTGGTGGCAGCCTAGTTGTCTCCCTAGCTCCCATGCGCTCAGCTGCCTCTCATTCAGATGGCAGTGGAGCTGGCAGGATTACTTAGTGAATTTCCCTCTCTTATTTAAACAATCACCCAGGTGTCCAATTTAGAATAATTATAAATGGAAATTAGAACAAGGTCATCAAAATTTCCTGGTGTTTAACAGCTGACAGTGCCTGCTGGGAGTCATCAGCCAAGTAGGTATGACAATCTCTTTGCCAGCTTACTCCCATGCTGTCTAGTGGAAGGACTTCTGAAAGGTGACCTTGCTCAAAGACCAGGGCAGTTTAGCATAATAGGAGATTAGGGTGTTCCCCCTTTAGAATAGGGCAGTTTAGCATAATAGGAGATTAGGGTGTTCCCCCTTTAGAATAGGGCGTATCCTGCTGCTGAGTTCCTCTTGAGTTCTTAGGGTCAGACAGTATATTTCGGGAGACAGAAGCCCAGTGGAGTAGAGGATTTGGGCAGAGTAGTGGATTTGGGCAGAGTAGTGGATTTGGGCAGAGTGTGGATTTGGGCAGAGAACGTGGATTCCCCCAGAACGTGTTTGTAGACGGCCAGTGTGAGTTCGGGAATAAAGAATTGCTGTTTGAATCTACAAGCTGTGTGGAGGCTCATGATTTATTGGATCATCTTCCTATAAATTTATGGGGACGAGATGTCCTAGATCAATTAGGTTTGACATTAACAAATAACATCAATCCTAATGCGCCCACTACTAGGGCTAGACAAGGTTTTAGGAAAGTAAAAAGATTAGGAAAACAAGGACAAGGTGTAGCAGCACCAATTCAAATAGATCAAGGAACAGACAGACATGGGTTGGATTTTCAGAAAGGGCCACTGAGACAATAAAAATTACTTGGAAATCAGAAAGACCAGTGTGGGTTCCTCAGTGGCCCCTGTCTAAAGAAAAGATACAAGTAGCCCATGATCTGGTCAAACAACAATTAGCGGAAGGACATATACAACCTTCCATATCTCCCCATAATTCTCCCATTTTTGTCATTAAAAAGAAATCTGGTAAATGGAGATTATTGCAAGATTTAAGAGCCATTAATAATGAGATGGTTATTATGGGAACTGCTCAATCAGGGATTCCTCAATTGTCTGCTTTGCCAAAAACCTGGCATGCATTAGCCATAGATATTAAAGATTGTTTTTTTTCAATTTCAATTCATCCCGAGGATAGTCCATGTTTTGCATTTACTATCCCTGCATTAAATCATGAAGGTCCTGATCAGAGATATGAATGGAAAGTACTCCCTCAAGGAATGGCTAACAGTCCAACTATGTGTCAAATATATGTTAATAAAGCAATCCAGCCACTTAGAAATCAAAATCCTGAACTACAAATATTTCACTATATGGATGATGTATTATTGGCACATAAAGATAAAAACATATTGCTGGAATGTTATGCCACACTTACAAACTTATTAAAACATTATAATCTAGAGATAGCAATAGATAAAGTACAATTAAATTTTCCAATTAATTATTTAGGAGTTCTATTATCCTCAACCATGGTCCGTCCACCAAAAATTCAAATACGAGTAGATCAACTCAAGTCACTTAACGACTTTCAAAAGTTATTGGGAGACATAAATTGGATAAGGCCTTATCTAGGCATACCAACAGGAGAGTTGGGACCTTTATTTGATATTCTAAAAGGTCCATCAGATCCAAACTCACCTCGCATGTTAACTCCTAAAGCAAGAAAGGCATTAAAAATTATTGAAAAATATATGAAAAATATACATTTGGATAGAATTGATATAAGTTTGCCTTTATTATTTATTGTACTACCAACAAAAAATATTCCTACAGGAGTATTTTGGCAAGAAGGTCCATTATTGTGGATACATTTATCTTATTCTCCTAACACTATTCTTACTAGGTATCCTGAGGCTGTAGGACAATTAATACTTAAAGGAATAAAAGCAGCGAAGGGAGTGTTTGGAATTTCTCCCAATAAAATTATTACTCCATATACTATGGATCAAATTGATGAGTTAGCTAATGAGTTAAATACTTGGGCAATAATCATGTGTAAATCTAATGTTGCATTTGATAATCACTTACCATCTAATCCTTTGTTGTCTTTTTGGTCTAAGCATCCTGTAGTTTTTCCAAAAATGACAAGAAAAACCCCTATCATGAATGCTCCAAATATATTCACTGATGGGTCAAATAATGGTACAGCAGCAGTAGTTACCCCTGATCAAACTTTTACATTTTTAGTACCCAAACAATCAGCTCAAAAGGTAGAGCTTAATGCAGTATTACAAGCCTTTTTAATGTTTAAAGATTCTGTATTTAATTTATTTTCTGATAGTCAGTATGTAGTTAATGCTATAGTATCTCTTGAAGATGCTGGTAGGATTTCCCCTTCTTCTACTGTTTTTTCTTTGTTTTCCCCTATACAAAGTCTAATCTGAGACAGAAAAGATCCATTCTTTATAGGACATATTAGAGCACATACAGGATTGCCTGGAGCCCTTAGTTTGGGCAATGATTTAGCAGATAAAACTACACATGACATACGTATTTTCTCTACACTAGAAAGAGCTACGAATTTTCATAAAAAATTCCATGTTAATGCTAATACTTTACAAAAGCGTTTTAAAATAACTAAGGAACAAGTCAGATATATAATAAAACAATGTCAAAATTGTGTGACCTTTTTACAACAAGTTAATCTTGGAGTCAATCCTAGAGGACTGATACCTAACCATATTTGGCAGATGGACGTCACACACTTGCCAGAATTTGGAAAATTAAAATATTTACATGTTACAGTTGATACCTCTTCTGGATTTTTGATGGGCTCCCTTCATGCCGGAGAAAAAATTAAAGATGTTATAGCTCATTGCTTACAAAATTTTGCCACTGTGGGCGTTCCTAAACAGTTAAAAACTGATAACGGTCCTGGCTATACCTCTACCTTTTTTAAACAATTTTGCTCATCATTTGGTATTACTCATATAACAGGAATTCCATACAATCCACAGGGACAAGGCATAGTTGAAAGAGCTCATCAAACTATTAAAACGTACTTATTAAAGCAAAAAGAGGGAATTGGAAAGGGGTATATATCCCCCAAAGATAAACTTAAAATAACGCTTTTTACTCTAAACTTTTTAAATTTGGATTCATCAGGACTTAGTGCTGCGGAAAGGCATATGTATCCAAAAAATGTGCATAAGCCTAAAGTTCTTTGGAAAGATATTCTAACAGGACAATCGAAAGGTTCTGACCCAGTAATTGTCTGGAGTCGGGGCTCTGTTTGCGTGTTTCCACAGGGAGAACAGCAGCCGATTTGGATTCCAGAAAGACTAACCAAAACGATTTCTACAGATCGAAAAGAAGATGATTTGACTCAAATCCATAACAGCTGATATCCAGAACTCCAGCTTGGCCATTCTTACATCTGCGACTGTGATTAACCAGGATGCTTTTTTCAATATCTATTTTATTATTGCATTTTTCCACATCATAAGGTTCTATTTTTATTTTTTGAGCTCATACAAACCTAGGTTAATGTTTTTCTGATCAGCTTTATTTTTTTACTGTGGAGTTTTTAAACATTGCAATGGAGATTTTACCTAGGTAAAGCTACAATGTCTTTATTATTATCTTATGTGTTGTACGTTTGTTTGCACATTTGTGTTTTGTGTTGTATGTCTGTATGTGCGTATTTCATATATGAGGAGAGCTCATGAGAAAATGGATCCGAATTATTTTTTTTTATTCACGTGATTTAAATGGCTTAATTTAAATTAGGTAAACAGCTGTTAAGGATTGTTTTTAAAGGTGGTTAACAGATCTGCTTGTTTACTAATTTAAATCAGGTAAACAGCTGTTAAGGATTGTTTTTTAAGGAGGTTAACAGATCTATTTGTTTACTTTCACCTTTCCTTTTCATTATATTTAATAATTCTTTTCAGGATAATGTCTCTTTAGCATCATTGCCAGAATTCCTATCTTCATCCCAATGAATATAACTCAACAAGTATGCTCAATCAAGGAGTCAACTTACTTTGGGAGGCAACGGACTTTGGGAGGAGACGGACAGATTGATAGATTCCTCCACTTTGAACCGCTTGCAGAACTTGCCTGGACTATGTAACTACGTTTAGTGCAGCTAATTGTGGTAATGCTGGCATATCTTTGCTGATGGTGTCACCAGTGATCTTTGCTGATGGTGTCACCAATGATGCAATTTTTCCAAAGGAACTGTCAATTGGCTTGGTGTCGTGGAATTTCTGTATCCTCCTCCCTTCTGCTAGTGATGGTCTAAATTTGGGGGCCAATGGCTATATGCTGGACCGGTAGTCAGTGACGGGTATGATCCAATTGCAGTGGTATCAACCTAAGACAGGAGGCTGACGCCTAAAGGTCAGTTGCCTAAAGGTCAGTTTTCCGATGACGGGTAAGAACCATATGTTGAATTGGACAACCTACCAGGCAGGGTCCTTAAGCCACATTAACCTCACTCCCCAACTGGCACCAAGGCCAAATTTGGGGGCCAACAGAGGTGAGGCAAAGAACCTCACCCCCGCACTGGTGCATAGACCTATCCACAAGTATGGCTGTAAGGTGGACCGGTAGTCAGTGAAGGGTATGATCCAGTTGCAGTGGTATCAACCTAAGACAGGAGGCTGACGCCTAAAGGTCAGTTTTCCAATGACGGGTAAGAGCCATATGTTGAACTGGACAACCTACCAGGCACGGTCCTTAAGCCACATTACTTGTTGTTTAATTAATCAGAAGGGGTGAGATGCTGGGAGCCATCAGCCAAGTAGGTATGACAATCTCCTTGCCAGCTTACTCCCATGCTGTCTAGTGGAAGGACTTCTGAAAGGTGACCTTGCTCAAGGACCAGGGTGGTTTAGCATAATAGGAGATTAGGGTGTTCCCCCTTTAGAATAGGGCAGTTTAGCATAATAGGAGATTAGGGTGTTCCCCCTTTAGAATAGGGCGTATCCTGCTGCTGAGTTCCTCTTGAGTTCTTAGGGTCAGACAGTATATTTCGCGAGACAGAAGCCCAGTGGAGTAGAGGATTTGGGCAGAGTAGTGGATTTGGGCAGAGTAGTGGATTTGGGCAGAGTGTGGATTTGGGCAGAGAACGTGGATTCCCCCAGAACGTGTTTGTAGACAGCCGGTGTGAGTTCGGGAATAAAGAATTGCTGTTTGAATCTACAAGCTGTGTGGAGGCTCATGATTTATGCCCAGTCAGAGACTGCGGCAAGTGCCTATAGAAGATCAATATTACTGTCACTAAGAGGTCCATATAATCCATTTAATAATGTACATTCTACATCTGGGACACCCCAGAAATCTCTAACATTGGCTCAGCAGTTCTTCACTGTTGTTTTCCTGTCTTTTTTTCCTCCTTGCTAAAAGAGCAGTTTATGTTGAGAAGGAAGTGTGCAGGGGCTTTAGTATTTTTAGTAGGGGCCTGATGATGAGTTTCAACATGCAACTAGACCCCATGATGGCATGCAGTGGATTCTCACTGGTGGCTGTGACTGCTCCACCTGTGGCTCAGCATCGCCTAAGAGGACTTCTTGCTCAGATCCCACATGGGTGTGCATGTCTGGCAGGCAGGGGTCCTCCATTTAAGGATCAGGACCCAGGAGGCTTTCAGATGGTGGCTCCACCATACTCTTGGGCCTCTGTGTCTGCCATTTGTCTTCAGTGGAATGTGACAGCTATTGATTCTGGCTTTCATGTGATATGTGACACTTGGACTCATAGTTCATTGGCCAGAAGTAATCCCATGGCCACACCTGGGAAAAGGAGAGCCTGGAAAGCTCCCTGGATGATGAACTGTAGGCAGTGCTCTGCAGGGCAGGGGGTTCTGTGTTTATAAATCCTGACAGGAGGCCATCTCCTCCACCGATGTGGCACTTCACGACCCTTGTTTTACACTCAGCATCCAGTATTCTGTACAAGACTGACTGTGCCTTGGGGTTTGTGCAGACCCTGGCTACTCACCATCAGCCAAACCTGGAAACGGGGGTGCAGGAAGATGTTTAAAGACAGATGAGAGCCTTCCATTGCACGATGGCCTCAACCTCCCTCTACAAAGCCTTCAGTTTTCTGTGATTACTTCTAGAACAACATGTGCTACTCTTCTACCTCAAGCACTTGATTTAATAATGTAGCTATAAGTTAAAAGATGTAGATGAGGTTTAGCTGATTTACCTGCCTTTTTGTTTTTTTTTTATTTTTTATTATTATTTTTTGGATAGTATTTATCTATAAGTAATAGAATCTTTGGCAAGAACAGCTCAGCCAAGCAGAATTTTTTTAAAAAAAAATTTTTGTCTCATGCGGTGGCTAGCTCCTCTGACTTTCTGCCATGTGTTCTTAGCATGTAATTCTGGTCCTCATTGTCACACCATGGCTCATTTAACCTCCATCTCTCTCAGGATGCAGCAGTAGCATCCATACTTGGACACCTCATATTTTACTAGAGGGTTATTTCAAGTGTCCATAGGGAATAATTTATGCATTTTTTTGGACAGGCTACTGGGGATTAAGATTAATTATCTTGCCTTTTGCTTAGTATTTAGGCATTGGGAGTGGTTCTGCCTGGAGAGAGGATTGCATCTACAGGATGTAGACAGTTCCCTTGCTGTCAGCACCAAGTCCCACTCCTCATGTCATGGTATTTTCCCACAGTGAGACAGGAGCCCCTCTGGAGGCCAGCGGCAGAGCAGCCTCTTGACTCTGTAGCACACACCACATTCCAGCTGAAGGTGGGTTCTGCTGCCTGGCCCCCACATGCACCCACCTGCTTTCTGTCTTGCACATGTTTGTTGAAATACTGACTGGGCTGAGCACTCCATCAAAGATTTTTTTCCTTGGTCTCTGCCTTGATGTGTCTCTGTGCTTTCAGGGTGGTCAGCTTGCAGCTTATGCTTAGTTCCAGGTTTTTCTTTATAGAGGAGACATGGACCTATGTCTCTGGAAGAAAAGAGGAACATCTGCTCCTTCTAGGAAACTCAAAGGTACTTGATGTTGAGCCTGTGCACGGGAGTCAAGGGGAACTGCTACCCCAGTGTGCAGGCCTCACCTCCACCTCCACTGATTCAAGTTGTCCTCCCATCCAGGTCTGCTGAACTTGACTATGAGCAAAGAAAACCCATTTTCTCCCTTGCACAGCCCCTATGGTCCCTCTGCAGCCTCTGGTCTCCTCTGCTCTGTCTGCAGCTCTGTTGATGCACACCCAGGGGTTTTCCAGGATGCCAGATGCCATGTGCAGCTCTGATTGGCCCTGGCACTCTGCGTTTCTGCTTCTGTTTTCAGAAGTCTGGCCTTGCAGGTTGCACCTCAGATGCCTCTTAGCACCCTTATATCTCCTGTAGAGTATGCAGGATCCCTGCCCTTAAACCACAATTCATTAGTCACATGACTTAAGCCTTCCATGCCCAGTTTTTTCTTCTGTTGGCTACTATGTGTGTGTTATTAAGTTTTGGCTCTTAGCTCTAAAGATTCCCTCTTATCTCTGATGTGTGCTGCTGAGGCCAGGACTCTGAACCACCTTTCCTGTAGCCAGCTGTCCCCATATAAGCCCTGTCAATAGAAGACACAGGGTACTATGAGCTGGGAGCAGGGACATATTCCTCCCTTTTTCCTTCCTGATTACTTTCCATCTACTCCTGTCTGCTTCCATCCTAGCTTCTTCCCTTCTCCTCCTCTTCCTGTTTCTGTTGAGCCCTAGTTGGGTGCACAGGTCACCCAGCCTAAGAGCCAAGAAGGTTGGTCTTGGGACAAAGGCAGGATCATCTTTCCTGCTGGTCGCAGACACTGGTGCCCCATGATGGTCTGTCATGTGGCCCTGCCTTCTCTCTGTCCAGCTTGTCTTCCATCTGGCTGAAAAAGGCAGAAACTTATCTGAATTTTTCCATCTTATTTTTAAAACTGGCAACATTTAAATTCAGTGGTTGAGTCTTTGATATTTTTCTCTTTTTGATTCTGTAATGAGTGTTTCCAAGATGTAGAAGAACCTTACCTTGGGTTCTATGAGGGATACCACCTAGGGTAGGGACACCTGCTCACACAGCTGACTATTCACAAATGCAGGGTGGCCTGCAGCTGGCCTCCTTAATCCAAGGTCCATGTTGCTGCACTGCTGTTCCTCTTGAGGCCCTGGGATTTTCAGAGTGCTTCCAGGTGGCAGTGTTTTCCCACACTCACTTCTGCCTTGAAGGTATAGTCAGTGGCTCTTTTGCCAGCAGCTGTCCTGGAATGCCCTGTGTCAGGTGCACCTATTTTCCTGATCTACCTGGAGATCCAGGCTGACAGTGGGCACCTTGGATGGGAGACATTGTCACCTGTGATTGTAGAGCAATGAAAACTTCCCTCTGTGGCAGGGTTCATGAACTTGGCCTTGGGCACTGAGCCCCAGCTCCTTCACTGTAGATCCACAAGGCCAGGAGGAACTCAGATAGTAGACAGAACTAGAAAGGCTTTGGAGGTGGAAAGAACTAGTGTGAATCCTGAGTTTTATCATGTTCAGATTGGTGAACTTCTCTGTGACCCAGTTTTATCATTTTTTGAAAATCGTTTTGAGACTATTCATCGCAGAACTATTGTGATGGTCCCCAGACATGGCAGGTATGTGTAACCAGTTGTACGTGATGCTCAATGGCCTGTTTTTCCTTTAATTGATATTTTATCTCTTCATATGAAGACTGCAGCACTTTGCTTGGCAAAAGAAGCTGCCAGCCTAGCAACCCAGTGACGTGATATTGAAGAAAGAAATGAATGGCATGAGAATGTAAGGTGCAAAGGCTATTTTAGTGGAAATAGTGTCTTTTCACAACCCCATGAGGAATCCAGAGAGACTTGGAGGGATAACAGGGGATTTATTCTCTCCAGCTTTAAACCCATGTAATCATAATTGGTGGACATTCATTCTATGAGCATTTGTTTAACTTCCTCTACTAGGAGAGATCAGAGACTCATCAGTAAGCTGGACACCAGGGTCACTGCTATGGAAATCTGGGACCAGGGTGGAGCACTGTGGGGGTGAATTCATAGAGCAAACAGGGAGGGTAAGGGGAGACATGCAGTGGCTCTCCTGACCTCCTCACCCCAGTCCTTCGACCAGAGCCTCCCTTTGGCTGAACATGTACTACAGAGTGGGGAGTTGGGTAGTCAGTTCCCTGTGAAGTAGAGAAACTCAGAGGAGGGCTAGAGACTATGCTTCCTGGCTGAGGAAGGAGTCTGCTCTTCTCTGTGTGGGCAGGAGCTTCCCAGCAAGGGCAGAGGATTGGAGGATGGCAAGATGACTGTGCTGAGTTGGCTGTGGAGAAGGGGAACCTAGGTTTTGAGAGTGTGGAGATGTTCTAGTCCAGGATTTTACCACAGCATTTCCTGTACCACCTGCTAAGACTTCCTTCCAGACCTGGGCCTTCCAACCCTGCACCACTGAGGGTTGGAGCTAAAACTGGGCTTCATATGTGGCAGTTGATTGCCAACAACTAGTCATGGCCACCCTGGGAGATATCAGTTGTCTTCAAAGACCTGACCTCTGGCCCTCTGGAGGGCACCTCTGTGCCTGGTTCTCTGGGTCCAAGTTGTTTGAATTGGAGAACAATCTCAGCTGCAGCTGCTCTTCCTCCAGGCAGGTACCAGTTACCTCAAGACTGGTGAATTCATTTCCAGGTGGGGTTGGTGATACCAGTGAAAGTGACTGAGTTCCAAGTCTGAGGGTTATAGCAGGTCCAAGCTGTGGTATCTTGGGTTGAGGTCTGACCCAGGGGGGTGTTCTGTTTGCCCACAGTGTCAAAATTCCACTCACTGAGAGTCACAGGGTTCCTCCCACCCAGTGTGCTCTCTGGGGTTCCTTGGTGCCAACTGTTACTGCTGTCTGCCTGCAGAGCCCTCTGCCTGGGCTCTTGTGTACTCTCTGGAAATGATCCCCACTCTGCCTCCAGCTACCTGAGAGCAGCAATGAGAGTCCTTTCAGGTAGGGCTTCATTTCCTTCCTTCTTCTAGGCTCCTGCCCCCCCCATGCTTCCATCAGCTCCATCAGTGTAGACAGGCACCAGGGGTCAGCTGATGGTCTCACTTCACTCTGCAAACAGGACATGGGGTGTGCCTCCAACAGGCAGGAGGATGTGCTTCTAGATGACACTTGAGATTAAGGGAGTCATCAGGGTCTCAGGCTGGGTGTTGAGCCTATCTCAGTACAGACTCAGGGCTTCATCAATGGCCCTGAATTAAGGTATTATGTTCTGCTGCAGCCTCGCTTGAGAACAAAACAAGGCTTCCCATAGAAGATTTCAGATGCAATTTGTGTTGCCTTTAGCTTGAATTATAGGGAAACAGGATCGTAAACCCTGCCTATTACTGCAGGTGAAATGTAGTTTCGGTGACAGTAAAGAGAGAAGGTGCAGTCATAAACTTCTTGTGAGTCAATTTTCAAGAGGTACCAAACTCATACATAGAAGATAAAGAAATAAGCCAGTCCCTCAGGAAAACAGCATGGTGAGGTTTGCACTTATTTTAACTTTTCCCACATCTGTAAGTAAACCAGAGTTTAAGTCTGGCCATAGACTTTCCTTAAGTTTTTGTTTTTAATGTTTTATTGCTGTATATGGACACAATGTCATTGTTTATTTTTATGTGGTGCTGAGTATTGAACCCAGTGCCTCACACATGTGAGGCACATCCTCTACCACTGAGCCACAACCCAAGGTCCCATGTAAGTTTTTGAGAAGGTAAAATGGAAACTTGACGTTCAGCTCTGTTGGGCTGAAGATGACATTGTTAAACAACTTGAAAGGAGAAACACATATGAGTAATAGCAAAAATCTTTCCCTTTTTGGTTTCATAGATACCCTACTGTAAGAACATATGCATTACAAACATTTCCCGAAGTGAGATCATATATGATTGTCTTAGTCAGTTTTATGTTTCTATAGTAGAGTACCTGAGACTGGGTGATTTATAAAGAATGGATGCTATTTTTTTCCACGGTTCTGAGAGCATACCATAGTGCTGACACCTGCTCATCTTCTGGTGTGGGCCTCCTGCTACTATAATTCATGGCAGACCATGGAAGGGCAAACAGGTGCACCTAGAGGAGGAGATGACACTCAGCTCCCCCTCCCTTAGGGAAAGTTGGAATCATTTGTGAGGCTCCCCCACAACCTAAGAAACTCCCATGAAGCTCCACTGCTCAATGCTGCCTTGTGGGGGAGGTAAGGTTCCCCATTGGAACTTCTGGGGGACACACTCAAGCTGATGTGATGACCAGTTATAATTTGTTTTTTTTTTATATTTCATGACACGTGGTGGACATCCCTCATGAGTATTAGTGATTTATATTTAAGTATATGCACATAACTACTTCTTGCTCTCATATATATCTGTAAACCCCTGTAACAATACCAGGCCTCCTGTTGCTCAGGCTTTAGTCAGGATACAGTTACATATGGTGATAATAGCAAATACATATTGATGGGTCATTTATGTAGGCGAGTACTCTTCTCAGCGCTTCATATTTATTAACTCATAGATCCGTACTGCAGCCAGGGAGGTAAGAAGTGCATTTATATCTTAGGTTATGTAAGGACATCTGAGGCAAAGAGAGGTTAAGTGCCTTCAGTAGGTTGCTCAGTAAGGATATGACTGAGCTGGGGTTCAAGTCCCAACATAGGCTCCAGCACATGCTGTAGTTTGCTCACCATTCTAGCCAAGACAGCAAATGGTCTTGTAGAGAAACCTTTGCATACCCCATCCCATCTACCATGATATTCAGAAGGAGAGATTTCTAGTAGTGGAAGTGTCAAGCCAAAGCTTTCCACTCCTTTCAATGATTCTGGATGTATCTCAGCGTCTGAATTGTTTAACCCACAAAAAAAAGAGAAGCACAAGCCACCAAGTCCTAAAGCTGGGTGGGCCATTTGTGGGTGGTAGGCATGGTGGGTACTGTCTGTGATCTGCAGGGTAATGGGACACAAAGATGACCCCATGCTTGTGTTTCAGGCACTCTGTGTGAGATCAAGATATGGAGAAGCAACGTTTGCCCTTTGGGGAGGCAGCCTTGTGCTGAGGGCCATGGGATCAGTGAGCATCTGGGTTCCTTCCAGATCCACACAGTTTTGAGAGAGAGGTAAGGAGGAGGGCAAGTGGGAGGAGGAGAAAGGCAAGTGAGAGGACAAGAATTACTTGGGCCAGGACAGCCCAACAAAGGAAAACTCCATGCAGTATTGCATCAGCAGCGTGGTGGTCTACATGACCCAGGACAACTTGTGGTCATCCCTGTTGAGCCTGTATGAGAACATCATTTTCTCTGACCTGCAGAACCTTATCCATGAAGGGGACACAACACCATTCAGGTCTGTCTGATGAGTGGCTCCATGGCAGACCAGTTAACTCTTTTGGTAAGAGTCTTTGCTAGGTTGGATGGAGTGGCAGTCAGTTTTTAGAAACTTCGAGTTACGGGCTGATAGAATGAGTTGGTTGTTGGCTGGGGTTTGTCAAAGATAAACACAGCCAGTCATTAAAGTGGGCAAGATAGCTTATATCTTGAGAGAGGGAGCTGAGGCCCTCACATGTTTGCACAGGCAGGCTGAGCATTGAAAAGGGAGCATGAGGGATGGAGCATGGGACATAAGAGGCAGAGAGATGGCCCAGCATGAAGGGTTGGTGGCATGGACCCAGTGCCACCTCTGTCTGCCTGTACTAGCTGTGAACTAAGTTAGTGGTTTTTCCTCCCTTAGAGTCTAGAAGACAGAGCTTGTCCTTTTTGATGCTTAAGTTTTGAGGGATCCTTGTGATTGCTCTGAGTTGTCAGTGGCAGCTACGTACTATTGCAAGCCCTCATTAGAAAATGCTCCAAAAAGGAGGGCTCATGGGCCAGTCACCATGTGTGCTTGGCTAAACAAGCAGCAGACGCTACCTGCCAGGCCAGGCTTGCTGTCAGCACTCCAGGGGCCTGTGGGGTCCACTACTGCTATGTGTGTGTGTGCTGATCTGTCCTGGGCTAAGAAATCTGCAGTTCTCCATGTGTGGCAAGTGAGCTCCTCAGGAATAAAAGGAGAGAGCCAGGAGAGAGGCCAGGCAGAGAGCTTGTGGAAGGGGTTGGCTGGGAGGTGGCACTGTGGCCACACCAACCCTGGGGGCCTCTTGGTTCTGTTTGTGCAGCATGAAAGCAGTTACAGTGAGTGAGTGCCACTGCTCTCAATAACCTTTCATTTACAAATGCGTGCAGAGGGCTGAACCTGGTCAATCTCTCTTAAGCCCCCACAGTCTTCCTGGAGAGCTCTGAGTGAGCTGCCACCTCCACCGGCAGGGAGAGGGCACATACTTTTTCCTCTGCAGGTCTGAAGACCTGACAGCTGGGCACCATAGGTTCTGGTTGTACAGGATGCTTCATCTAGCTCACACAGTCTTCTCCCCTCCCTCGTGTTCCACACTGTATTGCCTGCCTGGCTCCTGTGGGTGTTTAGATCTGGAAGCCCTGGCATGGGTTGGAATAAAGGGTACAGCACTGGAAGAAGGGCTACGTGCTGGCCCACAAGGAGAGCACCTCAAGTCATTTACTGTGGGGGGGGGAGTCTGATTGAAGAGGGGCAGTGCAGGAGTTGGCTTAGACCTGGGTTGGCTGATTCACATGAATCCCCCAACAAGTCTGGCCCTCACTGTGTTCAGTGTGTGTCCTCAGGTTCCCAGGTCTCAGTGCTCTAACTGCATTCTTTGAGCTGCTGTGTGTCCTGTGCCCAGTCCTGGGTAGGGCCTTTGCCTGTGTCTCTCTGCATGATCACAGCCTTCAGCAAGGTGTCACTCCTGTTCATTCTATGGGTGTGGAAAATAAGGCTGGGAGATTGAGTTCCTGACCAAGGTCATGCACCAGGAGGGGGTGAGCCTAGAGTCTGGGCCTACAAGTGAGAGTCGAGAGGACTCATTTTACATTCTTGGTAGGCTCATCTGGAAGGGGTCTGTGCTACACCATGAAAGCACCACAATGGTTTATTTTGCTTTATGTAACAGCCAGAGAAAAACCTCATTGAGATGCTGGAAATAAATGAATCGAGCAGGGCTCTCTTCAGAGCTGGCCACAGTGGAAAACTGCCACCATTTTTATGCTTGGCAGAGACTCCAAGGTGGCAGAGGATTGAGGAGCTCATATGGGACAGAAGAGGATGGCAGGCCTGTGTGCCCAGATGGAGGCTTGGGGCCCGGAGGTGGAGGCAGGTCAGGGGTCATGGCAACATTCATGATGGGCTTGGGGAGCACCAATGTCTTCCCCTGTCTTGGGAAGTTGGGACCAGAGGCACAAAGGCAGGAGGTGCTGGGATTTCTGCCCATGTTCTTGCCACCCTGGCTGATTGCCAGAAGGGCCAAGATTGAGTCATGGATGGAGCACTGCACAGCAAAATGGTCATTCCATTGCCATGTGGTGCATGGCTGTTGTCCCTGCTGTATGCCTCTTCTCAGAATGTTTCTAGGCCCAGGAAGGCAAAGTTGTTCCAACCCAGATGACTGTCTGTCTGAACCAAATCCTTTGTAATGGGATGTGACACACAGCATTGGGCTCCAGTGAGGCCTGGATCCAAGCAAGGGTGTGCATGGGATTTGCTGAAGTCTCTTCTCAATGCTGTGGATATCAAGCAGGGGACCACGGGGGCCATGTTCATGCTTCCAGTTGTGTTTCCAACCGAGTGTTGCACAGGGCCAGCATGAACAGAAGTGACCTTGGTTCTTCTCCAGCCCTGGAGTAGTGTTTGGAAACAGGGGTATCTAGGTCTCACCATGCCTTGAAAAGCCTAAAGCCTGTTGGTAGAGTCCTGTGGGCACAGCATGGAAGCAGATAGGCTGGGGGAATCATGAGGCTGGAGAAGGGATCTGTCTTTGTGACACACCAAGAGAGTTTGAAATGTTATGACCCTCTCTTCCCAAATGCAGTATCTCCTGGACCAAGAGAGATCCTGGGGAACTTTATCCCTAGTTTGTGAACAGCATTTCCTTGATTTATACAGAGAACTTGCTGGGCTGATCTTTCAAGCTATAGGTAGTGAATCCCAATGTTTAAGACATGGACTCTGAAGCACAGGGTCAAAACCTTTTAATGCCACAAATAGGCTGTGTGACTTGCAAAAGCTACTTTTTTCTCTGTGGCATGGTTTCCCCACCTGTACATTAGGACTATTTATTTCAACATGTGCATGCAGTATGCAATCAAGTGAGGGCAACTGGACAATCCACCACCTCAAACATTTATTCTTTTGTTGAGATCATTCAGGATCCTTTCTATCAGTTATTTTGAAATATATAGTTATCAATCACCCATTGTGCTCTGGAAAATACTAAAAGTTATTCATACTCTCCAGTGGCACCTGGCACCCATTAGTGTTCCTCTGTACCACCTCCTTCCCTCCCAGCTCTGCTTCTATGAAGATTTAACTTTTAGGTGGCATACATAGATGAGAATGTGTTGTAATTGTCTTTCTTACCTGGCTCATGACATTTAAACTAAGATCCTTAAGTTCATCAATGTTGCCACAAATGATAGAATGTTGTTATGTTTTATGGCTGAATAATATTTTATCATGTATAGTCACAACATTTTCTTTATCCATCTCTGCAAATTCCATATCTTGGCTATTGTGATAAATAAAAAAAATAACCATCTGTTTGATGATTGTCCCTCAAGTGGCTCCAGAATTCCAGGATTTCTTCATACTTTTCCTAGATAAAACACAGGTTTTTCTTAAGAAAACCGTGCCTAGATACAGGTGCTCTGAAACCTGCACTGCTGAAATCTAGATCAGGCCTAGAGCTCAGAGCTTGAGTTTCAAGAGAGCATAGAGAGGAAGGCCCCTGACTGTCCCCTAGACATATGGAACAGTGCAGCATACCTGCTTCCTTTGGACTAGTGTTTCTGAGCAGTACTCTCTATGCCCGCCTTGTTTGCTCCGCCAGATGTGTTGGGTCTGTGTGCTGTCTTGAGGTTGCTAGAGGTTTGCTGGCTTCGGAAGTTTGAGAGTGCTATGTGTGAAGGGAGACTTCCATCTATGCTAATGGTGCTATCTGAGGTGGTGGCTTTGAGTGTACCTAGAATATGGCAGTGGTTAATAACTTGGGGACACCTAGGCTGTGTCAAGCCACACTTTTTTTTGTTATTGCTTTAACCCTTTGCCACCCTGGAGGAGGCTATGATCATTGTGTCCATGCCTATTCTGCAGATGCAGAGACCCCCCATTGCTCTCTGCTCCCATGGCCCTGGCACAGTGGAGAGTGGAGGTGCCATATGTGGGTGCCTGGCCCTCATCTACTTCACTGCCACAGCTGACCTGACTGCAATTGCAGTACCGCCTTGTGCCTTGTTCAGGGAAACACATCTGAGCTTGAAGGGGCTCAGGTCCCCACATCAGCTGACCTGAAAGCAGTTGCAGTACCACCTTGTGCCTTGTTCAGGCGATTGCATTTGGGCAAGAAGGGGCTCAGGTCCGTGCTGCCTCTCACTGCACTGCCTACCACCTCTCCCCTTAGTGCCCACCCTGTGCTCCCTGGAGTCTGGTCCAGTGGTTTCATTTCACATATTTGGAATGCTAATTTGAAAAAAAGAAGCTCTCAGGAGAGTCATTTATGTCCCAGAGGATGCTCCTCACTGTGGCAACATCACACTGGGCCAGCTGTTTCCAAACACATGTGCAGGCCAGAGAAGGGCAGTGTTTACCATGTGCCACACTGTCCAGTGGCCTCCGAGGGCAATTCTTCCCCATGCTGTCCATTGGCCTTCAGGGGCCATCGTTCCCCACGCTGTACAAAGGCCTCCAGTTTCCACCCTTCCCCACTCTGTCTAGTGGCCTCCAGGGGCCATCCTGCCACCCTCTGTCCAGTGGCCTCCAGGAGTCATGCTTCCTCATGCTGTCTAGAGGCCTCCAGGGGCCTTTCTTCTCTACACTGTCCAGTGTCCTCCAGGGGCCATCCTTCCACACTCTGTCCAGTTGCCTCCAGGAGCTGCCCTTTCTCACTCTGTCCAGTGGCCTCCAAGGGCCATCCTTCTCATGTATAGAAAACTTACATACCACGGTGGGAAACTTGCCACCTCCTCTTCCCCCCCAGCCACCACCTGTGATTCTCCAACTCTGTGGTTTTCAATGTCTGTGGTAACTCACATGGGGGGTCACATCACGTGAATCCTCTGTTTGTAATCAGCTTATTTCTGAAGACTTTTAAAGTAAACATTATATAAAAGTGATACAGTGAATGTTTTCTTCATAAAAGAAAATCTAGAGTGCAGTACAGACAGAGCACGCACTCCTGCCAGCACCCTCCTGCAGCCAACCCACTTGCGGCTGTGCCTGTTCACCTCATGCTGGGTGTTGCCATGTGTAGACTCATCGTCCTGCCTCTGTCTGAGCCTTGGGCACCTCCATGAGGATTGTCCCCACACTCAGCTGCTGCCACCCTATGGTGCGAGCTGTCTCCTTGTCCTAGGCTGGTGGGCATATTTTCCTTCTGTTTTTCACTGGCCCTTGGAATGGCACTGCACGCCTTGTCCCCAACTTGGACATTTGTTAGCATTGGTGTGGGTGAGAGGCCAGTGCCCAGGGCCTGGACCTGGCTGCTATGGCTCTGCTGTGACTTGGGTGAGGTCCTTCAGCTCTTCATACCTTAGGTTCCTCTGTGTAAGATGAGCTGGTGGCCTCCTCCTCTCAGGTTGTGTCAGAATGGACTGAACATATGAAGGCATGGGGAGGGGCCACCCCTGGATCAGCACTCACTTGTGACAGCCTGGCTGGCTGCTTCTTGCTGGGTATTTTTTTTTATTGCTGTGCCCCTGCCATCAGGCATGGTGGCTGACTTTTAGAATCTTCACCTCTGGCATGTGGTTGCTCTCATCCAGTGAGGTGGTCCACAGAAAAGGGTAAAGAAGCGTGTGGCTGTGGAGTCCCTACTTAAGACATCTGGAGACCAAGCAGGAAGCAGGACTGATTTTTACTTTGCAGTTACCATGGATATATACTGAGGAACAGCTAAGCAGATTACAGGCAGCCATGAATGCAATTTCTGCTAATTGTCCTTGCCACAGTTGCAAGCTCAGGGAGTGCAACACATGGTCTCACACCCAGGGCTCTGCATACAGGGCAAGTGGCCAGCAGCTCAGAGCCCTTAAACTATGCCATGTATGCAGCACTCCATGCACCTGTCTGCACATTCTTTCATTTCTTAGAGACTGCTAGGTGCATCTGGAAGTTTGATAATAATTGAAGCAACATAAAGAATGAGATTGTTGCAGTAAAAGTCATGAGGATAAAAGATGGCTTATGAACGAGTCCTTAAGGACTCTGCATTGAACAGGTTGATGAATGATCAGTCCTGAAATCCATGGCAGAGAAGTGGAAGGAGAACCAGGAGTGCATGACCATGCACAGCCAGGAGAAGGAGACTGAGGCCAGGAGGCAGAAGGCTGCATACTGCAGAGGGAGCAGGCAAAGGAACAAGCTGTCCTGGAGGTGTTGCCCAGGGATACCATCAGTGACTTGGATAAGGTGTTTTGACCGACTCTGAAGCAAAATCTGGATTGGAGGGGCTTGAACATAAGTGATCTGAGGGTCAATTTTTGTAGGGATCAAGGTAAGCTGCATGTGTTAGGAACCCCAGAAAACAAGGACATCATCAATACAGGGTTATATTGAAAGCCAGAATTGACACAAGTAGGTGTTAGTCTGGTAGACTGAGTATGTCTGAGGATCAAGAATTTTAAAATTCTGGTCTTTTTCTCATTGTGTCTGCTACAGTCATGGGAACAGATTTATACTTCACTCAGAAGAAAGGATGGAGATATGGGGCAAACACCCTTGTGCATTGGGGTCTGCTTCCCTTAAGGCACACTTCCAGAAATGTCAGTCAATATCTCTGACTGTTGCCCAATGACAAGGCCACACCTGTTCTCAATTCTGCCCTTGGGGAAGTGGAGAATGTGGGTCACCCATTGGTAGGTGTCTGTGGGAAGCTGTGCCCAAAAATGTTCCTAGGATACCAAAATCACACAATGCTCAAGGCCCTTCTGTAGGACAGTAGGGATTGCATGGGGCCCATATACCTTCTCCTGTGGACTTCAGTCCTCTCTGGTCACTCATAATATTGATTGCAGCCCACAGACTCTGGGAAGAGATGCCACACTGTATCATTCAGACATAATGAGGAGGAGAACTGCAGGTGCAGGACAGGTGCAGCTATTTCCTGCAGTTTTGATCCTCAGAGGGTTGAATCACTGACATGGAAACCCTGGCTACTGAGGACTTCCTGTGTGTGGCTGGATGTTCTGCTGGGCCCCTCCCACCACAGAAGGGTTTTCTTGCAAGGACAGAAATGGAGACTGGCAGTCAGATGAGCAGCTACCAACATCTTCCACACATGATGGGGACTTTCCCTGTGACCCAGGATTTGACTGGGGAGGAAGGGGACAAAGGAAATTGTTGTGGGGAATCTCAAGGGAGGGAGGGTGCAGGGGGGGTCTCAAGGGACTTTTTTTCCCTAAACTGGTGGCTGCTGTGTGTGTGTAATGCTGGGGAGAAGCTCAGAGTCAAGATAGTAATGTGGGCTGTTTTCTGGGGTCCTGAAATGCTCCTCCAATGTATTTTTCAGACACAGTGGTGCAGTCATCTCACTATTACTCCTCCCTTTAGATAATTCTACTGCAAAGAAAAACCATCAGTTTCCTGCATAAGTAGATCTGTTGCATGCACTTATTTCACATGGCACAAGTCCACCTGGTCTTCCCAGCATTTTGTGGTTGCCCTCCAAGAAAAGGCGTGGTGAGTACCTTTAAAGAAATCCAAAGGAAAAGTGCTAATCAGAGACACAATTCCCCTTGGCAATCTTCTCATCAAAAGAAAGTGCCACAGTCTGGCTGAGCACAAATCACGAGCCACTCACAGCTTTGTAGATTCAAACAGCAATTCTTTATTCCCGATCTCACACCGGCCTTCTACAAACACGCTCTGGAGAAATCCACGTTCTCTGCTCAAATCCACAACTCCACTGGGCTTCTGTCTCCCAAAAATACTGTCTGACCCTAAGAACTCAAGAGGAACTCAGGCAGCAGGATATGCCCTATTCCCGGCAGGAATAATCTTCCTAAACCGTGAACTCCCTAAACTCGGATTATCCTAAACTGGGAACACCCTAAACACGGATCTGCCCTGGTCCTTGAGCAAAGTCACCTTCCACTAAGAAACATGGGGGTACGGTAGCAAGGAAATTGTCATACCTACTTGGCTAATGGCTCCCAGCATCTCCCCCCTTCTGATTAATTAAACAACAAGTAATGTGGCTTAAGTACCATGCCTGGTAGGTTGTCCAATTCAACATATGGTTCTTACCCGACATTGGAAAACTGAACTTAGGCATCAGCCTCCTGTTTTAGGTTGATACCACTGCAACTGGATCATACCCATCACTGACTACCGGTCCAGCAAACAGCCATACTTGTGGATAAGTCTATGAACCAGTTGGGGGGGTGGTGAGGTTCTTTGCCTCACCTCTGTTGGCCCCCAAATTTGGCCTTGGTGCCAGTGGGGGAGTGAGGTCAATGTGGCTTAAGGACCGTGCCTGGTAGGTTGTCCAATTCAACATATGGTTCTTACCCGTCATAGGAAAACTGACTTTTAGGCGTCAGCATCCTGTCTTAGGTTGATACCACTGCAATTGGATTATACCCGTCACTGACTACTGGTCCAGCATATAGCCATTGGCCCCCAAATTTTAGACTATCACTAGCAGAAGAAAGGAGGATACAGAAATGCCACGACACCAAGCCAATTGACAGCTCCTTTGGAAAAATTGCATCACTAGTGACACCATCAGCAAAGATATGTCAGCACTACCACAATTAACATGGGGTGCGCTGGCAAGGAAATAAAAATTGCATAACTGGTGACACCATCAGCAAAGATATGCCACACTACCTCAATTTGTTGCATCAAACGATAGTTACATAGTCCAGGCAAGTTCTGCAAGCAGTTCAAAGCGGAGGAATCTATCAATATTTCCATTTCCTCCCAAAAGCCGTTTCCTCCCAAAGTAAGTTGACTCCGTGATTGAGCATTACTTGTTGAGTTATATTCATTGATGCATCAGTTTATACAGTTTACTGTGATAGCTATCATAGAAGCTGTAGTTTGGTTTTATCTTTGTCTTCACCGGCACTGGGATGAAGATAGGAATTCTGGCAATGATGCTAAAGAGACATTATCCTGAAAAGAATTATTAAATATAATGAAAAGGAAAGGTGAAAGTAAACAAACAAATCTGTTCACTTCCTTTAAAAACAATCCTTAACAGCTGTTTACCTGATTTAAATTAGTAAACAAACAGATCTGTTAACCACCTTTAAAAACAATCCTTAACAGCTGTTTACCTAAGTTAAATTAAGCCATTTAAATCACGTGAATAAAAAAAATAATAATTTGGATCCATTTTTTCATGAGCGCTCCTCATATATGATATATGGACATACACACACACAGACATACAACACAAAACACAAGAGTACAACACATAAGATAATAATAAAGGCCTTGTAGCTTTACCTAGGTGAAATCTCCATTGCAATGTTTAAAAACACCACAGTCAAAGAATAAAACTGATCAGAAAAACATTAACCTAGGTTTGTATGAGCTCAAAAAATAAAATAGAACCTTATGATGTGGGAAAATGCAATTATAAAATAGATATTGAAAAAAGCACCCTGGTTAATCACTGTCGCAGAGGTAAGAATGGCCAAGCTGGAGTTCTGGATATCAGCTGTTATGGATTTGAGTCAAATCATCTTCTTTTCGATCTGTAGAAATCATTTTAGCTAGTCTTTCTGGAATCCAAATCGGTTGCTGTTCTCCCTGTGGAAACACACAAACAGAGCCCCGACTCCAGACAATCACTGGGTCAGGACCTTTCCATTGTCCTGTTAGAATATCTTTCCAAAGTACTTTAGGCTTATGTACATTTTTTGGATACATATGCCTTTCCGCAGCACTAAGTCCTGATGAATCCAAATTTTAAAAGTTTAGAGTAAAAAGGGTTATTTTAAGTTTATCTTTTGGGGATATATACCCCCTTCCAATTCCCTCTTTTTGCTTTAATAAGCACGTTTTAATTCTATCTTGAATGTCTGTATCTAATAGTTGTCTTAGCTTTTTGCATTTTCTATCTGAAATACCATTACTTGACATTTTTAACCATTTTCTATCTTTTTCTATCTTCTAGTTTTTATTTTTTTTTCTAAGGTTTATGCATTCACCCTTAGTTGCTTTTTTTTCCTCCTAGTTTTCTTTTGTTTCCTATTTTGTGGGTTTAAAATTCTTGTCTTCTTATATCTTCTCTATCTTTCAACATCTTCTTTATCTTTTTTTTGTTTTTTACTTTCTATATTTCTGTCTTTAAAGTTTTTCACTTCAAATTTTTAATCTTCTTTATCTAAGTATCTTTTATCCTATTATCTTCCCATTTCATGTTTTTTATTTAAGTAATTCTTTCAAGATTAACTAGGCTTTAAACAATGAAATCTTTCCTCCCTCATGAAGGCATCTTGACTACCTTCAATTTAACCTTTTAAAGCCTTTCAATTATCATCTATACTGTACTTTTTTTTTAGAGAGAGAGAGAGAGAGAGAGAGAGAGAGAGAGAGAGAGAGAATTTTAATATTTATTTTTTCATTTTCGGCGTACACAACATCTTTGTATGTGGTGCTGAGGATCGAACCTGGGCCGCACGCATGCCAGGCGAGCGCCCTACCACTTGAGCCACATCCCCAACCCCCATATACTGTACTTTTAAATGTACTTTTTTTTTTTTTACCACCTACAGCTTCACTCTTTTAAATGAGGCTTAGATTTTGTTTAAATTGCTTAATGTTAGTTTACATGGCTGCCCTTCAACCAAAGGCCTTTTTTACTCTATTCGGAAGCTTTGTCTCAATCTGCCATGTACAAATACCTTTTTCTTCTTACTTCCTTTCTCAAGCTTTTAAAGTAAGTCTAGTTTCCTCAAAATCTCTTTAAATGACATTTTACAACTTTTCACTATACCACACAGAGATTATCTCATCTAGAAACATTTCTTTTTCTTTTAACCTTCCATATTAAAATATATTTCCACATTGAATCTTTTAATATCTCTTTTCTAGCCATTAACCCTTTTTATAAATTCACATTCTGAAATAACTTTTATAAAATTTCTGATTCAGACAAATTACTCCACTTTAATAAGATTAAATACTTTCATGTTTTTTATGGTACTATAATACTGTAATTGAAACCCAACTGAAACTTCTTATACTCTTTGTATATAAATTACACATGATAGAATCTAACACTTAGTAACTTTGTTTTAGCAAAGACACAGACCAAAGCAATATTAAACTTTTTTCCATTCACCAATTTATGAAAACACAGATAATGTTTAAATATATTATTTTATGTAACTTAGTAAGTAAAGAGTACTTGATCTTATATTTAGTGGTTGATATTTTAACACTTTAGCTTTGTAAATTAATCAGATCTTTGTAGAAACCAAGATCTTAGACAAGTGTAGCAAACAGAATTAGCCATCTCTTTCTTGTTGAAGAAAAATCCTGCTACAGGATACCATGATGGTCCCATTGATATATTTAATAACTTGTCTTTAAAAAGCCATGGGCTACATTTTTGTATTATATCAACATATGCCCTAGCTGTTCTTGGTCTTACTGGGGTGCCTCCTTTCTCTAACAATTTCTCTCTCTCGGAGGTGAACAACTTCAAACTTTGAGTGAACCATTTTCCCCAGTTTGCCTGAGAAAGCTCTAGGAACAGGCAACTTGAAAAAAAAAAACAAAATAAATCAAAAGAAAAACACATTGTTTTTTGAAATGGTCACACATTCTTTCGCTCTTCCTCAGGGGCGAACAATTTCACTTACCTTCTCTTCAGATGTTCCCCGTTCATACCGCCAAATGCCGCAGTCTGGCTGGGCACAAATCACGAGCCACTCACAGCTATGTAGATTAAAACAGCAATTCTTTATTCCCGATCTCACACCAGCCTTCTACAAACACGCTCTGGGGAAATCCACGTTCTCTGCCCAAATCCACACCTCCACTTAGCTTCTGTCTCCCAAAAATACTGTCTGACCCTAAGAACTCAAGAGGAACTCAGACAGCAGGATATGGCCTATTCCCGGCAGGAATAATCTTCCTAAACCATGAATGCCCTAAACTCGGATTATTCTAAACCGGGAACACCCTAAACCCGGATCTGCCCTGGTCCTTGAGCAAGGTCACCTTCCACTAAGCAACATGGGGGTACGCTGGCAAGGAAATTGTCATACCTACTTGGCTAATTTCTCCCAGCAAGAAAGGAGTTTGTTTGCCTGGTCACTTGAGGGGTGGGGTGTCTATGGGCTCAGCGGAACTCAACCCCACCACTTTGCCCTGTACCAAGGTCAGTTCCAGCCACTGCTGGAGAGAACACCATGGGGCACCTGGCTCAGCCATGGAGGTCTGATGCTGGTAGGGTGGCTGCCACTAGGCTTTCATGGGTTGCCATCAGGCCATGAACCCAGGCCCAGGAGTGCTTTTGTCCTCTGTCCCTTTGGTGGACAGTTTCTTCTCTGCATTCTTGCAGAGGAAAGGTGGAGGTCTCTTGTTCTACACCTTCCTGCTGACATGGGGACATTGTCACAAAAACATCTCACCACCTGATCCAAAGGGGATGAAGATGGCAATGCAAATGTTTGCCTGGGAAGGACTTCTGCCCCTGAACAACAAGACAGGGTCCCTGAATTATGTCATCAGGTTGCTTTTCCTGCCAGTGGATTAACCTCATAGGATAGGGCTAGAGGCCTCCACAGTGTGCAGGTGTGTTTTTTTGAATCTGAATGAGCAGGTGAATTCAAGCAGAACCAGCCACTGCAAGAGTGAAGGGTAGCAGAGACAGTCATCATCCAGGACAGAGGAGAGACCACATGAGGGAGTGCAAGGTTGGGCCACTCTGCAATTAGAGGAACCCAGTGCCTCAGGGCCAATGTGAAGGGAGCATCCTCTGGAAGCAGCATCCAGGGATGTCACATCAGCTCTCTTCTATGGCCTCTCCCACTGCCTGTACTGCCCCTGACTCAGAGGTTAGAATTCCTGCCTTTTCAACCTTTGTCCCAAGTTTAGACAAAACTCCTCCATTTGCTACACCTTAGCATGTGTCAAATGAACATCAATTTAAGAAATGCTTACTGAGTACAAAGGTACAACCCCAGGGAAGCCATCAGTCAATCACTTAGTTCCAGGGTAGTCCTGACTCCCTGGGACACTAAGCACTGCCTCATTCCAAATGAGGTGACAGGGCAAGAGGACACTGCAGGGTCCATCATTTTCCACCTACTGAGCAGACATCTTTAATCATGAACACACCATGTTCCTTGTGAACATCAAAATCTAGGCTAATCCCACCCAGCTTCCTTAACCCATAGGGCTGTGGCTTCACCCTTTAAGGAGCATCACTGTCCCACAGTCACAGATGAAGTCCACACATACACATGGTGGGTGCCTTCTTCCCAGAGGTGTGTTCTGGGAAAAATCCTACAGAGGCCTTGACAGAAAGAACTGTTAAGGGTTCACAACAGGATTGTGGCAGGTTGGGGATTTGGTGGAGACTTTGTTTTGAATCCAAGGTGCTTGTTGAGTATTCTGTGAGTTCTGCTCCAAAGCTGCTCTTTATGCCTATGTGCCTTACTTTCTGACTGCTCCATATCTATCTGCCCTCTCCACACCCTGGCTCTTCTTCCCCAGGAGCTCTAGGATGGGGTGGTAGACCTTCAGCTTCCTTTGACTTCCAGGTTGTCCCCAAGGCCAGGTCTATGGAACCTCCTCCTTTCTGAGTTCATTGTCTTTAAGAGGCAGAAAAGCAACTTGAAGAATTCAGAAAATCTCCAGAAATTTGCCCCAGACTCAGTTCTTAAGGGCCATGACCACAGCATCTTTTCCCCAGGCTCCTAGCACTATACCACCTTGTTTAGGAAGTTCAAGCAAAGAGATCAGAGAGCAATGTCACAGAAAACATGAAAATCCAAGGCAAGAAGGGGACTATTGAAAGCATAAAACCTGCTGAGTAAACTGTGGACCAAAGCCCCCATCTGAGTTTTCAGTGGGAATGTCTGCAGGCACTTTGCCATGACCGGGCTATGGAGGGATGTGGATGCTGAAGGTGTTATTAATGAGTGGCTGGCTGAGTAATGACAGGTGAGCAGGGAGATGCTGCACAGTGTTACTTGGGAGACTGGCTACAGAGGAGGCATGGAGACTCCAGGGGACTCAGGATTTTCTGAAATCATCTTCGTTTTCTTTTATGTGTTATTATTCACCCTCATTTTTCTCTGGGAGTGTCGGCTGCTGGGAAGGGGCTCCTGGAGAAGGAGGGCACACAACCATGATGTGGGATGAGATGCAGCTTGAGCTGAGGACACCACCTGCCTCTGACACTGGAGGCATGTGCTCTTGCTGGAGACAGGAAGGGCCAGCACTGTGGTGCGGGCAGTGCAGGGAGTTCTCAGTGCAGAGCTAGATAGATGCTTGCAGGGCTGTGGGCAGGTGTTGGGGCCTAAGAGATAACTTTGATGTCTTCTGTAGAGACATGCTTCCATCTGTTAGAAGACACAGCTCTTAGTCCTCCCTCACTTAAGGGAGTTTTCTCAGTAGTCTCTTGACATTGATGATCCATGGGGGCTGTGTGGGAGTAGAGTAACCATATTTAAAATCTGACAAACCTGCATCATGTGCCAGTAGCAGCCATAAGAAGGCATGATATATCTGTCCATCTTCCATGAGGTCTGGGGATGTGACCTTGACTCCTAAGGCTGTCTGGGCTTGGAGTGTCTAAGCCTCTATTGTCCCAAGGTTAATTTGGGGGCCTCATTAACCAGCAAAGCAGTTGTAGCTCTGCTGTTAAATAAGCTAGCCACCCCTGGCCACTGGGATCTAATTGTTTGAAGAAGTAGGCTACTGGCTGTGAGATGGACCCCAATTTTGGGGTTAGAACCCCCAAAGCAAAACCAAGCCTTTTGTGTATCTATTTTTGAAAGGATTTGGAAAGCCACAGAAGGCCCAAAGCAGGGTACACCCCAGCTTCAACTTTAACTGGTCAAAGACCCTTCAGCATCTGGTAGTCAGTGGCAGGCTCTTTTCCTCTCCATTTATATTCAGGTTTTCTGTAAATGTTTTGCTGTTCCATAATTAGGAATCTGGAGCAAAATGAATACCTCTTCTGAGGACAATCCTACCTGAACTGGACTTCTGGCTAATGAGGTGTTTGCTCCTGATTTTATCACTAGGTTCCTTCCTAACAGAGGGAATCAGGAATAATTTTACAATCTTGTATTATTTTAAAGGGTTTGTCAAAGTTTGCTTTCAGTTCTTTAAATATTTGGTAGATTTGCTGTGATGCCACCTTGGCATAGATTTTTCTTTGTGTGATTACCAATGTCACCTGAGCTTGTTACTGGTCTCTACATGTTTTAGGTTCCTCCTTGAGTCAGTTATAGTCATTTTTTTCTCTTTGTAGGAACTTGACCATTTTCTCTAGGTGTTCTGATTTGTTAGCACACAACCATTCATAGTGTTCATTTGTAGCCATTTTTCTTTCATTAAATATAATAAGAAAGTTCCCTCTTTCATTCTTGGTTTTAGTTATTTGGGGCTTCTTTTCGTTTTCCTTTATCAGTTTAACTAAATGGCTACTTTTTATTTTCTTTTTTTCTTTTTTTAAGTTGTCTATGGACCTTTATTTTTATTTATTTAAATGTGGTGCTGAGAAGTGAACCCAGGGCCTCACATATGCTAGGCATGCACTCTACCACTAAGCCATAACCCCAGCCCACCTACATGTCTGTTTTGTTATTTTTAATGTACCAATTCTTTTCTGTGTATATTTTCTCTGTATTTTTCTATGATCAATTTCATTAATTCATATCTAATGTTTATAATTGCTATTTTTCCTAATACCTTTACAATTTTACTAATAAAAATGTCCATTCTTAAAAGAATTGAGTTTCCATCCTTTTGATAGCTGTTGTAGCTTTCATAGAGTGGTGTGGACAGAGCTTCTTCCTTTTCCTCTCAATCTAGTGAATCTCTGAAAATAAAGTGCCTCTCCTGTAGGCATCACATAGTGGGACCTGTTTCTGTCAAGTTTGAGAGATCTCTCTCTCTCTGTTGGACTGTCAAACCAACTCACAGGAATGTTCTATTGATATATTATTTACATCTTCCATACACTTTTCACATTCTATTTTCTTGTTGTTTTGGTTTCTCTTTCACTTTTACCAATTTCCTTTCCAAAACCTGATTATTTTCTAATGAAATATTTTAATTCTTTTAATGATTTTTTTTTTACTCTTTTGGGATAAATTTCTTAGTAGTTGTTATAGGGTTTTCATACACATCTTACCATATCAACTTAGATTTTGTAAGAAATAATTCCTGTCAGATACAGAAGGAGGCCTGAGAGTGTAGCTCACTCCTCTAATCCAGCTATTTAAGAGACATAGACGGATTACATCCATATGACTCTTATCCATCTTTGTGATATTATTATTGTGCATATTAAATATGTCATTGAATAATAATGCATTGTTATAATCATGTAATTTTATGATTCTTATAGCAGGAGATTAGGTCCATAATTACATATATTTTTAAGGTAACTTCCTTACTTATCACCCTGGCTTGCTCATTTGGTTTATTTCTGTGGCTCCAGTCTTTGGTGTCAGACTCCCATTCCATGCAGCTTTGCTCCCATCTACCTACTTTTTCCTGCTGTTATTCAATGTATTGCATTTCTACATGGTTTGGACCCAACAGTTCAATTATATACATACTGCTTGAGATAATTGCCTTTAAAATCAGTTTAAGGAAGGAAAACAAATATGCATTTATACTTTTATAATTAGGCAATTACTTTTAATAAAATTTTAATGTAGGTTCAAAGTATTGTATAGATAAATTGCTCTAAGCTTGAAGAACTTTCAGGAATGTAATTGTTTTGCTTTTCTTTTTTGAAATATAATTTTGCTTCCTATATGACTCTTGATTAACAGTTCCTTTTGAATCTTTTGGATGACTCCATTATGTCTGATAAATCCATTGTTAAATTTGAGTTTCCCTTGTATGTGATGAATAACTTTTCTTTTGATGTTTATATTGTATTCTCTTTGTCTTTTTAATTTTTTACTGTGATGTGTCTGAATGTGAGAGTCTCAGTGTTTATCCTACTTGTCGTGGTGTTCTTCGACCTGTAATAATTTTATCAAGTCTAAAATGGTTTTAGTCATTATTTCTTTAAACATATTTCTGCTCCTTCTTATTCCCCTACTTATAGAATTCCTAATATATGTCTATTGGTGTGCTTAGTAGCCCACATTTCTCTAATGCTCTGTTCACTTTTCTTTATTGCCTTTTCCTTTGTTCTTTGTGTCATATAATATATAATCAATCTCTCAGCTTGGCTACTTCTTTCTGTCCACATAATCTATACTTTGATCTTCTCTAAATTATTTTATTTCAATTTTTGTGCTTTATTTTTTAATCTCTGGATTTTTTTTCTAAAAGATAGTTTTGCTTTCTGATGTTTTCAGAAAATGTCATTTTCTTATTTTAAATTAACTATTAAAACATCATCAAATTACTCTACTTTTATTATTTAAAAACATATGATTATATATATTTTAACATGTAATATGTATATATTTATATATTACATATTTTAAATATTTTCAAATCTTTCCTAAGATCAACATCTGAGTTCTCATAAGAAGTTTCTGAATCCTGAATTTCCCCCCTGTGGATGGGTAAAACTTTTTTGTTTACTCTAGATTCTATGTTTGTGTCCTTCCATCAAATCCATGTGTTGAAGCCAAAACCTTTAATGTGATGATATTTGGAGGTGAGCCTCTGAGGCATAATTAGGTGTACATGAGGTCATAAAGGTGGGACCATTATGATGGGGCTGATGTCCTCTATAAGAGGAAGAGGACAGACCCTCTCCTCCCTCTGCATGCATCAAGGCCAAGTCCTGCAAGGACAATGTACACACAGTAGGAAGGCAGGGCTGTGCAGGCAAGGAAGGGTCTTTTCAGCTCTGCAGTCTCAATGTCTGCCAGCACTGAGGCTTCCAGCTTCTCACCCTTCATAACTATTAGAAAAAAATGAGGCTAAAATTATCCCATCTGTCAAAATTTCTTGTAGCAGTCTGAGCTAAGACATGCTTCTTCATGTCTTATGTTTGCTGTTGTTGTTGTTACTGAAAACTTGCTGTTTGGGGTGATATACTTGACTGAGCCATACTCCAGGCTTTTGTTTTTGTTGACTTGTTTGTCTATTTAGGGTCTGTTTTAAGTGTCTGTAAACAAGTCAAGATGGTGCCTGGCATTTTGCCAGAGGGAGTGGTTTGTGAAGTAACGCCAGCAAGCCATTAAGTGTGGAGATTCCTTATTGATTGACTGCTGTATCTAGTTTATGTTAATTAAGATAAGTTGTCTGTAATGTTTATATACCCCTCCTGTCCTATAATAAATGGCTCCCATTCCTGTTGTGTCAATGTACACAAGTTGCTCGTCACCCCCCAGTTATTTTGTTGCAGCCGGACTGTAGCAGATGGTGGCTCGTCCGGGGAACCCTGGGACACTCAGGGGTAAGTGACGAGAAAAAGCTGCCCATCCCTAGAAAGATAGGACAGGAACAAATCTGCTCATCCCTAGATAGGGTGAGAGGAAATATGGTCATTTCAAGAAAATGGAGAGGATTGATACAGTATGTTTGTGTCTTGTTTTGTCTAAGTGTATTGTATTTTCTTTGTGACGAAAATATGGAAGGGGTGAGAAGTAAATTACTAAGAGAAGGAGGCACCCCAGTTGAACCAAGAATAGTGAGGGCATGTGTTGATGGAAGCCCAGGAACTCTAGTCAGAAAGAAGAAGAAAGTTCAGAGGAGGAAGAATTATCAGGAAAAAAGTTGCAGCAAAAGGCTACTACTAAATACTTATAAGAGGGTGCGTGAATCAGTGCGGTGACTGCCACGTGTGCAAGCAGGTGACAGCACAGCAAGGAGTTTCCAAGTGGCAGCAGCCAGCCCTTCCCCACCCCTGCCTGGGGATTGGGACGCCACTGCCGAGAGTCCAAATCCAGACCTGACCTGGAGGCACAGTCTCGTAAGCTTTTGCTCCCTGTTCCCGGTGGCAGTTTGAGTCCAGGACACTCCCTGTATGGGGCTGCCGGAAGACGCGCTGCAGCCAGGTGGAGGATCATTAAAGGTCCTGACCCAGTGATTGTCTAAAGTCAGGGTCTATTTGCGTGTTTACACAGTGAAAACAGCAACTGATTGGGTTCCAGAGAGACTAGCTAAAGGGATTTCTACAGAGAAAAAGATCCTTACATCTGCGACAATGGTTCTCCCACACCTGGAGGCTAATGAGTAATGAGCACCATTAAGGCCTATTTCAAATGTAAAAAACCTTGAGATAATGTACTAAATTGTTCAGAAGGTTGTTTTCTTAGCACCTGCTGGAATACTACAGGATTTTCTTTAGCATCATTGCCAGAGTTCCTGCCTTCATCCCAGTGCCAGTGAAGACCAGGGTGGAAGAATTTCCAGTGTTGCTGAAAACCGGATGAAACTTCAGCTGAGAAACAGACGAGACTTTGGAGATGTTGCTGTTTCTGCTGCTACAGCTTAGGCTAGCTGCCTGCAGAACTTACCTGGACTGTGATTTAAGTTAGCTGCTTGCAGAACTTCCCTGGATTGTGAACTTACCTGGACTGTGATTTACCTGGACTGTGAGTAAATCTATTGAGACACTGCTTTACCTGGACTGAGACAACACACTGTGATCTACAACAAATTGTAACTCGGTATCTTTGCTAATGGTGTCATTGCTGGTATAATTTTTCCAAGGGCTTCTTGCATGGAGCCATCAATTGGCTTGGTGTTGTGGCATTTTGTATCCTCCCTTTCTGCTTGTAGCAGATTATTTATGGTGTTTGTGTAAAAACCACTATGGACGTTATTTAAATTAAACAAAAGGGGGAAATGTTAGGGTCTGTAAACAAGTCAAGATGGCACCTGGCATTTTGCCAGAGGGAGTAGTTTGTGAAGTAACGCCAGCAAACCATTAAGTGTGGAGATTCTTTATTGGTTGACTGCTGTATCTAGTTTATGTTAATTAAGATAAGATGTGTGTACTGTTTATATACCCCTCCTGTCCTACAATAAATGGCTCCCACTCCTGCCGTATCAATGTACCCAAGTTGCTTGTAACCACCACCCCCCCCCCGGATTTTGCTGCAGCTAGACTGTGGCAGTCTGTAATTAGAACCTCTCTCCCCTTCTGTGTGGGGTGCGTGCTGCTCCTCAGAGGGCACAGCCTTGGTCATGCGCATAGCCTTCTTGTAGGACAATGGGGTCAGCAGTGCTCTTCCACTGCCTAGTAATTGAAGTCTCTGCTAAGCTGTCTGAAATTCAAATTCTGGCCTTGCAAATCAATCTATAGATGTTGCTTCAGAGTTTCTTCAAGCATGGTATGTGTGCCACTTCTAGTACAAAACATGAGACTTAGTGGGACTTAAAACAAATAACTATCAGGTTGTCTTTAATGTACCTCAGGAAATGATGCACTTAGTGCAAGGATCCCAATCCTCATGGATGCATTCTTGCTGAGGGCCGAGCTGGGTGGGCAGAACTAGGCTATTACAGGTCATTTCCAAACTGAGTACTCTGGAGGAATAGGAACAGGTTGTGTCTGTGAAAATTATAAACCTACAGCAAGTGAATTCCTTCCGGGATTGTTGGAGAGGTGGAGAGATTGAGGGTATGGGCCACCAGCAGAGTTCCTCCTGCTCTCATTTCAAAGCATTCAAAGCTCCATTGGGCTGTCTTTCCCAGTGGGAAATGAAATTTGTTTATGATGTGAAGATGTGGCAGAGTCTGTGAACATTCCACACAACCAACTGAACTTTTGGAGACATGGCCTGAGAAGCCATTGGCTCAAGCCTCAAAGGAAATTAAATCTTCATTAATCTTGTTACTTTACAAACCCATACTGTGCTGCCAGGTACCAGAGCTGCAGAGATGATTAAGGCCTGACCCTTAGCCTTAATGGTCATTATTTGAATATATTCCTTTAAAGCTGTGTATAAAGTGGTATGGGGACAGGAGAGTGATGGCTGACAAGCAGTAGTCACTTCGTGAAGCAGGTGATGTTGGAGCTGTGTCTCAAGGGATGTGTAGTAGCCATGCAAGTCATTTATAGTAAGAATTCCTGGGGGGTAGTTTTAGGGTCAGCCAGAATCAGAGAATTTTAGCCAGGATTCAACCAGCACTTCCTATGTTAGATTAATTCAGAGTCAATCAAGGAGTGGATTCTGGTGATTGACTGGGCCACCAAGGCCTGTTCGAGTACCAGGCTTTCCTCTCTGATTCTGGTTGGGTTCTGATTTCCTAGACCTCCCCCATTTTTTTATGTGAATGTGGGTGTCCAGACATCTCTTGGCAGCAGGAAATAAGTCTTCCCTCTTCCAGGTTTCAGCGTGGGCCTCTCTGTGATCTGGAGTAGGTGGTGGGAGGCTACATTTCTCCTTATCCTAAAATCTCAGAGATAAAAACTCTTAGCTTCTAATTTTCACAAGTTAAGTTTACAGTTAACACAATTTACACATTTACACCATTCTTTTTACAAAACCTTCTTTTCTTAAAAACAAACAAACAAACAAACTTTCAGTTAGTTGTGTTGGTACACATCTGTAAACCCAGTGTCTTGGGAGGCTGAGGCAGAAGGATCACAAGTTCAAAGGTAGGCTCAGCAACTTAGAAGACATTGTCTCAGAAAAAAAAAAGGGGGGGGCTGGGGATGTAGTTGAGCACTCCTGGCTTCAATCCCAGTACCTCCCCCCTAAAAGTAGTTTCAAAACAAGTTTGAAAAACACAAATAATTCTATCCTCAAGTATTCCTCTCCTTCTGAGACTATGCTTATCCTGAAAAATATTTGTCTTTTACATGACTGATTTATATACCCACCCTTAAGACTTAAGTTCAGGATCCAAACACCTGTGCATGAGCACAAGGCACCTATGATCCAGAGCTACTCCCCAGAAGCCCTGGGCCCTGGTCACAACTGTTCAGGATTCTAGCAGCACCATGTGCTGTGGGGCTCATCAGGTAAACACTCTGTCCTTCTAGGCATGTGAAGCATAGGACTGTTATTTAAAACTGTAAGTGTTGACGGTGAATTTTAAATGTTCCCTGTGAATGGATTAATGCTTAAATGAAGACATCTAATAGTTAAGCACATGATTGTGTTTGCACCAAATCATAACCTTTGGCCTTGTTTGCTGGCATAGTCTTGATAAGGGGCACCATTTTGGTAGTGGTTGTCTAAAAAGGTAGAATTTAACTTTGCTGAATGCAATTTGGGCTGGGATTTCTTTAGAAAAAAAGGACTATCTTTTTTTTCTTCCTTTTTTTTTCCCTACATTTAGGTGGTCCAACAGTGGGGGATGAAGGACAGAGAGTCTCTTACATCATGAGATGTCATGGGCATCTCAAATGAAGGTGAGCAACAGCCCCTTGTTGTGTGGATAGACTGAATGTAGCTAGTAAGAGAGTGCACATGTGATTCTATCTAAGTAAAATTCTGGAGAATGCAGAGTAGTCTACAGTGGAGAAAGCTCACCAGCAGTTACATGAAGCCAGGATCTCAGGGAGTGATGGATGGAAAAAAGGCATTCAGGGCAACAAGAATTTTCTGGGTGTAGGGTGGTTTCATAGATATACACAGCATCAAATTTATAACCTGTACACTTTAAACATATGCACTATATTAATTATAAATTATCTCTCAGCAAGGTTGGTTAAAGTTATCCATATGTGCAGTTAGGTCTTGCCTTTCCCCATCAGCCTATGGTCCTCTAAAGCCAAAGCCACGTCTTCCTTGTGTGGGCCACACCAAGGCGGCAAATCATTGCACCCAGGAGGCCTCTGACGCAGAGACCACTGTGAACCCACACACTTCATCTCCCAGCTGTGATCACTGGAGAAGCAGCCTAACCTAAGCCTCAGGTTTCTCATTCATAACATTGGGATACAACACCTAATATACAGAATATTTGGAGAGTGTCATTGGTAAATAAGTATATCTTTGAAAATAATTGTTATGTAATAAAAATACATGATAGCTATTTGGCAAAAACTCAAGGTGAAATATGTTGTTTGGGATTTTTGTATCTTAGAGTGAACTTTGCTAAAAACTAATACACATAAAATGTTCAGATTTTAATTGAGTAGGGTGTTTTTTGGGCTGTTTTGATATGAAATTTTAATATATTCTGTGAATTTTGTGAGAAACATAATATCTGATTCTGTAGTGTTTTTTCCTTCTAACTTAGTGGCACAGTCCTTGGGTTATAGAAGGTGTCACAAGGAAGAAGTTTAATGCAAAGTCTCCCATCTCAGACTGATGGTCCAACAGTTTGGCAAACACAGAGCATGGGTAATACAGATGGATTTCCTGCTGCTTTCCCAAATTAAAAAAAATGAAGAAAATTATGTGTTCTCTGAACCACTGTGTAGAGAGTACACACATACATCTCATAGGCTTTAATCACAATACTAGAAACAGTCTGCTCTGTTAGGTTCTGTTTTCTTTACCCAAGAGACAATTCAGAAGTGTTAAGTGAATTGTGTGATGCTGCCAACTATCTTGTGTCAAAGTCAGGATTCAAACCCTGTCCTAATGGAAGGAACCTAGTAACCTGTGCTGCACTGCCCTTCCCTGCTCTAGTCTTCTCTGCAAGAGCTGAAAAATAAGGTAGAGTGTCCATTCCCATGTATCTTCTCAGCTAGAAATGTATGCATGGGTCAGATGACTCAAAGTTTTCACTGCAGTACATGTTTCCACCAATGGCCACAAAATTTCTCTGAATGTTGTTTTGGGGTTACAAATAATTTTTAGAAAGTGTGAATTTACAGATACAGATTCCATGAGTAATAGAGCCAACTGTAACTTGGTGAAGTGGGGAGAGGGGTACTCTGGTTTTTGTGTATCTGAAATGGCCCCTGTATGTCATCACATACTCAAATGTTAGCACTCAATATGATAAACCGTATTTGAGCTGTTTTTGAGTTACACAAGGATGGAGAACATACATATATAATGGGTGTTTATATCTTATGAGAGATAAATGATAATAACATGCAGAATTGCTAAGGTCATTCACTCTGTTATATTTCTAGTTAATGAATGAATTAATTATTTTTCCATGTCATTATAGATAAATTCCTGAAATACAGGGCAGGGTTAAGTCTGCATGTACTCGGAAAGGATGCAGAGTTATTGCATTATGATTTCAATTTGAAAATCAGGAAAAAAAAACTCATATTTTCCAAAGATGATGTGTTCCTGGCAGTGGGATGTTGTTCAGAGTGAACTGAAGTGGAATTAGTTGTGGGTGGGAAGCCTTTGACAAAGAAGAACCAGAATTTTCCATAAATGTAGGATAGCAGGTCTGTACTCTAGAAAGTAGGATTGGGAAAGTCCCAACAATAGGTAACAACTACTTCTACCAGGAAAAAGGTGAGGGCAGAATGAAAGTTTCTAGTGTGTGCCCTGCAGTCTTCTGATTGGCAGGGAACCTCATTCTCTGGAGATGGTCTGAGTGGCATGGACAGATTACATTCTTTTTCTTGCTCCAGACAAGAGATTCTTCTTGAACTTCAACTTGCCCCAGAGCAGTGGTCACATGGGTAGAGGTTTTGCTCTGTAATGGGACATCTGTTACAATTCCTAAGTATCTAAATGCATGGTAGCCAGGCTAAACTTTGTGCCATCATCATGGGATTTATAAGAGCATGACCCTCCATTCCATTTTTCTGCTCTAAATGAAAATTGTATTCTGATTGTTCCTTTTAAAATACTGGGAAAAATAATACAGATTCAAGTCCCTCAAACATGCCCCCCCAAAACTGCTGATTTTCTTTGCTATTCATTTTTTCCCCTTTAAAAAAGTAAACCAGAGAAAATTGGAAAATATTTTTTTCTCAAGTTTGAAGAGTCAAAAGAGATGCCCTCTTCAGCTCAAACTGGGATTTTGAGGCTGAGAGACACATTAGTTACCACTATATACTATCATCTTTATTAAAAAATTAACTTGTTCTAATTAGTTACACATGACAGTAGAACACATGCTTTATAACTTCTCATTTTTCTGGGTGTACATGATGTAGGGTTAAACTAGTCATGTAATCATATATCCACACAGGGTTATGAAGTCTGATTTATTCTACTATCTTTCTTGCCCCTACACCCACTATCCTTTTTACTCGCCCTATATAATACAATGTACTTCCATTCTTCCCTAGCCCCTTATTGTGAATTACTATCCACATATCAGAGAAAACATTCAACCCTTGTTTTTTTGAGATTGGCTTATTTTGCTTAGCATGATATTCTATAGTTCCATCAATTTTCCAGAAAATATTATAATTTCATTCTTTGTTAAGCTGAGAAATATTTCATTATGTCTCTATACCACAAATTCTTTATCCATTAATACATTTAAGAGCACCTAGGTGGCTTCCATATAGTATTAAGATTTGTTCTATTATAAGTATCGATGTGGCTGCATCACTATAATGTGCTGATTTAAAGTCGTTTGGGTATAAACTGAGGATGGGGTAGTGGGGTCAACTTTGATTCCATTCCAAGTTTTCTGAGGAATCTCCATACTGCTTTTTATAGTGGTTGTACCAATTTTCAGTCCCACAAGGAATGTATGAGTGTACCTTTTTTTCCCCATATCCTTGTGAACATTTATTATTGCTTGCATTCTTGATAACTGCCAGCATCATCATTTAAAAATAGAATTATTTTAACTTTACAAATTCATGGGTACTATGTGATAATCTGATGCATATATATAGAATATAATGTTCAAATCAGGGTAGTTAACATTTTCACCTCAAACATTTCAAACTTAAAATTAACACAATAATTATACATATTTATGTGCTACAGTGTAATATTTCAATATATGTGTACAGTGTGCACTGATCAAATTGGGATAATTAATATTTCTGTTCCTCTCATTCATCATAATTGGGGCCTTTGAACTCTTCTCTGATTAAACATAAAACAAATAGGTTATTGCAAACAATTGCCCCCGACACTTTTGTACAGTACCAGAACTTATTACTTCTACCTACTCTGTTTTGGTACACATTATCTAAACTCCCACTAACCCTTCCCTCAACATTTCCCAGACTCTAGTAATCACTGTTATACATTTAGATTGACTTTTAAAGAAACACACATATAAGAACATGCAGAATTTGACTTTTCTGAATATAATATCCTTCAATTCCACCCATTTTACTGTAAATGATAAAATTTTTTTAAAATATTTATTTTAGTTGTAGTTGAACACAATATCTTTATTTTATTTATTTACTTTTATGTGGCACTGTGTATTGAACCCAGGGTCTCATATGCACGAGGCAAGTGCTCTACTGGTGAGTCACAAGCCCAGCCCTATAATGTCATTCTTCTATGGCTGAATAATATTTCATTATAAACAACTGTGTGTATATAGCACAGTATCTTTATCCATTCCTCCACTAATGGGTATCTGGGTTTATTTCATATCAGCTATTGTTAACAGTGCAGTCATGAACATGGGTGGCAAGTATCTCATTTCCTACGGAGATATACCCAGAAGTGCATCATATAGTAGATCAACTTTTAGTTTCTTGAGGAATCTCCATCTGTTCTCCATATGGCAGTGTTAGTTTGCATTCTTATCAATAATGTATGAGAGTTCCATCTTACTCACATCCCTGCCAGAATTAGTTTTCTTTTTGGTAATAGTGATTCTGTCTGGGGTGAGATAATATATTTTAATTCTTTTTGCCATGATGGCTAAATAAGTTGAGTGCTGTTACTTCTTGTTCATGAATTTCTTGGCCATTAGAATTCACCCCTTTAAAAGCAGACATGCATAACAGTGGAACAGAAAAGAGTCAGAAATAACCCTGTGTACTTACAGGAAAATCATTCTCAACAAAGGTGCCAAAAACATGTGTTGGAGAAAGGAGAGTGTCTTGGGTAAATAGTGATCAATAAACTGGATATTCACAAGGGGGAGATTTAAATTGGAAATCTATTTCTCACTATGAAAATCAGCTTGAGAACTGAGGTTGTAGCTCAATAGTAGGGCACTTGCTTGGCCTGTGTGAGGCCCTGGTTTCCATCTCCAGTAACACAAAACAACAACAAAAATATGACAATGAGAACACAATGGTCAAAAACTCATATGTACGACTTGAAACTCTGAAACCAAAAAGAAAAAAAACAGAAAAAATAACTTGTTACACTGGAATAGGCAATGACATTTTTCACAAGTCCCCAAAAGTACAAGGAATAAAAGTAAATATTGATAAATAGGATTATTCAAACTAAGAAGCTTCTGTAAAGCAAATTTGCCATAGAGGGAATCGACAGGCTGCATAATAGGAGATATATTTTGCACACTCTTAATGTGACAAGTAGTTACTATGTGGAATATATAGGAACTTAAAACACTCAAAACAACAACCACATCAGCCACATCTTCAACAAAAATTACTCCACAAATAATCCTCTGTGATGCTGGGAAAGATTTGCTGCTCAGAAGAGCAGATCCTGGAGAGAAGGGAAGTTAACTAGACTCAATTTCTCTCTGGCAACCTCTGTGCATTGCCTTGTGTACCAGAGTTACCCAGTCAGGGTCACTGTGATTTCTGCTAGTTAGTGACTTAAGTGAAATACGCTTACAGATTTCCTACTGATGTTGTGAAGTGGAAATGACAAAAGTTCTTCTATATGACTGGGATGAAGTTTAAGAGTTTTGTTTCTATCTATGCTCAACTTCTGCATCTATAAACATGGTTAGTACGTAGTGGGAAGCCACCACTTCTTCCTCAGGGAGTACATTTATAATGGTACCATTTTTCATGGGAGGGTGTTAATGTGTCTCAAATGACTTGGAGGTTTTCTCTGGTGTGGAAGTAGGGATTTCTGATGTCACTCTTGAGCCACTCACCTAATGATCCTTAGCAGGCAGGTAGGGTTCTGGTCTGAGGCTTGGAGGAGAGATCTGAGCTGCATCTCCAGATCCAGGTGAAGAGAGGAGGAAGGGAATTGACAGGTTTCAGTTGGTAGCTTTTCAAACTGGCTGTTTGGAGGCATCACTTTTTGAGTTGTGAGCCTTGCCAGAAGTCTCAGCCTGACACAGACTTTTAAGAAAACATCTCTGCCAATTTTAACCAAGACTTATTTTTGGACTTTTGACTTCTGGCACTTCATGATAATAAGCTTATTTTAAGGTTAAAAGGAAGTAGTCAGTGGGGCTGGGGTTTTGGCTCAGTGGTAGACCACTTGTCTAGCATGTGCAGGGCGCTGGGTTTGATTCCAAGAACCCTTGTGAAAATAAATAAAATAAAGCAATTGTGTTCAACTACAATTTAAAAAAATGTAGTCTGTAACCTTTAGACTATTATGTCATATTGCTAGCCTCAGTTTCTTCATCTGCAAAATGAGATCATGGCATGGCCCATTTGCAGTTTTGTGATTGTGTTGTGAATTGATGCTTTGTTTTCTGATGTGTCTTCATGACATGATGCCTACTCTTTCCTTTTTGCTTCTCTATACAGTTTCATGTTGGGCCAGGAGAGCAAGACAGTAATACTTTATTTGCTTAACCTGAAGTTTTAAATTAAAATGCAGGCTAATATTGCCTAAGTCTGAATCTGTGAATGGATCAATTAAAGAGAGTGCCTCCAAATGCTGAGTCAAAATACCAGGATAAAGTGCTACATTCCTACCACTATTCTGCAAAATTATAATTTAATGAAGCAAAAATAACTGCATCTATGTTTCTAGCACATTTTATGAGTGCTTTGCCTCATGGATTTACCAGGATTTTAATCTAGTGCAAACGTCTCGTGGTTTTTCAGAAGATCCTCTTTATGGCTTGAGTTAAATATGTTTTTATTTGACAAAATCTTTTTGTGCATCTTCTAATATGGTGCCAGAGTGAAATAAATTGCTCTTTGGGTTTGATTACTGGTGGTTTCAGTTAATGGGAAAAGGTAAGATGAAGAAAACCCACATTGCAAGGTTATATGACCTTATTAAATTATGTTTACAGGATTACTTGTCACAATTTTATAACAAAATGTTTTTTCTGGCATCTGCTTATCAGTATTTGTCACTGATTTAGTGTCTGCAAATTACCTTTTATGGGAATCTTGTTCTTACAGTCATACTGGTGTCTAATAAATCAGAGCTCTCAAATCTCACATAATTTGTTGTTGTTAGATTTTGCTTGTGTTTTTCTGGCTAGTGCACCTCCTGGTTCTCTCTCTTTCCAAAAGTTTTAAACAATGATGACTCCATTTTTGTGAATGGGAAGGAAATAAAGAGCAAAATGGAGAGGCCGTGGTTTTGGCTCAGTGGTAGAGCACTTGCGTAGTATGCATGAGGCACTGGGTGTGATCCCCAGCACCACATAAAATGAACAAATAAAATAAAGGTATCATGTCCATCTACAACTAAAAAAAATATTAATAACAAAAGAGTAAGGTGGACATGATAGTAAACTTCACCCACAAACAACCTGGGAGATGGAGGTCACTGTCTTGTTGCCCCAACTCCTCTTGTAGATTGAGATCTCAGACACAAAGCTGACCCAGATAAAGGGCTAGAGGATTCTGGTGGCTTCCAAGAGGAGGTGAGGAGCACACCACAATGGGTTACAGTGGTCTGTGCTTGACGTTCAGATAAATCTGACTTGTAACTCACTCATACTTTAATATTAACACCTCCTAGAGTAGTTGTGGGGATAAAGTGAGATGACAGATGCACATGGCACGAGACTTGGCATTGGCTATTGCTGTTTTCCATTCATGTCTCATTCCTGTTCATTTTTGTGTTCCTTTTTCTCAGTCCCCCTGCTAGTGAATGTTGGCCATTTTTCATGCACACATTGCAATGATTAAGACTGTGAGCTCTGGAAAGAGGCTTCATGAGTTTAAACCCTGGTTTTTCCACTTCAAGCTTTGTGAAATTATGGCTTCACCTGTTCATTCCTCAGCTTATTTGTCTAAATAGAGAATAATAATATTCCTGAAAAGATGTCCCAATAATTCAATGACATGATGTCTAGTAGACAGAATTGTAAAGATGAACTGCTTGCTCTCTAAAATTCCCATCTCCTGCTTCACCAGTCAAACATTGATCCGATAGTGTTGTGAGGGGACTTCTCAGAAATAACTACCAACAATTCATCAATCTTATGGAGAGTACCCTCATGGTCCAAATGAATCAGATAAGCCATTTGAGAGCAGAACATTCTCCTTATTCTCATGACCACACCATTCAGCATATGGCCCACACGATGGGACCTAGAGTGTCCTTGGCTTCTTCCACTTCATTTACTTAGTTTCTCACTTCCATTGTATGTGACATCAATGTTGGTATGCAACAGTTTGGACAGGCTTAATAGTCTTTCTTCAGCCTGGAGACAGAAGAAGCCCTTGACTAGAAGTCCTATCACTACACAACAACTTGGTGTTCCCTGCAGCAAGACATTAGAAACATCAATTCTCTCTAGATCATTAACAGCAATCAAGAGGGCTTCTTCTAAACTCACACTGCTATGTTGTACATCAACATTAGCCTTCTGAAGACAGAAATTGGCAGTGATAGAGAAAACTTACACACCTTACTCTTTGCAAATACTTTTCCCATAAGTCCCAGGAATTGACTCTATTCATTAAGTTCGTCTTGACTAACCTCTGCAAATATAAAAACTTTCTCCTAAATCTGATCAGGAGCTAGGCAAGTACCTCAGGGTGAGTCTGCACACAGCATGCAGAAGGACCCTAAATTTGATCCCAGCATCAATAAATAATTTAAATATTTATTAAAAATGTAATTTTAAGCAACTTCTCATTATGGTACTATCAAAATGATAAGAAAAACATTATACTGGGTTCCCCATCTGACCCCAGGACATGACTCATTGGAATCAAAGCCAACCTCACAGGTGCTGCAGACAGAGGAATTGGGTCAGATTTCACCTTCCACCTCCATCTCCCTCCCACACGGGCAGATCTAGTCCTGATTTCTGAGAGCTTCCCCATCCATAAAAAGTCATGAGGCCAGGCCCATGAAGAAAGAGCTTGTAGATGCCCTGATCTTGTCCCTGTTTGATGCTTACTAATTGTGTGCTCATTGCCAAATCCCAGGATATCTTGGGGCTTTTATTTTATCTCCTTTACAATGCAGATCACCTTTACCAAGGTCCATAGGAGGATGGCAGAGCACAGTAAATGCAAAATCCTGCCACTGGGGACAGCACACAGTGGTCACCAGGATCATCCCCTAGAGCTGCTGACCCACCACGGACAGCAGCTCCCTGAGCTGAGTGTGCGAGGGATTGGGTCAGTAGACAATGCCTGAATTCAACCTGGTTTGACCAACTCCTGAGATGTGTAACATGTACAACTCACTAATCATCTCTCAGTGAAGTTTCTCTTCTATTACCTATGATTTTGCTCATGAAAGAATCCAGTTATGATACTCAGAAACAGAAGTCTCAGAATAAGAAGGAGCTATTTGTATGAGATTGTATATCTGCCCTTATCCACACTCAGGGCCTGGAGAGCTTAGCTACCACTTCTTGATTCATACCAATCTGTGGCCTGGACTGTTCTGGCCTACTGTGCTTCTGTCACCAATAAGCAGTCACCACTGCATGAAGATGTGGCTTTTAATCTATGGCTATTGAGCAGTAATGGCTTATGAGCTGCTGGTTCAGGAGCCATGCCTCTCTCCTTGGCACCTCTCACCAAGTGTTCCAGGAAGGTGTTCTGAGGTGTTTTAAAGCTTCCTCACACCCTTTGTACCCCTAACCAAAAATTTCTCTACAGTGTGCCCAAATATGCTTTCTCTATCCCAGGACAACAGGCTTTGGGTCAGGCTCTAGCACCAAATGACAGTGAATTTAAAGGAGTTCCTTACTGCACTCACTACAACCCCACTGTCAAAATGGTCTAGAAGAAAACATGCAGGTGATTCCTATTACTGCAGCCTCTTAGAACAAAGGTCTCCCTTTGAAGAATGTAACTAATATTTAAAGCCTCCTGGGTCACCTCAGTCTTGGGCAATAGGCTGAGAGAAAGAAACCTGATTCTGATACCAGTGGGTAGAGGAAGTTTAAAAAGTGAGTGGCTGGCACCTAGATAGCCTTCAGCCTCAATCAATGTGTAAGTACTACCTCAGAGAGAGAGAGATCATGGGCAGAAGAGAGAAATGCCTATCTGGCAACAATTGCTAAGACTAACCCCATAACTTACAGCCCAAATGTGGTATACTGGGTAGCTTCAAGGGCACTGCCTTCTGTAGAGTCAAGGTCAAGACAGCCTGGTTGGAAGGCTGAGTCTCCTTCCTGGAGAAACTCCTTTTCAATTCCAGGTACTGTAATCAAAGCTCTCATTGAATTGGAGGGCATACAGGTGGGATGAAAGTGAAATTTTCCAAAATTAGGGCCTTGAGGTGCCCTAGAAAACAACCACAACCTAGGGATATGGAGTGAGGTAAGGGCCTGGGATCAGGGATCAATACCCTAGATTCAGAGGTCATTCAAACTCTCTGCATCTTAGATACTAGAGGTGCTGCCATGGAGTTGGTTAGAATAGCCTAAAAGGAAGAGGATCCCCCAAGGGATCCAGATGTCAAGATATGCACCCCCTTTATACTTTTATCCCCACCATGAAACAGTCTGCAGAGTGGTCAGCTGCCAGGCAGGAACTTAGGAACTCTTGTGATTGCAGGTGGAAACCTGCTCACTGGTAACTTCACTTGAAGTTGTTTCTTTGTTTCAGAAACTGATCTTTAGAAAAGGCCTGGAAGAACCAGCTTAAGTCAGTCAAAGATACCCAGCTCCTCTTCTAAGTGATACAGAATAAACTTTGCTCACTCTAACTCATTATAATGCTAAATTCTTTCCCCTAAATGCAGTGCATCTGCCATTCACTTGGTTTGGTACTGGAAATAGAATCCAGGGGTGCTTTACCACTGAGCTTCATTTTGTGGTACATATTTCTCAGAACAAAGGAAAGTGAATATGATGCCATCTGTATCATTGTGAGCCCTCCAGAAACCAGTTTTGAATATGCTTGATAATTTGTAGTATAGAAATACAATGCCCAAACAGGAATGTGTATTAACTTATATGAAGACAAAGGCTAGTATGTAAAACAAAACTAACCAGAATATATAAGGGATCACTCCCTACACTAAATGTTCAGCCTTTGGATAAGAATCCACTGAGGCTGGATGTATACAAATAAATACTGCTTCCTATTGAATTTTCTGGTTTGAGAATCCCATGCAACATTTTATTCTGTTTTGTTTGATGCAAAAACTCACATATCTTATACATCTCATTGATTATATATATATATATGTATATATATATATATATATATATATATATATATATATATATATATATATATATAATGATCAGTTTGCTTAGAAGTATTTACATACTATGAGAATGAAAAGAACGCAAGAGCTTTTCTATGGCAATAATTTACATTGCTTCTATAGAAAGTGTGAACAGGCCTGAAGATGTACCTCAGTGCTAGAGATCTTGCTCAGCATGTACTAGGCCTTGAAATACAACCATTAACCCTGCAAGAAAATAAAAAAGAGAAAGAACAAAGATAGTAAGAAAAGAAGGAAGGAAGGAAGGAAGGAAGGAAGGAAGGAAGGAAGGAAGGAAGGAAAAAGATAAGGGACAGGAGGAGGGAGAAAGGAATGAATCATTAAAACAAAAGGACAAGTGGTACAAATGTAAATATATGATATACTAGATCTTTAAAATTTTTACAGAGCTTTAGAATTTTTGTTACATCAAACTTGGTGATATTATGACATTACAGAATGGCACATAATCACTTCTGCCTTGGCCTGGCCTATAACAAAGAAACGGGTGGGTGACCAGGAGAGATCTCATCCCTGGTTTGATTGAGACAGGTTGGAACCTGTGCTACTTCAGGAAGTACAGCATAGTGAAGGGGCCACAAATTCTCTGAGAGACAGTGTGAGTGTGCTGGGCCCCTGGGAGAACATGACCAGGGCTTTTCATGCCCATGCTCACAGCACTCCCCACCCCCTGCTGGTTCACAATGGTCTGCTCCATTGCATGGTGCAGATTTGTTTCTGACCAAAGGCCTGAGTGTCCATTGCCTGTTTTGGCATGGCTGGGCATGGTGTGGTTGTGGAGGGAATAGCCAAAATAGCCTTATTGTGATGAAGGGTCAACAGCTGCCCCTCAGCCCTATTTTGGGTTGGTCCTGGAAAAAGTAAGCAGGATTGTGGTGTGGGTTTTCTGAAGAAATGGAAACACATCCTAGTCCTTATGGCTCACCAAGGGAGTTGTTGATATGTTCAGCTATTGGATTTTTTTGTTGTTCTCTTGATTTTGTGGAGAAGTTATCAGTCTGTGAGAAGCACGTGTTAAATGAGAAGAGAAAAAAGCTTGGTCTAAACTTTTCTGCACTAATTGAAGAAAAATGTAAACTACTTGGAAAAGGTAGTTTTGTTCAAAAAGTGTATGAAGGCATAGAGTCATTTTTAAAGAATGCCATTTTTGAGAAGGAGTCGACAGAAGCAGAAAATTTGGAGACCATATATGAAAACCTGGATAGGTCCATATCTAAACTTGAGGATGAAATACTCTTTCTAGAAAATGAGCTAAAAGTAGAGAAAACTAAACATTTTCAACAGGGTGAATTGATGGTGAATATATTAAAAATAATTAAGTCCCTAGAAGATGAATCAAAATCCCTCAAATCTCAAGCTATAATAACCTTAAGAATATTTAAAATGAATAAAGAAGCAGTTACAGTAGCAATAAAAGAGGTTTTGAATAAAAATTACCCACTTCAGGAAAGTCAGAAATAACTTTTACAAGAAGTCCAGGTATAGAAAGAGAAAGTTAATGGCCTCAATAAACAGAAAATGACATTTGAACACTCTAAAGTACATCCAGAACAAGTTCTAAGAGAAAAAGAAAATCACATTAAGTCTCTGACTGAACACTTGCTACCAATAAAAGACTGGGCTCCTGTGCTTGCAAAAGTCCTAACTAATGATGGTAACTTAGAGTTGGAAATGGAGAGTGAATCAAACATTGGTGCTCACTTAGAACATCAGCCAAAAGGGGCTTTTAAAAAACTGGTATATGTTGCAAAGTTAAAGGCCTCTTTTATAACTTTAGAAAGAGAAAGAAATCAAATTTCTACTTTATTATCTGAAGTAATTGAAACAAAGGAAGATATTATTGGACATATTAAATATCTTAAGACAAAACAAGCATCTTTGCAAGCAGAAAATACCCAGTTTGAAAGGGAGAATCAGAATCTTCAGCAGAAACTTAAAGTCATGATGGAACTATATCAAAAAAACGTAATGGAACTCAAAAGGAAATTAATACAAGAGAAAAATTTCCAGGTAGAGAAAGGGGAGAAACTTTCCAAAGTGGAAGAAAAGATGAACCATACAAGTGAACAACTGGAGACCTATAGAAAGCAAACCAAAGATCTTGAAGAAAAATTGGAAAGAAACATTCATTTTTATCAGGGGAATGTTATGTACTATCTGAAAAAACCACGTTAATGAGTTGGCAGCTCAGAGTGCTGAAAGATACCTCAACGATTTAAGGGAACAAAATGCTCACAACAGACAAAAATTAAGTGAAATGGAATTCAAATTTAAACTTGCAGAAAACGATCAATCTACATTTAATACTTTAAATACAGCTTCTGTCCTGACAGTATTCCCCAAATGGTCCCTCACCATTGGGTTAACCTTCATCTGAAGTGAGAGATTCTCTTTTGGAAAAGAAGGGTTCACTCAGACTCTCACCTTTGGTGCCAATGGGAGAAGGAAGAGGCTCAAGGGGCGCAGAGAATCCTTCAGACCATCCAACTAGCAATGAAAGAAGAGAAGCAAACTGTGATATATTCACTGATCCTCAGAGTGCACTGTCTGAAACTGGGCCTCTGGCACCTCCATGTCAACAGGCCCATAGGATAATGATCCCTCCACCAGGCCAACCATATTCTGATCTACAGCTTCCTCTACAAAGGCAAGGTGGATGTTATTCTAATAATGGTAGACCATCTCGGTCACTATATTTCAAAAGTTCACTATGATGCTTTTGGATCAAATGGATGGGCCTCCATCTTCAGATATGGAATTCAGTAGAAATGATACCAAAGTCGATCTTGGTGATTTCAATGTGCCTGATTCATCTCTCCCTGCTGAAAATAAAGCAATTGGCTCTAGCTTTGCTTTCTCACCTTTCCATCCAATCAGACATCCATTGATTCCAGTGGATCCGAGTAGTCAGTTCATGAGAAGATGACCATTTTTTCCTACACCTCCTCCAGGAAACATGTATGGAGCATCTCAAGAATATTATCCACTGGGCCTTCACCCGCTCCATTCTCAATGGTACCATAGTGTTTTCCTCATTATCTACCACCACCTCCCACCCCTGCATTCTGAAAGTAGAACTGAATTCCCTTCAGGGTTAAGACCACCTTCAAATGAGCTTTGTACTGCACATCCAGAAGCACAACAGAAAACCTGACAATATTTTTTATCTGTCTTCAAAATAATTTATCTCTCATTTTTAGTTTAAGTAACTGCTTTATTTTAAGTGATTATACTTTTGCTCCATTTAAAGCTTAATGAAAATATAATATTTAGGAAAGTATTTTGTAAATAAAGATGGTTTAAATATGAATCCTATGAGTGAATTATTTTCATTTTATCTTATCCTAAAGATTATGACATTTAATTTGATTAATGCACTATTATATGAGCAACAAACGGAGTTTTATATATGTAATCTTGCAGTTGGGGATATTTTAAACTTCAAACAAATGCTGTCCCTTTATACAAAGAAACATTTTTACTGTGATTGTAGCAAATGTAAAAGTAACTTCATGCTTAATGAAATATTTTAATTTATTTAAAGTTTTGTTTGGCATTGATAATAAAAATCAGCTAGTTTTCCCATAAGAAAAGAATACCCTAGAGCATATTAAGAGTAACTCAGAAAACACATATAAATATGTCATGGACATAGGAGATTTCAAATATATAAAAAAATCAGTTCTCAGAAATCTTGTAGAAATTGAAAACCATAATTTAAGTTTACTCTGTCCTTGTTTTCCCTTACATCTTCTTCATTTTATATCCATTTTTGCTCTGGTTCACTGATATGGGGAGTGTAGTAGTCTTTGTTTTGTTCTCAGAGAGAAATTTGTAAAATAAAAATGAATTATTAGGACCCTGAAATGAAGAAACAAAGACGTAACTCCAAATGTTGTTATTGTTAGATTCAATAGTCATAAAATGACTTTGCTAATCTACCATAAATGTTTAAAGTCCTTAATCTCAATTTCTATATTATTGCAAATAAATAACAATTTACAAAACTGCACCAGTCCTGAGAGGATGCTTTGAGCAATTTTTCCCTGATAGAGACAAAGAAAGAACATATATTAAAAATACCCTAATTAAGAATTAGTGGTTAAAGCTTTTTTTTTTAAGTATTAAATATGCTCTTTAGATTTTTGTAAAGAGTATACATTTAAGTCTAATATAATTGTAGTAATATAATTTTCTTATTAAATATAAGAAGCAGCTTTATCAGAATTGATGACCAGTGAAGACATTCAATGATACTTGAGCACACAATTAACTTAAATGCAAAAAAAAGTTGGGCATTGAAAAAGAAACTCTAAAGTTCAATAAATCTAATATGTTTTCCCTCAAGAGTAACACTGGTTGTTAAATCAATCCTTTAATTTTTACTCTCCAGCATAACACATTACTCACTCTAAATGAGTGAAAGACAAGTCTGCATTCATGATCTAATAAAATGGACTGATGATCCCCCCACTGTTGTTAATCCAGAATTACTTCTGCCCTAACTACTACAGAATAGTTGCCTGCATATTTCATGTTTTAACCCAAGAAACTGAAAACAAGGTAATTTCAGGTTGAAAACAGAACTGAAATGCCTAAATACCCTGATACAGTCCTATAAAAAGTTATAGCTTCAGAAGAGAAACCTGAAAGGTCCTTCTAAATATGACACCATTTATTGAATCAGGTTACAACTTTGTTTAAAGCTCTGAAAATGAAAGTTAAATAAAATATAACAATATTAAAAATTGGCAATTCATAGAAAAATAAGGAAATATTAATCCCGAAAATGAAATCATACACACAGTACATATTTATATGCACTTTACCTAAATAATTGGGCTCTTATTGTAAAAATCAAAATTCTCATAACTAAAGAAAAGTCTTGGGCTGAAGATGTGGCTTAGTGGTAGATCGCTTGCTTTGCAGATGTGAGACCCTGGGTTCAATCCTCAGCACCACATAAAAATAAATAAGTGAAATAAAGATATGTGTCCAAGTACAACTAAAGATAAACATTAAAAAAAGAAGAGTTCTGCTCCTGATATTTGAGCTGTCATAATTAAAGAAATAGTCTTTTTTACATGATTTATGAGGAGAAATATAGCACCAGTGAAGGAAACTAATAGGTATATGATTAAGTGTCTTATGTATAAACAATTTTAGTTGTTGATAGACTTTTACTTTATTCATTTACTCATATATAGTACAGATTATCAAACCCAATGCCTCACACATGCTGGGCAGGTGCTCTGCTACTGAGTGAGAACCCTAGCCCATGATTATGTTTTAATAACCACTAACAATAATCTAAAAAGGAAATGGGCATATCTCTATTATCAAAGAAATAAAGCCAAAAATAGATAACAACAATAATTAGACCTGAATTATTTTCTAATGTTCTACTCATAATACAGATTCTTTGATTCTATAGTGGTTTTATCAAAGGCCTGAAATGGTTCCTAGAACTTGGTCAGCATTTACCCTTCTACAACAGAGGAAATAGGTATGGTAGAATTAAGTTCATGAAGTATATTCATATACCCAGGAATATCAATATTCCTTAAATATGCTATGGACCTGAGAGTACTGATATTGAATAAAAGGATAGTATTTTTAAAAAATTGAGGGCTTGGGTTTTGACCCAGCAATACAGTGATACCTGGAACCTGCAAGGTCCTGGGTTTGATCCTCATCACCATGTATAAATAAATAAAGGTATTGTGTCTATCTAGAATTAAAAAAATATTTTTTTAAATGGTTAACATGGCAAATTTCACATCATGCATATTTTAACCACAATAAACCTTTTAAAGTGGAAAACAAACAACTGAGGGGTGCCAATGGGGGAGCTGTGTGTTTTCACTTAGGTAGGTTCTCAGTGAGGATGGTGATTTCAATAGGTGTTTTAGGTGGTGCCACATCCTGGGATATCCAGTCTGGTGAGATATCCATTTGAGGATTCATTTGGGAGGGATTGGCTGGTGATGGAATGCTGTTCATAAATCCTTGCCTGAAATTTTGGATGAATGAGTCATTATGCCATTAGCTATATTAATATTGGGTAAAAGAACAACTTGCAACTTTTAATTATTTTTGTCTTTTTTTTTCAACATACAACTTAATGAAGATCAAAAATATGACAAATGAGGCCTTCTATTCTGAGAGTGCTTTAAAGTGACAGATTCCTGGAAATAATAAATGACAACTTCCTTTGGGACATGTAAACTTCTATTCAAAATATAAGTATACTTTAGTTACCCATAGGAAAATTCTGTGATATAAACTACATGATGCACTTTTTCCTGAGTCCCCTCTCTTACATTAGCCCATGCCTCTACGAACAGCATCTCCTGGAAACTGCAGTGCCTGTTACCTGAGAGCAATGAGCTCTGCCCTGAGTAACCTTGATAGTGACTCTCTGGTGAGGTTCAGAGGAAGGCAGGAATGGAGAAGTCTAGGAAGGGAAAAGGAATAGTATGGCAAGGAATATTCCAGAATTTGCTGCCTTCTGTCTGGATGACATGCTGGAGGAACAGGTGTTGAAAGGAATTGTGGCCCCAGGGAAATTGGGGGAGGAACCATGAAAAGCATGCTGTGAAACTTGGCTTCTCCTAGGAACTTATCAGTAAGCCTGTCTCTAGCTGTGCCTGGAGAGGTGAGTGGCTTTCTGCACATGGGACAAACTGCCAAGTGGTCCTTCCTACATCAAGGATAAAATCAGGACCTTCAGCATTTTAGTTAGACCCTGTCTTTTTGTGACTGGCTTCTTTGAGTTTGCCTAATATTTTCAAGGTTCACTCATGTTGTAGCATGTTATCAGTACTCCATTCCTTTCTCTTGCAGAACAACATTCCATTAGATAGATATACTGTATATATTAATCTATTTTGTTATTTGAGTCAATTGTACTTTTTGGCTATTTGAGTAACACTGATGAGATATCAATATTCCTCAACTTTTGTGTGCATGTCTAACTTTGTTTCCCATACCTAGGAATGAGATTGCTGGGTCACTTAGTAAGTCTCTGTCTAACATGGAAGGAGTTGCCAGACTGTGATAGAAAGTAGCCACATTCTTTATATTTCCTTCCTCAGGTAACTGTGTGTCTTTTTTTTTCTGAGAACATATGCTATTGTCCATGTCTTTGATTGTAGCCATCCTTCTAGCCATTAAGTTGTCTCTTTTTATGACTTTGATTTGCAATACCTTAATGATATATGGTGACTGTTTTGTAAACATAATGATCTTTAAAGAAGTGCATATTCACGTCTTTGGACACTTTTTTTGGATTTTCTTTGTTGCCTAGTTGTAACAATTATTTGGATATTTTGGGTAACAGTAATTTCTGAGTTATAATCTATGATTTGCAAATAATTTCTTCCATTCTGTGAGTTGTCAATTAAATTTCTTAGTGCTTTCTTTGGTGCTCAAAAGCTTTTGTTTTCAACAAAGTTCAAGTTACTTATTATTTCTTTGGTTGCTTAACTGGTGCCTTATATTAGTAACCACTACTAAATGTAAGGCCAAAATGATGTATTCCTATGTTTTTTCTAAGAGTTTGCAGTTTTAGCTTTGCATTGAGTTCTGTGATATATTTTGAGGGTTAGTGTGTGTGTGTGTGTGTGTGTGTGTGTATACATGTGTGTGTGTGTACATGTCTGTGTATATGAAGTGAGGGAGGAAGTATGACTCCACTCTTTTTTAAATGTTTTTCTGTTGATTCAGTACCCTTTGTTGAAAAGGTCCTTTGTCATTGACATGCCCATGCATTCTTGGTGATGCCTTACAACATCATATTATTGACTATACACAAAAGGGTTTCCTGTTAAAACTCATTTATGATTTGTTGTTCAGGAAAAGGAGCCATGAAAGCCCCTCAGTGACAGGTTTGCTCTCGTTAGTCTTCCCAGCTCACTGCAGAGTGCCCACCTGCATGTATAGATACAACCTATGCTTCCAGCTGCTGGGCTGTTTCTGGGTCTCAGGTCCTGATAACTCCACATCCATTGAGCCCTCATGCCCAAACCTCTGTGCCCATATGACAGATTAGCAGATCTGAGCAGCTCTGCCAGATGACACCCTAGCTGCTACTTGACCAAACATATGTCCATGTAGACTGGCCAGACACCCAGTCATATTGAACCCAACATGGACTGTTAGTCCCCTCAAGTTCATAGATCCAAGTGACTATCACACAGATTTCTTCACAGGATGTCATCCAAAGGGGCACAGCAGCACATTCTGTTCTAATCCATCCATGTGGCAATCAGTTGTATGGGTCGGGCCCTTGACACTTTGGACCTCAATTCCTCTGGTGAGGGGAGTGTATTGAGTCTTCTAAGTTGATTCCTTTGAGGCAGGGGACAGGTTTGGGTTGGAACAGGGAGAAGTGGGCAGCAAATTAACTGGGTCCCTATAGGTTGGCTTCCTGTATGAACTTCCCCAAGACCCTGTAGGATGCACTTGGAGCCCTCCTGCCCACACACTCAGGACTCTTCAAGAGCTAACTCTGTAACCTGCACCTGCTCATCTCTGGAAACTGATCACCCATTCATCTTTGTAGACAGAACTTTCTGTTACATTTCTATCAGTATCCACTGCTTGGCAGAAATTCTGCTTTCTCTGTTCATATTTTCCATGAAAAATTTCAGAGAAATAGAGTGTGATTTCTACTTTTGCTATAATTTGAGTTAAATTATCATGCAAACTTTATTTTTCTGAAACATATTTTATGTATTATATACATAAAATATATGTTTATAATATGCCCATAATTTTTTTTTGTAAATAGATGGACCTGGAGAATCATGCTTAATGAAATAAGCCAGGTTGGATAGTCAAGAGATGCTTTTTCTTATATGTGAAAACTACAAAGAATAAAAACGGAATAAAAAAAAAGAATCTCAATTAAATAGAACAGTCACGTATAGAGAAAGGAAAAGGAGAGAGAGAGGTAGAAGGAAAGGGCATTGGGAAGTACAGCAAAACAAAATCAACCAAATAATGCTTTGTCCATGTGTGAATATACCATACTGAAATTCCACTTTTATAAGTAATTATAATGCATTAATTTAAAAAGTAACAAAATAAGGGAAACAAGTAGATAGAGCAAGGCATCAGGGAAAGAGAGAAAGGGAAGAAAAGATATGAAATTGATCAAATTATGTCATGTACAAATATGGCATAATGAATACCACTACTATGTATATTTTCTTTGAAAATTCACTTTATTATTGATAATGAATTATTCAGACACATAATATTGAGGTATGCATCGTGGGCTTCATCTTTACAAAACAAAACAAAAAATTACAATAATTGTCATACTCAGGAGATCCTCAGAGTGTAGTCCTAGCCCATTGTTGTATTTGTATTTTAACTTTTGTTCAAAATTTTACTAATAGTTTTATATGCTATAGCTCAGAGAGCATACTAGGCTTCACAAGCATTGATAAGAAACACTGTTGTATTTTAAATATTGGATTTCTTCAAGATATGAATTAATCTTAAATGTAAATATGTCAGACTCATAATTACATGACAATTAATAAGCTTTTGGTTTTCATTCCCTACTTTAAGGTTAAAGGAAAACTCCTTAGATATTTACATTTAGTAGAGTTTCTTAAGCAAGGAAAAGAAAATGGAAACAAATTACCCACTTATTTTTCAGCCTCAGGACTTCTATAGCTTCACAACATTTATGCCTCCCATGTGGCAGGGCAGCGCTAATGAATGGGAAAAGTGAGGCTGAAGACAGCTCCCCAGGTCATTCAGAACACCATTCCTAGGATTCCATAATTCACATGCTCAGCACTGCCATTTCTGAGACTCTGTTGTGTTAGGAGTATCCTCTGAACTAGGTTTTTATTAGGTAGGGTGAGCACTACCTTCATTGGCAGATCCCAGATTCAAGGGTGGAGTAGTCCTCAGGCCAAACCCAATTTAATACAATATGACAAAGTTTTAAGAAATGAGTAGCACATCTGATTTCTACAAGTTATTTTAGAAAATGTCCTCTGAGATTATAAATAACATTACTTTAACATATTTTTTATTCAAGTCTAAATTAACAATAACTTATAGCTGCATAGAGTGGTTTGTATGTAACAAACAAAATGAATACATCATGTAATAAAAGAATTGTGGAAACTGCGACTAGGAAACTTTCCAGTGATAAAAGTTTTTGGACCTGTATATCAGAAAATCCTACAGTGTACATAGTAATACATAGAAAACTCAAGTTGAGTGCTGAATATGTATGGATATGGAGCCCTTTTTTTGGTACTGGGAATTGACCTAAGGGGCATTCAGCCACTTAGCCACATTTCCAGCCTTATTTTGTATTTTATTTATAGCAAGAGAGTTTCACTGAGTTTCTAAGTGACTCACTTTTGCTAAGGTTGGTTTTGAACTTGGTATCAGCCTCCCTGAGCTGCTGGGATTACAGGCACACACCATAGTGACTGGCAATGTGGAACATTTTTTAGTGTGTTCAAGGGCCTGGGCTCAAGTTCCAGCCCTGTAAAGAGAGAGGGAAATTAACTTAATTTACTTATTTTGAAAACTTGGGCTAAAATTGTGGCTCAGCAGTAGAGTTCTTGCCCAGCATATGTGAGGCCCTGGGTTCAATTCTTAGCACCACATGAAACTGAATAAAATAATGATATTGTTTCCAAGTATAATTAAAAAAAATAAAAATAAAACATTTTCAAAACTCAATATCTATATGAAACATTTCAGACTGCAAAATATTTTAGTGCAATGATCATTAGAAGTTCTCATTTTGCTAGAGACAGTGGCACATGCCTATAATTTCAGTGATTTGGGAGGCTAAAATAGGAGAATTACAAGTACAAGGGCATGTTAAGGAACTTAGGCCCTAAGCAATTTAGTGAGATCACGTCTCAAAATTCAAAAAAAAAAAAAAAAAAAAGAAAAAGTGATGGAGATATGGCTCTTTGGTAAAGTATCCTTAGGTTAAATTATCAATTCAAAAAAAAATTAAACTGGGTGAAGTTTAACATGTATACTATCATGCAATCCCAGTTACTGGAAAGAGAATGGAAAGTTCAGGGCAGCCTAGGCATCATACAAAGATCTTGTCTCAAAATAAATAAAATAAGTGTGGGGATTTAGCTTAGTGGTAGAGTTCCCCTGGGTTTGATCCCTAATATAAATAAAATTTACATGAGACATTGTTATATTCCACATGAAATTAAAATAGCTCAAAATGTACATCAAGCACAAAAAGAATTATGAACACCATATCACAGGAAGAAATTCTCAGATACTTGATTTCTTAGATTATCTTGTACCTTTTTGAACTTCAATAATTATCAGTGTATTTACATTTATTACAAAGGATACCAGTGCTATGAGGATACTAATATTCACTGACAACTTAATTTGATATTTATCATTAATTAATTTTATCAAGATCAAAGATGCTTTCTAAATTCAGGTCAGTACACTCAAGAAAAAGTTTTGGGATTGATGATAAACAGGCATGTTTAGTTTACAACATTACAAGTGCTTACCCTTTAAATCTTTGTTCAACAAGATATCATTATCAGTGCTGAGGTTACAGCTCAGTGGTAGAACACTTGCCCCTCACATGAGAAGCACTAGGTTTGACCTTCAGAACCACATAAAATAAAATAAATAAAGATCTTGTGTCTATCTTAAAAAAAAATCATAAACAAAGATACCATTGTCATGTGAAGCTGTACATTTCTACTTATACAGCATGTTGAAAAGCACTGAAAATCAGACATTTATTTTTCTTTAAATGAATTAGCTGTAATGTTGATTTATGTCACTGATCGCATTGTATAAAATCACAATTAAATCCTAGGAACGTTTATCTTCCAGCAAGTAGAATTCTTAAACAGTGAAAAAAAGAATTGTTCTTATGTTGATAGAAAACTATTAAAAATCAATTTATGGTGATTCATCAGAGAACTGTAGATATATTTTAAAGGTAATGTAAATAAGCCTTTCTGCTTTAATGGATACCTAATAAATATCTGATTAATCTATGATTAAATCCATTAATGAATTCATATTTGTAAACAGCTTTAGTTCTCATTGAATATATCAGGTGTTCAAAACAATTAATATCAAGTTGACTTTGTAAAATTGTGGTATAAACTGGGGTAAAAAGTCCTATTGTGGGGTGTCCCCCAATCCTTCCACCAGCTCCTATCAGGATAGCAAAAAGACTCTCACCCACTCACCCTGTGCACAGGCTGGTGTGTAGTCATTAGATCAGTGACTACGGGCTCACAGAAGTACATTTTTGGACTGTCTATGTTTCTTAATAACAATCTAGACCTAATGTTAGGATTCAATATCCTTTTTATACAATAATAATGATTTCTTCCCCTGCAGTACTGGGGACTCCCAGGTCTCTCACGTGCTAGGCAAGTGCTATGACACCAACCTGTATCCCGAGCCTCCCTTAAATCTTATTGTGAAACAGGGTTTTCCTACATTGCATAGTTTGGACTCAATTTTTTAATACTTCTGTCTCAACTTCCTGAGTAACTGAAATTACAGGTATGTTCTACCATAGCTGGCATGATGATCCAAATTTACTATGAAAGTTCAGTAAAATACTGGCAGTTTTTGACCTTTCTATATTTTACTAAGCATGGAGAAGTGAAAGTGATCTATAGTCATCATAAAACTATTAGCAACATAGCCACAATGCATATGTAGGGAGCAGCTGTGAAGTCATGTCAGTTAAGCTTTGTTTTAACACTGCTATGCTCTCATTTAATTTGCCTTCAGTATCATAGCTGCCTTTAAGTTAGACCCAAAGATCTGAGAGTCAGTCAAACACTTCAAAATCTTGAATACATTCCAAGTGTAAAATGGTAAACAATTATTTTGGGTAGGTCAGTTAAAAACCATGCCACACCACCATCTAAATGTAAACTTGAGTTAGGTAAATGTTTCCTTCCAATAATGTCATGTAGTGAATTACTTCACAATACAACTTTACCCTTCAATCCTGCCTCTGTTTTTTGTCAAATTTCCTGCTGTTTGCCAATAATGATGAGAAAGTTATGAATACTTGCATAATTTGTAAATTTAAGCCTATTTTCAGAGTTACTGAAAGTTGTATTCCCTTTTTTCCTTCAGTGTTATCTGCACTAGAGTAGATTATTTCAAGAAGTAAGTGTATATCTTTCTATGATAATGTGGCAGACCACAAGATCAGTTGCATTTAATCTGTGAGAAAGCATTCAAACTGAGAGCATTTAGTTTTAAAATCTAGCTCATACAGTTTTGTTGCTTTTTATGTGATCAGGTATTACCAAGATCATAGTTTTCTGAATGATAAATCAATAATAAGGCTTTCGTGGTGAAATAATGAAGTGTGATGTGGGGTGTCATTTCAGGAGTTCATTCACTGAGCAGGTAGGAAGAACAGAGTTGAGTCTTCAACAATCAGAATGAACTAGTTTGCTGAACATTAAAACCCAATAAAGATTGCTATAATATGACTTCCAGAGTGGAGGCTGATAATCTGTTCTCCACGTTGAAGTTATCATTTTCAACCTCCCTGCCTCTCAGGTGGTTTGGGATGTGCCATCAAAGGAAGGAAGTGCATGAAGAGCTCTTCTCCCTGGTGATCACATATTGGATGAAGGAGGTAAAAAGAATTCAGAAGGTGTGAAGTACCTGAATGAACTGACAAATCAGTGACAGTGACCATGAGAATGAACTCATGCAGCCAAATGTTTCCATAAGAAGATGAACAGGGTCCACACCAAAGAGAATGAAAGACCTCCCACTGGACCTACTTCAAAAGTATCCCATGGTGCCCTAGCAACACACCATGCTGTCAATTCTGCCTGGGAGCCACTGCCCATATCACCTGGGGCAGACAAAGAGTGGTTGAGGGAGGTTGAAAGAGGTGGGAGAAGGGGAATTGCATAGAAGAAGGAAGGAGACACTCATCGTTATACAGATTACATGGATGATGATGTTGGGGGGAAAAAGAAGTGTGTCACATTAGATTGGGTAGAGAGAATTGATAGGGAGGGAGAGGAGGAGAAGGGGAAATAGGAAGGACATCAGAATAAAACAGACACTAGTATTGCTGTATTTATATATGTGACTGTATGACCAATGTGATTCTTCAACCTGTAAACTCAGAATAATGAGAAATTATACCCCATTTGATTCAAATGTATGATATGTCGAGATCATTTTACTGTCATTCGTAACTAATTAAAGCAAATAAAAAAACGTGGCAAAGCTTTTCATTAAAAAACAGGCCTTATTTGTTACAGCAGACTTCACATCGGAGAGAAGCCCTACAAATGTAAAGTATGTGACAAAGTTTTTACTCAAATATCAACCTTTCTTTGCCACAGCAGATCTCACACTGGAGAGAATCCCTACAAAAATAAAGATTGTGGCAAAGCATTTAGTCAAAAACCAGACCTTATTATGCACAACAGAACTCACAATGGAGAAAATCCCTACAAATCTAAAAAATGTGGCAAAGCTTTTAATTGAAAAACAGGCCTTATTTGTTACAGAAGAATTCACATTGGAGAGAAGCCCTAGAAATGTAAAGAATGTTACAAAGTTTTTACTCAAATATCAATCTTTCTTTGCCACAGTAGATCTCACACTGGAGAGAAGCCGTACAAATATAAAGAATGTGACAAAGATTTTACTCAAATATCAAACTTTTTTTGCCACAGCAGATCTCACACTGGAGAGAAGCTCTACAAATGTAAAGATTGTGGCAAAGCATTTAGTCAAAAACCAGACCTTATTATGCACAGCAGAACTCACACTGGAGAAAAACCCTACAAATCTAAAAAACGTGGCAAAGCTTTTAATTAAAAAACACCTTATTCAACACAACAGAACTTTCACTGGAGAGAAGCCCCACAAATTTAAAGAATGTGGCAAAGATTTTAGTTGAAAAACACACCTAATTTGCCACAGAAGAACTCACCCTGGAGAGAAGCCCTGCAAATGTAAAGAATGTGTCAAAGATTTCAGTCGAAAAGCAGGCCTTATATGGCACAGCAGTATTCACACTGGAGAGAAGCCTTACACATGTAAAGATTGTGGCAAAGCTTTTAGTCAAAAAGAGACCTTATTTGCCACAGAAGAACTCACATTTTAGAGAAAGCCTACAAATGTAAAGAATGTGGCAAAGCTTTCAATCTAAAAGCAGGACTCATTTTCCACAGCAAAATGCACACTAGAGAGAAGTCCTACAAATGTAAAGATGTGGCAAAGCTTTTAGTCAAAAAGCCACACCTTATTTGCCACAGAAGAACTCACATTGGAGAGAAGCCCCACAAATGCAAAATATGTGACAAAGTCTGTACTCAAATATCAACCCTTATTTGCCACAGGAGAATTCACACTGGAGAATAGCCCTACAAATGTGAATGATGTGGCAAAGCTTTTAATCAAAAATGAAACTTTATTCAGCACAGCAGAAGTCCCCCTGGTAAGAAAGCCTCAAAATGTGAATAAAGTGATAATACTTTTAAAGAAAAATTAAACCTTATTAATAACAGAATTTATATAGAAAGAACCCCTACAACTGGAAACAGTGTAGCAAAGCTTTTAATAGGAAATCAAAACTTTTTCACCACTGGACTATTTATTCTGGAAAAAAGACCTACAAATGTAGAGAATGTATAAAAATTTTAAATTACATACATTACTAGACATCAGAGAAAACACACTGGAGAGAAGCTCTACATATGAGACCATTGTATCATTCCTTTAAGAAAAGGTCAACATTTAATCCTCACCACAATAATCAAAGCAGAGAGAAATGTTTGGCATGTGAAAACTGACAATGTGACAAGGCCTTCAAAATTTATTCACCTTGAGACATGTGAAAAATAATAATGTATCACTTGTATGCATTGTGAACTCACTTGCATGCATTGTGAACTATCTGTTGGTGCAGCGATTTGTGGTAATGTTGGGGTATTTTTGCTGATGGTGTCATCAGTGGTACAATTTTTTCCAAAAGGAGCCATCAGTTGGCTTGGTATATCCTTCTCCCTTCTGTTTGTGATGGTCGTTCAGCTAAAATTTGGGGGCCAACAGAGGTGAGGCAAAAAACCTCACCGCCCCCCCCACACTGGTACAAAGACCTCTCCACAGGTGTGGCTGTATGCTGGACTGGTAGTCAATAATGGGCAAGATCCAATTGCAATGGTACCAACCTAAGACAGGAGGCTGATGCCTTGAGGTCAGATCATCTGATGACGGGTAAGTACCATATGTAGTATTGGACAACCTAACAGGCATGATACCTAAGCCACATTGCTTGTTGTTTAATTAAACAGAAAGGGGGAGATGTTGAGGGCCACAGCCAAGTTGAGATGATGCATGGCATTTGTGCCAGAAGTAGTGGTTGAAAGGTGACACCAGCAAGCCATTAAGATGATGCTGGATTGATTTGGTTGTGTATTAGACCTTTACTGTCCACCTCCGCCTGCTACTTTGGAGTTCTCTTGCTATTTTGGAGTTCTCATGGAGATTCCTGGAGAGTTCTCATTGGTTGGGGAAGTGCGGTAGGAGGGATTTCCAGAGGAGGGATTGCTGGTTGGTGTGGTGTGTACAGGGAGAAGGCCGCGAGCATGGTGTTCACGGGAGTTTTGGAAATAAAGTTTTTTCCTGCTTGAGTGGCTCGTGATTTTGTTTCCAGCCAGACTGTGGCAATAATATTAACTTTTAAGGTGTAAATGTATTGTTTTTTCTCATTCTTTTGGGAGGGGATCATGGCAGCCAACCAACTGTACCCCATATTACTTCCAATGTCTTGGACTGCTGCACTCAGTATACTGAACATGGAACCAGGCTGTGTGACCCCTGCTTCTAATGATATTAATCAGGAAAATAGCATTCTTGATATTTATGAATTCATTACAAGGCAAAGTACTTTCTCTTTATCTGTCATTATTTTAAATTTTATGTCTATAGGCTAATGGAAAAGTAAATATATATATATATATATATATGTTTCATTACATAATGACTCCAGTGTAAGTCCTATAGCTTACTCTTTCAGTAGACAATAGGAAAATATCACTGAAATTGGGCCCATTTTTTCTTTCCATGATAATGGAAAACTTCTTCTGTAAAAATCATTCAAAATTACTTGAGCATTAATGGAAATGCATGTATACTTACTTTCCTACCTGTGACTTTCTATTTGGGTGTTGTTACATAAACCCCATGTATCCCTGTCCATGGTATAGAATGATATATTTACAGAATAAATGCATTTATAGATACATGTTTAGAACATACTATTAATTTTGTTTTCATTTTATGGCTAAGCCAGCCATTATCCCAGTTTAAAAAAAAAAAGCTTTGCAAATGTCATTAGGTAGGATGTACCAACAGCCTCAGGTGTGATGCTGCTTCCAGAACTCTACAGTGTGCCTTGATGGCAAAACTGAAGAGGTAGCCAGGACCACAGGCTGGTTTCAGAATGTTGGAGTTTTATAGTCATCAGCAGCCTCTTCATAGTGCAGTAGACCAGAGACTGGCAGTGAAGTATCTTTGAGATTGTAGTTAAGACCTTGAAACACATACACATAGCACCATCCCCAGCCAGTTATGCTATTCCCTCAGTACTCAGTATTTTTTCCTTAACAACTAAAAGAAATAAAATGATTATCTATTGTTTAGTTGTGCATTTAAAGCCTTGCTGTCGGATTGAACTGTAGCTTTCATTAGAATAAGAACTTTTGGGGCTGGGGATGTGGCTCAAGCTGTAGCGTGCTCGCCTGGCATGCGTGCGGCCCGGGTTCGATCCTCAGCACCACATATAAACAAAGACGGTGTGTCCGCCGAAAACTAAAATAAATAAATATTTAAAAATTCTCTCTCTCTCTCTCTCTCTCTCTCTCTCTCTCTTCTCTTTTTTTAAAATTTTTATTGTTGGTTGTTCAAAACATTACATAGTTCTTGATATATCATATTTCACACTTTGATTCAAGTGGGATATGAACTCCCATTTTTACCCCGAATACAGATTGCAGAATCACATCGGTTACACATTCATTGATTTACATAATGCCATACTAGTGTCTCTTGTATTCTGCTGCATTTCCTATCCCCTACCATCCCCCTCCCCCTCCCCTCCCCTCTTGTCTCTCTACCCCCTCTACTGTAATTCATTTCTCCCTCTTATATTTTTTTCCCTTTCCCCTCACTTCCTCTTGTATGTAATTTTGTATACCCCTGAGGGTCTTCTTCCATTTCCATGCAATTTTCCCTCTCTCTCCCTTTTCCTCCCACCTCTCATCCCTGTTGAATGTTAATCTTTTTCTCATGCTCTTCGTCTCTACTCTGTTCTTAGTTACTCTTCTTATATCAAAGAAGACATTTGGCATTGTTTTTAAGGGATTGGCTAGCTTCACTTAGCATAATCTGCTCTAATTCAGGAAGAAGGATGGAATATCAAAAGAAGAGTCAAACCCAGGTGGTAACCAGGATGCTTTTTTCAATATCTATTTTATTAGTGCCCTTTCCCGCATCATAAAGTTCTACTTTATTATTTGAGCTCATACATACCTAGGTTATTGATTTTCTGATCAATTCTATTTTTTGACTGTGGAGTTTGTAAACATTGCAATTGAGATTTCACCTGTGAAAAGCTACAAAACCTTTACTATTATGTTATGTGTTGTATTTATTGTATTTTGTGTGCACAGTTGTGTTTTGTGTTGTATGTCTGTATGTGCATATGTCCATATATCATATATGAGAAGCACTCATAAAATCTGGATCCATTTTTTTTTACTATTCACGTAATTTAAATGGTTTAATTTTAATTTGGTAAACAACCGTTGAGAATTGTTTTCATATGTGAACAAAATAGGAGCTTAATAGATCTGTTTGTTTACTTTCACCTTTCCTTTTCATTATATCTAATTCTATTCAGGATACTAAATTGTTTAGCAAGTTGCTTTCTTTTAGTGCCTGCTGGAATGTTGCATATTTTTTTTAGCCATCATTGCCAGAATTCCTATCTTTATCCCAGTGCCAGTGAAGACAAAGATAAAACCAAACAATAGCTTCTGTGATAGGTATTATAACAAACTGTATAAACTGATGCATCAATGAATAATGTAACTCAACAAGTGATGCTCAATCAAAAAGTCAATTTGCTTTGGGAGAAAATGGACATATTAATAGATTCCTCTTCTTTAAACTGCTTGCAGAACTTGCCTGGACTATGTATCACTTGTATGCATTGTGAACTATCTGTTGGTGCAGCGAATTGTGGTAGTGCTAGGGTATCTTTGCTGATGGTGTCATCGATGGTATAATTTTTCCAAAAGGAGCCATCAATTGGCTTGGTGTTGTGGCATTTCTGTATTCCCATCCCTTCTGCTTGTGATGGTCATTCAGGTAAAATTGGGGGCCAACAGAGGTGAGGCAAAGAAACTCAGCCCCCACTGGTTCAAAGGCCAAATTGGGGGACAACAGAGGTGAGGCAAAGAACCTCACTGGTGCAAAGGCCTATCCACAAGTATGGCTATATGCTGGGCTTGTAGTCAATGACTGGTAAGATCCAATTGCAATGGTACCAACTTAAGACAGGAGGCTGACGCCTTGAGGTCAGCACATCTGATGACAGGTAAGGACCATATGTAGTATTGGACAACCTAAGACAGGCACAGTCCCTAATCCACATGCTTGTGTTTAATTCAACAGAAGGGGGGAGATGTTGAGAGTCACAGCCAAGTCAGAATGGTGGCCCCTGGCATTTTGCCAGAAGTATTGGTTGAGAGGCAAGCCATTAAGATAATGATAACTAAGTAATGCTGTGTATAATTGCTGTGACTGGATGATGCTGGATTGAAACAGGCTGTGTATTCAATTGCATATAGACTCCTGCTGCCTCTGGCACTGGCTACTTTAAAATTTTCATGGGGATTCCTGGGGAGTTCATGTTGGTTAGTGAAGTTCCAGTGGAGGGAGTTCCAGTTGGTGTGTGGTGTCCCTGGAAGGGCCGCATGGGTAGCGTTTGGGGGAGTTCAGAAATGAAGTTTTTTCCTGCTTGAGTGGTTTGTGATTCATGCCCAGCCAAATTCAGCACTCATTGACCTGAATAATGCAGAAAAGCATGTAGAAAAATGAGAAAATTTTGGATTCAAAGAAAGAAGTGTTAAGATACTACCTCCTGTTCCTGTGAATGGAGGGATATTGTTAAATTTGAGGTAGTAAGGGAAGAAGGGAGGGGGGAGAAAGAAAAAGAGACAGACAGAGACAAGAAGACATTGAAAGAGAGAGACTCAGAGATAGACAGATATAAGGGGGAAGACAGAAAATAGAAACAAACAGATAAAGAAGAGAGAAAGAGGAGAGAAAAGAGATGGGGACAGACAGAATATAGAAAGAAAGAAAAAAAGGAAGAAACATATATATATATATATATATATATATATATATATATATATATAGAGAGAGAGAGAGAGAGAGAGAGAGAGAGAGAGAGAGAGAAAAGGGGTATGCAGAGAGAAAAAAAAGGAGAGAAAGAGAGATTTTGCAGAACAAGAACAACTCTGGGATCATATGAAGGGAACTCAGGGGTTCATGGTGCTATTTCAACTTTGATGGGTGACATTTTTCAAAATAAAAAATAGAAACAGAACAATGTACCAATATGCTAGTAGGGACATACATATGAAGACCCTGCTAGCGTAATGGTTGCTGAATTTAGTAGATAAAACTAGGAGCCCCAGCCAGATTTGAATTTCCAGGGAATATCCAACACCTTTTTGGTGGACCTTTGTCCTAAACACTTCAATTAATTCCTTCACTGTCCTCAAGACAGGAAGACTTGCAGGGGACAAGTGGCCAGCCCAGGAGAGGCCCCATCTGGCAGCTCAGAAGCAGCTCAGGGAGGCTATACAGAGGGCCAGTGAGTTCACCTTCTGGGCCTTTTCCTGTGGAAAGAGAAGTGTGGCTTCTCATAACGGTACCCACAGTGCAAGGAACTTGGCCTAGAGGAGGGTGGGCCTGTAAGAGGCAGGTTCCGAACCCACGTAGAGTGTTGCTGCCTGCTCCTTCATGGCCAGCCAGGGGCTTGGCCTGAAGCTCAGCCTGATGCTACTGTAGTTGTAGGGGATCCCACCCTGGCTGGGATCTGGGGTTCTCCAATGGCTGGGGCAATGGGAAAAGGGGTCCACAAGGGAAAAGGATGGTGGCTGAGTCTCGAGCAAGTAGGGGTGGAGTTGGGAAGCCTTCCTGGTTGTCACTGCGCTCCTGCCCCCGTCTCCACCCCTGCTGAAGTCCCTTGGGACCTTGGATGAGCACCACGTGGGTGCCGAGCTCTAGGGGTCCCCCTGCGTGTCCCCAGGCCTACAACCGCCCTTGTTCGCCTGTGTCCTGCACAGGGTCCCGTGTGATGTCTCTCCCCATTGCCGCCAGTGTTCCCATGAACCATGCGACGCTTATGGTGCCAATCTGCCCGCAGGCAGAGTGATGGCTCAATAACAGAAAGGAGCCTGGATGGATTGCAAATACCTTTCATCCCAGCATTTTGGAGGCTGAGGTGGGAGGACTGAAAGTTGGAGGCCAGCCTCAGCAACTTAGAGAGGCCCTGAGCAACTCAGTGAGACCCTGGCTCTAAATAAAATATAAAAAGGGCTGGGGACGGGGGTCAGTGGGTAAAGGACCCTGGGTTCAGTACCTTGTGCCAAAAGAAAAGCCCTTCCTTTCCTGGGTTCTCACTCCCACAGGGGCCCCTGGGAGCCGGCAGGAAGATGGGATTGATGGGCCACCAAATCCGTTAGCTGAGAGGCACCCAAAAGCCTGGCCCCAGCTGTGACCACCTCAACCTCTCCCAGGGACCAGCCCACCCCCCCTTCGCCTAAACATCACAACCATTTTTCAGGCTCAAGCTGAAATGGCGCAAAAATTGGGGGTGCTGTTATGGCCGCTAGATGGCGTGTCAGCTCAATAAGATGTGACAAATCCCCTGCTCCCGCCCGGGCTTTGTCCTGACCCTAATGGATGAAGATAATGGCCGACTTGGGCGATGGGTCACGCATCAAAACTTTCTCTAGGAGATGAATTTGGTCATCAGGCCCTTCAGCCACCCCACCTGCCCATCCAGGGCCACCTCTGCCCAGAGCCAGTGGGCCACACCTCAGGAGCAGGAATGAGAAGACCTCTCTGGTCACAAGAGCATCTCTGTCCCAACCCTCAGCTGGGGCCTGCTGTCACTGCTGCCTCTGGCCTGTTCATGGGAAAGCTTGGGGCCTGGGTCAGAGGAGGGGTCTGGGTGAAACCTGCCCCTAGAAGTCAAATCTGAAGATGTGCAGCGACTTCTAAATACCCAGGACTCAAGTGAGGCCAGTTCCATGCACCAAGGGAGGTGCTGTGGCTAAGGGTGCTCTGGGCTCTCATGGCCAGTCAGCTTCCATCTTTTTTGGGGGGTATCAGGAATTGAACCCAGAGTCACTTAACCTCTCAGCTGTATTCTCAGCCCTATTTTATATTCTATTTAGAGACAGTGTCTTGCTGAGTTGGTTAGGGCCTGGCTAAATTGTTGAGGCTGGCCTCCAATTGCGATCCTCCTGCCTCAGCCTCCAGAGCTTCTGGGATGACAGGCCGGCCCCACTGCACATGGCTTCTTGGAATTTTTTACAACCATGTGAGGCCCTGGGTTCAATAGCCAATGCCACAAGGGGGGAACTTAGAATTTTAGAACAGTTTTAGATTTGCAGAGCAGTGTGACGGTGGCAGTGTATTCCTGTGTGTCATCCATCATCATTTGTAGTTGACACCCAGTCACCACATGCACCACCATCTTCCATTTTACCTGATGCCCCTTTTTATGTTCTAAAATCCCAGCCAGGGGCCTTGGTATCCCATCTCAAGAGGCTTCTCTGGGCTGTGACCTTTTCTTCAATGGCCCTTGTTCTTGATGACCTCAAAAGTTTGGGGGGGGGACATATAAGCTGCTCTGCTCATGTCCCTCAGCTGAGCTCATGGCCTGACTGGGACCCTAGGTGTGGGGAGTCCACCTTACCCTTGTGTCTGCAGATGTGCTCGCTGTGGATGCGTCCAGTTGGCGTTGAGTTCCAACTCCTGGCTGGGTTGAGGGGACGCTTCAGACCATCATGGTTCTTCCTCTCCTGTCCATCTGTGGAGGGCGGTGTCCTGGGCTCGGTGGCTGCACATTTACCTCAGTGACTTGGAACCCGCAGGTGGCAGAGCCCAGCCCCCTGTGACCAAGTTCCTCTGACATCAGCATGACTTGGGAATGTCACTGTGCACTGGGTGACAACGCAGGACAACTCTCTCTGGTTGCTCAGGCTGGTCCATCTGGGTTGTTGAGAGCCTTCTGTTGGCTCCTGGTCCCTTCAGCATATCCCCATCACTGATCATCTCAGGGTTATAGGGCTACTGCGTGAGTGGGAGGGGCAGCCCCTGAAACCTGATCATTCCAGAAGGTTCCTCCCCAATAGGCTGAGCACAGTGTGCATGAGCACATGGAGGCTTTCCCCACACGGGGAACTGAATAAATAGTACCTGGTGTCCCCCTCTGTCCTTGCACTCTGGCCCCCAAGACCTCAGATGCCAAGGTGTGGGTACATGGGACCAAGTGGATGAGGAAATGGTGGGCAGAGGTGGAGGTAAATCTCGGGATTCACACTGGCCCTGCTGGCCCCTGTGTCACAGTGAGCTTGTCCCAGGGCCTGACCTGAGAGAAATACCAACAGCACAGAGTGGGGGACACAGAGGCACCCTTCCTGGGGACAGGGCCCAGAACTCACACCTTTGGCCTCAAGCCAGGCCATGTTGGAAGAAATATATATAACAATAGTAGATAATTAAGATATGGCCAGCTGTGTATGGTGGCCCACACCTGACATCCCAGTGGCTTGGGAGGCTGAGGCAGGAAAATCGCTGGTTGGAGGCCAGTCTCTGCAACCCAGCAAGGCCCTGAGCAAATCAGTGAGACCCTGTCTCTGAATAAAATGCCCTTGACTTTAATCCCAGTTATTCTTTGCCCCTAAAAAAAAGTTTAAAAGAGGGAGAGGGAGGGAGATGGAAGGGGATGGGTTGTGTCATCCAAATGACATTTAAGATTTTATTTAAAAACACCTCTGGGGAGGGAGGATTCCACTAAAGCAATCCCAAAAATTATAATTAAAAACAATGCTCTTCAGATAGAACAGACAACATTGCAGACCTCACAGGTGAGGGGCCAGCCAGTCCTAGGCCATGCACGTTTCCCCTCAGGGGGACGCAGTATCCTGTCGACTGCCACACGGGTCCCTTCATGGACTTGTCCTGCTGGTCAACCAGGATCTTAGCCAAGGATTTGGTGTCGTACAAAAGGTAGTTGATCTCCTCCACGTTCTCCTGCTCGATGCTGTTCTTCCCATTGATCTTGGCCAGCATGTTGGCTGAGGTCAGCAGCTGCACCAAATACCTGCAGTGGACAGTTGGGCCATCAGTCAAGCCGGGCTCAGAGGAAGTACCTCACAGGTCCAAGGGCAGCAGGACTCTGACAGCTGGGCCCCCTCCAGGCTCTGGCTGGTTGTTGTGGAGCCAGCAAAGGACAGAGCTTCCATGAGTGGAAACATCACAGTCATAGCCCTATCAGAGAGGCCACCAGCGTGACATAAGTGCTGGTCCTCACATCTTAACCCTAGTCTAGAAATTCCCCAAGCCTTGTACAGTGGCTTCCCAAGGGCTCTTGAGGCTGAGGCAGGAGGATAGCAAGTTGGAGGCCAGCCTCAGAAACTTTGTGAGTTCCTGAGCAACTCATCAAGACCTTGCCTCTAAATAAAATGCAAAAGAGGGCTGAGCATGGGGCTCAGTGGTAGTGCGCCTGCCTAGCACTTGTGAGGCCCTGGATTTGCTCCTCAGCCCCATGTCACAATAAATCAACAAAATCAAGGTCCCGGTATGTCTCCAGCTCAGAGCGGTCAAAAGTCAGTGAAGCCACTACCCAGCCAAGGTGGCTTCAGCTGTAGGCTCAGCTGGACCACAGGTACATGTGGTGGGTAAGGAAATGGGTCACAGGCCTTGCAGACTGTTGGGGACACCCTCCCTGGTCTGAGAGCACACTGTCCTCATGCATCTGGATAGGAACCAGGAGCCAGGGGAGGGTCTGGGCAGGTGAGGCCCCCACGGAGCCCAGGCTCTGGCTCTGTACATCTCCTGTCCCAGAGGATGGTGTCAGGATCAGTGACCTCCTGCAGAGGGAGTGTTAACTTCAGGACAAGAGGGACCCCTATCTTCAATCTAACTTTCACAAGCCACCACAGCCTCTCAGCAGTCTAGGCCACAGTGTCCCAGGACTTGTCACACCTGGAAACCCAGAGACAGCCTAAGCCCTGGGCAGCCTCCACATGGGCCCAAGAGGCCACCACCTTACCTCAGAGTGATCTCGGTGCCAGTCACCCCCAGGTGGTTGAGCGCCTCCTCACTGATGTGGATCCCCTCCATCTGGGTCAGATCTTAATTATCCTTCAGAGGAGAAAAAAAGATGATCAACAGTGACCGGACCCAAGGCATAGTGACACACGCTTGTAATCTCAGCATTAGGAGGGTGAGACAGGAGGATTGCAGGGTAGAGGCCAGCCTCTGCAACTTAGCGAGACCCTGAGCAACTCAGTGAGACACTGTCTCTAAATAAAATAGAAAAATGTCTGGGGATGGGGCTCAGGAGTTAAGTGACCCTAGGTTCAATCCCTGTACCAAAAAAAAAAAAGTGACAGGGCCCAAATATCCCCTTTATACAGTGCTTTAAAATGACTCTGTGTAGCATCTCATGCTGGTGGACTGGGGAGCAGGAGGTTGGCTGTACTCTCCAGGGGACACGGGCCACCAGCACAGCCAGTGTCTGGCTCACTGACTAAAGAGTACCTGGTGTGCCCCTCTGTCCCAGCACCCTGGCCCCAAGTCTCCAGCCTCCTTCCACAGCCTGGGACCTAGAGGAGAAATTTTTATTTGCCAGGGTGAACGTGATAGTCCAATAAATCAGAAAGTGTCCCCAGTACCTGGAAGCCTGCATGGCATCAGCAGGGCCATGCCATCTGTCATGGTGACACCTGTCACTCGTCCTGTGGGGACTAGGTGATAAAGGCTGGGTAATGAGGTGGCATGTGGTGTGGCCAAGGTCACTGGGGCTTTGAGCCTCATACACAACAGGGATTTGTCACTCTGGCAGCTCTATTAACAAGCTCTCAAGTAGTCCTGGCTTCAATTACAGCCATCAAAACACTACAGGGGTGGAGGTGCAGGGACCAGGGACACCCAGTCCTCCCTGCAGCCTTCACGAGAGGTGCTGGGACAGCCATCTCCAAACCCGCCCACCGGCTGTCCAGAGGGACAGAGCTAGGGATCCAGGGAGGACGAGCATGCTGGGGCCTGGACACAGAAGAGGACCTGCGAGACCAGCAAGGTGGGGTCCAGGTGACCAGGTCAGCATGCACTCCAGGAAGCGACCCTCTAAGCAGGCCACCACTGCTACAAGGGGCCCCAGCAAAGCCTTTCAGCAGGGCTAAGAGAACAGGCCTGTCATTCCAGCATTTGAGAGGCCGGGGCAGGAGGATCCTGAGTTCAAAGCCAGTCTCAGCAAAAGTGAGGCCCTGAGTAGCTCAGTGAGACCCTGTCTCTGAATCAAAGTCAGAACAGGGCTGGGGACAGGCTCCGAGTCGAAGGTCCTGGTTCAGTCCCTGGTTGTTGTCAGGTCCCTGTTTTTTATTCTTTCCCTCAAACTTAATCAAAGGGGGTTAAAAGTGAGAACAGGCAAGACCCAGGAGAACGGAGGTTCTGGGACACTAGACAATGTTCCTGTAATCAACCCACCCTGCAGATGAGAGGACAGAGGCTCTGGGTAAAAGGAGCTGCCCAGGGTGGTGAGGGGCTGGCAGTGAAGGTGGGAGGGGACAATGGCAGGGGCACACCTGCTTCATCTCCTGCTGTGAGTAGAGCAGGGTGTGGATGATCATCCCGCAGTCCGGCAGGTCCAGGGAGATCCCGTGGGGAGAGGGGATGTCCTCGGTGACGCTGTGAAGGCCAAGAGGAGTCCTATCACCTATGCTTGTCTGAGACAAGACACTGAACACTGGGAACTGGGAAGGGGGCACTGACAGCCACAGAGAGAGAAGGGGTGACCCAAGGAAAGCAGAGCCAGGGACAGGTAATACACTGACACTCAAGTGGCCCCAGAAAACCCCTATTTGGTTGATTTTGTTTGTTGCTGCGAGGCTCCACCACAGAGCCCCAGATACAGCCCTTTTTAATTTTTGTTTATAGACAGGATCTCACTGGGTTGCTTAGGGCCTTGATGAGGCTGGCCTCCAACTCATGATCCTCTTGCCTCAGTCTCCTCAGCCTCCTGAGCCTCTGGAATTACAGGTGTATGCCACTGCTCTTGGCTGGACAATGATGTATTAAATATGAGGCCAAAAACACACACACAAAAAGCAGATAAACTACAATTCTTTGTTTTTTGTATATGTATGTGGTGCTGGCGCTGGAACCCAGGGCCTCAGGTATGCTGGGCAAGCACTCTACCACTGAGCCACATACACCTCCAGCACAATCAACTGGAATTTTAAATCAAAATTCAAAACTCATTTATGTCAAAGACCCTGTTCAAACACTGAAAAGACTACTCAAAGAATGAAACATACTCACACATCAAACACATGGAATGGTCTAGTATCCACAATATATAAAGAGCTCTTACAATTCAATAATAAAAAGATAACATGAATAAAATGGGGCCAAACATTCAAAGAGATATTTCTTCAAAGATATACAAATAGCCAGTAAGACACAAAAAATCCAGTCTCGCTGGTCCTTGGCAAATGCAAATCAAGTGAGAGGCCACCACACACGCACCAGGACATCTAAGGTGGACAGTAACATATGTCAAGTGACACATGAAAAAACCAAGACCCTCAGACATTCCTGGTAGGAGTGTGGCTATAAAGCCATTCTTCTGGCAGTTCCTTGGAAGGTCAGAGGTGCCATGTGACACAGCAGCTCCACCCTTCCACACAGACACAAAGGAAAGAAACTGCAGTCCCCACACATCTGCGACAGCATCACTCCAACAGCCAAACCACCCGACATCAAGTGCACAGACCCATGAGCTGGTAAAGGCCCCATGCAGTGGGTGCTCCTCAGCCATGGGGGATTCAAGGGCCTGGAGGACAGGGGTGAAGCCTGTCAGTGACACCCCACCCACAGCCACAGAAGTCTAAGGGACAGAAAGCAGCCTCCCACTGCCTGAGATCAGGGTGATGGATGGGACACAGCAGCAGAGGGACTGTGAACAGCTAACGGGGGATTTGGATTGCAGCGTTCTAAAACCGACTGTGGTGGCAGTTTTGGGATTTTGTAGACACACTAAGTGCTACTGGAGTTTTCCAGGGTGTAGGAGCTGCATCTCCAGAGGCTGTTTCAAAGCCCCACCTGGGACCGGACCACAGCTTCCAACTGGGACCAGGCCACACCACTGCCTACGGCCTGACGCCTATGGCCTGGAACTGGCCTAGCACGGGAGGCGCTGGGCTCCCTGCTTAGCCCCACACAGAAGGAAATGAAGAGGCCAAGGCTGCCATCCAAACTCACCACCTAAGACTTTTTAAAATGACTGGATGATGCAGAGGCCCACCCCTGTCATCTCAGCAGCTTGGGAGGCTGGGGCAGGAGGATCGTAGCTGGAGGCCAGCCTCAGCAAAAGCAAGGTGCTAAATAAGCAGCTCAGTGAGACTCTGTCTCTAAATGCATTGGGTGGAGGGTGAGCCTTGAAGCCAGGTGCTGCTGGGGCGAACAATTGCTGGCTTTGTACTGGGCAGGTCCCCGAGTCAGGACAGTCCCACGGGCTCTCAGCACATCCCACTGCCCCTAAGGGCCCACATGGAAAGCCAGAAGAAGAAGCCCCCAGCCAACACTGTCCCTTCTCCCCCTGTCCCTCATGAGCCCCAGGGTCAGACGTGGGTCTGCAGGGCAGGAAGCTGGAAGGTCCCCTTGGGAGCAGCCTGTGGGCAGCAGGTCAGGAGTCGCTCACAGTGTGCCCATGTCCCAGATACTCCTCAGCCCCCACCCCAACCCTATTTTGCCCAGAGCCCCGGCTCCTGGCCCAGTCCAGCCTTGGTCACAGCACAGCCTGCCTCTGGACTGCGCACTCCCTGGACACCAGCACAGCCCCTGCTCCTGGTGTCAGGGGGCAGCAGTCACGTCCCTCAGTGCTGCTCAACCATGACCCAGGGACTAGGTACCAGAGTCCTGTTCTGGAGACCACGTGGCTCCATCCCCACAGGCGGATTCTCAGGTCAGAGCCACCTTCCCATGGAGCTTTCTCTGTGGCTCAGAGCAGCACCCTCTGAAGACACCTGCTGGCCAGGCCAGGGACCCTGGGGGGCTGTGAGCAGGGCTCCCCAGCAGAGGGTGCCATGTATCCATGTGGAGCCCTTGACCAATCAGGCGGGACCCAGCAAGGGGACCCAGCAAGGGGACCCAGTGAGGGGACCCAGTGAGGGAACCCAGTGAGGGGGACCCAGTGAGGGGGTCCAGTAAGGGGACCCAGTGAAGGACTCCTACAGTATCAGGTGGTGGCTGAAGTGCCCCCGGCCCCCAATGCCACCCAGTGTGCCCTGAGCTCCCCCAGCAGCTGGCCAGGCTGACACCAGCTGCCCCAAAGGCTGTGGGAGGCACTTTCACCCTGATCTTGTTCAGTCACATCAGGGGACTTGAGGGAACCACACAATGCTGCCCATGAGCCTGGGTCATTGTCTCAGATCCCAAGGGCAAGGGAGCAGCCAGTGGCAGGGACCTGTGGGTGGCCTGGTGCTGTGATACCCTAGCTCCTGAGATAGGGCTTCTCATCGAGAACCACTGAATTTCTCACTATCTGTCACTCAGCAGCCAGTCTGGGCAAATGGGGGGGTCACTTCTGACTGCAGCCATACTGAGACACTTGAACCACAGGGTTCTTTTCTAATTCCTACCCTAGAATGCATTCTCAGGGAGTCGTCCCCATGGCCCTCGGCTGCTGGGGTGGAAGAGGCCCTCCTGCCAACTGTGCTGATGAGGCCCAGGCCCAGCTCCTGTTGAACCAGGAAGACAGAAAACCCCAAGGGCACAACCTGCCCACTGAGGTGCTGGGCCTGAGGGGAGGCTGGGAGGCCTCCAGCATAGGGGCCCTGGGAGGAGTGTCCCTGAGCTGTGGTGCAGATAGCAGGGCCACTGTGCTAAAGATCTGTCCAAGCCATTCTGCACCAGTCCCCTTCTCCCCACGGCCTGAAGCAGCTATACTCAAAGGCAGGCTGAGGCCAGGCAGGGGCCAGAGGCCCCACTGTGTCTCCCAGAAGATCTTACTGTCCTTACTGGTTTTGTTCCTGGAGAGACCTTCATTCTCCTCAGTGTTTAGAGCAGCTCAACTCACAGTAGCCAAGCTACAGAACCAGCCTAGGTTCTTCTCAGCAGATGGACGAATAAAGAAACTGTGGTCCCTATACACAGTGGAATATTACTCAGCCATAAAGTAGAATAAAATGATGGTATTTGAAGGTCAATGGAAGGAGCTGGAGAGGATCGTGCTGAGTAAGTAAGCCAAATCCAAAAACCAAAGTCTAAGTGTCCTCTCTGACATGCAGATGCTGACTCACAATAGGGGAGAAGAGAATAGAATTTCATTGGATGAGACAAAGGGAAGGGAGGGGAGGGACTGGAAGAGACAACGGGATGAATGGACGCCACTTTCCCATGTTCACTTAGGAACACAACCGGGGACACCCCACAGCAGGGTCAGCCAAGGAATAAAAATCACACCCCGTGTAAGTGACATTTGGGATGCACGCTGTTCTCATAGGGAGCTAAGAAGAACAAATTCAGAGACAAACCTGTGTTCCCACCTATGACAAGGAACAAGGTGCAATGTCATTCAGTGTCCTCATTAAAGATGAAATAGGCTCTGCTGGCCTCCGGGAGCCAGTGTGAGGGAGCTGACACTCAGGTCACCAGAGCGGCCCCACCTGCTCAGGCCTTTGCTCCCCACAGGAATGTCAAGCCTCAGAATCCCACGGAGACCCTGCCAATCAGGGATAGGGCAGCTATGGCCTTCAGTCCCCCTGATGTCTCCTCCCAGGAGCAACATGCACTCCCTTCATTCCATCTTGACTTGTGACATCATGGGTGGGGACAGACCCGGGGAGCAGGGACAGCTGGCAGCACCTATCTGATAACACAGATGCCTCGGTTGGAGGCAAAAATCACGATGGGGGTGATGGAAGATTCCAGAGCTCGGTGCAGGGAGGTGAAGCCCTCGATGTCCAGCATGTCCACCTCATTCACAAACAGCAAACAGCACGCTGAGGACCAGCTTGGACACTCCCTGGTTGACATACTTGTTCACCACCTTGTTCATCTCACCTCAGACAGGGTCCAAGCCAAATGTCACCTGCTCTATTCTCCCCACCTCAATTCCCTGTAGACCCAAACCTGCAGCCTGGTTCTCCTACTGGCTCTTGGACCCCAGGCTGGATAGTGGACCCATTCCAGGTTTGGTGTCATCATTTGAAAACAAGAATTATGCCAGGTGTGGTGGCACATGCATATAACCCCAGCAGCCTGGGAAGTTGAGGCAGGAGGATCACAAACTGAAGGCCAGGCTCATCAACTTAGCAAGGCCCTGAGCAACTGAGTTGTGACCCTGTCTCTGAATAAAATACAGAATAGGGCTGGGGATGGGGCTCAGGGGTAAAGGGCCACTGAGTTGAATCCCTGTACCCTCATGTAAAAAAAAAAAAAAAGAAAACAGGCATCATCACCCCCAAATGCCACAAAAAGCCTTCCATGGTGCTGTGTGGGGTGCAGTGTCCAGGAGCTGCCCCATCTATCCCAAAGCCTGATGCCAAGATACTCCACTTCGGAGCCCCAAGGAGATGTGTTTTCATATGCAGATTCTCCTCTGCTGCACTCAGTCAAGGAGCCCTTTGGGGGCCCTGTGTGACAATGCTCAGGTTAATTAACTTTCCATCAAGTACAGATAGATTTCTCTCCCCAGGAAACCTGAGCAAGGAGGGTCAGAGCAGGCCCAGCCTTGGACCCAGAAACATCAGCCCTTACAGAACAGCAAACCCACCTCAGGTCTCAGCCCTCACCTTCCAAATCAGTGCCCCCTGTCATCAGGATGGAGCTGTTCCCAAAGAACCAGGATCTGATGCTCACCCAGAGCCATGATGCAGGGCTGTCAAAACCGAGTTCAGAGACAGATCTGCTCTTGGCAACTCACAGAGGAGCTTAGGCTGCTGGGAAGCCTCAAGGCAACAGTGGATTCATGTTGAACTTACATTTTCAGGGAGTAAAGTGGTAATGGACTTGAGAAGGACATAAAACTGGAGATGAGCCAGGCACGATGGCACATGCCTGTCATCCCAGCATCTGGGGAGGCTGAGGCAGGAGGATCACAAGTTTGAGGCCAGCCTCAGCAACCTAGCAAGGGCCTTAGCAACTCAGCCAGGCCCTGTCTCTAAATCAAAAATAAAAGTGCTGGGATGGTGCTCAGTGATCGAGGGCCCCCAAGTTCAATCACTAGCATCAAAAGAAAAAAAAACAAAAGTCCACAAAGGAGCAAGGGAGACCCACAGTCTGGTGTCAAAGTTGGTACCTTTCTGGGACCTCAAAGGAAGAAGATGCTGGCCTCAGCAGAGCCAGGGCACGCAGTGTGGCAATGGTTTCTAAAGGAAGTGAAGACTCAGAGCCACACAGTGGGGGTGCGCTTAGAGCCAGGAGCATGTCAGAGGCAGGGCCCCAACTTGGCTCCAGGCTCAGGCTTTGCCACACATCCTCCCTGTGATCTCTGTCTTCTTTGGCTTCATCAACTGGCCCATTATGGACATGACGTCTTGTCCCCCCTGTAGGAGAGAGGACTTTCTAAGGCAGCTACCAAAGCCCATCTTCCTGCCTCCTTCGGGTCCCTGATGTCACTCAACTTGGAAGCCTGAGGTGGACAAGCCCAGCACAGCTCTCTGGGAAGGATGAAGGGCTCCTGAACTCAGAGGGATCCCCTCAAGGTTTCCCCTGACCTGCAAGAATCAAGCAGAGTCCTGTGTGGTGGCACATGTCTTTAAGAAACTTCAATCCCAAGAGTCTCTGGCCTCTCCCAGGCAAAGCTCCAAGGGTCAAAAGAAAAACCAGATTCCCAGCAGAAAGCCTGTTCCTGGTTGGGAGGAGGAGGCCCCATCAGAATGAAGAGCAAACCTGACTCTCTGTCCAGCGGGGCCCAGAGCAGCGCCAGCTGGGACGTGGAAGACTCAGGGCTCGGGCTCTGCAAAGGACAGAGCCTCTGTGAGGCTGCCTGAAGCCCTGTGAAGGCTTCTGCCAGGAACCCCCAGCCCGGGGCGGAGAGCAGCCCCCAGCAGGCTGGCAGGCGGCCAGGGGCAGACAATGCCCAGAGATAAGCGGTGATGGCATCTGGACATTGGGACAAAGGGGCCGAAGCTCATGTTGCGCTCATTGCTGAGCCTCCCAAAGGGCCTCCAGAAGGACAGCATGGCCCTGACCACTGGTGCCTATGACTTTGGGCATGCGCTGGACCAGCAGGGCCTGCCCCTGATGCCTGGCATGGGCCACATCCAGGTCATGCAACGTCCTGTCCTAGATGACCTCCTTCTTCTTGTGCATGTTGCCCTTGGGCAGGGCATGTCCTCCTTGGCCTCCAGGCCGAACTCTGTGGCCTAGGAGTCTCACCTGTGCTGCCTCTGCCAGCAGACCATGGGGCACTGGGACCACACAGAGCTCAGTGACAGAAAGGTCCCTGTTGCCCACAGAGGGCCCCCAACAGTGCCCTCCACCTGAGCCCCGTGGCCTGGTGCCACGCTGGGCTCACAGACCTGCCCAGGCAACACTTGAGAATTTCTGGAAGATTCTCTCCCCTTTCTTTTCACTCCTGATAAAGGAGCATTCAGGGGACTCACTGGAGCTGGTTGCCCGGGTTCTTCTAGGTGGTGATTTATGGGTGACACGAGACCTTAGGCTCATCCATGAACCAGGGAGGTGCAGCCACCATGGGACACAGCAGCAGAAAGAGGAGGAGCCACCTGGTGCTGTCCCCAGACTCAGAACTCAGGGAGGGACACCAGAGAGATAAGGAAAGATGGAACATGCCACCTGGTGCAGTGGGAAGGGACGAAGGCTGTCTGGTCCCTATCCCCCACAGGGTTTGGGTCTTGAACACTCTGCCTGCTGAAGTCACAAGAAGAGGAAGACAGTAAAAAGCCAATTTGACTTAGGTAAAGGGACAGCTGCTGACCTTCCCCCACCCATCCCCGCTGATCAAAGTGATGTCCTGGTCACCCAGGTCTCCCTCTGGCAGACCCTCAGGCGTGGCGCTGTCTCCGGGGAGCATACCTTCACAGCCCCGCTGTTGGCCTCCATGTAGATGACGTCCCTAGCCTCCACTCAACTTTTTCTAAAACTTTCAAAAATGCTAGGGTTCAGCAAAAACCAAACCAAACCAGACAAAGGGGGACTCAGACCACCATGATGCACGTTCCAGTTCCTTCTGACCCCAGGGGAAGGCAGCTTTACGTAAGAGACCTGGGGGGCCAGGCACAGTGGTGCACACCTGTCATCCCAGGGACTCGGGAGGCTGAGGCAGGAGGATCACCAAGTTGGAGGCCAGCCTCAGCAACTTAGTAAGGGGAGACTCTCTCAAAACAATACAAAGCAAAATAAAAAGGGCAGGCTTCTGGCTCCCTGCTTAATCACCATGGGTTCAGTTCACAGGACTAAACACGAGAGAGAGAGAGAGAGAGAGAGAGAGAGAGAGAGAGAGACAGACAGACAGACAGACAGACAGACACCTGAGGTAGCCAGCGACGCTAGAAGTGGGTGGGTATGAGGGTATGTGGCAGGACACAAGAGCCTGGACTGGGGGCTTAGCACATTAGGAGATGAACCTGAGGGTGACTGTGTCTGCCTGCAGGGGACAAGAGAAGGTCACCACTACTCCTCTTTGCCTTGACTTAAGGGGATGCAATGTTTTAGGAGCATTCTCACAGGGACCTGGCTGCCCTTAGAGGGGATATGTGTTCATGGCCACACCCCATGGCCACCCCAGGAGCACCACTACACCTCCATTCCTTGCGTTAGGGACACCAGAGCTTCCTGCTTAGCCACCTAAGGCTGCATTTGACGTGGCCCGTGATTCCGGCTCTCTGGGCCTTGTTCTCCTCCTCTATGTGACAGCACCCAGAAGCACCCAGAGAGGAGTCCAACTCAGAAGGGGAAACAAAAGTTGGAATCCCCTCAAACTGTCTGGGTTAGGAGGCTGAGGAAGGAGGATCACCAAGGTGGAGGCCAGTCTAGACTACATAGCTAGGCCCTGGGGCTGGGGCACAGCTCAGTGGCAGAGCACTAGTTCACTATGGCCAGAGGCCTGGGTTTGAGACCCAGGACCACAAAAAAGAAAATTCTAGCAGCTCTGGCCTCCGTGGCTGTGCACACACATCTCAGGGTGACAGTGCTCTAAGAGGCCTTGCTCTTCCCCAGGGGTGTGCACTGGGCAAGTACAGCAGCCTCTGCAGGACCGGGCTTGCAGACAGGTCCTGAGGCTGAGCTTCCAGAGAAGCTGCTACAGACAGCCACCATGTGGAAACACACCTGAGCTCTGTCCCAGACAGAGTCCAGAGTCAAAGGGGGTTGGCGATGGGCACGACACAGCCTAACACCCACTGCAGGGCTCCCTCTGCAGGAGGGGGACCCCAAAAGGCCAATCCAGAAACAAAGTGGGTATGCATTGGCCAAAGGCCAGGGGGAGGGAGAGTAGGTGGCCATTCATGGGAATGAGGTTCCTTGGAAGGTCATGACAATGTTCTAGAATTAAGATGGTGAGTGTAAACTATGTCATGCATGAAAATCCTTTGGGCCACACACACTTAAAATTGGTGGATCATGTTCACAACTCCACCCCAACAGATCTGCCAGGAGCTTGCCAGGGCCCAGCCACTCTGGCCTCCTTGGGGCACTGTGCAGAGGAACAGGGCTGGGGAGCCCCTTGGCCAAGATTCGTAAGTCTCCTTCAAACTCAGACACTTCACTACTCCACACAATGCACCTGATGTCCTTCTATCCCAATATCTCATCCATGTTGGAAGACTGCCCAGAAGGAATTGGGTTTGGGGGGGCTGGGGGTACCAGGGATTGGACTCAGGAGCCCTTGATTACCAAGCCCCATCCCCAGCCCTATTTGGCATTTCATTTAGAGTAAAGATCTCACTGAGTTGTTTAGAGCCTTGCTTTGGCTGAGGCTGGCTTTGAACTCATGATCCTCCTGCCTCAGCCTCCCGAGCTGCTGGGATCAGAGGTGGGTACCACCTTTGATTTGGAAGACAATTTTCCTCTTCTCCATTAGGCTTTTTTCTTTGAAAAGCTGGTCAAAGTAGACTCATGGATGGCTCAAGTTTCCACTTTGTTCCTGTGTTCTCTCTCCAACGTGAAAGAGGACAATTTTTCTCTTTTCCTCTCAGGCACTTTTATACGGTTGATTTTCCAGATGAACTGGCTCAAGGTGTTATTCCTGAGAAAGGGCCACCTTCTCAGAACCTCATTAATCCAGGGTGGACAGGATGTGATGATAGATTAAAGAGAGAGAGAGAGGTTTGTGAAACCAAGCTCCTGAGATGAATGTTAAACCAGGACTCAAAAAAAGACCACTGACTCCAATTAAAATCAAATTAAAGAAAGCTTATTATTTCAACCGGCTGGGCTGCCTCTCTCTCTCAAAACCGTGGGAATAAGACAGTGACCCCAGCTTTCCGTCAGCCCAGCTTTATAGCCCAGAAAGTTACACAAAGTGGGGTTACAGATAACAGAACTCTGACAAGCATCACACTAATGATAGTTTACATTCTTTTTTGCTGGCCCCAACATCAGAATTTATGAGGACCATTAGAGCCTCAGAGAGGGTCGTTGTCTGGCCAGGGATGGCCAATATTTATGAGGTGTCACTAAGTTTTAGAGAGGGCTGCTATCTGGTCAGAGAGCCAGGCATGGGTGAGTTCAAGGCATGGGCAGGCATTCCAAGCAGGTTCAGAATTTGCAGTAATTTATAGTAAAGCCGAAATTATCTTTTCATTGCTTTGTGGCAAGATGGCTCCCAATTTTAAGAAAAGATCAGGTTGAGTCTATCAATAAAGGCCCTGTTGGGAAACAGAAAAATAGCTCTTGGGAGAAGTGATATTTTCATGATCTCCATAAAGCAGTGACCAAGAAACTACCTCAGAGAATCAAAGAACAATCAAATTATGAAAGGGGGAAAGATGGAGAGATTCTATGGTGGATGGAGAGTGGTTTAGAGATAAAAAACTGAGCCCCAGAGAGCTCACAGAACTCACAGGGGTCACCGAGCACCAGAGGACTTGCAGTCACCCTGCCCCTCAACCAGCAGTGGACGCAGGATGACAGTGGAGCCTCATCCTGAGCCTGAGGCCTTGATCTGAAAAACAGGAAAAATTAGATTCAAGGTGCCTGTGCACATGGGCACACAGCTGTGAGGAGCCACATGTAAAACACCTCCCCAAGCCAGCAGCACGGGACCTATCTTTGTAGCAGGGAACAGGTACAGAACTAGTGTGAATCAATCATAACAACAGTGGATGAGTATAAACATTAAGAAAAAGAAACAAAATTATGTCCACTTTGACTTTTTGGGGAGGTGAGGGGGCAGTATTGGGAATTGAACTAAGGGGTGACTTAGATCTGAGCCCCATCCTGAGCCACATTTTTTATCTTATTTAGAGACAGGCTCTCCCTGAGCTGCTCAGGGCCTTGACTAAGATGATGAGGCTGGCCTCCACCTTGTGATCCTTCCTGCCTCAGCCTCCTGAGTTGCTGGGATGGCAGGCATTCTCCACTGTGCCTGGCTGGCCAATGGTCATCATGTGGGTGACGAGATGGCAGAAGCAATTTCTTGACTTAACCACACAACTCCCAGGAGCAATGAGAAAAGAGAGAGCTACCTCATGAAGGGACCTATGTCCAAGCCCTCCATGAGGTGTCCCTTTACACTACACAGTGTTATCCCGAGTATCCCATATGGCATCAGCAGTGCAGAGGCCAAGGAAAGAGGGACACAGATGTCACACAACCTGCCCGGTGCCACAATGCTGAGGACAGGGCTCAGGAAGGACTTTTCTTGAGCTGCTTGGTGCTCTTGGCTGACTTGAGCCCTATGATCACGTGGCTGATGGTCTTGCCATAGCCGCCCACGGGGTTCTCGGTCTCACATGGTGTCAGCTCAGTCTCCTCCCCCTCGTAGACCTCCTTGGCCTCCTTTATCCGCAGCCCTGGGAGGGTCGACCTATGGGGACACAGTGAGAAGTGGGACCATCCTTCTCTCCACTTCCATCTCCTCCCCACCAACAACCTTCTTGCCTCAAACTGCCACAGCACAAGCACTGTGTTCTTGCCTTATTACTTTCTGATATAACTATTGTCCCAGGAGATGAACCTCTACCCATTCCTAGCCTAGACACCTTAGTCAAAGACACAGGCGGGCAATACAGGCCTTACCACTCCTTGCCAGCCTTGGAATAACAGCTGCTGTGGGCACAGGTACCGCTGGCTTAGGCATGGCTATATACTCTTACCGTTGCCTATCTCAACAACTTATAGATGATGTACAAACTCTATCAGGAACCATTAAATATTTACAGGACCAAATAGACTCCCTGGCAGAAGTGGTCCTTCAGAACAGACGAGGCTTAGATTTTCTGACAACTATCCAGGGAGGTATTTGCTTGGCCTTAGGGGAACGATGCTGCTTTTATGCCAATAAATCAGGCATAGTACGGACTAAAATTAAGCAGCTTCAAGAAAATTTAGAAAAGAGACAAAGGGAACTATTTGAAAATCCCCTCTGGACTGGGCTTAATGGATTTCTACCATACCTTATTCCACTATTAGGCCCTTTGTTGGGTTTACTTTTAATGGTGTCCATAGGACCCTGCAATATAAAGAGGCTGGTACAATTTATTAAAGAAGAGATTAATATTTTGACCTCTTAGCCCATACAGGTTCACTATCATCGTTTGGAGATGGAAGACGGTGCTGCCAACATTTAAAAGAATGTTCTACCCTTCTCTCAGGCTTATTTCTTAAGTTTACATCCCCACAGATCTCTCTTTCTTATATAAACGTATAAGTATCAGCTCTGACCAACCATCTTCTGCCCTTGCCATAAGGGTTCCCTCCTCCATGGGCCCCTCCGATTGGGGGCGCACCCATGGAGTGAAGACTTTAGGCCATATTAGCAGAGGGTGCAGGAAGGACCGCAGGAGGATGGATCCACGGATCCCAAAACCCAAGACCTCTGAGTGACACGCTCTGGTGATGGCGGTTGGCATGCTCCACCCCTCAAAGCCATCTCCTCCAAAAACATGCCAAGGCCACCACAAAATCTTCTACTGAAGACGCTCGCTCAGATCAGGAAATATTCTAAGGCCTCCTAGAGGAACAGAGCCTCTATCACCCCCTAAAAACATGGCCATTAAGGTATGGTCAAATATTTTATATAAGAAAGTGGGAGATGTCAGGGGCTAGAAGGAAATTCCCTTCAAAGTTTAGCCTGACAGCCCCCCTGTGAAACATCCTGCAGCTATCTATCTCCCTGAGACATCCTGAAGCCATCTGTCTTCCTGAAACATCCTGCATTATCTCACCTTGTGAAGACTTCCAGCAACTGCCGATAAGAGAGCTTCCCCATCCTCAGCCCATAAATACCCCTGTGTGAACAATAAAAGTTTGCAGCTTGATCAGAACTACTGTCTTGCTGTCTCCTTTCATGTCTCTCGTCCCTTCATTCCTCCCCATCTAGGTTCGCTGCCCACGTTGATGTGTCCTGCCGGTCGGGACAGTAAAACCCAGGTGTGGTTGTACACACCTATAATCCCAGAAGCTCAGGAGGCTGAGGCAGGAAGATTGAGAGCTGGAGGCCAGTCTTGGCAACTTGGTGAGACCCTGTCTCTAAATGAAATATAAGAAGGGCTGGGGATGGGGCTCAGGGTTTAAGTGCCTCTGAGTTAAATCCCCGGTACTAAAAAATAAAAATAAAAAGCCTAAGTTCAAGGTGACACAAAGCTTAGCTTCTGGGCAGAAGTTCAGAATTAGAACTCTTCAGTTCAGCAATAGTGTCACATAGGGGCTGGGGATGGCTCAGAGGCCATAGTCCCAAAAGAGAGAGAGAGACAGAGACAGAGAGAGAGAGAGAGAGAGAGAGAGAGAGAGACATGAAGAGAGAGAGAGAGAAAGAGAAAGAGCCCCATAGTTGAGTGCTTACAGGGACCTGCTGGGGAAGATAAAGAGGCAGAGCTAGTCCCCAAGAGAGGCACCACAGGAAGACAGAGTACCAGCCACCAGGAAATCAGATGGCTGTGGGGGGTGAAACATGACATCTCCCCACTTCCAAATGCTTCACCCTCCCGCTGCATTTTCTTTCTTTCAGCATTAAACCAAAAGCTCCCCAAATAGACTTCTTAGTCTTTTTATTTATTTATTTGTTTATTTATTTATTTTTTATTTATTATTTATTTGGGACCAAGGATGAAACCCAGGGGTTCTCGACCACTGAGCCCCATCCCCAGCCCTTTTTATATTTTATTCAGACACAGAGTCTTGCTGAGTTACTCAGAGCCTCACTAAATTGCTGAGACTGGCCTCCAACTTGTGATCCTCCTACCTCAGCCTCCCAAGCTGCTGGGATGGCTGGTTACTCTTGCCTGTCTTGTCAACAGCACCAAAAGAACATGAGCATTTTTAAGATGAAAGGATTCAAATAACTTGAGAAGCAACAGCCATCTGTCACTCCGATGGCCTTGTGGAAGTACTTCATCAGCAACTCTGTCTTCTTGATCTTCATGGAGTAAACTTTGCTCCCCACCATGGGGCAGAAAGGCACCTTACTCCCCAGCTACTGAGCAATCACCAGGGCCGGGGCTGCCTACAGAGGCAAGAAAGGAAAGGTTTTCATTTTATAGTATTGAAAACATAATTCAAAGACATCTATAAAAAAATAATTGAAGAGATTGAACATGGTGTCCCACACTTGTGATCCCTGAGTCTCAGGAGGCGGAAGCAGGAGGATGTCAAGGTGGAGACCAGCCTCAGCCACTTAGCAAGGCTCTGAGCAACTCAATGAGACCCTGTCTCTAAATAAAATATAAAAGGTTTGGGGATAGTACTCAGGGGGTAAGCACCCCTGGGTTCAATCCCTGGGAACAAAATAAATAAATAAATAAATAACACTAACAAATCAGGAAGGATTTATTACATGACTTCATTTTATGTTAAAAGGCTAGCAAATAGTGGATGATACATGAGGCCAAATCTGGAAGCAGTGCGTTGGTTTGCACAAGGTCCCCCTGACCGTGCCCTATGATCAACTATAAATTGATGCTCAGTAACCTAATTTTGATTGGCAGATACTAAAGAGAACCAGATGGAACAGACATCTGGTCAAATAACAAGTTATGGAAAGCAAATGCTCTCAAGTTGGCCTAGGACTGGGAAATGACATGGCCTCTCAGTGCCATTTTATTCTTCCTCATCTCTGAAATGAGAATGAGGTCAGACCCCAGGTGTGTGGGCCATGCAGAGCCTCCTGAGTTGCTGAGGCCCTAACTAAGTTGCTGAGGCTGGCCTCCAACTTTTGATCCTCTTGCCTCAGCCTCCCAAGCTGCTGGGACAAGGCCAGCTGGAGCTACTGCTTCAAATATGGTGCAGGGAAGGTTCCCCTTAGATTTTCTTTTCAATGCCCTCGTGGTGACACCTCTGAGCAGCTGACCTGGGGGACGATAAGTGAACACTGTTGGCAAAATCTACTAGCCCATGGGGAAGAGGCTGGTTCTAGTTTTGATATTCTCTCTGTTTTCCAGTGTGGTCTTGAGCACACAGTAGTGCTAATGCTGCATGGCTTCACCTGGCGAATTAAAATACTGTTTAGATTACAAGGAGCCAACTCGCTGCCCACAGGATGGTTTTGTTGGGACTACGTAGTCTTAGATGTGCCTTTAAACTTGGCTTTTTTGTAGGGGGATTGAACCCAGGGGCACTCAACCCCTGAGCCCCATCCCCAGTCCTATAGGGTATTTTATTTAGAGACGGGGTCTCCCTGAGTTGTTGAGGGCCTCGCTTTTTCTGAGGCTGGCCTCAAACTTGTTATTCTCTTGCCTCAGCCTCCTGAGCCAGTCACTGGGCTTAAAGGCATGTGCCACTTTGCCCAGCTCTTGACATTTTTTGAACCCTAGGAACTTTTGTGTAGAAATCTAGCTATTTGATTTCTTTTGAAAAATCTGATCTGGAGCCAGTGGCCCTCTTTTAGTGACAGGGCACCACATCCTTGGGCTTGAGCCAGTCACGTTGCTTACATTGCTGCCTGAATGCTTAGGCACCTGAGTTTGGAAGCCCAAAGCATGTATTCTAATAGCAAAGGGAAAATGTCTAGGACAGAAGACAGAGGGATGCGATTCCAACACCACGAGGCCCAGGGGAGGCCACAGGTGGCTCTGCCCACCTGTTTTATTTTAATGGTTCTGGGAATGGAACCCAGAGCCTTGTATGTGCCAGGCAGCTGCTCCACCACTGAGACCCATGCCCAGCATTTTTTTATTTAGAGATATGGTCAAACTAAGCTTCTGAGGCTGGCCTCCACCTTGAGATCCTCCTGCCTCAGCCTCTTGATTTGCTGGGTTTAGAGGTGTGAGCCACAATGCCTGGTTTTTATGTCCATCTTCTACCCAGAATGTCTCTTCCCTGTTCTTTCAGAGTACCCAACTTTTCATTCTCAGTTTCCAGTGTCAAAGACAGTGACCACGTCCCACTGAACAGCATTCCTGCCTCCCTCCACCTAATTCTGAAGGGGTGACCATTACCCTTCCATTCAAATAGGACCAATACTTGGTTAAGAATGGCTCCATTTCTTTCCAGCTTTCTCCAATTAAAAGCTCATGGAAGGGGCTGGGCTGGGGCTGGGGCTGGGGCTGGGGCTCAGTGTTGGAGCTCTCACCTAGAATGTGCAAGGACCTGGGTTTCATCCTCAGCACCACATAATAATAAATAAATAAAACAAAGGTATTGTGTCCAACTACAACTAAAAAAATATGATATTTCAAAAAAAATTATAGAAGAAAAGCACATATACCTACCCTCTCCTACGGAGCTCTATAGATCTCACTGATCTTCCCATAGCCTGTCATCTTGAAAGTCTAACTTGTATTTTTTTAAATATTTTAATATTATCAGGCCTCCCAGGTGATCGATCAATACCCTCCAAGATGCATCCCAGAGCTTTATGTTGTTTATTTTTGAACAGGGTAACATTATTATATTTATTTTTATTTTTTTTCCTTTGGAACAAGTTTAATTTTGTTCCAGCCCTAAATTAGGGGAAGAACATAAATCTTAAAAAATGCTCAAAAATCAAGCCATTATAAAGTTAAGCACTCCTCCTCTTAGCAATAAATATTGAACTGTTATAGGTGACTGAACAGATATAACTGATTTAGGTGTAGATGGATACAACACAATGCCTTTATCTTTATGTGGTTCTGAAGATCAAACCCGGGTCCCGCCCATGCTAGGCGAGACCTCTACCACTGAGCCACAATCCCAGCCCACTAACTTGTATTTTATGGATTAAGAAAATGAGAGCTGGCTGTGGGGGTGCATTCCTGTCATCCCAGCAGCTTGGGAGGCTGAGGTGGGAGGATGGCTATTTGGAGGCCAGCCTCCGCAACTTAGCAAGGCCCTAAGCAACTCAGGGAGTCCCTGTCTCTAAATAAATAATAAAAAGGGTTGGGGACGGGGCTCAGGTGTTAAGCATCTTTGAGTTAAATCTCTGTTAGTCCCCCCCCAAGAAAAAAAAAAGGATTTCTCAGTCTTTCCTCTGGTTTTGGGGGCAGCCTTGCAGTTCAGGTTGCTTGGCAGCATTTCTGGCCTCTAACACTAGACTCCCCCCCACCACGTTTTGAAAACCACAAGAGACGACTCTCCAGATACTGGCAAATATCTTCTGGGGGGCAAAACCAGCCCAGATTGAAAATCAATGCAGAGCTAATCTCACCTAACTGGACTTCCAGAAAGAGCACACAGAGAACAGGAATAGCTCACAGCTCAGGGATTCAGAGCTGGTGAGTGTCCACACCAATGACACCAAACAGTGGACTCAGAAAGCCCTGTGGACATCAAGAAAGGGAAATCAGGGAAGGGCACCCTATCAAAAAGTACCTCCAAAACATCCAGAAAGAAAGGTTCCAACCGAGAAAATGAGACTTCTAAAGAGCAACACTGGAAGACAAAAAGTACCAAATAACACTGAGAAAAACAGCACTGAAGGAAACAGCTATCATGCTGGTGCAGTGGCACATGTCTGTTATCCCAGGTGCTCAAGAGGCTGAGGCAGGAGTATCACAAGTTTGAGGCCAGCCTCAGCAAAAGTGAAGCCCTAAGCAACTAAGTGAGACTCTGTCTCTAAATAAAATGCATAAAGAACTGAGGATGGGGCTCAGGGGTCGAGAGCTCCTGGGTTCAATTCTTAGCAAGCCCCCCCACCAAAAAAAAATGGAACACGACTTGGACAAGCTAATGTTCCTGTAAGTGCACACTGTCTGGTGTTTCAGCCTCAAAAACCTTCCCCCAGACACAGGACTTCTCCATCCACCATCAGTAACCAACACAACACACCCTGACAAGACCATATGTACAACTTCAAAATTAGAATTCAAGCTTTTATTTCACAGCTGATTGTGTTTCTGCTTCTGAAAGGTCAGGAGCCTGCCCCAGGCCTCCCAGCTGATCAATCAATACCCACCAAGATGCAGCTCAGACCTTTAAGGTGTTTATTTTTGAACAGGGTCACATTAAGTCACTTAGAGCCTGGTAAAACTGCTGAGGCTGACCTCCAACATGTGATCCTCCTGTCTCAGCCTCCAGAGTCACTGAGATGACAGGCAGGCAGAGGCCACCACACCTGGAAAGAGCCCACTTCTTTACATACAAGAGCACAGGCTCCAACTCTCCTGTGCCAAGAGGCCCTTCCAGAGAACAAGCCATGCTCAGACCAGGAGTTCTAGGAAGCCTGAGGATCTGATCAGTCCCCTTGTATATCCCAACAAACTCCACCATGTGTCCTCTTTTGTCCCCTGGAAAGCCCAAATGTGAAGGGGAATTGTCAAACCCTCTGCCCAATTCCAGCATTTAAAATCAGTCAGCAGTTTGAAGCTCAGACTCAACTGAGCCATTTTGTGCCATCAGGAGACTTCCTGTTTCTCTGCCTGGAAAACACTAGAAGCCCCTTGAAGATCAAAAGTGCATTTCTGTTATTTGTCAATAATGCCTGTAGCCAAAATAGTGATGGGCAAAGTTTGCATTCGGAAAAAATACTGGCTGACTCATTTTTACCCCTCCAATAATGTGCCACAGAAGATCTTTTAATATTTTTTAATTGTGAATGGACATAATATCTTTGTTTAAATTTTTTAGATATTTATTTTTTAGTTGTAGTTGGACACAATAACTTTATTTCAGTTATTTATTTTTATGTGGTGCTGAGGATTGAACATAGGGTCACTCACATGTGAGGTGAGTACTCTACTACTGAGCCACAGCCACAGCCCATCACAAATTTTTACAAGGCCCTGGATCAACAGAAATGGATTTTCAGCTGGGTGCGGTGGTGCACACCTATAATCCTACCCCTCAGGTGGCTGAGGCAGGAGTATCACAAGTTGGAGGCCAGCCTCAGCAACTTACCAAGGCCCTCAGCAACTTTAGTGATACCCTGGCTCTAAATAAAATACAAAATAGGGGTGTGACTCATTGGCTGAGTGCCCCCAAGTTCAATCACTGGTTGAAAGAAAGAAAGAAAGAAAGAAAGAAAGAAAGAAAGAAAGAAAGAAAGAAAGAAAGAAAGAAAAAAAAGAAAGAAAGAAAAGAAAAGAAAGGAAAAGAAAAGAAAAAGAAAAAAAAAGAATAGAAAAAAAAAGGAAAAGAGATGCATTTTCCAAGCAAAGGAGACTTGAAAGAGTTCAAGGGCCATTCCAGTGACCAGACCCCTCTCAGGACTTTCCCCACTCTCTGGCCAGGATGATTTTCATTCTAGAAGTATGAGTTTGAGATCAGATTCCTTTCTTAAACAAACATGTGACCCATGTCGCTAAACAAAGACTAGTTAAGATGTAAATTCCATTTGGCTTCATGAGGATCCAAGTGAAGATCCTCCTCTTGGGCAGCAGAAATCAATGAGAACACAAGGACCTTTCCAGTTCCCAGAGGTCCCGCCCACAGCACGGCTCTTCCTGCCATCTTCTTGCTTTTGATGAACTCTACTATGACACCACATGCCTGCAGCACAGATGGGAGAAATGGTCACTATTACTGTGTTTCAGTGGGGAAAAAAATGCAGTCCCTGGTCCAAATAATACACAGAGACTTGTCCAACCAACCCTGAGTGCCAGCACCCTCCAGGCACAGCTCTGGGTGCTGCGACAGTGGAGGCAAGAGAGAAAAGTCCACTCGGGCACAGTGGCCCACACCTGTGATCCCAGGGACTCAGGAGGCTGAGGCAGGAGGATGACAGTTCAAAACCAGCCTCAGTCAAAGTGAGGCCCTGAGCAACTCAGAGAGACCCTGTCTCTAAATAAAATGCAAAATAGGGCTGGGGAGGGGGTCGAGGGCTTCCGAGTTCAATCCCTGGCATACCCCACCCCAAACAAAGAGACAGGGACAAGAAACCAGAGGTGTTGAGGGCCACAGCAGAGTCAGGATGACTCATGGCATTCTGCCAGAAAGGAGTGGTTGAGAGGTGATGCCAGGGAGCCATTGAGATGATGATGGTTATGTTAAGCTGTGTATTCAGATGTATATGGACCCCTGCTGTTTGGCAATAGGGTGGCTGGGCTGGGGGGGGGTGGGAGAGGGTTCCTGCTGTCTCCAGCGCCAGCCTGCTACTTTGGACTTCTCCTGGAGTTCAGGGGTGTGAGGTCTGAGTGGGGTAGGCACGGAACCCGGGGGAGAGCAGAGAGAGTTCCTGGGGAGTGTGCATAGAGTGCTGGTGGAGTTCTGGCAATTATGTTAAAGTTTCCTGGGCCTGGGGATGTGGCTCAAGTGGTGGCACGCTCACCTGGCATGCGTGCGGCCCGAGTTCGATTCTCAGCACCACATACAAAGATGTTGTGTCTGCCGATAACTAAAAAATAAATATTGAAAAATTCTCTCTCTCTCTCTCTCTCTCTCTCTCTCCTCTCTCACTCTCTCTTTAAAAAAAAAAAGTTAAAGTTTCCTGTTTGAACATACAAGTGCTTTGTGGTGGCTTGGTGATTTGTGCCCAGCCAGGCTGCGGCACAGAGGCTTTTCTTTGGCCCTTTCTATTAATAAGTGGCTCTGAGGCCACAGTCACAAGCTCATATAAATTGCAGGTTTCTGTAGCTGCTCAGGCTCCAGAGAGACCATGGGCCATGACTCTAGGGTCCAGCAGCTTAAAGGCAGTGGAGTGCAAACCCCCAGCTTTCATTACTAAACTCGGTGGCCAATGGATGAGCCATTTTTTTCCTGCAAAATAATAATAATAAAATATACTGTAAGTGCTGGGACTTGGTACAGTTGCCAGTTAACAAAAGTAGACCTGACTGGTAAAAGGATGGCTGTCGGGGCGCGGTGGCACAGGCCTGTCATCCTGGGGAATCTGGAGGCTGAGGCAAGAGGACTGCAAGGTCGAGGCCAGCCTCAGCAGCTCAGCCAGACCCTGACTCAGAATAAACACAAAAAGGACCGCAGTGTGGCTCCACAGGTAGCACCCCCGGGTCAACTCTGGGCACCAAAGTTACACTGAGTTGGGGCGAATGTGCCGGGGATGGTCCCCACACCCGAACCGCCCTCCTCTACAGTGGGAGGAACCCTTGGCATAAGCCTGTAAGAGAGCAGCACCTTCCGCGAAAATCCTCTCCTTGCCGAGTTCCCTGGCAATCCTGCTGGCAGAAAGCAGTGGTGACAGAAGAGACGCAGGGCCTCTGGCACCACTGCAGTCGTTGGAGTGACACGTGGGCAGAGGCCGCTGGAGGAGCCTACAGGACGCTGGAGGAGTGGCGCCCAGACCATCTCAGAGGGCAGAAGACGCGGGGAGGGGGCGCTGATGCCTGTGAACATTTGGGTGACAAGGCCAGGTGTGCGAGGCTGGGTCGGGTCAGCAGGTGAAGCTCGGGGTTCAGCAGTCTGTTCTTTACAGGATGCCTGTGAGTAGAGCCCTGCCCAGCACCCCATGTGCCTGCCCACAGCTTCCAGGGCCTCCCCTGCTCCCCCCCTCTGAATTGCCTGCCCAAGCCTGTGCTCTCAGTGAGACTGCCTGGGTGAGCCCCCGTGGATTCCCAGTTGCAAGCGGGCACTCTTCTGCAGTAGGATAGGAGCACAGTTTCACGCTGCCCATGACAGCGCCTGTGGAGGGGAGAACCCAGAAGGGCTGAATAGCCCTATGGAGAAGTCTCAGTGATGCCTGGCCGGGCACTGGCCACGACCTTGGAGGCTCTCTAAGGAAGCAAGGTCCCAGTTGAAAGGGAAGTGACCATGCCAGGGACCAAAAGGGAGTTCTCCTTCAAAGAATAGCCTGACAGTGCCAGGGACCAAAAGGGAGTTCTCCTTCAAAGAATAGCCTGACAGTTACAAGAAGCAGACCCTGAGAGACATCTTGCCTGAGACACCCCTGCAGCCATCTATCTCCATGAGACATCCTATGGCCATTTGTCTTCCTGAAGCATCCTGCGTTATCTCACCCTATGAAGACTTCTAGCAAATGCCGATAAGACAGCTTCCCCATCCCCAGCCCATAAATACCCCTGTGTGAACAATAAAAGTTTGCAGCTTGATCAGAACTACTGTCTTGCTGTCATCTCTCTGTGTCTCTTGTCCCTTCATTCCTCCCCATCTAGGTTCACTGCCCACGTTGATGTGTCCTGCCGGACGGGACATGACCACAACACTCAGAGGGACCAAGAGAGCTTTATTGCAGCAGTGGAACAGAGGAGAAAAAGAAAAAGAGAAAGAGCATGCAAGAGAGAGAGAAAGAGAGAGAGGCCCATCAGGAGGGAGTTTTTAGTGCCCAAATCTAATGGGGTCTCTGGGTCTGCAAGCTGCCTTGTTAGCACAAGAGGGTTAAGTGTTTGGCCTTGAGTGTCAGGTTGAGTGTTCAGCCTTGAGCAGGGGGGCAAAGCACTCAGTTTTGAGCGGGGGTTTGGGCATTTGGGTTTGAAGCAAACAAGTGATAAAAAACCAGAAAGAGGGTTTGAATGGCCAGGTCATCCTCCAGCTAACTTTGTTTGGCAATCCCTGCAGGCCCTCCCTGAGTGGGGTCTCTGTGGCCAGCCCCCCACACCCTCACCAAGGAGGGCCTTTGTGGCCAGTTTCCTGCACCCTTCTGAGTCCCCTCCTGTGGTCCCAGATGCCCCACCTGGTCAGTAAATCCCTCCAGTTGTTGAGGCCACACTATGTGATCTCCTGTCTGGGCAGCAAGGGGCCATGCACCTCTGTCTTTCTTGCTGCAGGAAACCCATGGCTGATGTGCCAACTGGAGCCAGAGCAAGGCATGCCAGATGGGTTGTACGTGAACACCATGGGACACTCTGCATAGCCTGCATTGATGGAGGCAGGGTGATTCACATGGATCCCAAGACAGCTATGCGCACAGGGCAGTCAGTCAAGGAGGGGCCATGGGGTGCTATGTGGTACGGTCCAGGAGTGGGAGGGCAGCACCACATGCTTGTCCAGCTGCAGGGGGACCTGTGCAGATGGCGGGAGTGCCAGAATGGACCCTCAGCACTTTGCCAGTGCAGGAAACACTGGGGCTGATGTAGCAAATGACCAAAAACTAGCAGTTGAAAACTACAGGACCTTGTCCTCTCCCACCCTGGAAGGCGCAGGCTGGACCAGGTTCCCAGGCTGAGCTCCCTGCATTGGCTCCAAAGTGGCTCCACCTGCCTCTCCTAGCTCCTGGGCTCCAAGTGGCCCTGGGGTGGTGTCCCCTCACTCCAGTCTCTGTCTGTCTCTACAGGGCTCCTCCTCTATGTCTATGTCCCCTCCTCTGTCTCTTGGGAGGACACTGCCATTGCATGAGGACCCCCTGACCCAGGAGGAGCCCATCTCAGGACCCTTCACTAATGACCTCTGCAGAGACCCTGTTCCCACACCAGGTCCCACTCACCCACTCACAGGTTCTGGGGTGCAAATGTGGACAGGACCAACCTCTTACCATGGTGTCCAGCTGCCTCCACTAGCTCCAGGGAGACTCCTCCTGCCTCTCCAGCTCCTGGGCTCCAGGTGGCCCTGCTGACCCCTGAAGTGCATGAGGTAGGGCAGATTTGGGGATCAAGTGCTGCAGGTGCCAGGGAGAACCAGCAGGCCCAGGGCCCCCCTGGGGAGTGGGGACAGTCCGGCCACCTGGGATCTTGCAGCAGGCGAGTGGCTGGGCTTCAGGGACGCGCCTGTGCACCCTGGAGATGCCAGTGTCTAGGGTGACGTCCTGCTGCTTCGGGGGGGCGGGGCTGACTACTCCAACCTGTGCGTGACCTCTGCAGGCGACAGCCTGAGTTCAGAGCAGCTGCTGCTGGAGCCGCAGGCTGGACACATCTCCAAAGTCAGTGGGATCTCCCTGCCAGGGTCATCTTGGCTCCCGGCCATGTCTGCTGTGCCAGGTGTAACACATCTTGACCTCCGGGACTGGAGCGGGCTTGGCAGCATCCATGGGGACATCTGTCCACCTGGAAAACAGCCCTCCCGAGGCCCCACATGCCCTGCTGTGCACAGAGACGTTTACAGGAGGTTTAAGAAGCTGGCGTGGCTGGCACTGCTGTGGCTGGCGCTGCCGGGAGACTCAGCCACACCCAGGGACACACCTCTACCTTCTCCTCCCACAGGTCATGGGCCTTGGGGTGAGGGGCCTCCCGTCCCACCCCTTCGCTGGCTGGGGGACCCCACCATCCAGCGGAGCTAAAGCCAGGCCTCCGTCCCTGGGATCAAGCCAGGCTCGGCTCTGGCAGGGCGCTTTCTGCCTGATCGCTGTTCACAGCTGACAATAAATGTGGCCACCTCAAAGTCATCTCTGCAGCTGCGGCCCTGGGATGCGGTCCCAACCAGGGACCGCCCCACACTTTGTCCAGGGTCACTCAGCTTCAGCTTGTAATGCCCCCGTGTGTACTCCAAAGTCCCCACCGGTCACCTGAAGCCTCCAGAACATGTGGCCGACACTGGTGTCTCTGAGGTTGGCCTCTCTGCCTCCACTTGGTGCTGGGTCATTGAGAGCTGGAACCTGAGCATGGGCTGTAGCTGTGCTGGATGTGCTCAAATCCATCTGCTAAGGATCGATCAGGACATCAGGTGCCTTCACAGCACTGGGCGCCAAGCGCCTCTACTTCCAAACAGCCCATTTACCCATGAAAGGCACCTGCAGTCCAACAGTGACCCAGTTCCCTGCCCAGCCCCATCACCTGCCCACTGCCTGTATCTGGATGGCCTGCTATGGATAGGTCCTGCCCACGGAGTCCACACAATGTGACCCTCTGTATCAGCTTCTCTCACCGAGCACCATGTCTCAAGGTCCATCCCACTTGAAGCACATGTCAGAGCTGCAGTCCTTTTCAGGGCTGAGTAATATTCCATCATGTGGATGGACTCATCCTGTTCCCCATTCCTCCTCAGTGGACTACTGGGTCACTTCTCCCTTCTGACCCTTGTGCATAGTGGTGCTGTGAATGTGCACACACGTCTTCATTCAAGCATCTGTTTCTGGGTCTTCAGGGACATACCTAGGCTGGAGGTGCTGGTGGAATGGGAACTCCCTGCATAACCCCGTGAGGCTCCTGCACACTTTCCCTCTACAGGGGGTTCAACTGTGACCTCCCACAACACACATGCTAAGAGTGATGTAGAACTTTGAGTCCCCGACTCCAGAGGGCTCAGTATAGTGCTCGCTGAAGGTCCCCACACAGGTGGCCTGTAGGTGTAGATGGCTCTGCTTGCCAGCTGCCAGGAGTCTCTGTCCTGGGGTCCCTGTGGTCATGGTGGCTGAGTGCAGTTTGTGCTGTGGGCAAGAGGCAGGCAGTGCTATGACCAGGAAGGGCTGTCCCGCGCTGCCCCGAGTCACCTTCGGCTGGGATCTGGGGTTTTCCAAGAGAGAGGGCCTGACGCAGCCTCTGAGAATCCTTTCTTGTCTAAGGGCTGTCTGTTCTGTGGGTCAGTGGCAGAGGGCTGGCCTAGCACAGAGTTTGAGCCTTAGAGTGGCATACAAAAAGGAACAAATCGTTAGAATGTGTGCTGTCCACCGACAACTTACTATGAAACAGAAAAAAAAAAAAAAAAGAATACTAATCATAATAAAAAAAAGGATTCTTCCTTGTGGAATTCTATTTTGTCTGGCCATTTTATCTTTTTTTGTATTTTTATTTTTATTGATCTATCTATTTCCTTTTTTGGGTGGGAGGGGAGGGGGATGTTTTTGTTGCTGCTATTGTTGTTGTTATTCCTAAAATATGAACATTATCTTGAACCACAAGTCATTTTGCACTGGGTCAAACAGCCAAATTTTACATTTAGGCACTTGGTAATAAGAAGCTTTAACAGGACTCTAAGAGAGGCTTCCTTGGCTAAAAAGCATGGTCTGTTGCCCTAGACTTAAACACCACATGCTCTGGGATAAATAAAGGTGGAGAAAGCTTGCCATCTCTACCTTCATTTTTATCTGTGTGCACATATTACGCACTGGCACTGTTTTATCTAAGAAGCAGCAGCCCTAAGTGGACCCAATCCCTGCCCTCCCTAGTCACACAGGAGACCACAGTCTGAGCAAGGGCACTTCATGGTGTTGTCAGTCTGGTGTTGTGGCTCAGTGGTACAGCACTTACCAAGTACGCATGAGGCACAGGGTTCAATCCCAGCACCACATTAAAGTCATCATCATCATCATCATCACCTACATAAACAAAATAAAGATATTTATTTATTTATCTGTTTGTTTATTTATTGGAGGAGGCCTGTAACCAGGTATTGAACTCAGGGGCACTCACTGACTACTGAGGCACATCCCCTAGCCCTACCTATCTAGTATGTTACTTAGAGACAGGGTCTCACTTAGTTACTTAGTGTCTCACTTTGGTTGAGGGTGGCTTTAAACTCTCTATCCTCCTGCCTCAGGAGAGAGAGAGAGAGAGAGAAGAAGAAGAAGAAGAAGAAGAAGAAGAAGAAGAAGAAGAAGAAGAAGAAGAAGAAGCAGCAGCCTCTGGGATGACAGGCATAGGCCACTGAACCCAGTCACTTATTTATTTTCAGTATGACTTCAAGGTACACACAAGACAATCACTGCCAGGCGTAGGAGGAACATAGCACATTGATAAACAGTCAGATCTTTGAGGAAGCATTAAACAATCTTAAGGTAGTGTGCAAGTCATTCAATAACCTCAAAATACCTACATGAGTGTTGGGATTGTAGCTCAGTGGTAGAGTGCTTACCTTGTATTCGTGAGGCCCTGGGTTCAATCCTCAGCACCACATAAAAATAAATAAATAAAAATAAAGACATTGTGTCCATCTACAGCTAAAAAAATATAAAAGTTTAGAAAAAAATAAATAAATATCTACATGAAAACCAGAGAGAATTAAAAGAAAAGATGGATAAATCAATGATGGCAAAGAGACAAGAACACTCATTCCTTAGCAGCTGATGACATAGGCCATAAATAAATAATCAGTAACAAAGTACAGCAGAACTACATAACGAACAACCCACATCTAATGGGCATGTTCAGAACACTGCAAGGCCACCACTACACAGTAGACAATCTTTTTAAGTGAATACGGAATGTTTACCAAACTTGACCATAGAATGGAACATAAACCAAATCTCGACAAAGTCTAAAAGATGAAATCACACCACAACTCTTCTCTGAACACCACAAAAGTAAGCTGGTGGTTAGGCATGTTGGCCACTGCCTTTCTTGGGAGGTTGAGTGGAGCAGAAGCGTTCCAAGTTTTCGAAGCCCACTTCAGCAATTTAGTGAGATTCTTGGTAACTGATCAAGACATGGTGTAAAAATTAAGAGTATCAGTAGCCGTAAAGTATTAGGCAGAGTACTGGTAATAGTGTTGATAGAATGAAAATCAAATAAAAAGGGCTGGTTTCAATCCTCAGCACCCCCACCCCAACCCCCAACCCCCCCCAAAAAAAATAAAAAACAGAAAGAAAGAAAGCAAAAAAAAAAAAAAATGAATCACATAACAATCAATACCGTCAAATGTTAGAAGGCAAAGAAGCACATTTTAAAGGATCCTGTGAGCCGAGCAGAGTGGCATACACCTATAAACTGGACATTAGAGTATCTTCAGAATCTAAATTAAATGTGCAGGATCTCAAGTTCAAGGCAAGCCTGGGTAACTCAGCAAGAGACCCCTCTTCCAAAATAACAACAACAGTGGGGGTTAGGGGGGTGGGTAGGAGGGGGGACACCAACATTGCCTATGGATGTAGGTGGTTCATCCAGTTCCCTTATTCCCATGAGTTCCATCCACCCCTAGGACCATAAAAATAGATGAGTGTTTAAATGATAAAGGAAAATAAAAAGAACAGGAGGCAAAGCAACAAAAATCCCAATGAAAAGTAGATATTATTATTATTATTATTATTATTATTATTATTATGTGTGTGAGAGAGAGCATGTGGGGATTGAACCCAGGGCCTTGTGCATGGTAAGCAAGCACTCTACCAACTGAGCTATAATCCCCAGCCTATTGTTAGTATCATCATCATCATCATCATTATCATTTTAACGCAGTACTACATTTTGAAATGAATGATATTAAAGGGGAAAAAATTAAGGAAGTAAGTAAAACTCTGATAAGATAGAAATGTCAGGCACCCACAGCTAAAAAAAAAAAAAAAAAAAAGGCTAGGGAAATGAAGGAAGCCAGGATTCATTTCAAGAAGGGGATTAAACCCAAAGAAAGTAGAAACTTGTACATTCACAAATCTCAGGGAGAAATAGCAGCATCCATCTTTCACAAACTCTTGAGAGGGGCAGGTCAGGGGTCAAGGTGAGATTGAAAAACCCCCAACAAAGTATCAACTTTATCAAACCAGTAGCCTAGATAAAGCAGGTGCTTGTACTATCCCTTCTCTGAGCCATTTTGTATTTTTGGGGGGAAGGGGGAGGTGTGGTTCCAGCCACTTTGGGTTCCTACCACTTTGTCTGCAAGGGAAAATTTGTTTTCTGCCAGGCTGGGGTGCCAGTTTTTAGGGCCTGGAAGTAAGATTCTTACACTAAATCAGGCTTGCTTGGGGAGGTCTCAGTTCTAATTTACATAACAACAGGCAGTTCAAAGTCTCTCCCACTTCCCCTGAAGGAAGAAAAATGTGGCCTCTCCAGGCTGTTCACAATTCCCAACCTGTTTCAAATTCCAGTATGGTTTCATGTATCTGTTTTAAGGGTCAATTTGTCTCTCTAACTCTGCATTTATGCTGGGGATTTTCAGTGGTTTTTCAGGGGACCCGGGACACATTCAGGACCGTACCCCCAGAATATCCTGCATAGTTTATACATTTAGATCCTGTTATTCTTCTCCTATGTAGATTTTTTTTTTTTTTAATCTGGTGGCATCTTTGCAAGACTCTATTGTAATCGGCCTGTCAATCACCCACCAACAGGGAGGGTGAAGGATGGACCGCCTCCCCCTGATCCAGATGCACCTGTGCCATATCCACCCTGAACTACCCAGGCTGACCCCCCATGGGCTCCGGAGCCCTTTGGTCCCTGGAGTCCTTTGTCCCTGGTTTTATGGAATCTTTATTTTAATTGTCTGCAACGTTATGAGAAGTGTAGATTATGCCCTGTGCCACTCCTCGGCTGACTCTGCCCCTGCGAATGTCAATGGGAAGATTCATCCTCCCCACCATGTCCCTGGGCTGCTTGAATTCCCATGACTCAATGACTCGGTCCCAGCGGGTGGGCATTCTGCAGATCTCAGCAGCCTGTCCCTGCCTGCAGGCCACCGCGGGTCCCCTGGGGGTAAGCATCTCAGGACACATCTCTCTCTCTCTCTCTCTCTCTCTCTCTCTCTCTCTCTCTCTCTCCACCCCTCTACCTGCCATGAAGGCCAAGTTCCTCCCAAGTTTTTTTTTTTTTAATTTTCCCTCCAGAACCCAACACTTCTCCCCAAATGTCTGGTCAACTGAGAGGCATGGCCGGAATCAGGGGAGCCACCAAGTCCCCTTGTTCTCCTGTAACCTGTGCAACAGGACTGACCCAAACCACACCACTTGGGAGGTATTTGTGGAAATTCAATGGAGTGGGCTTTTCTTTGGAAGACTCTAAAGCAATTATCAACATCATCATCACCATCATCATCACCAAACTAGAATAAACCACCATCTTTGCCACAGATGGTCATGCAAATCTGTAGCTTCAAACTATCCACGTTTCACAACAAAGAATGGAACATCCATTCGTGACCCTTAGATTTGAACAATGGATTTGAGGAGCTTCTTCTTTGAAGATGACTGTGGATGGTGGACACTTGGTGTCCCTATTCTGTAGGGAAATGGGAATTCAACACGCCCACACACACACACACACACACACACACACACACACACATGGATGGCTAAAATGGAAACACACACAACACCGAGTGTGGACCAGGAAACAGACCAACTGGGATGATTCTGGGTGGAGATCCAACATGGCGCATGAAACTGGAGAACATGGGAAACTGGACATGAAGTTCAATATACACTTACTGCATGTGATGGCCGTCCGACTGCTGGGTATGTGCCCAAGAGGAAGGGAAGCTCGAGGTCACAGATGACCCGTCCAAACATATTTATAGTGATTTTTTTTTTTTTATGGTTAAAAATGGGCATGCAATTATGTGGATCATTCATTTGGGGACTGACCAAGGCCACAATACTGTCTCACACACACAAAGAAAGCATAGACTGGAACACCCAGGTTTGTACCACAAGAACACACAATGGTCAAAGTGGGCATCCATGAATAAATCTATTGTGGTCCATGCACACAGTGGAATATTATGCAGCTATGAAAAGGAATGGGTCTCTGCTGGTTGGTACAGGGTAGGAGATTCTTGGAAACCGGATGTTCCGCGGAGAAACAGACACCAAAGGACACCCAACTTCATTTTGGTCAAACTATCCAGATGGGGCAGATTCGGGTCGGAAAGCAGGTTTGAGGTGGCCAGGGACTGGGGGAAGGGAACGAGGAGTGATTTGGGGATGGAGTCTCCTTTTTGGGTTCTGAGAATGTTCTGGAACTAGAATGAGGTGGACTAAATGTTTAATGCCCCAGGTACCTCTGGCGAATTGGCTTTGAGACCTTCAACCCCATGATGCAAAATTCCCTCAGCTGCTGCCCAATGTGGGCGGCTTGGCCAAGCCTCAGATCCCCTCGTGACACGCCGGGTGCCTGATGCCTTCCAACGACAGGAGGTCCTGCTCTGCTGGATACAGACCGCAGCGGGGTCACCCCTGCCCTCCTGCAGGAGCTGAGCTGGATCCAGCTGGCCCCTCCCCATCCCTCTGGGAGGCTCAGGGAGGGACTGTTCCCTCTCTTTGATCCAGGACCCCAAGGACCACATCTGCTCCCAGCAAGTGCCAATCAGACCCAAGTGGTTCCTGCAGCCTAGAGTGCTCCTGTCCTGCAGCCCCTGTGAGCTCAGCACCCCCTTGGGCGGAGGCTCCCCTGCATCTGGGGCAGCGAGACTCCCTCTTGGGACTCAGTCTGTGAAAAAAAAAGAGAGGACAGAAAACAGAATCCCGTTTGCTTGTAAAGGCGGGTTTAATGGCGTTGTTATTGCCGAGGGAAAGTAAGTCCTTATGAATTGGGTCCCACAATCAGGGCCTTCGCTGAGCCGGGCATCTGCTGCACATTAGCACTTGGCCGGCTGCGCGTGGCGGCACGGGGCGCGAGGTACTGTTTCCATTCAGCGCCTCGAGGGGCCCCTTTGGATCTGAAAGGTAAATCCAGGACCCCGGAGCAGGAGCCCAGACGAGGCTGGCACCTTGCATGGCCTCGTCCCATGCGGTCACCCATCCATCTTAGCACGGTTGCTGTGGCTGGGGACTGAGCTAGGAGTTGACAGAGGAGGCAACACTTTGAAAAGTGCAGCCTGTTGGGTGTGACATTTATAGCACAGAAAAAATGTTCGCTTTTTTATTTTCATTTATTTATTTATTTTTTCACCCTGAGGGCTGAGGATTGAGCCCAGCAAGCTGGACATCCTAAGCAAAGACTTCGCAGATGAGATAAACTCCTAGCCCATTTTTAAATTTTATTTGGACACAGGGGACTCGCTAAGTTGCTTTGAAAAATTGCTGAGGCTGGCCTCCGACTTGCAGTCCTCCTGCATCAGCCTCCCGAGCCATGGGAATGACTGGCTAGCACTGCGCAGGGCAAGTGGCCTTTTGAAATGCTGTTTTATTCAGACAAAAGTCAGGGGTCAGTCAGCATGGTGGCACACACCAGTTATCTTAGTGGCCTGGGAGACTGAGGCAGGAGGATCCAGAGTTCAAAGCCAGCCTCAGCAAGAGCGAGGCCCTAAGCAACTCAGGGAGACCCTGTCTCTAAATAAAATGCCAAATAGGGCTAGGGGTGGGGCTCAGGGTTCCAGGGGCCCTGGATTTCTATCCCTGGTACAAAAAATTGTCAGGGAGGAGGATTGGACAAGGGAGCTGCCTTTGGTTTGCTCTCCGTCACTGTGACAAACACTTGAGACCATCGCATTATGAAGAAAAAAGGTTCACCTTGATTGACAGTTCTGGAGAGTTCAGCCATGGTTATACGCCCCAGATGCAGGGACAAGAGGGCCCCTCACCGCAAGCCCAGGCCAGGAGGACATTTATGTGCATGGGGGAGGGGTCCCCATAATCTAGGCCACGCCCCCAGTGACCTATTTCCGCTCAGGCTCCACCTCTTAAAGGCTTTGCAACCTCTCAATAGGGGCCACTCCAATGCATGCGCCCTTTGGGCTGGAAGGGGATGCTCCAGGTCCAAAGTACAACCAGGAAGAGGGACAGTTGCTCCTCCCAGCTCCTGGGGCTCCAGTTGGCCCTGGGCTGGCGGCCCCAACATTCCGGTCTCTGCCTCCCTCTCCACGTGGAGCAAATCTGATGCAGCCAGGGACTGACTCCGGGTGCACTGAGCCACAGCCCAGCCCTGATTCTTCTTTCCTGAGAGACAGGGAATCGCTGAGTTGCTTAGAGCCTTATCAAGGGCTGAGGCTGGCCTCCCACTTGCCCTCCTTTGGCCCATCTGGATCGGAGGCCCACGGAGACTGCTGCGTGGAGATGGTTCCGGCACCTGGAGCCTGCACCCCTGAGCCAGTCCCTGCTGCCGGCAGCTGGGGCTCCATCCTGTGGGATGGCCATCCAGGAGGCCAGGCCCCTACCCACGCCTACAATCTCCCCTTCATGGGGCCTTGTAGCAACTCCCGCCTGGGGCCCCAGGATCCAGAGCCAGCCTTGCAGCCCCCCAAGAGAAGAAAGAAGAAATACCTGCGGCATGACAAGCCCCCCTACACCTATTTGGCGATGATCGCCTTAGTAATCCAGGCTGCACCCTCCCGCAGGCTAAAGCTGGCCCAGGTGAGAGGCTCCCCCGCCTTCCTCATGCCCCGCAGTGGGCCTTTTCCCAGACTGGCTCCCCAACTCTCTCACTCTCAGATGTGGCTTCCACCCCAACCTGGCCCACCCAGCTCTGCCAGTGGGACCAGTCATGGAAGCCCAGGAACTCAAAGCGACCTTTCTTTCGGACCCTCCACACCGCATCTCCCTTGGCGCATAAGTTTCCTCTGAGGGGGGTGCCCCTGAGCAGGGCTCTGAGGGAGGGGTGGGGTGCTGCCCCTGCCTCGGCTCACTGCGCCGGTCAACCCCCGGTTTCAGATCATCTGTCAGGTCCAGGCCATGTTCCCTTTCTTCAGGGATGACTACAAGGGCTGGAAGGACTCCATCCGTCGCAACCTTTCCTCCAATCCGTGCTTCCAAAAGGTGGGACCCTGAAGGTCTGAGCCCGGGGGCGGGGCGGGGCGGGCGAGTAAGCCCCAAGCATCCTGAATTGGGCGGCCCCACCCAAACCTACCACCCCCCAGGTGCCCAAGGACCCTGCGAAACCTCAGGCCAAGGGCAACTTCTGGGCGGTGGATGTGAGCCTCATCCCAGCAGACGCGTTACGCCTGCGGAACACAGCCATGTGGTACCGCTTGCAGAACCCAGAGGCCCGCAGAGCATACCCCAAAGACCTGAGCCCTTACGTGATGCATGGCCAGACGTACCAGCCGCCCACACTCCATACACCACCCAGCGAAGGCTTCAAGTCCCTGTTAGGGGACCCCGGGGAGAGAGCACCCTGGCCCCAACAGTCCAGCCAGGCTGGACAGAGCAACCCAACTCAGGCAGTCAGAAGCTGCAGTGGGGAGGAGGTGGTGCCTACTCCACACTTACCCTCCTCTGAGAGGCTTCTATGGCCCCTCTGCCATCTCCCAGTGCCCACAGGAATGGAGAGGGAGACATCCCAGGGGACAATCATTGGGCCCTCAGGCTTATCCCCAGAGCCCAGCACCTGGCCCTTGCACTCCCTGCAAAGTACCTCCAACGCCTCCAACTGTCCAGTGGGGGATGCAGGGCCTCCCTGTGGGGACAGTTGCCCACCTCCTACTTGCCCATCTACACACCCAATGTGGTAATGCCTTTAGCCCCACTACCATCCACTTCCTGTCCCCGGTGTCCACCTTCAACCAGCCCAGCATACTGGGGGTGGGGGTGGCTTCTGAATCCCAAGGGTCCCCAAGGCTGCTCTGGGATCTAGACACTCTCTTCCAGGGAGTGTCACTCAACAAGAGCATCTATGATGTGTGGGTCAGCCACCCTCGTGACATGGTTGCCCCTGCTCCAGGCTGGCTGCTCTCCTGGTACAGCCTCTGAAGCTTTCTAGAGCAGAGGTTGCTTCTCTCCTCACCTCCTTGATGGGGAACCAAAGTAGGAAGATGTCTGTAGCCCCAATAGTCTTAACACCAGGCTCCAGCCTTGCTTAATGAGAGTCCACAATGTTTATTGGGCTGCTCCAGAAAAAGCTGCCACTCAGCTGGGCGCCAACCTGGGCATGGTCAGTCTTGCCTCTCTGTCTCCCCCTACACCCAGGGGCAATGCTAAAGGAGCAGGACTCAACCTGGAGTAGCAAATCATGATTCTATCTTCAGGCCTAGCCCATCTATCTATTCATCCATCACCATCTGTCACCTCCCTCCTGGCTCCAGGCTAGGGGAGGGAGCACCTAATGGTTGGTCCAGCCTGAAGTCCTGCCATCCCTCAACTGTCTGAGGAGGTAGCACCTTTTGGATAAAGGGTTAGGGAATAAAGACTGGACCCTACATAGACTTGAAGTGGTGGTAGTGGTGTAACATTAAAAGAATTTACAGCATTTTAATGCCTAGTCTTATTTTTGGAGCAGAGGTGGTGACTTGGGAAACTTCTTGGCCAGAGTCATGTCTGGTTACTGTGGCTCTGGGATCCCCTGCTGTGTGTTGTGATAATGGCAAATGGTGATAAGGAGGGAGTTGAGGGCCTCTGACCCAGTGGGGTGAGGCAAAATCAATTCTCCAGGATCTTCTCTGGCTGGGGTTTTGGGAAACAACTCTGGAAGTTTGGAGAGAAGTAGGCCCCCAGAAGTCCAGAAGATTGTCTTGGGAGACCCGATGTAGGAACTGTACTGCTGCCTCTGCCAGCAGAGTTATATCCCCAGGTCTCTTGTGCAGGGCCTCCACCCAAGACTAGAGGGGAAGGTCCCCTGAGGGCCCTAGGGCAGAGCATGAGCCGCTGTCAGGGATGGGGCTTGGAGCCCTGACAGGAGACCTTGTAGGAGTGCAGGGGGTCCAAGTAACTGGGGTGTAGGTACTGAGCGAGGAGCGGTACTGAGGGAGGAGCGTGGTGCCTTGCGGCGCCAGGCTGGTCCCAGCTCCACATGACCTACTCGCTCCGCAAACTTGAGAGAGCAGATGGTCTCCCAGAGATCCTCAGGCCGCGTAGAGATCTGAGGACGAAAAGTGCTTGTGGGGCAGCCGGCAGTGCTTCACACACAAATGACCCTCCTGCACCCCACCCGCTGCTGCCATGGCGCACACCTGTAGAAGCAGCACAACAGTGATACCCCGACCAAGCGCAGGCTGCAACAGATGGGTGAGCTGCAAATCGCGGAAGGGCATGTGGGACCGGCGGGCACGCAATGCAGACATCACGCCTCCCAGCGCCAGCAGCCAGCGGTTGATAGTCTGGGCACTGTTGGGATCTCCTTGCTGCGTGCCAGTAGCCCTCGCCTTCCAAGCACGCTCAGATCCCACCAGGTCCACCAGGTGCAGCGTGCCTGCAAAAGTGAGCGAGCCCGACATGAAGGGAGGCCAGACTTCAGGCACACTGGAAACCCTGCAAAAGCTCAGGCATTGCAGTGTTTGCTATCTGCAGTGCCTGGGGCGCTCGGTGGAGAAGCTGCACACAGCGGTGGAGAAGCTGCACACAGCGTCAGTGTAATGAGAGCATGAGATCCAGAGCTGCGTGGGTTCATGGAAGTGGCGGCAGTGGCCCGGTTACTTCTTCCCAGGCTCAACATCTGTTAGGAGGGATGAGGCGCGGCTGGTACACAGTCCCCAATCCCAGATGGGAGCAAGAGGAGGGGCCTTAGAGGGCATCTTTACCTGATGCAAAGTCTCTAGGTTGGGGCCCGTCCCAGTTAATGAGGCCAGCTACTTGGATTCCCCCCTGTCCTGCTGGGCCCTGCCTCACAGCTAGGTGCTCTGGAGGTCCTGGGGCCAGAAGGTCCCTGGGGAGACCAGAAGAGTTTGGTTCCAGGATTCTAGGGTAGCAGGAGTCTTGGGCCAGGGTAAATAGTAGATCTCAGCAAGGGAGTCGGGGAGTGCTGGGGCTGGACACTGGCCTGCTCACCCATGGCCCCCCACCTGCATTAGGGCCACAAAGCAAGGAGGGCTAATGCAATCCCAGCTGGAAAGAGCCTGGACCCCAGGGAGGAGCAGTGATCTCTCATGGAAGCCTTAGAGGAGGCATCACTTGTGGGTCATGGCACTGTTCCTAACACTGTGGCACCCAGCTGTACTCTGTGGCCAGTTCTACATGAGCAGTAACTGTAAACCTCAGATAGGTTCATTTTTCTTAGTATCCAGATGGGCTGCCACTCCCCAACCCTCCAGCTGCTCCCTTCCCTTTTAGGCTAAAACTGATTCACCCTCCCTTCTATAGGTGGACAGACTAGAAGGGGAAATGAGCTTTTTCTGGACTCTAGGAGACTCTGAGAAAGGGTCAGAATACCTGCAAGGGTGGCTGTCACCTCCTCCTGCCTGGCATCTGGAGGGAAGACCCAGTCCAGGTGGAAATGATGCTGGCGCCCTCAATAGCAGGTGGTGACTGTACCCCCTGGTACAGCCTCCACACTCACCCGGCTGCAGGGTGTACCTGGTCTCAGCTGACATAGCACCCAAATATTCCCTGCAGTGGAGATCAGGTCAGCAGATTGACTTTTCACCACTGAGGCATAAAAAGCTTCCACTCTCTCCAGCCGGCCTCCCTGCCGCTCTGCTCCCCAAGTATGCCATACACTTAAACTCCAGCAGCCACCCTCAGCATCCAGTTGGGGGCCCTCTGTTGCCCCTTAGGGAGCTGAGTCCCAGCCCCTCCAGCTGACAATGCCTCCAAGGCCCAGGATAACTGAGGGAACATGGATTTGAGGATGACAAAGACAGGTGTCCCAGAGTCTCCAAGCTGGGTGAAATGCTGGGAGCAATAAAGAGCCCTTGTAGCCCCCAGCTGTAGTGATTTACAACTTTCAGTGGCTCTGGTTCCCTAGGGACATCCTTTGGTTGGCCTGACAAGGAAATCATATCTATCCTTCCAGGCTTCTCAGCAGCTATCAGTTTGCACAGGATAGACATGAGATCATAAGTCATAAATGAGTTCTTCTAGTCTAAGAGCCTACAACTGACCCTCAAGTATGAGCATTCCTTAGAGCCAGGAAGCTCTAGAAATACTAGGAACTCCACTGGAAGAACAGTGAACAGGCTACCCAGAAAGACAGATGATGTGAAGAGAAGAGGGTTCCTGTCCTGGCCCTGGGCCTCACACAACAAACCCTGACAGCTCTGGGTAAAGGTGCTGACCAGTCCTCTGAGGTCATCACAGCCCTGGTGCAGGCTGGCCATCTGGGTCTGAAGTCCTGACGCGGGAAAACAGTTGAGAGGGAAAGCTCAGAACCCAGGGTCTTCCATGAGCCACATGCTCCCAAACCTTACCTGCCCATGCATCTTTTGTAGTTCCCATCTGCAGTTCTGCTCCGTATCCTGCTGAAGCTGCTTAAGGGCCCCTTGAAGGCCCTGCAGCTGCACCTCCTGCACCCCCAGCTGCCCTACCGAACCCCCCCCCATCACTAAGGAAACAGGCACTTACCAGGCCCTGTCCCAGATGCCCCCTTCCCAGTGTCCCAGCCCTCCTTGTCCCTGGGCCCCGAGCCCACCTGGACTCGTAAGGGTTCTTTGGTGTCCTGAGCCTCCTAAAGCTGGCCCTGGAGCTCCAACAGTGCCTCTGCCTCCTCCTGCAGAAATTGGGAGCCAGGTAGGCCATTAAGTCAGGTGTGAACTCAGGGAGGGGTATTCCATGATCCATTTCACAGATGGAAAAACAAGTCAAGAGTGGCAAGCACAGACAAACTCATGCCTCCCAACTCCAGGCAGAACTCCTTTCCCTAGTCCTTCTACTTCCCTAGAATTGGTCACTCAGAGAATTATGAAGTGGGGGTTCTCCCAGATGCATCAGCCTCTCTAAAGGACTTGCTCTGCATAGACCACCCCAGGACCTGCCTGTTAGAGATGACTCCCTGATAAAGCCCACTGCTTCAGCAAACTCAAAGACCTAAGGGGGCTTGGGCACTGTTGCTGATGCCAGGTGTATACAAAGAGGAGCAACAAAGAAGCAGGATACCTGTGGGGCTCTGGTGGGAAGGCCTGGGCCCCAATGCAGCAGGAGGTACCGAGTGAGGCTCAAGCTCTGTTTCAGGGCCCCATTCTCCAATATGAGATGCTGAACCCTTTTCTCTGAGTCTGTTGCCCCCTGAGATAGCTGTACTTAGAAACCATATGAAAGTCCTGCAACCTCTTGCCCTCTCCCAGCCCCTGCTCCAACAGCCTCATCACTCCCAGGCGCAGTGTGCCCAGCTCCTCCTCCTGTTGCTCCAGCTGATGCCTCAGTTCTTCCAGCTGCAGAAGAGTGGGATGAAACTCCTTTTCTGTGTCTCACCCCCTCCAGTCCCTTATGCTTCTGGGCCCCTCACCTGTCCAAGGATGAGCTGTTCCAGCCCCTACCAAGCTCTCCGCTCCTCCTCCAATTGAGGCAACTGTTGCCCCTGGACCTCACCACTTGGCATCTCCCCTTGGATGGTGTCTGTCCTGGTAAGGGCTGTCTTTTTGAGAAAGGGCTCCTGGAGAGGGGCAAGCTCAGTTAGTACTGAGGTGGCCTGAATTCTGGGAAGCAAAGCTGGGCTAGGAATCCCAGATTGCACGCCACCATTCTAATGGGATTCCCTTCCTCTAAAGAAGATACCCTTTACAAACCATCTGGAGTTGGGGGCTGCACGTTGGAGGCTGGATGAGTCCCCTGGGGCAGGACCTGCCTCCCCCTGGGGCTCAGAATCCATGCCAGAAGAGCCAAGAGCTGACTGGTCACTGTCAACAGTGGAGGGAACTCCCCAGGCTGTGAGGAGATAAGAATCAGGGCAAGAAAATTGGAATGGTGTCCCACATCTGTAATCCAATATACTGGGTAGGCTGAGGCAGAATGGCAAGTTTGAAACTCACCTCAGAAGTTTAGTAAGACCCTGTCTTAAAACAAACAAACAAACAAACAAACAAACAAAAAGCAGGGATGCAGCTAATCCGTGGAGAGTCCTAGGTTCAGTCCCCTGGACCAAGAAAAGCAGATTAAGAGCAGAAATGGAATGGGGCAGGACTGTGGGAGTCACAGGGCTAAAGAAAGAGAAGTGATTGCTGGAGAGCTCCTCTGCCCTGCTCACCTTGCCCAACTCAGAAGGATTCCTGCAGCTCTCTTCTGCCCCCAACTGGACTGAGAGGAACTCAGCAAGGCGCATAAGTGCCCCTTCCAGGGACACCTGGGCTGGGCGGTCCTCTGCTCCCCCTTCAGGTCCATTCTCAGACTTGGAGCTGCCCCCTAGGCCAGGTAGTAGAAGGAGGAGGCATTTCAAGTCATCGTTGGAGACTGGGCCTCTTTTCCCTCCCAATGGGGTCACGGCATCCCTCCCTCTCTCAGACAGCGAGGATCCCTCCAGGACCCAGAGACACTCCGGCCTGCACTTACCGGCCAGGCCTGTCAGCTCGGTCCACAGTTCTGGCGTAAGCTGGTCAGGGCGACGACGACCCCTGGTCTTGCAGTGGACTCTCTAGGAAGGGAGCAGGGGGCGTCCCTGAGAAGGAGGCAGACACCCTGTGGGGCTCCTTTTCTCCCCAAACTGGGCCAGAATGGTTGGTGCCAAGATCTAAGCTCCCAATGCCCGGACTCAGAGAAGGGTCCTCTGCACCGCCGAGTCCCTCAGGGTCAGCGTCCTGAGGATGTAAGGTGGGCAGGCCTGCCACCATCCCATGTCCTGGTGGGAGGCGACCGGTGCTGCAGGCCCACACTGATCACCTGGGCGGGGTCCCCAGGGTCTGCGGTCGCCTTAGCACCTCCATCCCTGCGGAAAAGGCTGTAGATAATGTAGATGAGACGCAAGTAGAAGGTGTATTTGGGCGCGCGGCAGAGGACCCTGCTACCCGCCGCCCTTTGTCAGGTGTCCCCGCGCCCGGACTCCGTACTCGCCCGCCGCAATGCCCATGCGCATGCTCGCAGCGGCCGCACCCAAGATCCAGATCCCGCGCGCGCGGAAGGCCGGCTGAGGGGCAGGCGTGTGGTCCGGGCTTCACTCAAACAGGCGTTCCCGCTACCGCACCTCGCAAGGTCCGCCCCCCTGGCCAGTCAGACCTCGCACTCGGCAGCGACCCCAGTTCACACCTCAGTTTCCCAGGGTGGACGGGTTGTGCTGCTGGCCATGGCAGCTCCACTTTGCTGTGTGAAAGGCAATTAACTTGTGCGTTTCCATGCTCTGACTGCTCAGAGAGGTGCAGAGCCCTGCCCAAAGTCACACTGCTGGGATAGGCTTCCAACACCTATGCAGGCCTGCGCCCCTTCCTTTCCTCCAGTCCTTCTCCCCGCAGTGCCCGCAGCCTGTACCCTTGGGTCCTGGTGTGGCTGCCCAGGGTGTGTCTGGGACCAACTGTGAAATTGGATGCAGCATGGTATGTGAGTTCATTGGGACAGGTTTTTTCCCATGCCTTTTGTCTGATTCCCAAAAGGTCTTCCACCCCTAAATTATCTATTGGCCCTGTAGGAGAGGGCATTGGTGGGCTTAGAGTGACCCTTGTACATCAAGTGTGGGGACACTAGCCCAACAATATTGGAATACTGGAGCCAAACCGCAGCCTTGCCTCAGGCAAAGGAAAGTTTGATTCCCCTTGAAGCATGAGATTCTAGTCTGGAAGAGTTGGTTGTTAACCCCAGAACCAAGGCTCCTCCTTGGTGTTGAATGTTTATCAAGCCCACTTCGCTACTGAGCAGTGAGGTTCCTGAACAACAGAACCTGCCTACACACATAAGTGAAAGTGTGTGTGATACTTTCACTAACATGTAGAAGAGAAATAAAGGGAGACAATATATGACATGCATTGCTGTCCCACTTAAGAGAGCATGTGTTCAAGTGCTTGCACCTGCTGCTAATGAAGAAGTTTGAGTTGGTTAAAAAAAAAAAGTATTAGGATCTAGTTCAAATAAGAAAAACAAACAGTGAGATGAAGATGGAAACTAGGGAGAAAACACTTAGTATTGGGACAATCTTATTTATGCTAATAAAAAGGAGAGGCTAGATTAAACTAGGGATAACATGCCAAGGTCAATTACAGGCTGCCTCAGTCTACCAAGGTCATACTATGACCCTTGCATGGATCCCTTTTTTTCCCCACCATGTTGGAGCACATTCTTTGTGTCTTGTGCTTCGAGGTACTGCTACTTGAAAGAACAGTAATGGATTCCTTCAGTTGATAGTAATAACAAGTAAAAATTAACAAGATTAAAATTTTTGGATTATTGGGGTAAGATTTATGTGCAATTTCATACTCTTAGCATATATATTAGTCTATGTATATTCACTATAATTTTAAATTTATGTTGAGTTAAAATGTGTAGTGTGAAGAAATGAGCACTAATTTTCAGACAATTTACTTATTCTCCTGAAGCATCCCTTATTACTTTGTCTTACATAATTAGAGGCAAGGAGTTTTCCTATAAAAACTTTTAAATATTGTGTCTTAAAGTAATGCTCATTTAAAGTGGGCTTGATTAAACCATTTTAAGATCAAAATTCTTGTGACCAGGGTAAATCTTGATGAAACAGAACAATCCCACCCAAACATTGTGTGAAGCCTAGATCCTGGCCCTCAAATACTAAATGCCCCCAAACACTAAATTGGTGTCCCTCAATCTCTTTGGTAACTAAAAATTTTCCTTAAGGACTGTTCTACCTCTTTGAGAATACTATTAAGGACTTATCCATTATCTACTTAATTTTAACAAGAAAGGGGTGCCAAACAACTTTATTTTTGGGAAAATTATTTTTTTCTGAAGTGTCTGATATATAAGAAAGGACATGATCTTGGTTAGTGACACTTTTGTCAATTATTGTAGAATCTTGGGAGGCAAGGTTGATTTCTGTCAGAAAATTTGGTCTGTGTTTAATGGGAGTTCAAATTAAAAATGTTGACAACTAAATACTAGAATCATTATAGCTGTTTGATGTGAGAACAGACTTGTGAAGTAACAGCAGTGTGTACGATACCAGGTCTGAGTTGAGTAGAATATACCTTCGTGTCATCACATTGAGGGGTGGGTTACTAGGGATTGAACCCAGAGGCACTCTACCATTGAGTTCCAACCCTTTCTCCCATTCTTGAAATAGGATCTTATGAAGCTGGTGAAGTAGTCTCAAACTTGGGATCCTCTTGCTTCAGCCTCCCAAATTGTTGGGATTACAAGGAAGCAGCACCATACCCAGTTGCAATCAGTTTTAAAATAACCCTTTATACTTGTGTTCATATTAGCAAATTTGGAAAATGTAGATAGATGTACATATACCAGTCCTCATGGTATGGAACATTACAAATTATCTTTTCATGTGAAAAACTGCTAGTTATGATAGAGAAGAATTAAAATAAAGTTTAGCTCAAGCTAGCTACAATGTAATAAAAATTTCTTCAACTTCTTTAAAAAGAATGCTTAATTTGATTTTTTAAAAAATAAGGTGTGTGTTGCTTATTACTATTGAAAGGTGCTGTGGAAACAAACATGTAAGGAAAGACTTCTCGGAAGAGAATAAATTTTCAGTTGTCTAGAGATATATTGAATCTCTTTGACCTGAGAAGTCAGACAAGTTGAAGATAATTATTTTTTTTATTTTGAGCAAGTAAAATATTCCAGAGTAAAAGAGGTCAGTACTGTTAAAAATACTATTAAAAATCTTTATTTTTTAATATTCAAATTTTCCCAAGTAAACTAAATAAATAATGAATTACAAAGATATTGAAAATGTTCCAGTTTCTAAGCATGGAGGATATGTTTTCAAATGGACAAAACATGCATGCCTTTATGGAATTTTACATTTGAGAGACATAAGAGTTAACTAGAAGGGAAACAAATAATTTACCATACAATTCTGTGGTTTATAATTAAGGCATTTCATTGATTTTTAAGATGCACATCTCAGATGAATGGAATCTTAAAATTGACATGTTGTAACCACATAGCAATTTTTATTCTGAGTGCTACATAGAATAAGAATGTTCTAAGGTGATGGCATGAATGTTAAAGGTGATGGCATCTCATAGGCAATAAAATAGGAAATATATAAAAATGTCAGCACATTGGTTAATTTTTAGCACCAAAAATTATTCAAAGGTGACTTGCAAAAAGAAGATACACATTTCTATATCCTTCTTTTTTTCGGGGTTGGGTGAGTACCAGGGATTGAAATCAGGGCACTCAGCCACAGAGCCACATACCCATACCTATTTTATATTTTATTTAGAGACAAGGTCTCAATGAGTTGCTTAGCACCTCACCATCGCTGAGGCTGGCTTTGAATTTGAGATCCTCTTGTCTCAGCCTTCAGAGACGGCTACTCCCCACAGGCTCCGGGCCTCTAGGCCCCTGTAAATTGTTATTTAAAACATACACATATGTGTTATTATGTTTCAATGCATTCATGTCTGCACATGTTGCAGACTTAAAATATGACCATACCATTAACAATTAATAAAAAGTGTTGATAAAATCAATACCTATAGAGAAGATTTTTGATAATTCTTAAAGAGAGATTAAAAGATCAAAGTTGTTAAGGACTCAAGTTACTTTTAATTGTGTGTGTGTGTGTGTGTGTGTGTGTGTGTGATCTTAAGCTAAGACTGACAATTTAATACTATTAATTAAAACAACTGAATGAACTTATAGACATGAGTATGATAAATTTCACTACTTTAAAATATGCAATATTTCAAGTGATTTTTTTCAGTTGGTTGAAATCAGTTAGGTTTTATTATAAAATACGACTCATGTTGTAAAGGAAAAAGTTTTGCTCTGAGTGGCTTCAGGGTGCTGGCTCTTTGTAAGCACTTACTACCCATCCACATCAGGGCAGCTGGGAAACTGGGCACTGGTGGGGACAAGGGGTGATGGATAAAATAATGAGAGCCATGGAATATCCCTATCCAGAAAAGAAAAGGACTCTGGCATGTGGGACAGAAGAAGTGAAATGACAAAGACACACCTAAGTAGTTGGCCTAGTTACTTTTTGTAGATGTCATTTGTGGAAAGTCTATGAAAGTGACAGATTTCTTGTGGATGGAGAGGAGGAGGGTGGAGCATGACTCATCTTGGATTAAACACTTTTTGGATAAGATTCCATGGTTGTACACAAAGGAAGGACCAAGAGAGAAAAATAAGGGAAGGTAGTAGAAAGTGAGATATTCAGACTCAGAGAAAATGTCAGGAGTCAAAGACACTTCCTTTACTCAAGTTTCTTTTGTTTGTTTGTTTCACAGTAAGGAACTGGAGGTCCTGGTTATCCAGAGAAACTTGGCACCTGCAAAAGGCTCCTTAAGTACTGAATCAGGGACCACAGTATTGCTGAGAGCCGGTGAAAACACTGGTGGGACTTCAATTTAAAAATGTAAAGCCCTCGTGTCCTACATGTCGACAATTAGTTGTCAAGGTCAGCTGTGGTGACTTCTTACCCAGAACCTGTCACTCACTCTCCTCATCTGAGATTGACCCACAGGTCCCCGGGCACCCCTGGTGGGGAAAGATGGGGTCTGTGTCCCATCGCTGCCTGGCCCTGCCCAGCCCCTCCTGCTCCTTCCCCTTCACTCTGACTTGGAGGAGCCCTGCAGCCGCGGCCTCCACTGGGCACTGAACGAGGCCCTGGCATCTCATGTTCAGCAGGACTTCCTCCCAGGTCCCTCCAATGTCCTGGTCCATGTCTCAGCTTCCAAAGCAGCCAGGCATCCATCTCCCCATACCAATGGCACAGCCTTCGTGACTGCCCTCTTTTGAATCCAGGGCCAGCATCACTGTCCCCTGGCCTCTCAGTGGCATTTCAGCTGACCTGCTGCTTCCTCTTGGGTCTGTGCCACCCCATCCTCCTGCTTCCTGCCACCTCCTGGCTGCTCTGTGTCCTCTGGTCTTTAGAGGCTGCATCTCCAGTCCCTTTTGCATAGACATGTCTCCCACAGAGACCTCAGCCAGAGAAGGCTTCTAAGTGTCTATTCAAAAAGAATCCCCACATCTCACTCCCCCCTTCCCTCTTTTCATGAGCCACGGGCTACTATCCAGCACTCCTACTTCACAGCTGAGTGTCCCATCAACACTCCCACTAGGTGTGCCAGAGGGGACACTTGCTTGTCCCCTGCCCCCATTTTCTTCCTCTCTCTCCCTCTCCTGTGCATATCGGGAGTGTCCTCTCGACCTTTAACCAAGACTCCAGCAGTGTCCTTGATCTCTCCTTCCTGTGTCTATCTCACTTGATTCTTAAAGGTAAGTCCCATTCCCTTTTGTTTCCCAAATAAATCCTGAGTTCATCTCTCGGTCCCCACTACTACTACTTCCAACCATATTACCTGCTCTTGTGCCCTGACAGGGTAGTCAAAGCATTCAAAAAGTTGTTGCATTTATAAAAGCTGAAACCTTATGAAACTCCACTGATGAATAATCTCCAGTGGGCTCCCAATGCCCAGGAACAAAAACCCACACTCCCTCTACAATCATGTAAAAGTGAAACCCACCTAATCTACCCACACCGTGTGACTCTCATTCATCCACCTCAGTTTTTCTCAGGAAAGAAGGACCTGGTGATGAGTGACTGACAGGATGGCAGGGCGCTGGGAATGACGTCTGTGTTGTGCACTGCTCAATTTGGTGGCATGTCAGACACGATGGTCCTTGCTGCTGCAACAAATGGGCAACAGAGAAAAGGCTCGGACAGTGGAACTCTTTGTGGTCCACATAACAGTGTAAGACCTGTTGTGCAGCTTTGTCCACCTGGAAATTCCCAGACCTGTTCCTCCACAGCTTCACTGCCCCCTGACCTGATGTTCTCTGCACCCAGAGTGTGGAAGGGTAGAGGGTTAGCAAGGCTCACCTGCTCTCAGGTCTAGGCCCTGGCATTTTCCCTTGCATACCACTGGCAAGATCCAGAGAGGAGGCCAGTGCTGGATGACAAGGGGGCCAGGAATATGGTCCCTGGTGGGCAGCACATCCTAGAACTACCCTCCCTGGGTGGGGCACAAGCCCCAGTGCTCAGCTAGCCAGCTCTACCACTGGACCTGTCCTTGTAAGGAGAGACTCAGGGAGGGCTTTGGAGCAAATGGGAAGGATGGAGGTTTCAGGATGGAGTTTCACCTGGTCACAGAACCAGCTGGCCAGGACCAAAGGGGACCATCATCCTGGAGCAGAAATGGAAGGAGATGCCCCTTCACCCAGCATCGTTCATGATCAGCCCTGAAGCAGGTTCCAATCCTGGTGTGTGTTCGGTGGCTCTCTGAGCCAGAGCACAGCAGGCAGCGGTGGGCAGGGATGAGCATGGAGGGCACTTCCTCAGCAGAGGTCTGAGTGGATGGTGAGCTCGGAGAGCAGAGCTGTGCTTGCCATCAGGCAGCTGGCTAGGAGGTACAGCTTTGTTTTTATCCAATTTGTAAATAATTATTGATCCCCGTTTCCTGCAGCTCACACAAATGTCGTGGGGACAAAGACGATGCTCTGTGGTGGTGGAGAGACTGGGCAGGAACTTGGACAGTGGAAGGCACAAAGGGCTCTAGGTGCTCAGACCTCAGCAGGGGCTAGCTCTCAGCTCTCCTCTGTGGGGCAACTTTAATTATGTGATGGGGCTGGCTTGGTGGAGGGTACAAAGGGAATGAGAAGCCCTTCCTCTCTGGAGAGTGGCACATGCACTGGGAAGGGTGGACACAGCCCAAAATCTCCTGCAGGATAAGGAGGATCCCTGGAGGGTGGGGCAAGGCAGGAGGAGCTTAGAACCTGGGGGCTGACAAGACAGGAGAATTGGGGCTCCACTGTACCGACCATCAGGGCACCTCAAGAGGGTGATGGGATGGGGCAGGGGTCCAGGAGTGGGATGGGGCTGGGGGCAGCCAGGCCAGACTAAAACTTTTCTAAGGAGCTCGATTTTCTTCCAGGTGTTCAGGGAGTTATTGGGCTTTCCAAACAGAGGAGAGAGGTGGGCAGGCTTTGAATTTTGTTTTAGATGAACTGCTTTGGAAAGTGGATCTGGGGGATGCCCAGCGTGGAGTTCAGAGCAGGGAGAAAGGACGCTTCTTTGATTGCAGTGGGGTGCAGAGTTCACTCACCTGCCTGACACTTAGGGTACACTGAGTTCATGCTGGGAATCAGGACAGACACTGGGGACACAAGAGTGACAGGGCCCAGTCCCCACAGATTCATCGAAACCATCCACTCATTGATAAGTAGCTTGACAGTGGAGTAAGGACTCAGCGGTAGTGCCTGCAGGGGTTAAATCACCCTTCTTCCCTGTGGCCCTGGCTTTCTCACTGGATGCTGACTCTTCACAACCACAGTGGCCTGTGACTGAATCTCTGTCCATGAGAGGCAGCCCAGGTCTCAGTTCAACTCTGACCTTAACCAGAGCCTTGTTAGCACACCCTGGCTGGGTTACTAACAGAGGCTGTGTTATCCAGTGACCCACTGTGAGTATCAGGATACACAGAATAAAGGTGAATTTGCAGTTTGCTTTACAGGTAAATTATTGGGCTTGAAAGCTGAGCTTGAGGAGGGAGATGAAATTTGCACTGGTCTCCTGTAGCCCTTCATCCATTTCTAAGAGTATTCCCTGGGTGGGAGGGAGGTCTTCACCGTTAGCTTCTCGTCCTTTCCAAGCAGGTATGTGCATTTACAAAGACAGAAAACAGATGAAGGCTAGAGAAAAGAGACAATTCATGGCCACTGGTCTTCAGTTTCAGTAACTCCTTCTGGACAGATATCTAGGAGTCTCCAGAGCAGAGGGTGCACCTGCCTGGAGTCCTCTGTCAGCCCACCTTCACACACAAGCCATGGGACAGGGCCTTCAATAGCACACAGTTGCTGGGGTTGCCCACGCCTGTGTAGGAGTCTTTCCATTCCCCCTGAGATCATGGTCTTCTGTGCTCTTGCCTGCGGTGACTTTTCAGATTTCCCTGACCAATCAGCCCCTTCTGACTAATTACCAAAAAGGGCCAATGAAAATTAGTGTACAAGGATATTCAAGAAGAAAAAGGAAAAAAAAAAAAACAGGTTGCTCATCAACCCAACTCCATAAGCAGAGGGAGATGCTATTTTTACTCTGAGAAGGTGGCTGCAGTGGATTCTGCAGCAGAGTCCTGGGAGAACCAAGTGCCACCTTAGCCAGGCAAAGGACATCCAGAGACCCAGAAATGAGCTGCAAGGCACAACTAGGCAAGCACCTGTGACAGACTGCAGCCTGGGCCCAGGTGGCAGTGGGACGTGGACCGCCAGGGATCTCAGGTTGAACACTTTTCTTCAGAGAGAGCTCCCCTTATCAATTCCCTCTGTGCATCCGGTGCTCTTTCTGCTTGTCCCTCAGCAAAATTTGCAATCAGGAATGTATTTTTGTGAGTCTTACAAATTGCTCCTACCTGTTAGCCTGGAAGCTCAGGAAGGTATTATCAGGGCCAGTCTCACTCCCACACAATCCCCAGCTGCTTCTCCTGGCAGGTTCTCAGTGGCTCTGCAGGCATCCTTATGAATTGAATTAGTGAATCAGTAAAGAAGCTGACTGAATACAGGGTAATGGAGCTGTCCTCACTAAATTTCAACTCTAGTCAACATGGGAAAGAACACATGTCTCAGCATTTTTATTTTGAGTTGCTAACAGAAATATTTTTCCACAATAAAATGCCTAGATTCTGACAAATGCTGGTTGAGGGCTCATCCCCAAATCATCTAATGTGCTTGCACTTGACCTCAACACTGGAAGTCCATGGCAGGTTTTCTTCTGCAGCTAGGGGTAGATGCGCAATGCATGGGTTAGTCAGGCTCTTTGTCTGACTCACATTGCAGTAGGGGAGAGGGACACCTAAAGGACACAAACAAGCAAATTCACCTATGTTCAGGGAAGTGATGCAGGGGGATGCCAGGGTGCCCGGAAGGGAGGTGGCCTGCTGTGTCCAGGCGGATGTGGTGGTGCTGAGTGGCCTTTTGACATTGAGGAGAGATCCAGAGAAGTGAGGGCAGTGTGTGCAGCTCTGGAAGAAGAGACTTCTGCAGTTGGCATGGGGTGGCGGTGAGGAGGGCGTAGGTGCCTGGGGTCCTGCAGTGGAGGCCCCGGAGGCTCTGATGGAGATGGGAAGGCAGTGGAGGCCCTGGAGCAGTGACAAGACCTACCCTTGTGGGGCAAAGTGGGAGGTGAGCCCAGAGGAAAATTTTTGGACATGTGGGAGGTGGCTTGGGTCAGGGTGGCTGCAGGGGACAGGAAATCATGGTGTGGTAGGCAGAGGGCTGCACTGGAGGCCTTTTGATGGCAGAGCCTGTAGGATCTACTTGTGGGTGGACGTGCGGTGAGAGGGCGGTGGTGGAGGACTTGGAGGTTTTAGCCCGAGCATCTAGAAGGGAGGGTAGCAGCCGCTGAACTGGAGCGCCTAGAGGCCACTGAGACACGTCCAAAGACACGGCCTTCCTCCCTGGGTCACATCCCTCACGGGGAAGAGGAAACACCCCCACACAGCACCAGCTCACCTATGGGAACCCTGTGTTGGAATTGCACCATGGGCTGAGCCACTTTCCAGCAGACGCCCCTGCCTCTTCCCTCAGGAGCAAAGGGGCGATTTGAAGGTGGGAAACAGCTTGGTGACTGAGTGAAGATGCTCTGGGAGCCACAAACAGAAGAAGGAAGGCAGGAAGGGCAGGGATCAAGAATCAGGGCCTTGGCCCTGGTGGGTGGTCCTGCACCCACTGTTCACCCATGCCTGGTCAGGGTCAGTGTGTCAATCAGCCACACTTCACAGCCACCACTGCTCCCCCCTGGGCCCCTGCCCTGCAGGGTCACCAGTAGCGGGTTTCATTCTCCCTAGCTGGACCTCATCTCCCCACTGTGCACTGGAAGGGCCCTCCCGACTCAGCCGTGGGTCATTTTTTTCCCCTCTTTTGTTCACATGTGACCTCTCTTCCTAGGCTCCAGCCAATTCCAAGTCTTCAGATGCAACCCACACGCGAGTGTGTCCCAGTTTGTCATCACCTGGGACTCTCCCTCAAGCCCCAGTATGTGCGACTGCCAGGAGTCCTGGCCAAACTTATATTCTAGTGTTCTCCAAAGGCTTTTCAGAGATGAGTAATAATACATGACAGAAGAAACTTTCTGTTCTATCACAGTACACCCTAGATATAGGCAGAACTCAGAGCAGAAGCTTGCCTGAGAAACCATAGGATCATGGATTCAATTCTATATTAGATCCTCTCAATGAGCAGAGACCATCAAAGCCTCTGATTAAAGGAACATTCCCTTTTATAAAACAATTACTGTATCATTGGTGACTTCTGTGGACTAAAGTCCCAAAGGCTGAACTTTCTGGTTTCTTTAAGATACCCAGAAGCTTTGCATTTCAAAAGGTCTAGTGAGGAAGAGAGAGAGAATGACATTTAATAATTTTAGAAGCTATATAATGTCAGAGAAGATGAGGAAATTTGATTTTCATATAAATTATTTGTAGAAAAATGTTAACAGTTCTTATATCCCTAGGAGGGTAGTATAAAATATATATCCAATTAAACCCAAATGGGAATTTTTGTCATATTTGTAGGACTGAGTTGTTGCAGATGCAAATGATCCAGGCAATGAGTCCAGAGCTCACTTTAGGGCACATCACTGGAATACTAGATCTGTCAATAGCTTCAGAGGTAAGAAACAGTCCTCTGGCAGTCAGCACTCAATTTGTTTCTTTAGTGTTTTTCTGAAAGAAGAAATCCTCAGTTTTAATTCAAAAAATTTGATATGAATGTATATATTATTTTCTATAATATTTGTATCTTCTTTCCTTGTATACTCATATTATAATGACCAAGATTGACCTTTTAACTACAGATTGTTAAAGCAAAATTAAGACCACACTTTAGGTTCATCTGAGCACAGCCACAGTAAGGAAAAACAGAATATTTAGCTTCTGTGATTATGAAGAGATTCAATGCTTACTTTTCAGAGTAGCAATTAAAAGTTAGTTTGCAGAGTTTAATTTTGGAATTTTGAGTATGGAATAGTGGTTTTTAATTTATCCTCTATTCCAACTTATCATGAATTGTACAAAACATAAATTATTCAGAAATCACACAGTTTTGATCAAAATAATCGATATTCACAAAAAATGAGACACAGTTTTCATAAGCAGAACAATCCCAATGCTATCAGATAGATTTCTAAACAGATGAAAGTAAAGTGATCTTTGAACATATCAAAATAGTGTTAAGCCCTTACTAGAAAACATGTCTATACAGCAGAAGGCTGACACCCAGATTAGCAAAAAGATCCTGGAACAACGTATTTCAAACACTGAAAGACAATGGATGCCAACCAAGAATGTTGTATCCAGAAAAATTAAGCTTTAGGTATGACAACGAAATAAAAATCTTTCATGATAAACCAAATTTAAAAGGATTTTCAGCCAGAAAACAAGCATTGCAAAGCATCATGAGCAAAACACTACACGAGTAAGAAATGAAAAACAAGAACCAAAACCAACAGTGGGAGGTCCCTCAGTAAAGCCATAGGGTGGGGGGAAAGCTAATCATGGAGAAACAAACCAAATTAAAAAAAAAAAAAGATAAATAATCAAGCATGGCGGGAAGTAAAAACAGTATATCAATAGTAACTCTAAAAGTTAATGGCTTAAACTCACCAATAAAGCAACATAACCTGGTAACATGGACTAAAAAAAAATCCAACAATATGCTGTCTTCAGGAGACACATCTGGAGAAGACATACACAGGCTGAAGGTGAAACGTTGGGAAAAAATATACCACGCACACTGTCCTCATATAAGCAAGCAGGGGTGGCCATTCTCATATCGAATAAAATCGACTTCAAGACTAAGTTAATCAAAAGGTATAAGGAAGGACATTATATACTGTTAAAAGGAACCATTCACCAACAAGACATAACAATTATCAATATTCATGCACCAAATAAGGGTGCTGCAACATTCATAAAACAAACTCCCCTCAAGTTCAAGAATCAAATAGCCCACAACACAATAATTATGGGTGACTTCAACACACCTATCTCATCATCGGACAGATCCTCCAAACAAAAGTTGAATAAAGAAACTATAGAACTCAATATCACAATCAATAACCTAGACTTAACTGACATATATAGAATATATCAACCATCATCAAGTGGATATACTTTTTCTCAGTAGCACATGGATCCTCCTCAAAAATAGACCATATATTATGCCATAGGGCAACCCTCAGTAAATATAAAGGGGTGGAGATAATACCATGCATTTTATCTAATCATAATGGAATGAAACAGGAAATCAATGATAAAAGAAGGTAGGAAAAATACTACATCACATGGAAAATGAACAATATGTTACTGAATGATCAATGGGTTACAGAAGACATAAAGGAGGAAATAAAAAAATTCTTAGAGATAAATGAAAATGCAGACACATCATATTAGAATCTATGGGAGACAATGAAAGAAGTCTTAAGAGGGAAATTCATCATCTGGATGTCATTCCTCAAAAAAAGAAAAAAAAAACAAATAAATAATCTCACACTTCATCTCAAAGCCCTAGAAAAGGAAGAGAAAAACAAGAACAAATGTAGCAGAAGGCAAGAAATAATTAAAATCAGAGCACAAATCAACAAAATTAAAACAAAAAAAAACTATTGAAACAATTGACAAAAACTAAAAGTTGGTTCTTTGAAAAGAAAATAAGATCGACAGACCCTTAGCCATGCTAACGAAGAGAAGAAGAGAGAGAACTCAAATTACTAACATACGGGATGAAAAAGGCAATATCACAACAGATGCTACCGAAATACAGAAGACAATTAGAAATTATTTTGAAACCCTATGTTCCAATAAAATAGAAGATAGTGATGATATCGATAAATTTCTTAAGTCATATGATATGCCCAGACTGAGTCAGGAGAATACACACAATTTGAACAGACCAATATCATTGGATGAAATAGAAGAAGTAATATGCTGAGAGCGATTAGCCAAGAAGGTATGACAATTTCCTTGCCAGCGTACCCCATGTTGCTTAGTGAAAGGACTCGTGGAAATGGACCCCATGTTGCTTAGAGGAAGGAATGGACATTTTGCAGTGACATTGCATGTAAGGTGACCTTGCTCAAGGACCAGGGCGGATCCAGGTTTAGAGCAGATAAGGGTTTAAGGCTCTTCTTGGATTTAGGGCGTTCCAGGTTTAGGACAATCGGGTTTAGGGTGATTCCAGGTTTAAGGTTATTCCTGCTGGGAATAGGACATATCCTGCTGCCTGAGTTCCCCTTGAGTTCTCATGGGATGCAGACAGTATTTCTGTGAAACAGAAGCCCAGTGGAGGTGTGGATTTGGGCAGAGAATATGGATTTCCCCAGATCGTGTTTGTAGAAGGCCGGTGTGAGATCGGGAATAAAGAATTGCTGTTTGAATCTACAAAGATGTGAGTGTTTTGTGCCCAGCAAGTCTGCGGCATTTGACGCCCTGTGCAGGGAACATCTGAAGAGGAGGTAAGTGAAATTACTAGCCCCTAAGGAGGGCGAATTAATAGGTGACCATTTTAAAAAACAATGTGTTCTTGTTGTGATTTATTTTGTTTTTATTTCAAGTTGCCTGGTCCTAGAGCTTTCTCAGGCAAACTGGGGAAAATAGTTGACTCAAGGTTTGAAGTTGTTCGCCTCCGAGGAAGAAAAATTGTTAGAGGAAGGAGGCACCCCAGTAAGACCAAGAATAATTAGGGCATATGTTGATACAATTCAAAAATGTAGCCCATGTCTTTTTAAAGAGAAGTTGTTAAATATACCATCATGGTATCCTGTGGAAGGACATTTCTTCAACAAGAAAGAGATGGCTAGTTCTGTTTACTACAATTGTCTAAGATCTTGGTTTTTACAGACATCTAATTAATTTAAAAAGCTAAAGTGTTAAAGTATCAACCACTAAATATAAAATCAAGTACTCTTTACTTATTAAGTTCCATAAGGTAATATATTTAAACATTATGTGTGTTTTCATAAATTGGTAAATGGAAAAAAGTTTAATATTGCTTTGGTCTGTGTCTTTGCTGAAACAAGGTAACTAAGAGTTAAGATTCTATCATGTGTAATTTATATACAAAGAGTATAACCAGTTTCAGTTGGGTATCAATTACAGTATTATAGTACCATAAAAACATGAAAGTATTTCATCTTATTAAAGTGGAGTAATTTGTCTAAATTCAGAAATTTTATAAGGGTTGTTTCAGAATGTGAATTTATAAAAAAGGTTAATGGTTAAAAAAGAGATATAAAAAGATTCAAGATGTGGAAATATATTTTAATATAAAAGGTTAAAAGAAAAAGAAATGTTTCTAGATGAGATAATCTCTGTGTGGTTAAGTAAAAAGTTGTAAAATGCCATTTAAAAAGATTTTGAGGAAACTAGACTTACTTTAAAAGCTTAAGAAAGGTAGAAAAAAGAAAAAAGGTATTTGTACATGGCATATTGAGACAAAGCTTCTTAATGGAGTAAAAAAGGCCTTTAGTTGAAGGGCAGCCATGTAAACTAACATTGAAGTGATTGAAACAGAATATAAGCCTCGTTTAAAAGAGTGAAGCTGTAGGTGCTGAAAAAGTACATTAAAAAGTACAGTATAGATGATAATTAGAAGGCTTTAAAAGGTTAAATTGAAGGTGGTTAAGATGCCTTCATGAAAAAAAAACATATAATTGGGAAGATAATAGGATAAAAGATATTTAGATAAAGAAGATTAAAAATTTAAAGTGAAAAACTTTAAAGACAGAAGTGTAGAAAGTTGGGAGAGGCAAGATGGCCGCGAAGGGAGTGCAGTAACTCCGTGTACTGCGTCACTGTGAGGGAAAATGATGAGTTAGAACGGCTAAAAGCTATCTTGTTAGGAATTTCCAGCAAAATTGGGATGCTCCAAAAGCTAGTGGAAGGATTTTCATCGCACTAGGATCAGCTTCAGGGGCTTAAACGCGAGCGATCTGTCCGTATGGAGCGCTGCTTGTTCGGCAGATCACCCCGCGGCTGGAGTCTGCGGCGCGCTCTGGGAAATGACAGGCTGGTGGCGCAGAGATACAGCGATGCTGATTCTGTGGGCTCCTGCCAGCTAGGCATTTGCTGAGCTCGGAGCTGAATTCTGCGTTGGAGACGGGGGAAGGAAACGGTCCAGTTCGGTTCTCCACACCGGTCAGACCACGGAGGAAGCCAGCAGCCACCATCTTGTAGAGCTGACATCACCATCCTTGTTTTCTACTGATTGCAGCTCTTTCTGCTATAGAACAGGTAATTTCAGGCTGACAATTGTCTGCGTCTCGCAGACAAATTGCTCAGACTTAGTGCTAAATAACCCGCGGAAACTGCTTCTTGGAGCCTGCTCCTATCAGAACACGCACCGAGCCCGGAGTGGCGGAGTTCCGGCTCCCGGAGCTGCTCTGGCCCAGGGCTATAAAACCCGCGGAAACTGCTTCTTGGAGCCTGCTCCTGTCGGAGCATGCACCAAGTCCGGAGAGGCCGAATTCTGGCTCCCGGAACTGCTCTGGCCCAGGGATAAAGAACCCGCGGAAACTGTTTTTCGGTCCAGGTCCTGCTGAATACGGTGGAGGCCAGAGGGGCGAAGCAGAGCCGCTGCCGGAGTCCGGAACAGGCCCAGTGACCCGCCGGCGTGGTGTTGCGTCGCCCCAGCTAGAGCGGGGGCCGAACAGAGCCGCCGCCCGCGCCCGGAACAGGCCCAGCGACCTGCCGGCATGGTAGTCAAGAAACCCTGGAGGCAGCGCTGGTGCAGGAGCCGGCGGGAGCCGCGCGGCGCGGGACTCCCAGCTACCGCTCCCACGAGTGCTGACAACTGAGGTCTCTTGCACCAGATACGGGGGCGTGGCTACCAGAAGGTAAGCAAATTGGCTGGGGGTTCTCAGCCCCAAGCTCTACAAACTTAGGGCCTGAGGGAGGCAAACAAAGACAGTGTGCCCAGGCACTAATGAAACAGCTGCTCCACGCGTGTGCAAGGTAGGCGGAACTGTGAACACCGACAAAACAGGCCCAGTGAACCGCCAGACACATCGCTCTGGTTGGGGGAGGGGCAGAGCCGCCGGGTGCCTGCAAGGTAGGCGGACCCACTACCCACGAGCAGAACAGGCACAGCAATCCACAGAGCGGCAGAGCCACCCCCTGAGCCCACAAGGTAGGCAGACCTGCGACCTACCGCAGGTCAGGTCCAAAAACCTGCGGAGGGGCACAGCTGCCCCACGTGTCTGCTAGGTAGGCTGAACCGTGACCACCAAAAGAACAGGCCCAGCGGCCGGCCAGACACATCGCCCCGCCCCAGTTGGGGGAGGGGCAGAGCTGCCGGGCGCCTGCAAGTTAGGCAGACCTGCGAATCACCAGCATATCAGGCCCAGCAACCGCGGAGCGGCAGAGCCACCCCCGGGCCTGCAAGGTAGGCGCACTTGCCACCCACCGGCAGGTCAGGCCCAACAAACTGCGGAGGGGAACAGCTGCCCCACGAGCCTGCTAGGTAGGCAGAACCCTGACCACCGACAGAACAGGCACAGAGGCCGGCCAGATACATTGCCCCGGCCCGGTTAGGGGAGGGGCAGAGCCGACAGGGGCCTGCAAGGTAGGCAGACCTGCGACTCACTAGCAGATCAGGCCCAGCAACTGCGGAGCGGCAGAGCCACCCCCGGGCCTGCAAGGTAGGCGCATTTGCCACCCACCGGCAGGTCAGTCCCAACAAACTGTGGAGGGGCATAGCTGCCAAACGAGCCTGCTAGGTAGGCAGAACCCTGACCACCGACAGAACAGGCCCAGCGGTCGGCCAGACACATCGCCCCGCCCCGGTTGGGGTAGGGGCAGAGCCGCCGGGTGCCTGCAAGGTAGGCAGACCTGCGACTCACCAGCAGATCAGACCCAGCAACCGCGGAGCGACAGAGCCACCCCTGGGCCTGCAAGGTAGACGCACTTGCCACCCACCGGCAGGTCAGGCCCAACAAACTGCGGAGGGGCACAGCTGCCCCACGAGCCTGCTAGGTAGGCAGAACCCTGACCACCAACAGAACAGGCTCAGAGGCCGGCCAGACACATTGCCCCGCCCCGGTTGGGGGAGGGGCAGAGCTGCTGGGCGCCTGCAAGTTAGGCAGACCTGCGAATCACCAGCAGATCAGGCCCAGCAACCGCGGAGCGGCAGAGCCACCCCCGGGCCTGCAAGGTAGGCGCACTTGTCACCCACAGACAGGTCAGGCCCAGCAACTCTCAGAGGGACACAGCTGCTCCACGCGCGTGCAAGGTAGGCGGAACCGTAACAACTGACAAAACAGGCCCAGTGGACCGCCAGACACATAGCTCCGGTTGGGGGAGGGGCAGAGCGGCCGGGTGCCTGCAAGGTAGGCGGACCCGCGACCCACCAGCAGAACAGGCACAGCAATCCACAGAGTGGCAGAGCCACCCCCCGAGCCTACAAGGTAGGCAGACCTGCGACCCACCGGCAGGTCAGGCCCAAAAACCTGTGGAGGGACACAGCTGCCCCACGTGCCTGCTAGGTAGGCTGAACCGTGACCACCAACAGAACAGGTCGAGCGGCCAACCAGACACATCGCCCCGCCCCGGTTCCGGAAGGGGCAGAGCCGCCGGGCGCCTGCACGTTAGGCAGACCTGCAACTCACAAGCAGATCAGGCCCAGTGACCCACGGAGCGGCAAAGCCACCCCTGCGCCTGCAAGGTAGGTGCACTTGCCACCCCAGCGGCAGGTCAGGCCCAGCAACTCTCGGAGGGACACAGCTGCTCCACGCGTGTGCAAGGTAGGTGGAACCGTGACCACCGACAAAACAGTCCCAGTGGCCCGCCAGATACATAACCCCAGTTGGGGGACGGGCAGAGCCGCCACCAGCGCCTTTTAGGTAGACAGACCTGCAACCGACAGACAGAACAGGCCTAGTGGCCAGCGGAGGGGCAAAGCCGCTGCTCACGCCTGCAAGGTAGGCGGACCTGTGACCACCGAAAGAACAGGCCCATCAAAAGTACAGGCACAGCGGCCTCCTAGCGTGGTACACACATTGCCTCAATTGAAGGAGGGGCAGAACCACCGCCAAAGCCTGCAAGGGAGACGTTGCAGCTATACAAGAGCAATATAAATATATAGGGGGATAAATCAATAACACAACAGTTTCACCAAGCAGAAAGAAACGCGATTAGTATGAAAAGACAAGGAAAGAAAGGACCACAAGCAATGCAGGTCAATTCAACTTTAGAAGAGATAATATCTGCAGCAGATGGAATGTTAGATAAAGAATTCAGGATATACATGCTTCAGATGATCTGGAGTCTCAAGGAAGACATTAGAGAGCAAAATCAGACAATGAAAGACCACTTCGACCACTTCGACAATGAATTACATAAACAAATCCAAGAAGCAAAAGATCAATTATTCAGAGAGATAGAGGTTATAAAAAACAAACAAACAGAAATCCTGGAAATGCAGGAAACAATAAACCAACTTAAAAACTCAATTGAGAATACTACCAGCAGAGTAGAACACTTAGAACATAGAACATCAGACAATGAAGACAAAGTATTTCAATTGGAGAAGAACATAGAGAGCTCAGCAAAGCTGTTAAGAAACCATGAGCAGAACATTCAAGAAATATGGGATAACATAAAGAGACCAAACTTAAGAGTCATTGGGATACAGGAAGGTATTGAGGTCCAAACAAAAGAAATGAGCAATCTATTCAACGAAATAATAAGAGAAAACTTCCCAGACTTGAAGAATGAGACAGAATCCCAAATCCTAGAAGCATACAGGACGCCGAAAGTGCAAAATCATAAGAGATCCACACCTAGACACATTATAATGAAGATGCCCAACATACAGAATAAGGAGAGAATTTTAAAAGCTACAAGAGAAAGGAAGCAGAATACATTTAGGGGTAAACCAATCAGGATAACAGCTGATCTTTCAACACAGACTCTGAAAGCTAGAAGATCCTGGAATAACATATTTCATACACTGAAAGAAAATGGGTTCCAACGAAGAATTCTGTATCCCGCAAAATTAAGCTTCAGGATGGAAGATGAAATTAAAACCTTCCATGATAAACAAAAGTTAAAAGAATTTGCAGCTAGAAAACCATCTCTTCAAAACATCCTCGGCAAAATATTACAGGAAGAGGAAATGGAAAATATCAATGAAAACCAACAGCGGGAGGTAGTACAGTAAAGGGGGGGGGAATAATCAAAGAGGAAAACAAACCATGTTTAGTAACATAAATAAACAAATATGGCTGGAAGAACAACCCATATCTCAATAATAACCCTAAATGTTAATGGCTTAAACTCACCAATTAAGAGACACAGGCTAGTAGAATGGATCACAAAACAAGACCCAACAATATGCTGCCTTCAGGAGACGCATTTGATAGGAAAAGACATACATAGACTGAAGGTGAAAGGTTGGGAAAAATCATATCACTCATATGGACTTCGGAAACAAGCAGGAGTGTCGATACTCATATCAAATAAAATAGATTTCAAGCCAAAGTTAATCAAAAAGGATGAAGAGGGACACTACATACTTCTCAAGGGAACCATACACCAACAAGACATAACAATCATAAATATATATGCCCCAAACAATGGTGCAGCTATGTTCATCAAACAAACTCTTCTCAAGTTCAAGAGTCTAATAGACCACCATACAATAATCATGGGAGACTTCAACACACCTCTCTCACCACTGGACAGATCTTCCAAACAAAAGTTGAATAAGGAAACTATAGAGCTCAATAACACAATTAATAACCTAGACTTAATTGACATATATAGAATATACCACCCTACATCAAGCAGTTACACTTTTTTCTCAGCAGCACATGGATCCTTCTCAAAAATAGATCATATATTATGTCACAGGGCAACTCTTAGACAATATAAAGGAGTAGAGATAATACCATGCATCTTATCTGATCATAATGGAATGAAATTGAAAATTAATGATAAAAGAAGTAAGGTAAAATCATGCATCACTTGGAGAATGAACAATAGGTTACTGAATGATCAATAGGTTATAGAAGACATCAAGGAGGAAATTAAAAATTCTTAGAGATAAATGAAAACACAGACACAACATATCGGAATCTATGGGACACATTGAAAGCAGTTCTAAGAGGAAAATTTATTGCTTGGAGTTCATTCCTTAAAAAATGAAAAATCCAACAAATAAATGATGTAATACTTCAACTCAAAATCCTAGAAAAAGAAGAGCAAAACAACAGCAAAAGAAGTAGAAGACAAGAAATAATTAAAATCAGAGCTGAAATTAAGAAATCGAAATGAAAAAGTTGGTTCTTTGAAAAAATAAATAAAATCGACAGACCCTTAGCCACGCTAATGAAGAGAAGAAGAGAGAGAACTCAAATTACCAGCATACGGGATAAAAAAGGCAATATCACAACAGACACTTCAGAAATACAGAAGATTATCAGAAATTATTTTGAATCCTTATACTCCAACAAAATAGAAGATAGTGAAGGCATCGATAAATTTCTTAAGTCATATGATTTGCCCAGATTGAGTCAGGAGGATATTGACAACCTAAACAGACCAATATCAATTGAGGAAATAGAAGATACCATCAAAAGACTACCAACTAAGAAAAGCCCAGGACCGAATGGGTATACAGCAGAGTTTTACAAAACCTTTAAAGAGAAACTAATACCAATACTTTTCAAGGTATTTCAGGAAATAGAACAAGAGGGAGAACTTCCAAATTCATTCTATGAGGCCAAAATCACCCTGATTCCTAAACCAGACAAAGACACTTCAAAGAAAGAAAACTACAGACCAATATCTCTAATGAACCTAGATGCAAAAATCCTCAATAAACTTCTGGCGAACCGGATACAAAAACATATCAAAAAAATTGTGTACCATGATCAGGTAGGATTTATCCCTGGGATGCAAGGTTGGTTCAATATATGGAAATCAATAAATGTTATTCACCACATCAATAGGCTTAAAAATAAGAACCATATGATCATCTCGATAGATGCGGAAAAAGCATTCGACAAAGTACAGCATCCCTTTATGTTCAAAACTCTAGAAAAACTAGGGATAACAGGAACATACCTCAATATTGTAAAAGCAATCTATGCTAAGCCTCAGGCTAGCATCATTCTGAATGGAGAAAAACTGAAGGCATTCCCTCTAAAATCTGGAACAAGACAGGGATGCCCTCTCTCACCACTTCTGTTCAACATAGTTCTCGAATCACTGGCCAGAGCAATTAGACAGATGAAAGAAATTAAAGGCATAAAAATAGGAAAAGAAGAACTCAAATTATCACTATTTGCAGATGACATGATTCTATACCTAGCATACCCAAAAGGGTCTACAAAGAAACTATTAGAGCTAATAAATGAATTCACCAAAGTGGCAGGCTATAAAATCAACACGCATAAATCAAAGGCATTCCTGTATATTAGCGACAAATCCTCTGAAATGGAAATGAGGACAACCACCCCATTCACAATATCCTCAAAAAAAATAAAATACTTTGGAATCAACCTAACAAAAGAGGTGAAAGACTTATACAATGAAAACTACAGAACCCTAAAGAAAGAAATAGAAGAAGATCTTAGAAGATGGAAAAATATACCCTGTTCATGGATTGGTAGAAGTAACATCATCAAAATGGCGATATTACCAAAAGTTCTCTATAGGTTTAATGCAATGCTAATCAAAATCCCAACGGCATTTCTTGTAGAAATAGAGAAAGCAATCATGAAATTCATATGGAAAAATAAAAGACCCAGAATATGTGAATCAGGCGGTATAGCTATACCAGACTTCAAACTATACTACAGAGCAATAGTAACAAAAACAGCATGGTACTGGTACCAAAACAGGCGGGTGGACCAATGGTACAGAATAGAGGACACAGAAACCAATCCACAAAACTACAACTATCTTATATTCGATAAAGGGGCTAAAAGCATGCAATGGAAGAAGGATAGCATCTTCAACAAACGGTGTTGGGAAAACTGGAAATCCATTTGCAACAAAATGAAACTGAATCCCTTTCTCTCGCCATGCACAAAAGTTAACTCAAAGTGGATCAAGGAACTTGATATCAAACCAGAGACATGGCGTTTGATAGAAGAAAAAGTTGGCTATGATCTACATACTGTGGGGTCGGGATCCAAATTCCTCAATAGGACACCCATAGCACAACAGTTAATAACTAGAATCAACAAATGGGACTTACTCAAACTAAAATGTTTTTTCTCAGCAAAAGAAACAATAAGAGAGGTAAATAGGGAGCCTACATCCTGGGAACAAATCTTTACTCCTTACACTTCAGTCAGAGCCCTAATATCCAGAATATACAAAGAACTAAAAAAATTAGACAATGAGATAACGAATAACCCAATCAACAAATGGGCCAAGGACCTGAACAGAAATTTCTCAGAGGAGGACATACAATCAATCAACAAGTATATGAAAAAATGCTCACCATCTCTAGCAGTCAGAGAAATGCAAATCAAAACCACCCTAAGATACCATCTCACTCCAGTAAGATTGGCAGCCATTAGGAAGTCAAACAGCAACAAGTGCTGGCAAGGATGTGGGGAAAAGGGTACTCTTGTACATTGCTGGTGGGACTGGAAATTGGTGCGGCCAATTTGGAAAGCATTATGGAGATTTCTTGGAAAGTTCGAAATGGAACCACCATTTGATCCAGCTATTCCCCTACTCGGTCTATTCCCTAAAGACCTAAGAATAGCACACTATAGGGACACTGCTACATCCATGTTCATAGCAGCACAATTCACAATAGCAAGACTGTGGAACCAACCTAGATGCCCTTCAATAGACGAATGGATAAAAAAAAAATGTGGCATTTATACACAATGGAGTATTACTCTGCATTAAGAAATGAAAAAAAATCATAGAATTTGGAGGGAAATGGATGGCATTAGAGCAGATTATGCTAAGTGAAGCTAGCCAATCCCTTAAAAACAAATGCCAAATGTCCTCTTTGATATAAGGAGAGTAACTAAGAACAGAGTAGGGACAAAGAGCATGAGAAGAAGATTAACATTAAACAGGGATGAGAGGTGGGAGGGAAAGGGAGAGAGAAGGGAAATTGCATGTAAATGGAATTAGACCCTCAGGGGTATACAAAATTACATACAAGAGGAAGTGAGGGGAAAGTAGGAAAAATATAAGAGGGAGAAATGAACTACAGTAGAGGGGGTAGAGAGAGAAGAGGGGAGGGGAGGGGGGAGGGGGGATAGTAGAGGATAGGAAAGGCAGCAGAATACAACAGACACTAGTATGGCAATATGTAAATCAATGGATGTGCAACTGATGTGATTCTGCAATCTGTATATGGGGTAAAAATGGGAGCTCATATCCCACTTGAATCAAAGTGTGAAATATGATATATCAAGAACTATGTAATGTTTTGAAAAACCTACAATAAGAATTAATTTTAAAAAAAGTAGAAATGGACAGTGAAAGAAAAGAACTATTAGAGTGAATGTCTTGGGAGCCCAGAAAAGAAAGCAAATTTCCAAAGGAAGGTTTAACTTTGTCAAATTCTGCTGGGAAATCAAATAATGGGGATAAAGAATAGAGTATTTTGGGCAGAATATAGCTCAGTGGTAGAGTGCTTGCCTAAAACATGTGAGGCCCTGGGTTTGATCCCCAGTACCACATACAATAAATAAATAGAATAAAGGTATTGTGGGCTTGGGTTTGTGGCTCAGAGGAAAGAGTGCTCAATTAGCATGCGTGAGGCACTGGGTTCGATCCTCAGCACCACATAAAAATAAAATAAAGGTATTGTTTCCACCTATAACTAAAAAATAAATGTTTAAAAAAAAGAATTAAGGTGTTATAAAAATATTTTAAAAAAAGAAGTGTAGAAAGTTAAAAAGAAAAAAAAGATAAAGAAGATGTAAAAAGATAGAAAAGATGTAGGAAGGTAGAGAAGATGTAGAAAGACAAAAATTTTAAACCCACAAAATAGGAAACAAAAGAAAACTAGGAGGAAAAAAAGCAACTAAGGGTGAATGTACAAACCTTAGGGGGGGGAAAAACCTAGAAGATAGAAGTAAGATAGAAAATGGTTGAAAATGTCAAGTAAAGGTATTTCAGATAGAAAATGCAAAAATCTAAGACAACTATTAGATACAGACACGTACTTATTAAAGCAAAAAGAGGGATTTGGAAAAGGGTATATACCCCCCAAAGATAAACTTAAAATAACCCTTTTACTCTAAACTTTTTAAATTTGGATTCATCAGGACTTAGTGCTGCAGAAAGGCATATATATCCAAAAAATGTACATAAGCCTAAGGTACTTTGGAAAGATATTCTGACAGGACAATGAAAAGGTCCTGACCCAGTGATTGTCTGGAGTCGGGGTTCTGTTTCTGTTTTTCCACAGGGAGAACAGCAGCCGATTTGGATTCCAGAGAGATTAACTAAAACAATTTCTACAGATCAGAAAGAAGATGATTTGACTCAAATCCATAACAGCTGATACCCAAAACTCCAGCTTGGCTATACTTACTTCTGTGAAAGTGATTAACCAGGATACTTTTTTCAATATCTATTTTATTATTGCATTTTCTCACATAATAAAGTTCTATATTATTTTTTGAGCTCATACACACCTAGGTTAATGTTTTTCTGATCAGTTTTATTTTTTTGACTGGAGTTTTTAAAAATTGCAATGGAGATTTCACCTAGGTAAAGCTACAAGTCCTTTATTATTGTGTTATATATTGCACGTTTGTGTGCACATTTGTGTTTTTTGTTGTATGTCTGTGTGTGCATATGTCCATATATCATATATGAGGAGCGCTCATGAAAAAATGGATCCAAATTATTATTTTTTATTCACGGGATTTAAATGGCTTAATTTAAATTAGGTAAACAGCTGTTAAGGATTGTTTTTAAAGGAGGTTAACAGATCTGTTTGTTTACTTTCACCTTTCCTTTTCATTATATTAAATAATTCTTTTCAGGATAATGTCTTTTAAGCATCATTGCCAGAATTCCTATCTTCATCCCAGTGCCGGTGAAGACAAAGATAAAACCAAATTACAGCTTCTATGATAGCTATCACAATAAACTGTATAAACTGATGCATCAATGAATATAACTCAACAAGTAATTCTCAATCAAGGAGTCAACTTACTTTGGGAGGAAACGAACATATTGATAGATTCCTCCGCTTTCAACTGCTTGCAGAACTTTGCTGGACTATGTAACTATCGTTTGGTGCAACGAATTGTGGTAGTGCTGGCATATCTTTGCTGATGGTGTCACCAGTGATGTAATTTTTATTTCCGTTCCAGCACAGCCCATGTTAATTGTGGTAGTGCTGGCATATCTTTGCTGATGGTGTCACCAGTGATGCAATTTTTCCCAAATTGCTGTCAATTGGCTTGGTGTCATGGAATTTCTGTATCCTCCTCCTTTCTGCTAGTGATGGTCTAAAATTTGGGGGCCAATGGCTATATGCTGGACCGGTAGTCAGTGACGGGTGTGATCCAATTGCAGTGGTATCAACCTAAGACAGGAGGGTGACGCCTAAAGGTCAGTTTTTCCCATGATGGGTAAGAAACATATGTTGAATTGGACAACCTACCAGGCACGATTCTTAAGCCACCTTACTTGTTGTTTAATTAATCAGAAGGAGAGAGATGCTGAGAGCCATTAGCCAAGTAGGTATTACAATTTCCTTGCCAGCGTACCCCATGTTGCTTAGTGAAAGGACTTGTGGAAATGGACCCCATGTTGCTTAGAGGAAGGAATGGACATTTTGCAGTGACATTACATGTAAGGTGACCTTGCTCAAGGACCAGGGTGGATCCGGGTTTAGGGCGGATCAGGGTTTAAGGCTCTCTTTGGATTTAGGGTGTTCCCAGTTTAGGACAATCCGGGTTTAGGGCGGTTCCAGATTTAAGGTTATTCCTGCTGAAAATAGGGCATATCCTGCTGCCTGAGTTCCCCTTGAGTTTTCACGGGATTCAGACAGTATTTCTGGGAGACAGAAGCCCAGTGGAGGTGTGGATTTGGGCAGAGAACGTGGATTTCCCCAGATCATGTTTGTAGAAGGCCGGTGTGAGATCAGGAATAAAGAATTGCTGTTTGAATCTACAAAGATGTGAGTGGCTCGTGATTTTGTGCCCAGGCAGACTGCGGCAGCAATCAAAGACTACCAAGAAAGAAAAGCCCAAGACCAGATGGGTATACAATGAGGTTTTACAAAACCTTTAAAAAAGAATTAATACCAATACTTTTCAAGTTATTTCAGGAAATAGAAAAAGTGGGAGCTCTTCCAATTTCATTCTGTGAGGCCAACATCACCCTGATTCCAAAACCAGACAAAGATACCTCAAAGAAAAAAAACTACAGACCAATATCTCCAATGAACCTAGATGCAAAAATCCTGAATAAATTCCTGGTTAATCAGATACAAAAACACTTCAAAAAAAATTGTGCACCATGACCAAGTACAATTCATCCCTGTGATGCAAAGATGGTTCAATATATGGAAATGAATAAATGTTATTCACCACATAAATAGACTTAAAGATAAGAACCATATGATCATCTCAATAGATGCAGAAAAAGCATTCTACAAAGTACAGCATCCCTTTATGTTCAAAACATTAGAAAAACTAAGGATAACAGGAACTTACCTCAACATTGTAAAAGCTATCTATGCTAAGCCTCAGGCTAGCATCATTCTCAATGGAGAAAAATTGAAGTCATTTGCTCTAAAATCTGGAAAAAGACAGGGATGACCTCTATCACCACTTCTATTTAAGATAGTTCTTTAAACACTGGCCAGAGCAATTAGACAGACAAAAGAAATTAAAGGCATAAAAATAGGAAAAGAAGAACTTAAATTATCACTATTTGCAGACGACATGATTCTATACCTAGAACACTAAAAAGGTTCTACAAAGAAACTACTAGAACTAATAAATGAATTCAGCAAAGTGGCAGGATGTAAAATCAACCCACAGAAATCAAAGGCATTTCTGTGTATCAGCGACAAAACTTCTAAAATGGAAATGAGGAAAAACACCGCACTTAAATATCCTCAAAAAATATAAATAAAATACCTGGGAATCAACCTAACAAAATAGGTAAACAGATTTATACAACTAAAACTACAGAACCCTAAAGAGAGAAATAGAAGAAGATCTTAGAGGATGAAAAATATACTCTGTTCATGGATAGGCAGAACAAACATCATAAAATTGGCAATATTACCAAGAGTTCTCTATAGGTTTAATGCAATGCCAATCAAAATCCCAATGCCACTTCTTGTAGAAATAGATAAAGCAATCATGGAATATTTAAGGAAAAATAAAAGACCCAGAATAGTAAAAGCAATTCTAAGCAGGAAGTGTGAATCAGGCGGTATAGCAATACCAGATTTCAAACTAAACTACACAGCAATAGTAACAAAATCAGCGTGGTACTGGTACCAAAACAGGTCGGTGGACCAATGTTACAGAATACAGGACACAGAGACTAATCCACAAAGTTACAACTATCTTATATTTGATAAGGAAACCAAAAACATGTAATGGAGAAAGGAGAGCATCTTCAACAAATGGTGCTGGGAAAACTGGAAATTCATATGCAACAAAATGAAACTGAATCCCCTTTTCTTACCATGCACAAAAGTTAACTCAAAATGTATCAAGGAGCTTGATATCAAATCAGAGACTCTGCATCCGATAGAAGAAAAAGTTGGCTCCGATCTACATATTGAGGGCTCGGGCTCCAAATTCCTTAATAGGACAAACATAGCACAAGTGTTAATAACAAGAAACAACAAATGGGACTTAGATAAACTAAAAAGTTTTTTCTCAGCAAGAAAAACAATAAGAGAGGTAAATAGGGAGCCTGCATCCTGGGAACAAATTTTTATTCCTCACACTTCAGATAGAGCCCTAATATCCAGAGTATACAAAGAACCCCAAAAAATAAACAATAAGATAACAAATAACCCAATCAACAAATGGGCCAAGGCCCTGAACAGCCACTTCTCAGAGGAGGACATATAATCAATCAACAAGTACATGAAAAAATGCTCACCATCTCTAGCAGTCAGAGAAATGCAAATCAAAACCACCCTAGGATACCAACTCACTCCAGTAAGATTGGCAGCCATTTTGTAGTCAAACAACAATATGTGCTGGCGAGGATTTGGGGAAAAGGGTACACTTGTACATTGCTGGTGGTACTGCAAATTGCTGCGGCCAATTTGGAAACCAGAATGAAGATTCCTGGGAAAGCTGGGAATAGAACCACCATTTGATGCAGCTATTGACCTTCTCGGACTATTCCCTGAAGACCTTAAAAGAGCATACTATAGGGATACTGCTACATCTATGTTCATAGCAGCACAATTCACAATAGCTAGACTGTTTAACCAACCTAGATGCCCTTCAATAGATAAATGGATACAAATATGTGACATTTATACACAATGGAGTATTACTCTGCATTCAAAAATGACAAAATCATGGAATTGGCAGGGAAATGGATGGCACTAGAGCAGATTATGCTAATTGAAGCTAGCCAATCCCTAAAAAACAAATACCAAATGTCATCTTTGATATAAGGAGAGAAACTAAGAACAGAATAGGGAGGAAGAGCATGAGAAGAAGATCACCATTAAACAGGGATGAGAGTTGGGAGGGAAAGGCAGAGAGAAGGGAAATTGCATGGTAAAGGAAGAAGACCCTTATTGTTATACAAAATTACATATTTGAGGAAGTGAGGGGAAAGGGGAAAAAACAAGAGAGAGAAATGAATTACAGTAGATGGGTTAGAGAGAGAAGATGGGAGGAGAGGGGAGGGGAGGGGAGGGGGATAGTAGAGAATCAGAAGGGCAGCAGAATACAACAGACACTAGTATGGCAGTATGTAGAAAAGTGGATGTGTAACCGATGTGAATCTGCAATACATAGATGGGGTAAAAATGGGAATTCATAATCTGCTTGAATCAAATGTATGAAATATGATATGTCAAGAATTTTGTAATGTTTTGAACAACTATAATAAAAAAAATAAAAAAATAAATAAATTGCAAAGTCTGGCTTTGAACACAAGATCATCATGTCTCAGCCTCCCAAGCCTCAGGGGTTACAAGCATGCAATACCACACCCATTCTGACAAAGATCTTTAAGACACATTTTTATGCCAAAATCTTACTAGAATTTATTTCTCTTCTACACTGTTGTTTCTCACAGTGTGGTAAGAGTTTTTTTTATGTCTTTTGGGCACAAAAAAAAATTGAGGTGATAAGGCTAAATAAATGCAGTACTAATTCTCATGTGTTGTGATCACTACCATATTCTTGATTATAAAGCTTCCTCTAGGAGACTTTGCCACACATTGATTTTAACTTCAGCTTCTCAAAATCCATATACTTGCAAAAAACAAAAACTCCTTGTGAGCCTTAATTGGAATGGTCCATTTAAATAGAAAAACCAGATTGTGTCTTCTACTCCACATATATGGGATATCTATTCATTAGTTTGTAGTCTAACATTTTTCTCTCAACTCCAGTTGTGGTGGCTCACACCTCTGATCCCAGCTGGTTGGTAGGCTGAGGCAGGAGGATTTTAAGTTCCACGCCAGCCTTACCAACTCACTGAGACCTTGTCTCTAATAAAAAAAAGAGTAGGGAATTCCACCTCTTGTGTTCTCTTCTTCTACTGGGAGAAGTCTTTTCTGCTGTCCTTTAATAAAACCTCTACTTTTCACTCTAACTTTGCCTTGGCATGCTCCTCTGGTGTTATTCTTCAACATTGGGGAAGCAAGTACTCATCACTGGTTAACAACGGTAACAGATTGGAGGTCCCACCGAGATCTACACAGAAACTACCCATCACTCAAATGGCCTTCCAGCCTGTTACTCCTCAATCGGACTTCTATCATGGGCCACTTGATAGACCTGAGTTTTAAAAAGGGGACTCGAAACTGCTTGCTCAACATCACCTCCTTTCAGCCTGAAGAAGTAAGAATGATCTTCACCCCCTTTCCTTATAGCAGTAAGGAGTTCCCAAAATTAGAGGGGGGAATGAAGCCAGATTTAAAAATAGGTAGTTAGGTAAATTGGGTCTAATATTGACTAAAATAAAAAATGAAGGCCATGTTGAGAATGAAGTCCAGGAAAAGCAAAAAAACTCTTGGAATGTTAATGTTCCCAAGCCCAGAGCCCATCCCAAAGAAATGTCAGTGAAACAGCTCCCAGCAACCTTGAAGATGCTCACCTAAAAGTCCTTTCTGCCCACATTACTTCTTTGGCCCACCTGTGCCCCACCCTTCAGGCCTTCCTACCTACATTCCATCAGAGAAAGATAACAGAACAAAGGACAGGAATGGGGAAAACTATATAAAGACCTTACCTATAAAAAGGGGAAGAAATCACCCTTCTACAGATTCCACCTCTTGGAGAAGTCTTTTCTGCTGTTCTTTAATAAAGCCTCTACTTTACACTCTAAAAAAAAAAAGAGTAGGATGCGACTCAGTAGTTGAGTGACCCTGGGGTAAATCTTCAGAACACTCCCAAGGTGGGGGGGGGGGGGAATATATATATATATATATATATATACACACACACACAATATTGCTGTATTTTATGTTCATAAAGTTGTACATCTTTCATTATGTTTATTTTAGGTATTTGAACCTTAATAAAATTTATATGTATTTGTATTTTATTTTGCACTCTGTTATTTGTAGGAATAGACTTAATTACATAGTTTCCTAATTTCTCTAATTAATTGTTTATTCATTTGAGTAAATTTTATAATCACACAAGCATTACACCAACACCACAATTTAACAAATTATGATAGCAATTTGTATTATTACAAATTATAAATTATAGAAGATTTATTTATTTCTTATCCTCACATGATTTAATTTTCCTGAGTTGTTTCTGGTCTAGTTGCAGTGATGGAGACATCTAGAACAGGGCCGCACTCAGTTGGTGATAATGGTACCCTCCTGTCATCCCCAGTCCATGTAAAATTTTTTAAATTCTTCATTAAATATGATGCATGGCTGTGATTTTTTTTAATATTTATTTTTTATTTTTTGGCGTACACAGCATCTTTGTTTGTATGTGGTGCTGAGGATGCCAGGCGAGCGCGCTACCACTTCAGTCACATCCCCAGCCCCATGGCTGTGATTTTTTACAGGCATTTTTTGTTAGATCATCTCACTATTTTTTTAGTTCACATATAGATAATTTTAATCATGTACTAACAATTAATCATATCAATTGCTTTTCCTGTTATTGTGGTTATTTGCATTCATTGTACTTTCTGATGTTAAGTTACTTTTTCTATGAAAAAAAATCCATCTGATCATAGCATCTTTATCCTAGATGTGTAACTAAATTTGATGATGTAATAACTTACTTTAAAATGTTACTTCTATATTTACCTGAGACTCTGTATAATAGTTTATATTTCTTATAATACCTTTGAAGACTAACATATAAAAGTTATAGGTAGGGAATGGTTGCTTTCATTTTACATTCCTTGAAAGACTTTCCCTAAATTTGTATTTCTTTCTAAATGTTTGGAAGAATTCACTGAAATACATCACTAAATTTTTTGTGAGTTTTTTGTTGTTGTTTTTTGGTTGTTTTAAAACAGTGGTTCTATTATCTTTAAGAAAAATCATGCCACTTATATCATCTATTTTTTTGTCAGCTTTGTTCATATATTTTTAAAGAAATTTGCTCACTTCATCTGAATTGTCAACTGTGTAGGCATACAATACTTCTAAACTCCTCTTACTGATTTATTATATCTTTTTATTCTTGGTCCTATATTCTTAAATAGAATTTTCCATCCCTTCATTAGATGAGTACTAGAGATTTAATAATTAATTAATCTATGTGAAGAACAAGATTTTGCCTTTTCGATAGGTAGCTAGCTAGAATTTTCTGGAATGATTAGCAGAATTTTACTTTGTTTGACATGAATTTGCTTTTCTTTAACAATTTCAGCAATGTCTCCTCCTCTTCATCTCCCTTCTCCATCTCTGTCATTCTACTTTTCCCACACTTCCTCCTTCATTTCTTTTCTGATATTTCAGGTTTAGCATTTATTCAGCACCAGACACAGGGTGAGAGACTTGCAATACCCAAAGTCAAATTATACCACACAGCTCTGCTATGAGACAGGGATGACTGTACAGTCCATAATCCAAGACCACCAGTAGGAGGATAGAATCAAGACCTGAATTCAGTACTTTTTAACTCCCTGTTCCATCATTTTAGAAAACATGTACATAAGAGTTTGTCCCAAATCACATGGATCCATTAAATAAGCTTGGAATTTGTTTCCCACCTCCACACTTCTAAACTCTTTTTAGAAATTTGAAATAATATAATTTTAAAAATTAACATGTGTGTGTGATCTGGGGTTCAACAAATAAGTATTCATATACTGTTAGTTCAGAGTCCCCTTTTCTCTGGCTTCTGGCAGGCTATGAGAGTTCTGGAAATCAACATCTTCTCATGCCCATTTTCTACTCAGCTTCCCTCCTGCCTGGGTTAGAGCTGCTGCTGCAGTCTGGCTGGCACAATTCATGAGCCACTTATCAAGCAGAAAGAAACTTTATTTTTAGAACACACATGCCACACCACACGAGTTCTTCAGGAATTCCCTCAAAGCCCAACTGCCACCACTGGCTTCCCGCAAGCCTCACAACCAGCCCACTCCTCCTGCTCTTGAGGCCAATTGGCTGGGTCATGTGGGAGGAAGCAAAAAAGTCCCCCAATGAGCATCTCGGTGGTCTGAAAGGGTGGAGAAAAAGCCCAATGAGCATCCCCACAGAGGAGCCAATCAGCTAGCAGCTGAGAGTTTGCTGGGGCCACTGTGAGCCAATCATCAGGTGGTAACTGGAACGTTTGCTGGCAGCTGGAAGTTTGCTTGGGCCCCTTTGGCTGTGGCTCTCAACATCTCCCCCTCTCTGTTTAAACAACAAGCATGTGGCTTAGGGACCATGCCTGCCTTAGGTTGCCCAATACTACATATGGTCCTTACCTGTCATCGGATGAGCTGACTTCAAGGTGTCAGCCTCCTGTCTTAGGTTGGTAACATTGCAATTTGATCTTGCCCATCATTGACTACCAGGCCCAGCATACAGCCACACCTGTGGATAGGTCTTTGTACGAGCAGGGGGAGGTTGAGGTTCTTTGCCTCACCTCTGTTGGCCCCCAAATTTTAGCTTAATGGCCATCACAAGCAGAAGGGGGGAGGATACACCAAGCCAATTGACAGCTACTTTTGGAAAAATTGTACCACCGATGACACCATCAGCAAAAATACCCCAACACTACCACAAGTCGCTGCACCAACAGATAGTTCACAGTGAATAAAAGTGAGTTCACAATGCATAAAAGTGATACATAGTCGAGGCAAATTCTGCAAGCAGTTCAGTGATAGCTATTGGAGAAGCTATAGATTGGTTTTATCTTTGTCTTCACTGGCACTGGGATAAAGATAAGAATTCTGGCAATAATGGCTAAAGAAAAAATTATGTAACATTCCAGAAGGCACTAATAGAAAAAATTTTTCTGAACAATTTATATTACCTTGAACATAATTATTAAATATAATGAAAAGAAAAGGTGAAAGTAAACCATCAAATCTGTCAACCTCCTTTTTGTTTATATTTTAAAAAATCCTCAAAAGCTGTTTACCCAATTTAAATTAAATCATTTAAATCACGTGAATAAAAAATATTTGGATCCATTTTTCATAAGCGCTCATGATATGTGATATATTGACATATGTACATACAAAAATATAGCACAAAACACAAGTGTGCACACATAATATTACACATACAACACATAACAGAAATATTTTTTATTCACGTGTCATGACCTGGTCAAACGACAATTAGCAGAACGACATATACCACCTTCTGTATCTCCCCATAATACTCCCATTTTGTCATCAAAAAGAAATCTGGTAAATGGAGATTATTACAAGATTTAAGAGCCAGTAATAATGAGATGGTTATTATGGGACCTGCTCAATTGGGGATTCCTAAATTGTCTGCTTTGCCAAAAACCTGGTATGTTTTAGCTATAGATATTAAACATTTTTTTTTAATTCCAATTCATCCTGTGGATAGTCCAGGTTTTGCATTTACTATTCCTGCACTGAATCATGAAGGTCCTGATCAGAGATATGAATGAAAAGTACACCCTCAAGAAATGGCTAACAGCTCAACTATGTGTCAAATTTATGTTAACAAAGTAATCCAGCCACTTTAAAATCAAAATCCTGAACTACAAATATTTCACTATATTGATGATGTATTATTAGCACACAAAGATAAAAACACATTGCTAGAATGTTATGCCACACTTACAAACTTATTAAAAAATTATAATCTAGAGATAGCAATAGACAAAGTACAATTAAATTTTCCAATTAATTATTTAGGAGTTCTATTATCCTCAACGATGGTCTGTCCACTAAAAATTCAAATACGAGTAGATCAACTCAAATCACTTAATGACTTTCAAAAGTTATTAGGAGACATAAATTGGATAAGGCCTTATCTAGGCATACCAACAGGAGAGTTGGGACCTTTATTTGAAATCCTAAAATTCCATCAGATCCAAATTCAACCCGAGTGTTAACACCTGAAGCAAGAAACTCATTAAAAATCATTGAAACATATATGAAAAATATGCATTTGGATATAATTGATATAAGTGTGCCTTCATTAAAAAATATTCCTACAGGAGTATTTTGGCAAGAAGGTCCATTATTATGGATAAATTTATCTTATTCTCCTAACACTATTTTTACTAGGTATTCTGAGGCTGTAGGACAATTAATAGTCAAAGGAATAAAAGCAGCAAAGGGAGTGTTTGGAATTTCTCCCAATAAAATTATTACTCCATATACTATGGATCAAATTGATGAGTTTTCTAATGAGTTAAATACTTGGGCAATAATCATATGCAAATCTAATGTTTTATTTGAAAACCACTTACCATCTAATCCTTTATTGTCTTTTTGGTCATTGCATCCTGTAATTTTTCCAAAAATGACAAGAAAAACACCTATCATGAATGCTCCAAATATATTCACTGATGTGTCAAATAATGGTACAGTAGCAATAGTTAAACCTGATCAAACTTTTCAATTTTTAGTACCCAAACAATCAGCTCAAAAGGTAGAGTTTAATGCAGTATTACAAGCTTTAGTGATGTTTAAAGATTCTGTATTTAATTTATTTTCCGGTAGTCAGTGTATAGTTAATGCTATAGTATCCCTTGAAGATGCTTGTAGAATTTACTTTTCCTCTACTGTTTTCTCTTTGCTTTTTTCCTGGAGCCCTTAGTTTGGGCAAAGATTTATCAGATAAAACTACACATGACATACATATTTTCTCTACACTAGAAGAAGCTACAAATTTTCATAAAAGGTTCCATGTCAATGCTAATACTTTAAAAAAGAGTTTTAAAACACCTAAGGAACAAGCTAGACAAATAATAAAACAATGTCAAAATTGTGTGACCTTTTTACCACAAGTTAATTTTGGAGTCAATTCTAGAGGACTTATACCTAACCATATTTGGCAGATGGACGTTACACCCTTGCCAGAATTTGGAAAATTAATATATTTGCATGTTACAGTTGATACTTTTTCCGGATTTTTGATGGGCTCCCTTCATGCCGGAGAAAAAACTAAAGATATTATAGCTCATTGCTTACAAAATTTTGCCACTGTGGGCATTCCAAAACAGTTAAAAACAGATAATGGCCCGGGTAATACTTCTACCTCTTTTAAACAATTTTGCTCATCATTTGGCATTACTCATATTACAGGAATCCCATACAATCCACAAGGCACAGTTGAAAAAGCTCATCAAACTATTAAAATGTATTTATTAAAGCAAAAACAGGGAATTGGGAAAGGGGATATATATTCCCCAAAGATAAACTTAAAATAACCCTTCTTACTCTAAACTTTTTAAATTTGGATTCATCAGGGCTTAGTGCTGCAGAAAGGCATATGTGTCAAAAAAATGTACATAAGCCTAAGGTACTATGGAAGGATATTCTAACAGGACAATGGAAAAGTCCTGACGCAGTAATTATCTGGATTCAGGGTCTGTTTGTGTGTTTCCACAGGGAGAAGAGCAGCCAATTTGGATTCCAGAGAGATTAACTAAAGCGATGTCTACAGACCAAAAAGAAGATGATTTGGCTCAAATCCATAACAGCTGATATCCAGAACTCCAGTTTGGCTATCTTTACATCTGCGACAGAAGCAGGATTTTTTTTTCAATATCTATTTTATTATTGCCCTTTCCCACATCATGAACTTCTATTTTGTTTTTTGAGCTCATACAGACCTTGGTTAATATTTTACTGATCAGTTCTATTTTTTGATAATAGAGTTTTTAAACATTGCAATGGAGATTTTACCTGAAAAAAGTTATACTGGGCAAATACCCAGTATTCCACTCCTTTGATACCTAGTTTTGTTAAACCCTCCTCCTATGGGGCAATTCTTTTTAAAATATCCTGTTTGTTCACAATTGTAGCATGTTTTTGGCCTGGCATCTAAAACCTGTTGTACTGAAGCTACCAAGACTTGCCCTTGTTCATTAATGTGTCTACATAATTTAATATATGTGTTTAAATCTTCATGTTTCCATGGTCTAATTACTTCTCTGCACCAACGATTTGCTTGCTCATAAGCCAGTTGTTTTATTAATGGCATTGCTTGTTCTGTATTCAAAAAATCTCTGGTAGCTGTTTAAATAAGCCTATCTCCAAATTCAGTGTAAGTTTCATTAGCTCCTTGTATTATCTTAGATAATTGACCTTGTAAACCTCCATGTCCTTGTAAAATCTTCCATGCCCTAACCGCATCTGCAGCAATTTGTGAGTATATGGCAGGATCATATGCAATTTGTTGCTGCTGATGCTCATAGGGTCCCTTTCCTAACAACATATCTAAATTTCTCTGAGGATAACCAGCTGTTTCATTTTGCCTAGACATCTCCTTGCAAAATTTCTCATTAGCAACCTTCCAAAAAAGGTATTGTCCTCTATTTAGCACAGCTTTACACATACTAGTCCAATGTGCTCGCATTATGTTCAAGTTGGTAATGTATTCAACCATGCTATCAGTGAAGGGTGTGTGAGGACCATAGGTTGTTTCAGCCTCTTTTAGCTGCTTCACTGTTTTGAAATCTAAAGCATGGTGAGTTTGCTGCACTCCTGCCTACTCAAATACAGGGCATGTTAATATTTGAGGTTCTGTCTCAGGATCCCATCTATCAACTATATAATGGCTCCCAGCATATGGAGGTGGTGCTGTGGGTTGAACACTTATGCCCTCTGGTGATTGAAAGGTGTTAGTAGCAGTCTCCTGTTGTAAATTTTCCCCTGATGGCTTTTTATGCTCTAAACCTTCTTCCTCCGTCTGACTAGTTCGAGAGACCTTCTCTTTTACTTGAATTTTTTCCTCTGTCTGACTATCTTGAGAGACTTTCTCTTTTACTTGAATTTTTTTTTCTGTCTGACTAGCTCAAGAGACCTTCTCTTTTACTTGAATCATTTCCTCTGTCTGACTAACTTGAGAGACTTTCTCTTTTACTTGAATCTTTTCTCTGTCTGACTAACTTGAGAGACCTTCTATTTTACTTGAATCAATATGTCTTCTCCTTCGTCTACCATTGTCTGTACTGAAGGCTTTGGGCTAAGCAAACAAGATAAGAACGTCCACAATGGCAGTATGTCAACTGGCAGAGTCCCTGGGCTTTTCTTTTCTATTTTTTTTTAATCTTCTCCATGATAGTTCCATTGTGATATATTTAACAAATTATCCTTAAAAAGCCATGGGCTACATTTTTGTATTGTATCAACATATGCCCTGAATGCTCTTGATTTTACTGGGATGCCTCCTTCCTCTAACAATTTACTTGTAACACTCTTTCAGTTTGTTTTTTACTAATTTTTGATCCCATATTTCTACTATAATACAACCCAACAAGATGATGCCAAACAAAACTGAAACAGAATGAAACAAAAGTGGAATAACAAAAAATCATTATAATAACCTTTCTATCCTCCTGAAATGTCTGTCCGTCCTTTCTCTCTATCTGTTCCTTTCAGGTTTACTCTGACTTTCCAGCACAGAAGAAAGAAAGCTCCCAGCCATAGAATGAGCAAAGAAATACCCACCTGTGATGGATTCTCTCCCAGTGGTTAGGAAGCACTATTTGTTTTTTCTTAAGAAATTCTTAGTCCTCCCTCTCAGGGACACAGATGTGGATTTAATCCAGGCAAGCCAAGAGCTTTCTGTGGTATGGGAGCAAAGCACCTGAAGGGCCACTCACCTAAGGACTGGGAGGCTGAAAGCATTGGACAGAGGTCACCTTTCCTGAGCACTTCTTCTTAAAGTTATATGAGGCAGGAGGAGGAAAGTGAATTTCCAATATCTAGTAAATTTCAAAAATATGTAAGGAATCTAGCAAGGAAGATTTAAATTTATAAAACCCACACATATAAAAGACAACAAGGAGGCATTGAAGTGACAGTTGTGTTTTGATATATAACTTGAAATACATTTCTTTTTTTTTCAATGCCAGGAAACCTTAGCTCATGATTCCAAATCTGTCCTATCATCTTTTGACAGTCAATTCCACTACGCAATTCTGCCTAGCACTGTGCCTGAAAGAAAGATGGCAGCCTTTTTTTCTCCCACAATTGATGCAATAAATATTGTATACTTTCATCAAGAACTTATTTTGTTTAGAGGCATTCTTAATATTAGTCAAAGATAGCACCTCATTTTTCTTTAATCCATCTATTTGAATGGGAAATAAATAGAAGGGTATCCAGTGTTAATAAGAATTGACTGCACAAGGCATTGACTTGTAAGACCTCAGAAGCTTTCTTTGCATCTCCTCTACTCTCCCTTGTTTCACTGGTAGGCTGACCCTGAGGTCTGAATTGCCCAGTTTTATCCATAAGCTAGTTTCTAACTGGAGCTGCTAGAATATTCAGTGACAAAATGAAGAAGTCACTGGGTTTCTTTTTTTTTCCTGTACAGGACACAATCTCCTCCAGGAGTCTGTCCACCACACTGGCCCAGTGTTTAGGTAATGTCATGCTCTCCCTCCCATCTGGGTGGTTGTGGATCCCCAATGATGCTACTTTCTGGCTTGTTTCACTGTCTGGTTTTGCTTTCAACTCTTCTCCAGTGCAACCAATTCTTGGCATTAAATTGCCTCTGTTTTAAGTTCACTGTATGATTTCAGTTTTCTTCTTTAAATTATACTGATACAAATCCCCCACTTCATATTTTTAAAATTCCCACAACAACAATTTAGAAAAAAACAAGAAGCAAGTAACAAATTATCCCTTTAAAAAATGAAATAAATAAATAAAGTAGTAAATTGTCCTAAAAGGGAATAAGTGTGACCCGTAATCATTTATGAGAGGAAAGTACTGTTTTTTTTCCTCTTTCTTTTATTTTAATGAGAGAGAGAGGGAGAGAGAATTTCTTAATACTTATTTTTAAGTTTTCAGTGGACATAACATCTTTATTTTATTTTTATGTGGTGCTGAGGATTGAACCCAGTGCCCTGCACATGCCAGGTGAGCGCATTACTACTTGAGCCACATTCTCAGCCCTCTTTTCTGAGCTTTTGATTTATACATGAGTATGATCTGTCAATTAACACATTTAAAATAGTTTTTTCCCAGATGCATTTACAAATTAAAGGTTGTAAAGATACATAAATTATATTTCATTATGAGTATCCCAAATCAATTCCTCATGATCCTCTAATTTACAAAAAATGCTTTGTCCTTAGCACAATTTTATTTAATTCTTTTGTGGTGCTAGGGATTGAACCCAGGATTTTGTGCATGTTTGGCAAGCACTCTACCAAATGAGCTATATCCCAGCCTCTTACAACAATTTTCAGTGTCTTGGTTTAAGAAAAACTAAATTAATGCACTCAGTATCATAAATATCCTGGTAAATGTTTGGAATAGATTTTAATTTGTAAAGATAGTGGTCTGTTAGCTGATATGTGCAGGATAGAAATGGACTCTCAGTGACAAAATTAATGGCATTCAAGTAGGTAATTAAGATATTTTAGAGAAACTTTCAACCTTTGGGTGAAGAGGAATTATGAATCCTTTGAGGCCAGTAGCTTTAGCCAAACAAAGAATGCCCTTGTTAACTCCATAAGCAAAGGAGTATTTTGGAAACCTGTTGTCAACTGGAAGGAGATGGTGCCTCAGCAACCTTAGAAAGGTTATGTTTGCAGTACTTAAAAGGTCAAGGAACTCAACATCTGGCATATAAGAAGTGCCCACCAAATTAATGTTTAACTATTATTACAATAATAATAGTCTCCTCAAACATTTACAAAGCCATTATTTGTTGACCAAAATGTGATACAAGTCATGTAATCAATTAATGGACAAAGAATTCCATCAACAGCTCTTAGTTGATTCTGGCAACAGAATCCTCTGAAGATGGTGCTGTGTGGTAATTAATAAACAGAGTCATCCTTTATGGTTATGGATCTGAAAATTCCCCTTCTGAGAAACAGTGTTTAGTGGAGCACTGTTCTTGGTGTGGGTGGACTGCTCACTAATACACTTTCCAGAGGGGAAAATGAGAATCATAGAACTTAAGGGCAAAGAATTATGACCTGATCTAACAAAGAAAATAGGTTGATCTGGCTCTGGATGGGGCACTTTTCTCAGGAGTGGCAGAGTTTTCCTTGGTAGAGAAAAGTCAATATTGGCAGATGCCAAACTATTCAATAGAAAACATCACATGCACAAAACTTCTTGGACAATTTATTTCAAAGTTCTGTTCTAAAGTTTAATAGAGAACCATTTATATTAATTTTATTATTACTTATGAAATTTTGAGCATCAGCATAAAATTCTTTGAATGAAGCTATGCTTGCTACTTTCATATGTGAATTACGGTGGCTGTGTAGTGAAATGTTCTGTTTTTCTTCTATAATTTTTTCCTTAAGGGATGGTGCAACTTTACAGTAAAAACCATGATCATTTTTAGCTAATATAAAGCTATGCAATTTTACAGTCTCTCTCTCTCTCTCTCCCTCTCTCTCTCTCTCTCTCTCTCTCTCTCTCTCTCACACACACACACACACAAACACACACATACACACACACACACAGAGATGCATAAAATTTTGCTTTGGGCTTGGGGTAAGTATTGTTTTGGCTTCTTCTCAGGAATATATATATTTTTTATCATTGCAGTTAATCATACTGTATTATTTTTAAATTGCAAGTTCTCCAACATTCCACATAGAAATCATTTTACCGAATGCTTTATTTGGCCATCAGTCTCTTTCTTTAAGAATGGGCAGAAGGGTTGCTGTTCCTTGGGGTAGAAAAATCCATGGTTTGTAGCATTTGTCAATAACAAAATGTTGACAAGTCAGGTGGCATCACTCACATGATTCATATCAAAAGAGCCAGTACGATTTATACATAATGGAGTATTACTCTGCATTAAAAAATGACAAAATCATAGAATTTGGAGGGAAATGGATGGCATTAGAGCAGATTATGCTAAGTGAAGCTACCAATCCCTAAAAAACAAATGCCAAATGTCTTCTTTGATATAAGGAGAGTAACTAAGAACAGAGTAGGGATGAAGAGCATGAGAAGAAGATTAACATTAAACAGGGATGAGAGGTGGGATGGAAAGGGAGAGAGAAGGGAAATTGCATGTAAATGGAAGGAGACCCTCAGGAGTATTCAAAATTACATACAAGAGGAAGTGAAGGGAAAAGGGAAAAATATAAGGGGGAGAAATGAATTACAGTAGAGGGGGTAGAGAGAGAAGAAGGGAGGGGAGGGGGAGGGGGATAGTAGAGGATAGGAAAGGCAGCGGAATACAACAGACACTAGTATGGCAATATGTAAATCAATGGATGTGCAACTGATGTGATTCTGCAATCTGTATACAGGGTAAAAATGGGAGTTCATATCCCACTTGAATCAAAGTGTGAAATATGATATATCAAGAACTATGTAATGTTTTGAACAACCAACAATAAAAATTAATAAAACAAAAGAGCCAGTACGTATCTCTATTTTGATCACATCAGGACTTCAAGGGTTAACACCTTCAGGGACTATAGACAGAAATCCAGTGTCAAACTTCTTGGACTTAGTATTCTTGTCAGTACTTCAAATCAGTCTGAACAGTGCCATTTTCTTCCATTAGAAAATCCGGGTTAAAATTATGTGAATATTGTGGGTCACCAGATGAGGGATTGCTTTTTTGCCTACAAAGATCTTTCTCACTTTGCACAAATTACACTGGGCTTTTTCAGGTGTACTGCAATAAATAGCAAAGTTATCCCTGGTGTTAAGGATCAGACAGAAATCATCTCTAATATTGTCACTGCTGATGATGTCATAAAAATCATAAGGGTAAGTCACATCAGTTCAGACACTTTCATTAGTCTTAATGAGTCTTAATGAGACCTCCTTTGCTTCATCTTCTGTCATATCTGTTCCATAGGAAATGTGAAGTCCATAGTGATAAGAAGAAGATATTCTCTCAACTTTTGGCAACCAGCAGAAGAATAAAAAGCAAATACATGGTCACTTTATTCAGCTTACAATGGTTCGGTGCTGGTACTCAATTCACATATTTCTCAAAAAAAAAAACACAAGTCTGGAAAACTGAGGGAGACCTGTTTCCAAACTGAAAAATAAAAAGAACCAGGAATGTAACTCAGTGAGGTAGAGTCCCCTGAGTTCATGTTTCAATCCCCAGTAGAGCTAAAGAAGGGAGAGCAAGGAAGGGAGAGAGGAAGGTAGAGAGAGAGGAAGAAAAGTTAAACATAAAATTTTAAAAAACGATTAGGTTTAACACAGTCAGCAGAATATGGGTTACTAAAGTATTGAAAATGATCCATTCTTAATATATCTTGTTGGATTTACAAATGCTCATTTGATTATTTATATATGTATACAATAATACTAATAGAAAAGTAATTGTCCTGTGTGGTACAGAGTGACTACATTTACTAGAAACATGATTAGATAGGAATTTTCTAAGAAGCAGGTCAAGGCTTCAGGGCAAAGCAGCCTCATGCGCTTTTCCCATGTGCACAATAATAGATTGATGCTATTTCCTGTGTGCAATAAAGTGATTAGATCTTAAAGGGCTGTACTATACTTGATTTCCTAATACTGTTGGATAATAGTCATTGTTTTAATGTATTAATATTTTCTCTTTACATTCAATAGTCAGTTCAAATTTCAATTTCAAAATTGCATTATTATATAATTAAAATCTTTCATTTCTTCTTTATTGATCGCCGGGGAGAAAAAATGAGGTGCAAGGCAAAACACACACACACACACACACACACACACACACACACACACACAAACACACACACACAGACAAAATATCCCACTTTTATTTCTTAATTTATCAATACACTTATGGAAATATTATACCAGTTCTATACCCAATTCAACATAGGGTATCAGAAGATCTTTCTTAGGCTACTTGTCTCAAAGTTTCTGCAGTGGCTTGTACCATGAAGCAGATAAAAAAAATCTGTCTCTACTTCTTCCCAGGCCATGGAAGGGCTCATTTTGTTTTCAACGTCAAACAAAGCATCATGAATTCTTGAGAATTACTTCCCTTCATTCTTGTTGTGGCTGATAGGAACATAGATGGGATGCTTGTTAAGAAAATACTTTGGTGTTAGCTGCACAAATGACATATAAGAAAGAAAAAGGATCACCATACAATCTTGGATCTTATATTCCTAAATTTTTCTAATTATTTTTATTTATTTATTTATTTATTTATTTATTTATTTATTTATTTATTTATTGAGTCAGGACCTCATTTAATTGCTTAGAGTTTCACTATGTTGCTGAGGTTGGCCTTAAACTTGTTATTCTCCTGCCTCAGCCTCCTAAATTAGAGGGATTATAGTTGTGAACAAACATGCCTAGCCATTTTTTTTTTAATTTTTAAAAGTGAATTCTACAAAGTTGACATTAATATTTTACAGAGGAGGAAACTGACTATAATTAAATTATTTGTCTCAATGTGCATGGGAAATAAGTATTAACTTTTACTAAATCACACTGCTCCTGGAATTATAACACTACTGTAGTCATTAAAGTTTCATTTAAAACAAGTCAACCAATGTGTTACTGTTCTTTCAAAAGTCATATTCTATGTTAAAATGCTTAGGTTAATGCATGAAAATCCAATAAAAATTATTTTGTGATTTTACAAGGCCTAAGAAGAAGACTGTTTCATTGAAGGGGCTAAGCTAGGTCATGTGCTAGACCTGAAAGTGGATAAATTGCAAAGCAACAAGATGAAGAAACAAAGAGGCACAACCATGCTATCATTACCAAAATAGATACCCTGTTTGGATGATGCCTTTTCTTCCAACCCCTGACCCTTTGATAGTCCCTACAGGTGAAGGTGGCACCACTTCTGACTGTTCCATAACATAACCCATTCTGCAGTACTCACAGTGTGGGTAAGCTGGGGGTCAGTGGGTACCTTCTCAGAAATAAACACATTTGCCAAAATGTAAGGGGGGAATATTTAATATCAAATTTAAAGAGTAAATATATAATCATTACATATTATGCATGTTTATGAAATTTATTTTTGTCATATGTATATATATATATTTTTTTTGCTTTTCCAGTAACTTTTTTTTTAACTAATTTTTATTGTAGGTTGTTCAAAACATTGCATAGTTTTTGATATATCATATTTCACACTTTGATTCAAGTGGGATATGAGCTCCGATTTTTACCCCATATACAGATTGCAGAATCACTTCAGTTGCACAACCATTGATTTACATATTGTCATTCTGGAGTCTGTTGTATTCTGCTGCCTTTCCTATCCTCTACTATCCCCCCTCCCCCCTCCCCTCCCCTCTTACATATGTATATATTAAAACAAAAATAGAATAAGGGTTATAACAAAATATAAATTTGATTTTATATTTGACTGTAATTGGGGAGATTTTTTGTTTTCTGGTGATGTCTTCCTGAAGTTTTTACATTTCCTAAAATAAATATTTTTTATATTCACAACAATATGCTAAAAAGAAATATTTTTTAGGGTCATATTACACATATTACATTATTTGAAAAGCTAATAAAGTACAATTTTATTATTTATGACATATATTTTAAAATATGCTATTATCTTGCAAGAAATCAATTTTGATATTTTCCACAATGTACAACATTTTAAAATATTGTATTATAATAAAAAGTCATATTTTTTTCTTCCCAACAGAATGACTTATATGGTAAACACAGAATATCAATGAATGCTTTTTCAGAAACATCAGTTGATCATTCATAATCCTCAATAATATTGTGATTAAGAGGAAATTAATATACGTATGGGTAGATGAAACTGCATTCATTTGCCAGCAAAATCTAAAATTTGTAGAATATGCAAATTAAGAACAACAGCAAGGTAATTATCATAGTTTTGATATCTTGCAAAATTATGAACCTATTGAAACAGTGACATGTGGCAATGGAAACATGTGACAGTAATTTTTATGTAATTGGAAATAGAAGTGATACATTTAAGAATATAAATGCAGGGAAGTTTTTTTTCACCTTAGGAATCTTAAATATCTACTCATGAAAGTCATATCAATATTTAAATGAAAAAATCTAAAAATATTTTTTAAGGTGCCAGGAAAATTATAAACATTTTTCAAGTGACAAATCATGATATTTTCTTGTTATTAAAGATAAAATCTTATGTGCATTAGAGATGGTGTCTTTTTGTTCTTTCAGTGGCAGTGGAAAGCCTACTGTGCATCCAACACTGTCACAGAGCTTGCATTTCAGAGACTGATGGTATGGTTTTGTTGTTATAAAAAATTATTAAATATAATAAAAAAATTAACAGACTTGAATAATTAAAGAATAATTTTTGAATTCAATATATTACTTGTGTCATTATTCAATTAACAAAGAAGAAATAATCATTATGAACAGGAATAATTGTTTTATTTACTGGCTTAATTTGCTTTTAATTTTTAATGTTGTTTTTAATAGTAACAGTATTTAATAATCACTTACTGTTCTAAAGGCTAACATATTATTTTAATCTTCAGGTCAATTCTTCAGGTTGAACAGGGTAATTACCTTATTTTTTATAATGTAATTTTTAGGCTGGGGATGTGACTCAAGCGGTAATGTGATTGCCTGGCATGTGTGGGGCACTGGGTTCGATACTCAGCACCACATAAAAATAAAACATAAAGATGTTGTGTCCACTGAGAAATTAAAAAAATAAATATTAAAAAATTCTCTCTCTCTCTCTTTAAAAAATACAATTTTCTAATAGACTTTAATTAATTAATTAATTTTGGGTACTGGGGATTGATCCCAGAGGTGCTTAATCACTCAGCCACATCCCCACACATTTTTTTCTACTATTAAATTTACTTTATTTGAAATTTTACACCTTTTCATTTTACTTTTGTTTGAAATTTGAGACAGGATCTCACTCAGATGTTTAGGGCCTCACTAATTTACTGACGCAGGTCTTGAACTTGTGATCCTTCTGCCTCAACCTCCAGAGTTTCTGGGATTACAGGTGTGCACTCATGCACCCAGAAATAGCCTCACTTTATGAATGGTGTTCAGAAGAAACAATAGTTTATCAAGTTGCCCATGCTCACAACTGGAAAGCCGTAGAGTGAAATAGGCGGTCAGTGTTGTTCTTCTGGCTGCACTATGTAGACAAAAGGAAAATACATATAACTAAAACCCCATAATTTAGAGTTGAGCTATTTTTCAAGAATTACTTATTCAGCATAATGAATTCAGTTGTTGTGATAGTATAAATGAGGCATGGACTTTACCTGTTAGCAGCTCACATAAGCAAAAACGATAAGAATTAATGATAATTTCAATATGAAGTTACATGTTTCTAAATCAAATTTAGAAGCATTGTTGTAAATACATGAGGTTATGAGGATGTACACAAATAAGTTCACACACACACACACACACACACACACACTTCTTTTTAATTCTTCTTTCCTCTTTCTCTCCTTTCCTCTTATTCACCTATGTTTCTTTCTCTTTTCTCCCTCTCTTTCCATCTCCTTCTCCATCTGCATCTCTATCTCCCTATGTCTACTTTTCTGTCGTCTGAATTTCTCATTTTGTAGCTTCCACTAAATGTTTTCAGAAGTTCTTTGTACACTACCTGAGTTTAACTTGAAATAACACTGGGTTTCAAATACTCAGTTTATGACAGTTAAGAAAATTTTTCACTCTTGGAGCATTCCAGTCTCTCCAGGGAGGAAAAGAGGATTATAGATTTTAATGTTGATTATTATGCTACCCTGAAGGCACTAAGGACTCAAGAACCCATGTTCTCTGATGAGCAAAAATACTGATGTAAGAAAAGCAGGATGAGAACTGTCCCTTTATATTTCAAAGTTTTAATTTAGAAACTCAACATGAAGTTTAATTTTCTATTTGATGTTTACTGTTATTTTGTGAAACACACATGTGTTTCAGGATGCCTAAATATCATAGAAAGACACAAACTATATGTTAAGTATCATTTAGACAGAATAAGGCACATTCAGAAGTTTAAGCCGAGTGCTCTCAGAAAACCTAATGTAATTCACATCAGGCAGTGTGTCAGAAGAAGGAGTAAACACAATATTGTTTTAAAGAAAAAAATCCACAACATAAAAATTGAAAAAGCAATCATTAAATTGATCTGGAAAAATAAAAGACCCAGAATAGCAAAAGCAATCATTGGCAGGAAGAGTGAAACAGGTAACATCAGTACACCAGACCTAAAATTATACTACAGAGCAATAGTAACAAAAAACAAAACAAACAAACAAAAAAAAACATGGTATTGGCATAAAAAAGATTTGTAGACCAACAGTACAGAATAGAGGACACAGACTAACCCAAAAAGTTACAATTATCTTATATTAGACAAAGGTGGCAAAAACATGCATTGGAGAAAAGATAGCCTCTTCCACAAATGATGCTGGGAAAACTGAAAATCCATGTGCAGGAAAATAAAATTAAACCCCTATCTCTCACCATGCACAAAACTCAACACAAAATGGATCAAGGACCTAGCAATTAAAACAAAGAATCTGCATCTAATAGAAGAAAAAATAGGCTCTGATCTTCACCATGTGGGATTAGGCCCCAACTTCCTTTATAAGACTGCTGTTGGGCAAGAATTTAAACCAAGAATGAATAAATCCAATGGACTAAAACTATAAAGTTTCTTTTCAGCAAAAGAAACAATCTGTGAGGTGAATTGACAGCCTATGTCCTGGAAGAAAATCTTTACCCCTCACACATCAGATAGAGCACTAATCTCTAGAGTATAATAAGAACTCAACAAGCTAAGCACCAAAAAAAAAAAAAAAAAAAAAAAAAAAAAACACAAATTACCCAATCAATTAATGGATCAAGGACCTGAACAGACACTTCTCAGAAGAGGATATACAAATAATCAACAAATATATGAAAAATGTTCATTATCTCTAGCAATTAGAGAAATGCAAATCAAAGCTACTCTAAAATATCATCTCCCTCAAGTTAGAATGGCAGCTATTATGCATACAAACAACAATAAGTGTTGGCAAGGAGGTGGGAAAAAAGTACACTCATACATTACTGGTGGGACTGTAAATTGGTGCAGCCAATGTGGAAAGCAGTATGAATATTCCTTGGAAAATTGGGAATGGAATCACCATTTCAACCAGCTATCTCAGTTCTAAGTCTATACCTAATGTAAAACAGCATACTACAGGGACACAGTCACATCAATGTTTAAAGCAGCACAATTCACAATAGCTAAACAGTGGAAGCAACTTAGATGTCCTTCAGTGTTGCTTTGGTTCACTTGGCTACCTCAGTCACGGTGGGTGTGGGGGATCTGGAGTCAACACACAGTCACCGGGAGCTGGTGAGATCTGGTAGGTGGCAACCTCACGTGACCTCCAGCATACTCATTTAATGCAGAAGCGATTACAATTGATATAGGGCATATCCTCCAATCGTACATAAGCAAACAGGTTATATAACATTTAGAAAACAATCATCTTATAATCAAAGTAAAAGCACTTTGAGGAAGCTCTAAATATTGCTATTCAGTGGAAGGCAGACTGGTAGGATCATGGTCCCTATGAAAAGGGGGCCATATGAGTTGGGGGAATTATGCCCTGAAGCCCCTATCTCTTGGTTCCCTTGCAATGCTGACCTCAATCACTGAGGATGTGGTTTCTCAGACTGCTTGCTAGAACATAGAGCCCCATCCTAGAGGTGTTCCTGTCAGATCTGTCTGAGTGTAGGTTTCTCAAGCACTCTGAGCTGCTTGTAGCTGATAGCTAAAAACCAAGAGTTACTCCTACATTTCAGTAGTTGAATGGATAAAAAAAAAAAACATGGCACATATACAAAACAGAATATTACAATAAAAGAGAAAAAAATCGTGGCATTTGCAGGTAAATGGATGCCGTTGGAGAAGACAATGCTAGGTAAAGTTAGCCAATTCAAAAGAGACAAATGGTGAAAATTTTTTTCTGATATAAGGTGACTGACTCATTGTGGGGTAGGGAGGGAGAGCATGGGAGAAATAGAGGAACTCTAGATAGGGCAGAGGAGTGGGAGGGGAAGAGAGGGAGCAGGGGGTTAGCAATGATGGTGGAATGTGATGGACATCATTATCCAAAGTACATGTATAAAGACATGAATTGGTGTGAACATACTTTATATACATGGGAGATATTAAAAAACTGTGCTCTATATGTGTAATAATAATGCATTCCATTGCCATGTATTTAAAAAATGAAATCAATTTTAAAATGGTAGAAAATCTAAAGATAGAATAAATGGTGTTTGGGATCTCCATAAAAAGACATTTGTTGTTTTTTTTTTCATGCATAAAAAACTTAGAGAAAAATATAAAAAATAAACTTCCTCCATAGTAATGTCAATATAATATAATTATTACACTATTTTCTTTATTCAACTTACATTATTATTTTTTTTTTTTTGGTAAAACATAAAGCTATATAATTTCTTATATTTTTGGTTAAACTAATGTGCTATTCTATTTGTATACATAATGTATATAATAATTCAATTTAATATTTATAAAATTTCAAATTGGTAGTTATCTTTCCATAATTCCTTCCCCTGTTGGGCATTTATGTTGTTTTAATTATTTGACGTTATAATTTATAATTCATATTTTTCTCTAGTTTTTTTTATCCAAACTTGAGATTATATTCTTGATAAAAAAACATGAAATGAAAAGGCCAAGTCAAACATAAAAACTCAGTGTTGGCTGTTGAAAGTTGCATAGTTTATTCTTTAGGCTATTCAAAGAGATTAAAATAATTCACAATGTTATCAGAATTTTTTTTTCTTTATACCAACCATAACAATGGGCACAACTAAAATCTACATCATTGGTAGTATGATACAAAAATACACTAACTTTATTTGTATTTTGGAACTACAAGTGAATGAAAATATTTGACCATATGTTCATGTGATTTTTGTTTTAAACAAGTTGTCTGATTATTAATATGCCCTAAATGATTTTTTTTATTTTCTTATTTTTTTCAAAAATATGTTATATGTGTTACTCTCTTTCTATGTTTGCTGAAGAAGTTTTCAACTCTTTTTCTCTTACAATGCCAATTTTCATATTCTGAGTCATCTTAATATTCACAAATCTACTTTCATTATCTTTTCTCATTTACTTCTAAAGTGGGCATCTCTCTATCAAGAAATTTTTATTTTTAATGGATAATTCGGATGCACCTGTTGTTCATATTTTCATGTAATGTGAAATGAGATTCTGAATATAATATTTTAACAGTTGCTGAAGGGTCTTATAAAATATTATTGGTGATTCTTTCACCATTGATTTTCACTGTATCCTTTATTATAAAGATTTACTTAAATATCGCTGATCATAGTTTTGAATCATCTTCTTTTATCTTTTTGTGTATCCTTGCAGCAGTTACCAAAGCTTTTATATTTGTATCATGATAGATATTTACCCTCAAATTTCCAATTTCTAAAAATTGTCAAAACACACATATTTTGCCTCATAAATGTCTACAAATATCATGTGCCACAATTTTACCCTGGATTTTTTTTTTACTATTGTCATTTTTTTCCTTCAATCTTAAAATTTTGTTTAAATAAGATTTTGCATTTGTGATTTTACATAGAATTAATCCTAAATGTTTAACATTTTCAAAAGTAATGTTTCCAAAATATAAATGTTCATCTTCTTTTGTGTTTTACAAGGTATGTGAGCAGTCATGACATGGGAAGTACATTTGCATAACTAAACAGAATACTTGATGATGTAGAACAAAAATAAAGAATAAATGACCTAAGGGAGGTCATTGCATTTTAGAAATTACTAAAACAGTATAAATAATAACAATGGAAAGGGAACATGCAACATACAAAATTTTATTCTGTATATTTTCATTTTAATATTGATATATTCTAGGCTTTATTTTATATTGTACATTTCATCAGCATTCTTAAAAAAAAAACTATAGCATAATCTTCACAGTCAATCGGAAGAGCTATGTAATTAGACAATTAAAACACCATCCCTCCTTGAACCTGGGACATGATGAAGTGATATTTAAATATTGGATGATAAAATTTTTCCACCAACTCATAAGTTTTATAGATGCTCTGATACAGTGGACAGTGCTGAATTTGTGTTTTTTCTACAAAAGAAGCACATATTTCCCCTAGCTTATAATAAAATACATAGCACAGTATTTACTGTTAATAATAGTCAGAATGTTTGATTACTAATAAATAAAAGAAAGTACTTAAACACCTCAATAGGCTAATTTATATGGGTCTACCATCACAGTCATTAAACTCATTATAGGTTTGTAACAAGTAAAATAAATGTGGTATAGACAATATTATAAAACATTCTTTTGGAGTCATCTTTCACACTTACCTTAAACAATAGGGGAGATGTGAAAATGTTTTAGGAAACTGAAGAAAAGTCAAGTGTTGCTTTTGATAAAAAATACTTTAAGAATATGGATCTATTAGAGGCAATAAATAAGGATGAAAGTATTATATAGAGAAATAGGCCAAATTTTTTAAACAATGACATTCTATCGAAAAACAATTCTCTGATGAACAGTGTATGAAAAAGTGGAGAGTCCAAGTAGTGCAGGGTTAAGAAGTAAACACAGAATCTCACTAAGGGAAGGTAAGGATGGTCAGACAAGTATAAAGAAAATTAACAGCATAAGGAAAAATCCAAGAAGGAATTACTTTTTATCTAGGCACAGTGGTGGACTTCTGTAATCTCAGCAACTTGGAAGTCTGAGACAATGGGATTACAAGTGCAAGGCCAGCTGGACATCTTAGGGAGATCCTGTTTCAATATTAAAAATTCTAAAAAGGGAGACTGGGGATGCAGTTCAGTGGTAAAGCCTCCTGGGTTTTATCCCTCAAAAAAAAAATAAAAATTTTGACTTATGTCTTTTGATAATTTCTCAAGGTGCTTGAATTTTTGTTATTGATCATTTGTTGTTAATCATCTATGAAAATGGAGGTAGAAAATAAAAATACAGAAAAGTTGAAAGACTTTTCACCTGACAAATAGATATCAGATGGGATAATTACAGAACTCAGATAAGATGTTACTGTTTTTAGTTATAAAGTTTTATAAAGTAATTGAGATTTTATAAATAATATATGTATGTTACTTTGCTAAAAATTAAAATATAAAATTATTATAGTAGCAGAAACAACAAAAGGAATGAAAAATAACTTTTGTATCTTCACTTTGCATTATGTCACCTTTTAAAGAGTTATAATTTATTTAACAATTGGATCTATAAGAGATTAAAAATACAAATATTTATGTAGATATTTACATGGTATTATTTTAATTTTGTCATTTAATTTTAAATGACAATGAGTGTCAAAGAAATTATGCTATGTGCAGATAGGTGAATTCCACCTTTAGATATGTATACAAAGCACTAATTTAAATATATATATATATGTGAAATATGAAAGATATGTAGATTGTGTAGATGTGTAGTGGAAGGAGAAAGGGCAGGGAGGAAGGATGGGAAATAGAAAGCACTGGGGACTGAAGTGAAACAAATTATGTTCTATTCTCAATGACTGTATCAAAATGTTACAGCATTGAAAATGGAAAACTCCACTTGAAGAACTTAAGAGCAGGTGACTTAAAATGCAAACCTCAGTGCTTTTGAATATGGGGAAACACAAACTATCCTATCTAAAAAAGAGAAGGATATTGAAACAGAGAAGAATGACCTTTGGGCAACATCAAGTAATTTTGCATCAACTTAATTGGAGTCTCAGAAAAGGTGGGAAGTGCAGTAGAAATAATATGTAAGGAAATAGTGGCTGAAATTTTTCCATATTTGGTAAAAAATTAATACAGAGAACTAAAAAGCTTAGCAAAACTTAAGTAAAATAAACATATAGAAAATCCACCAAGACACATTACAGTGAAATAACTAAGAATCTATTTTGAAGAGAAAAATCTATGAGCAGTCAGACAAAAAAAAAAAAAAAGAAAAGAAAACATGTGCCTATAGGTAAAAATATGAGTGACCAGAAAAATGTAAACCAGATGACTAAGAATCATGTATTCAAAGTGCTGCAGGAAAATGAAAGTTATTAAACATAAGCCAAAACAAAAAGACATTGACAACTTAAAAATTTTTATCAAACAAAAGTATTTTTCAAAAATAAAGAGCAAAAACAATTTGAGAAAAAGGTAACCTGAAATAATTCATTACTAGGATATATAGTAGTAAGAAATACCAGAGGAAAATTTTCAAACTGAAAAGGAAAATTATACTAGATGTAAACTCAAATTTATATAAAGGAATGAATATTGGAAATAGTAAATATATAGTAAATATTAAAACTTTTCTCACTAAAATGTTTCTTTAAGAAACAATAGATTGGGTTGTCTAAAACAAATATAGAATTAAAATGTGTAACAATAAAAATGGGATGAAAAAAAATGAAAAAAAATGTTAAAGAGAAAACTACTACATGATTTAAATGACTTAATGGATGCATTGCCACCAAGTAAAACAGAAAATGTATTTAATACAACCCAAGTAAGTTTGCAGTCAGGTATACTGAGGCCAGGTGGCAGTGAACAAGACTTCAAGACATAAGATACAGGAGCTACCGCACATAGGACCAGAACTGCCAAGCCCTGTGACATCTTTTTTCTGTCTTCATATTCTTTACCTCCACTAGTGCTTGAGCCACTTTATGAAATAAAATTTTTTTGTTTAGTTAAAATAGATGTATAAATAATCTTGAATAAATTGATGAAAAAAATTACCCAATCTTTAGTATTTTGTGCTCTGTCTGAAGCAATTTTGAGTCTTTGTAAGAACACCTCAACATCATTACCAGATCCCAATTTATAACTCTGTTAAGCAAAAAAAAAATTACTTTAGAGTAAACTTTTATCAGGTTCAGATTAATGTTAGTTGAACTAATCTCTATTCCTAATATGATAGTGTTAGATATGCACAAAATTGTGAGAGAAACATTAATTGGATCACAAAACATCCAGTTTTATGGCTATTCTGTGGATTACTATTTTATAACTTCCTTTTAAAAAAGATTCCTGAAATTGGAAAGTATTTTCTTTCATATTAGTTAATTTAACATTTATATTTTTGTATGTGATATGGTGAAAATAAGTAGCTATTTTTTTAGGTAACTCAGATGTAAATTGTGCTCTTATTACTTTAAAGTATCCATATTGTTGACATCAACAATGTGTTTATTTATACAATATAAGCATACCATTGAATGAGCATAATTGTCAATGAAAAATATTAAACATTATTTACTTACAACATAGTAACACATTTTGTAGGAAAAAAACATTTAATGGAATGCTTAAAAATCATAGAAATTTTGACACTAAATTTTTTTCTCATATAATTAATTGGTGTGTTATAATTTTACTTAATTTTTAAAAGTATATATTTTATTTGATAAATAAAAAGAATAAAGTTTCACTGACTTGAACTGATCCTGAATAATCAAAACCAAAATAAAGCTATTTGTGTTATGGTTTCACATCGCTAAATGAACACCAAGTTTTTCATTAGACATTTTGAGAAACCAGAAGAGAAGAGCTAATCATAAAAAAAGGCCAGTTTTTCCCAATACAGTAAACGAATATTCTGTGTTTTAACCCTTACAAAGAAAATAAGATTGTTAACCTGTTCACCTTGTCTTACACCATTTCCTAGCTTCTTCTCAAATTACATTATAAAAATCATTGTTTTGCCAGATGTGGCATAGTGCTTCTTTCTTTTTTTGTGTGTGTATGTTTTTTTTTCTTTTTCTTTTCTTTTTTTTTGCAGTTCTCTGTAAACAAGTTGAAATTAATTGATTGCAAATAAAGCCAATTATATTGTTTATGCAAATTTGTTGTTATTTAGTCTTTCAATAAATCAAATGGAAAATCTTAATTAACTTTAAAAGTCTTTAAATAAGCAATCATAACTAAAACACGGCAATGCAAAAAAAAAAACTAGACTAATTCTCAAATCAGACAATCCCCAGAACTAAAACAAATTCAGGAAACTCCAGCCAAGGACTTGATCTAACAGTATTTATTAAAACTGGAAATGAGGTATAAGGAAAACATTATTGGTTAATGGGCTACAAAGGCTTCAGTTATTAATTGAAATTCAGATGCTGTGGTATATCTCTGTAATGTCTTGGTCTGTTACTCTTTTTTATTGTTATTGTTATTATTAGTATAAATTGGTTCTGCAAGTTGAATTCCTCTTGAGCCACTGGAATTACCAGGATGTGCCAAAGCATCAGGCTTTGTCCATCAGGCTTAGGGTGAAAGTTCAGTCCAAATCAATGGCCTCCCATGAATTGTATTTAACAGATATATTCAGAAATACAGAAAAAAGTGTGTGTTTGTCTCTCTCTCTATGTGTGTGTGTGTTTGTCTCACTCTACATGTGTGTGTGTGTGTGTGTGTGTGTGTGTGTGTGTATATATATATATATATATATATATATATATATATATATATATATATAGTACTACTTTCAAATCAGAAAGTGTTATTTGGGTTTCCAGCTCTAGAGAGAGAGACAGAAAGAGAGAGAAGAGAAAATTGGACCTCAATCACACACACTACACTTAGTAGAGCTGGAAACCCAAATAACACTTTCTGCTTTGAAAGTAGTACAGTCTCTATCATCAAATGACATTCACACATAATCCTGAATCATTGGTCATTAGCAGAGAATCAAAGTGAAACTGACAGCAGAGCAGTGGAAAGATTTTCCCCCAAGTTCACAGAGTCCTCAGCCACAGTTGGATCCATGAACTGGAAGCTGCTTGTAACAATGAGGACTCATGGGAAGCACTCCATTGATGCTGTTGTCTTTCTTTGTTCAATTTTGCTATACATTGTTTTCTTTTAGCCAAATAAATTAGTTTCTTGACTTTTTGTTTTCTACAGTGTTTCCTTCATATTTTGACTTTCTCAGCATTGTATCATTAATGATTTTTTTAAACTTGTAACTCTCTCTTTTACAATTTCATCTAATATGTTATAACTCAAACATACTATATTCACCACATCAGTTTTTATTATTACTTCTGTGAAGAATTATACTTATGCCAAAAGGAAAAAAATGGAAAAACAACAAGGTCAGCCTTGTATCTTTGATGGAATTTTTTAAAATTCCAGTGTTCTAACCCTGATTTCACTTCTCTGTTTTATATTCTAAGTTATAAAAAATGTGGTAGTTTGAAGAAGAAAGATTACAAAATTAAGGCCAACATCAGCAGCATAGGGACATATTGTCACAAAATATAACAACAACAAAAAGAAAGAGGTGGGTATTATGCTCAGTTGTAGGGTGCCATGAGGTTTAATCTCTATTACCATAGAAATGTAAAAAATAAATGTAATTAAATATTTTCAGATTAATCAATAGAGTAAGAAGTTATTTTATCATGGTGGGGAAAAAAGTACCAAATATGTATATAATTTATTTCTTGGAAACCCTTCCCTGGTGCCATTTCCTTCCCTCCTTATATTTTACAGCCACGACATAGGAACACCTTTCCTCCAAAAAGGAGCTTCACTTTTAATGCAGAGTAATGAAGTCAGCCATCTGTAGATTGAAAAATCTAAAACCAAACTCTGAGGCTCAAATAAAATTTTCCATCTCTAATTTGTTCTTGCCATATATTTTCATCACAGTGAGTAAAAAGTTCAATAATATACTTAGCTAATAAAGGACTGTGTAAAAATTAACAGAAGGAGAGAAAGAGAGAGAGAGTCAACTATAAAATCTGATTTGTACAGAGAAGATGAACAAGGGAATATTTCTGAAACAAATTCATAATTTGGAGAGTTTTTTCCTGTTTTAATCATCCATTTAAGAGATTAAAAACAAATAAGGTGCTTTGACTCAGATAATAAACGAGGAAACATTCAAAACATCACCAGGCTTTAAAAACAGAGTTCACTCTCTCATGAATTGTACTCACTCCTGGTTGAAAATCAGAGTATCCTCACATCACTGAATAAAGGTTACCTTACATTCAGCTCGGCACTGTGGCCCATATCTGTCATCCCTTCAGTTATGAAGACTAAGGCAAGAGGATCACATTTTCAAAGCCAGCCTCAGCAAAGTAGTGAGACCCTCAGGAACTTACTGGTATCTTGTCCCAAAATAAAAAATAAAAAGGACAGGGGCAGGGGCCCAGTGATTAAAAGCTCCCAGGTTTAATCCTTGGAATGACAACAATAATAAAGACTATTGCACTGAACATTATCTCTTGAGTGTTTATTACGTTGAGACAATCATTTATTTATTTTTTTTCTGAATAAATAAAATCCCAATCGTTCTGTCTGCAGCATACCCAGACATATCTTGATGCTTCTTGTACCATACAGATAAATTTGAACAAATTCTAAGGTGTGAGACTGTTTTCTTTGGGATTTTAAGTAAATAATTCTCTTGTATTTTGGTCTATGATTGCATCTGATGAAAAAAGTCAGTGCTGTTCCCATATGTACTGCATCATTGTTTCTCTGTTTGTTTTCAATATTTTTCTCCTTATTCTTGCTTTTTACAGTCCTCATGTAATGCATCTAGATATAATTGAAAAAATAAATTTCTTACTTGGAGTATTTTTACCTCCTTACACCTGTATGCTGATATTTTCATTCAAATTTGGGAACATCTCATTCTTTATTCCGATTTTTTTTTCTGTGTTAGTTTCCCTTTTATCATCTTCTGAGTCTACATTTACATATGTGATTTTATATTTCACCAGAGGTCATTGACAATGTGTTTCTAATTATTCATTTTTCTTTCCTTAATTTTTACTCTTATGATGTATTCTTTTGGTTTTATTTTATTTGCTTTATGGACAAATTTTTACATTTGGGGACTTAAATATGATAATTTTGTATAAGTATACATTGTATAATGATCAAATCATGATATTTAGCATATCCATGATCTGAAAAAGTTTATCCTTTCTTTTTTGCATGAATATTTAGAATATTTAGAACTAGTTATTTTGAAATGTACTACATGCTAACTACAGTCAACCTACTGTATATAAAAAGACAGAAGGAACTGCTACAGTCATAGTGCTCCTCACAACTGTGCTTGTTGTCACACTTTGACAAGATGACACGTTGATGAAGATATTGCTCTTTGAGACATTGAATTTCTCATGCCTTGTACATTGTGAAAATTGACAAGATAAAATTGCTTTCAATACCATTTACGTTTTAATAACATTGTTTATATGATGCTTCATGGAGTTTAAAACAAACAACGTAGAGTGAGCTGGAGGCCATGATAACTTTGTGGGATTCAAGATTGATGCTGATGGTGCCTGTGTCTGTGGCCAGGAATGGTAGCAAAGATTCCAAATAGTAGTAAACACAGAGGAGCTCAAGATGCTGCCAGAGGCTGGGTGCCAGTCAGAATGTTCTAAGGTGTTACCATCTGGCACAGGTGTGAAAGGTTGCCACCCCTTTGAGTTAGAGCACTGACATGTATCAGCAGGTTTACCTGTCTTCTCTGATTGCTAATAGATTGGTTCAAATACTACATTTTATTAAATTATAGTGCTGATACAAACTGTTGTTACAAAAAAATAACTCTCAAAATACCACGTTTTATTGTACTTGAAATTAATTGTAATTCAGACAGGAAGACAAAGCCCTTGTAAAACCTAATGGAACTATTGTAGCTTCTTATGATCATAAAAATGTTTACCATCGGGGCTGGGGATGTGGCTCAAGCGGTAGCGCGCTCGCCTGGCATGCGTGCGGCCTGGGTTTGATCCTCAGCACCACATACAAACAAAGCTGTTGTGTCCACTGAACGCTAAAAGATAAATATTAAAATTCTCTCTCTCTCTCTCCCTCTCTCTCATCTTTCTTTAAAAAAAAAATGTTTACCATCAATACAAATTATGTCTTTTTTATATAGAAAACTTGCAAAAAAAATCTCACCTTTCTATAACATTTTCCATTCTAATTAGACACTACTTATAACACCAAATTAATGTGGTAATAATATCCCATTACATAAATTTTTAGAATATTTTACAGGCAGTTCACCATCATCATTACTAAAAAAAGTTCTGTTTTTTATATATATTTACAGATGACTCAGTTTTGATGTTTGACAATTACAGTGAAATAATTATTAAAATTAAATGTCTCATTTTCTCATAAAGAATAGAAAACAAATATCCTGAAATTATAATATTCAAGGGATGTTAGCAGCAGCACATGTATCTTTCTCAAAAATAGACCATATATTATGCTATAGGGCAACCCTCAGTAAAAATAAAGGGGGAAGATAATACCATGTATTTTATCTGATCATAATGGAATGAAACTGGAAATCAATGACAAAAGAATGAAGGAAAAATCCTGCATCACATGGAAAATGAACAATATGTTACAGAATGATCAGTGGGTTACAGAAGACATAAAGGAGAAAATAAAAATATTATTAGAGATAAATGAAAATGCAGACACAACATATAGGAATTTATGGGACACAATGAAAGCAGTTTTAAGAGAAAAATTCATTGCCTGGAGGTCATTCCTCAAAAAAAAAAAAAAAGGAAAAACCAACAAATAAATGAGCTCACACTTCATCTCAAAGCCCTAGAAAAGGAAGAGCAAAACAAGAGCAAATGTAGCAGAAGGCAAGAAATAATTAAAATCAGAGTGGAAATCAATAAAATTGAAACAAAAGAAACTATTGAAAAAATTGACAACTCTAAAAGTTGGTTCTTTGAAAAAAAAAATAAGATCGACAGACCCTTAGCCATGCTAAAGAAGAGAAGAAGAGGGAGAACTCAAATTACTAACATATGGGGTGAAAAAGGAAATATCACAACAGATGCTACAGAAATATAGAAGACAAATAGAAATTATTTTGAAAACCTATATTCCAATAAAATAGTAGACAGTGAAGACATCGATAAATTTCTTAAGTCATATGATTTGCCCAGACTGAGTCAGGAGGATACACACAATTTAAACAAACAAATTTCAAAGGATGAAATAGAAGAAGCAATCAAAAGACTACCAACCAAGAAAAGCCCAGGACGGAATGGGTATACAGCGGAGATTTACAAAACCTTCAAAGAAGAATTAATACCAATACTTTTCGGTTATTTCAGGAAATAGAAAAAGAGGGAGCTCTTCAAATTCATTCTATGAGGCCAACATCACCCTGATTCCGAAACCAGACAAAGACACCTCAAAGAAAGAAAACTACAGACCAATATCTCTAATGAACCTAGATGCAAAAATCTTCAATAAAATTCAGGCGAACTGGATTCAAAAACATATCAAAAAATTTGTGCACTATGATCAAGTAGGACTCATCCCTGGGATGCAAGGATGGTTCAATATATGGAAATCAATAAATGTTATTCACCACATCAATAGACTTAAAAATAAGAACCATATGATCATCTCAATAGATGCAGAAAAAGCATTTGACAAAGTACAGCATCCCTTTATGTTCAAAATATTAGAAAAACTAGGGATAATACGAACTTTCCTTGACATTTAAAAGCTATCTATGCTAAGCCTCAGGCTAGCATCGTTCTGAATGGAGAAAAATTGAAGGCATTCCCTCTAAAATCTGGAACAAGACAGCGGTGCCCTCTATCACCACTTCTATTCAATATAGTTCTCGAAACACTGGCCAGAGCAATTAGACAGATGAAAGAAATTAAAGGCATAAAAATAGGAAAAGAAGAACTTAAATTATTACTGTTTGTGGATGACATGATTCTATAGCTAGAAGACCCAAAAGGGTCTACAAAAAAACTACTGGAACTAATAAATGAATTCAGAAAAGTGGAAGGATATAAAATCAACACGCACAAATCAAAGGCATTTCTGTATATCAGTGACAAAACTTCTGAAACGGAAATGAGAAAAAACTCCATTCACAATATCCTCAAAAAAAATAAAATACTTGGGAATCAACCTAATAAAAGAGGTGAAAGATTTATGCAATGAAAACTAGAGAACCCTAAAAAAAAGTAGGAAAAGATCTTAGAAGATGGAAAAATATACCCTGTTCATGGATAGGCAGAACTAACATCATCAAAATGGCGATATTACCAAAAGTTCTCTATAGATTTAATGCAATGCCAATCAAAATACCGAAGGCATTATTTGTAGAAATAGAGAAAGCAATCATGAAATTCATATGGAAAAATAAAAGACGCAGAATAGCAAAAGTAATTCTAAGCAGGAAGTGTGAATCAGGCGGTATAGTGATACCAGACTTCAAACTATATTACAGAGCAATAGTAACAAAAACAACATGGTACTGGTACCAAAACAGGCGGGTGGACCAATGGTACAGAATAGAGGACACAAAGACCAATCCACAAAGCTACAACTGTCTTACATTTGATAAAGGAGCTAAAAGTATGCAATGGAGGAAGGATAGCATCATCAACAAATGGTGTTGGGAAAACTGGAAATCCATGTGCAACAGAATGAAACTAAATTCCCTCCTAACGGCATGCACAAAAGTTAACTCAAAGTGGATCAAGGAGTTAGATATCAAATCAGAGAATCTGCATCTGATAAAAGAAAAAGTTGGCTCCAATCTACATATTGTGGGGTCGGGCTCTAAATTCCTTAATAGCACACACATAGCACAAGAGTTTATAACTAGATTCAACAAATGGGACTTACTTAAACTGAAAAGTTTTTTCTCATCAAGAGAAACAATAAGAGAGGTAAATAGGGAGCCTACATCCTGGGAACAAATATTTACTCCTCACACTTCAGATAGAGCCCCAATATCCAAAATATACAAAGAATTCAAAAAATTAGACAATAAGATAACAAATAACCCAATCAACAAATGGGCCAAGGACCTGAAGAGACACTTCTCAGAGAAGGACATACAATCAATCAACAAGTACATAATAAAATGTTCACCATCTCTAGCAGTCAGAGAAATGCAAATCAAAAAAGAACAATTACAGTTTATATGGAAAAGACTATCTCATGTATTTTGAACTCCTAAAATTAAGAAAATATATTATTGTGTCAGACTTCCATGTTGACTTTTACAGTTGACTGAGTCATCATGTCTAGACTTTTATTCAGTCCAGAAATTAACTCCATAAAAACATACTGGTGATCAATTATCCAGAAAAATAAAAATTACCCAGGATTAAGCAATTGAGAGTAGAATTTAATAATCACTTTTTGAAATACTGTTAATAGTATTTTTAAGAATGTATTAAGAAGTTCTTATTGTGAGCCTTCAATTTTGCAGACTTGAGTTTGGGAAAATGAAATAACAGTTTTTTAAAAAATTCTTAATTTAAGTGTTGTTGATCCCCTCTTTTTCCCCTAGACCTTACTTAGAATTAGAAAATATGGACACCTTCTCCGTGATATCTTACATTTTAGGGCAATAAATTCATTCACATACATTCAATATTTTTTCTTCCTGTTTACCAGCATATAATTGGACAAATTCATTGTTAAACCAAGGCTGTATCTCAAGAGTCACACTTAAGAATGACTCTCATTTAATTAGGCATAGCAAGCCCACTATTTATGGAGAGTCCTGGTTGACTTAACATGGGGTTTGTGAAAGGCTTTGTCCTGTGGCATATAGAAATGTCACTATCCTGGAGCATGTAAACCCCTCTGGCTTGAAATCTTCTTTGCAGGGTTCTATATTCATGACTGATCCTGTATGCATTTCTTAACACTAAAGGGATATTTCTACATTTGTAAAAATACAAGAAAAAAAGAATTTACCCTAATTAATGAGTGTAAAAGGTGAAATCTGGCTGAGCAAGTTTCTAAAGACTTTTTTTTTTTTTTTAGGTTCTTCATAGAAAAGGTAATTTCCAAATGATGTCTGAGATTTGGTTTCAATATTTTCAGGCAGAAGTCAATTCTCTGGTATTTGTACTTGCTCAGTTCTGAAAGTCTAGCTTTACAGAGCAATCCAAAGATTCTTTGTATAGTTAATTAATATTCTTCAAAATTTGTATACAACAAAGGAGAACAAATCTAAATTCACTAACCTTCTTGTGCTAGAGGACAATTTTTGGAAATTTAATTGATCACAAAATGAGAAGTCCAAAAATTATTTGAAATTTATTTAAAGTTAAAAGATTTTTTTCAATGTTGTGCAATAAAAGGGAACCTAAGGGTTATCTAGAGAATGAAGAATTATTTATTATTGATTTAGAGTCCAAGATTTAATAACCTTAAATGTAAATTTGCAGAGTTTTCCTCAATGAAGAATCAACATTAACTCCTGTCATGTGGGACAGAAAATTCCAATGTTTATAGATTATGGCCTTATTGAACATTAAACAGTTCTGACTATAATGGAGTAATCACAGTCTAACAGTTTTTTCTTTATTTACTAAATCACATATATCACTTCTCCTACATTGTTCACCTAGTTAAATAAAATTTTGACATGAATTATTTTGTATAAGAGACCATATTCTAATATTTTTCAAACTATAGCTCAATATAATATTAATATTATACACACATGAAACTAGAAGGAAAGGAAGGACACATTCACTAATAGTCTCAAATTATACAAATCCGTACCACTTATTAATCAGTGAAAAGTTATTTTAGGTTTCTTAAGGTTTTTGTATCTATTTTACATATAAAGTTAAGATACCTGATGAGAGGGAAGATGGCGGTGAAGGGAGTGCATCACCTCCGTGTACCGCGTCACTGTGCAGGAAAATTACGAGTTAGAAAGGCTAAAGGCTATCTTGTTAGAAATTTCCAGCAAAATTGCGGTGCTCCAAAACCCAATGGAAGGATTTTCATCGCACGAGGATCAGCTATGGGGGCCCAAACGCGAGCGATTTGTAAGCACAGAGGGTCACGCTGCTTATTCAGCAAATCGCCCCGTGGCTAGAGTCTGCGCCGCGCGCTGGGAAACGACGAGCTAGCAACGCAAAGATACAGCACTGCTGATTCTGCGGGCTCCTACCAGCTGTGCATTTACTATACTCAGAGCTGAATTCTGGGTTTAAGATGGGGGAAGCAAGCGGTCCAATTCGGTTCTCCACACCGGTCAGACCACAGAGGAAGGCAGCGGCCACCATCTTGGAGAGCTGACATCACCATTCCTGTTTTCGACTGATCGCAGCTCTTTCAGCTATAGAACAGGTAATTTCAGGCTGACATTTGTCTGCATCTCGCAGACAAATTACTCAGACTTAGTGCTAAAGAACCCACGGAAACTGCTTCTTGGAGCCTGCTCCTATCAGAACATACACGGAGCCCAGAGCGGCCGAATTCTGACTCCCGGAACTGCTCTGGCTCAGGGCTAAAGAACCCGTGGAAATTGCTTCTTGGAGCCTGCTCCTATCAGAACATACACCGTGCCCGGAGAGGCCGAATACTGGCTCCCGGAACTGCTCTGGCCCAGGGATAAAGAACCCGCAGAAACTGCTTCTCGGTCTGTATCCGGCTGAATACTGTGGAGGCCAGAGGGACAGAGCAGAGCTGCCGCCCATGCCTGGAACATGCCCTGCGACCCGCCAGCATGGTATCACGTCACCCCAACTGGAGTAGGGGCCAAACATAGTTGCCGCCCGTGCCCGGAACAGGCTCAGCAACCCTCCGGCGTGACAGTCACATCACCCCATTTGGAGCAGGGGCCGAGCAGAACCGCTGCCCGCATCTGTAACAGGCCCAACGAGCAGCTGGCATGATAGTCACGTCCACCCCAATTGGAGTAGGGGCAGAGCAGAGCCTTTGCCTGCGGCCGGAATAGGACCAGTGACCTGCCAGCATGGTAGTCACGACACCCCAATTGGAGTAGGGGCAGAGCAGAGCTGCTACCCGCACCCGCAAGGTCGGCAGGCCTCTGACCGACTGGAAGATCAGGACCAGTGGCCTTCCGGCATGGTAGATACGTCACCCCAATTGGAGTAGGGGCAGAGCAGAGCCTTCACCCACTCCCGGAAGAGGCCCAGTGGCCCGACTGCATGGTAGTCACGTCACCCCAATTGAAGTAGGGGCAGAGCAGAGCCGCCTCCCGCGCCCGTAACAAGCCCAGCGGCCTGCCGGCGCGGCAGACACGTCACCACCTTTGGAATAGGGGCAGAGAAGAGCCGCCGCCCGTGCACGCAAAGTAGGCAGACCTGCGACCGACCGGCAGAACAGGCCCAGGGGTTTGCGGGTGTGGTAGACACGTCACACCAAATGGAGGAGGTGCAGAGCAGAGCCGACGCCCGCGCCTCCAAGGTAGGCAGACCTGCGACCGACAGGCAGAACAGTCCCAGTGGCCCGCCAGCGTGGTAGACAGATCACCCCAATTGGAGGAGGAGCAGAGCCACCACCCGCCCCTGCAAGGGAGACTTTTCAACTATACAAGAGCAATATAAATATATAGGGGGAAAATTTCAAAAACACAACAGTTTCATCAAGCAGAAAGAAACACGAGCAATATGAAAAGACAAGAAAAGAAAGAACCACAAGCAATTCACATCAACTTAACTTTAGAAGAGGTAAATGCTGCAGTAGATGGAATGTCAGATAAAGAATTCAGAATATACATGCTTCAGATGATCTGGAGTCTCAAGGAAAACATTAGACAGCAAAATCAGACAATGAAAGATCACTTCAACCACTTCGGCAATGAATTACATAAACAAATCCAAGAAGCAAAAGATCAAGTATACAGGGAGATAGAGGTAATAAAAAACAAACAAACAGAAATCCTAGAAATGCAGGAAGCAATAAACCAACTTAAAAACTCAATTGAGAATACTACCAGCAGAGTAGCACACTTAGAAGATAGAATATCAGACAATGAAGACAAAGTATTTCAACTTAAAAAGAACATAGACAGCTCAGCAAGACTGTTAAGAAACCATGAGCAGAACATCCAAGAAATATGGGATAATATAAAGAGACAAAACTTAAGAGTCATTGGGATACAGGAAGTTATAGAGGTCCAAACCAAAGGAATGAGCATTCTATTCAATGAAATAATACAAGAAAATTTTCCAGACTTGAAGAATGAGACAGAATCCCAAATCCTAGAAGCCTACAGGACGCCAAATGTGTAAAATCATAAGAGATTCACACGTAGACACATTATAATGAAGATGCACAACATACAGAATAAAAACAGAATTTTTAAAGCTACAAGAGAAAGGAAGCAGATAACATTTAGGAGTAAACCAATCAGGATAACAGCTGATCTTTCAACACAGACTCTGAAAGCAAGAAGATCCTGGAATAACATATTTCAAACACTGAAAAAAAATGGGTTCCAACCAAGAATCGTGTATCCAGCGAAATTAAGCTTCAGGATGGAAGATGAAATTAAAACCTTCCATGATAAACAAAAGTTAAAAGAATTTGCAGCTAAAGAACCATGTCTTAAAAACATCCTCAGCAAAACATTACATGAAGAGAAAATGGAAAATAACAATGAAAACCAACAGTGGGAGGTAGGACAGTAAAGGGGGAGAAATAATCAAAAAGGAAAACAAACCATGTTTAGTAACATAAATAAACAAATATAGCTGGAAGAACAACCCATATCTCAATAATTACCCTAAATATTAATGGCTTAAACTCACCAATTAAGAGACACAGGGTAGTAAAATGGATCACAAAACAAGACCCAACAATATGCTGCCTACAGGAGATGCATTTGATTGGAAAAGACATACATAGACTGAAGGTGAAAGGTTAGGAAAAATTATATCACTCATATGGACTTCAGAAACAAGCAGGAGTCTAATAGAACACCATACAATAATCATGGGAGACTTCAACACACCTTTCTCACCAATGGACAGATCTTCCAAACAAAAGTTGAATAAGGAAACTATAGAACTCAATAACACAATTAATAACCTAGACTTAATTGATATATATAGAATACACCACCCAACATCAAGCAGTTACACTTTTTTCTCAGCAGCACATGGATCCTTCTCAAAAATCAATCAAATATTATGTCACAGGGCAACATTTAGACAATATAAAGGAGTAGAGATAATACCATGCATCTTATCTGATCATAATGGAATGAAACTGAAAATCAACGATAAAAGAAGGAAGGAAAAATCATGCATCACTTGGAGAATCAACAATAGGTTACTGAATGATCAATGGGTTATTGAAGACATCAAGGAGGAAATTAAAAAATTCTTAGAGACAAATGAAAACACAGACACAACATATCGGAATCTATGGGACACATTGAAAACAGTTCTAAGAGGAAAATTCATTGCTTGGAGTTCATTCCTTAAAAAAAGAAAAAACCAACAAATAAATGATATCGTACTTCATCTCAAAATCCTAGAAGAAGAAGAGCAAAACAACAGCAAAAGAACTAGAAGGCAAGAAATCATTAAAATCAGAGCTGAAATTAATGAAATTGAAACAAAAGAAACAATTGAAAAAATTGACAAAACTAAAAGTTGGTTCTTTGAAAAAATAAATAAAATCGACAGATCCTTAGCCATGCTAACGAAGAGAAGAAGAGAGAGAACTCAAATTCCTAGCATACGGAATGAAAAAGGCAATATCACCAAAGACACTTCAGAAATACAGATGATAATCAGAAACTATTTTGAATCTTTATACTCCAATAAAATAGAAGATAGTGAAGGCATCGATAAATTTCTTAAGTCATAAGATCTGCCCAGATTGAATCAGGAGGATATTGACAACCTAAACAGACCAAAATCAATTGAGGAAATAGAAGAAACCATCAAAAGACTACCAACCAAGAAAAGCCCAGGACCGGATGGGTATACAGCAGAGTTTTACAAAACCTTTAAAGAGGAACTAATACCAATACTTTTCAAAGCTATTTCAGGAAAAAAAAAAAAAAGAGGGAGAACTTCCAAATTTATTCTAGGAGGCCAACATCAACCTGATTCCAAAACCAGACAAAGACACTTCAAAGAAAAAAAACTACAGACCAATATCTCTAATGAACCTAGATGCAACAATCTTCAATAAAATTCTGGCGAACCGGATTCAAAAACATATCAAAATAATTGTGCACCATCATCAAGTAGTATTCATCCCTGGGATGCAAGGATGGTTCAATATACAGAAATCAATAAATGTAATTCACCACATCAATAGACTTAAAAACAAGAACCATATGATCATCTCAATAGATGCAGAAAAAGCATTCGACAATGTACAGCATCCCTTTATGTTCAAAACTCTAGAAAAACAATGGATAACAGGAACTTACCTCAACATTTCAAAAGCAATCTATGCTAAGCCTCAGGCTAGCATCATTCTGAATGGAGAAAAATTGAAAGCATTCCCTCTAATATCTGGAACAAGACAGGGATGCCCTCTCTCACCACTTCTGTTCAACATAGTTCTCGTATCACAGGCCAGAGCAATTAGACAGACAAAAGAAATTAAAGGCATAAAAATAGAAAAAGAATAACTTAAATTATCACTATTTGCAGACGACATGATTCTATATCTAGCAGACCCAAAAGGGTCTACAAAGAAACTATTAGAGCTAATGAATGAATTCAGCAAAGTGGCAGGATATAGAATCAACACGCGTAAATCAAAGGCATTCCTGTATATCAGCGACAAATCTTCTGAAATGGAAATGAGGACAACCACTCCATTCACAATATCCTCAAAAAAATAAAATAAAATACTTGGGAATCAACCTAACAAAAGAGGTGAAAGACTTATACAATGAAAACTACAGAACCCAAAAGAGAGAAATAGAAGAAGATCTTAGAAGATGGAGAAATATACTCTGTTCATGGATAGGCAGAACTAACATAATCAAAATGGCGTAATTACCAAAAGTTCTCTATAGGTTTAATGCAATGCCAATCAAAATCCCAATGACATTTCTTGTAGAAATAGAGAAAGAAATCATGAAATTCATATGGAAAAATAAAAGACCCAGAATTAGAAAAATAATGCTAAGCAGGAAGTGTGAATCAGGTGGTATAGCGATACCATACTTCAAACTATACTACAGAGCAATAGTAACAAAAACAGCATGGTACTGGTAGCAAAACAGGCAAGTGGACAAATGGTACAGAATAGAGGACACAGAAACCAATCCACAAAACTACAACTATCTTATATTTGATAAAGGTGCTAAAAGCATGCAATGGAGGAAGGATAACATCTTCAACAAATGGTGCTGTGAAAACTGGAAATCCATATGCAACAAAATGAAACTGAATCCCTTTCTCTCGCCATGCACAAAAGTTAACTCAAAATGGATCAAGGAGCTTGATATCAAATCAGAGACACAGCGTCTGATAGAGGAAAAATTTGGCTACGATCTACATACTGTGGGGTCGGACTCCAAATTCCTTAATAGGACACCCATAGCACAAGAGTTTATAACTAGAATCAACAAATGGGACTTACTTAAACTGAAAAGTTTTTTCTCAGTAAAAGAAACAATAAGAGAGGTAAATAGGGAGCCTACATCCTGGGAACAAATATTTACTCCTCACACTTCAGATTTAGCCCTAATATCCAGAGTATACAAAGAACTCAAAAAATTAGACAATAAGATAACAAATAACCCAATCAACAAATGGGCCAATGACCTGAACAGACACTTCTCAGAGGAGGACATACAATCAATCAACAGGTACATGAAAAATGCTCACCATCTCTAGCAGTCAGAGAAATGCAAATCAAAACCACCCTAAGATACCATCTCACTCCAGTAATATTGGCAGCCATTAAGAAGTCAAACAACAACAAGTGCTGGCGAGGATATGGGGAAAAGTGTACACTTTTTCATTGTTGGTGGGACTGCAAATTGGTGCAGCCAATCTGGAAAGCAGTATGGAGATTTCTTGTGAAGTTGGGAATGGAACCACCATTTTACCCAGCTATTCTCCTTCTCAGTCTATTCCCTAAAGACCTAAAAAGAGCATGCTACAGGGACACTGCTACATTGATGTTCATAGCAGCACAATTCACAAGAGCAAGACTGTCGAACCAACCTAGATGCCCTTCAATAGATGAATGTATAAAAAAAATGTGGCATTTATAAACAATGGAGTATTACTCTGCATTAAAAAATGACAAAATCATAGAATTTGGAGGGAAGTGGATAGCATTAGAGCAGATTAACCTAAGTGAAGCCAGCCAATCCCTAAAAAACAAATGCAAAATGTCTTCTTTGATATAAGGAGAGTAACTAAGAACAGAGTAGGGACGAAGAGCATGAGAAGAAGATTAACATTAAACAGGGATGAGAGGTGGGAGGGAATGGGAGAGTGAAGAGAAATTGGATGGAAATGGAATGAGACCCTCAGGGTTATACAAAATTACATACTAGAGGAAGCAAGGGGAAAGGGAAAAATAATACAAAGGGGAGAAATGAACTACAGTAGAGGGGGTAGAGAGGGAAGAGGGGAGGGGAGGGGGGTGAGGGGGGATAGTAAAGAATAGAAAAGGCAGTAGAATACAACAGACACTAGTATGGCAATATATAAATCAATGGAAGTGTAACTGATTTGATTCTGCAATCTGTATACGGGGTAAAAATGGGAGTTCATAACCCACTTGAATCAAAGTGTGAAATATGATATATCAAGAATTATGTAATGTTTTGAACAATCAATAATAAAAGAAAAAATCATGATGCCATTAGCCAAGATGTGACACATCCATGAGGGGGGGGTGGGGGGGTTCTCTCCAGAGCTGGTGCCATTCCTACTGGAATTTCAGTCTCTAAAATTATGAGATAATTCAACCACTTTAAAATTATACAATCTCAGGTATTTCGTTATGGTAATGGAAATATTACTTAACTAGAAAAGTTTATTTTTAAATTTTTTAATTATTATTTTTTTACAGTGCCAGGAATTGAACCCAGGGCCTTGTGTGAGCACTGAACTATGTTCCCAGCTCAACCACCTTTTAATTTTTAACAAATTTTTATTTGTATTGAAGATAACAATGCCATGTTCATCATATATGCTACAAATTTATTCATCTTTTACATGATTTGTGGAAGATGTTTCTACTCAATCTCTCAAGCCTTCCACATTTTCCCATTTTTGAGTTTGTTTTTAGAGCTATATTTCTAATGTCTTTCCCAGGAAATTATCAAAAAGATTTTGCTTATATATTCTAGTGACTTTCTAACGCACCACATTTTATAGGCTTTCTTTTAATTCCCAGAGAATTCATAAAGTGAATGTTTTCAATTCATATCCATCTACATCTTAACTGAATGAAATAAATTTGAGAGAAGTAAAAAGATAAAAAAAGTTAAGATACCTGGGAAAAGATAAATAAATTCAAAAATTTTAAGATTTAAACACCTTTAAGAGTAAATGATTTGGGTGGGAATTTTTTTTTAAATAAATATCTTCATTCATAATATATGAATTGATACATTTCATATAATTTAAAATTTTTGCTTTTGTGTTTCAGAACAATGTTTATTCTCCAGAATTCTTGGTTTGCTTAGATATTTGGGGATACATTTAAAGCTTAAAATCTGGCATGCAATATAAATTATTGCATTGTCTTATCTTTTCAAGTTGTTTGCTAATTTTTTCATGTTGATGTGTTCTGTTCATTTTTCAATTACTTGCTGGTCTAGTGGTATCATACACACATAGAATTCTGTGACTACAAAGGCCTTTCTATGGCCAACTCTATTTCCAGACACTAAAGAAAGAGTTTTAAACCAATCCCTCAAAAACCTTTAATTTAATAATGAAAAGAATTCATCCTGCATTTAGTCCTTGAGCTCTTTGAATAACTGCTATAAAATATCAATCATGTTCTCTTTTACCAGTTTCATCTTTTGACCTTGACCTTTTTTTATCTTCTTCATAAATTTTGTCTCTGCCTACAATGATACTATTTCAAATGCCACCAAAAATGCTATTGAGGATAGTTATATTCTTTTTAATGTTACAATATCATTTTTTTCTCTTTCTGAAAAGTTTATTGAACTTTATTCCTGCATCACACTTATCAAAAGAAAAACTTTATTTTTCAAGAAGGTACCCTTTAATTTAATATGATCAGCACCCCAATATTTTGTTGTTGTTGTAGTAAAAATGCATTTAAATATGAAACTGGTAAAATGTAGTGTATAAAACCCAATGCTGAGTACAAATAAGTCCAAAAAATACCATATGTCCACAGAGAGTTCCCATTGAATGTTTCCTATGTAAATCATATTTGAATTCAATTTTTAGAACCATATTTAAATGTATTTTGCAATTTAACTGCCAGCATCCATATTTTTCCTCTAGCACATAATTTATTCCTTTAAGTTGGCAACATCTGCTGGGATCCATAGAATATAGCAAAAAAAAGAAAAGCAGTTATTTCTCAAGGTTTGAAAAATCTGGTCCATCTTTACTATAGTTTTCTGAGATTTCTGCTACACTGAACTCAAAACCAGGATTTTCTTTTTGGAATCTCGCTAATGTAAATTTTCCTCTGCATTTGGACTTGTGCCCAAGGATCAGCTGTTTACTCAGATTCCAGTAGAGAAGTCCAACAATTTTCCGCATCTCTCATTGTCTTTGTGAGAACAATACGAACCATTTTTTCTGTCCTCCAAAGTCCACGTTCCCTCATCAGCTATTGTAGAATCAAAGAGTTTGCCTCCAAGGCGTCTCTCATAGAACTACCCTACTGCACTCCTCAACTGGGGCTGATGTGCTCCAACGACTGGCCAACACTGCTGTACCAAGCCACACCTTCAATATCAATTTTGACATTAATATTGGGCAATGGAATAAATTTATGAATTCATTACACTAATTGTTCACACACTTCACAATTCCAACATCATTTTTTTTATTTAACAAAATAAAATTAGAGGGTATCTTTTAAAATCCCACAAAAGTAACATTTCTTATAGATTCTTTAGCATAATCTTCTTTTTGAGTTCAGCTTCATTTTTTGAAGATGAATTCCTTTTTTTGTTATTTAAAAAAAATTTAGTTGAAGTAGGACACAATACCTTTATTTTATTTATTTATTTTTATGTGTTGCTGAGGATCAAACCCAGCTCCTTGCAGGTGCTAAGCAACCGCTCTACCACTGAGCCCCAGCCCCGGCCCCTATTGTTCTTTTTAATTTATTTATTTATTTTATTTTTTATTGGTTGTTCAAAATATTACAAAGCTCTTGACATATCATATTTCATATATTAGATTCAAGTGGATTATGAACTCCCATTTTTACCCCAAATACAGATTGCAGAATCACATTGGTTACACATCCACATTTTTACATAATGCCATTTTAGTAACTGTTGTATTCTGCTAGCTTTCCTATCCTCTACTATCTTCCCTCCCATCCCCCACCCTCCCATCTTCTCTCTTTACCCCCATCTACTGTAATTCATTTCATTCCTTGTTTATTTTCCCCTTCCTCTCACAACCTCTTATATGTAATTTTTTATAACATTGAGGGTCTCCCTCCATTTCCATGCAATTTCCCTTTTCTCTCCTTTCTTCCTGCATTTCCTCCCTGGTCTGTTCTTGTTGCTCTCATTATATCAATGAAGACATTTGTATTTGTTTTTTAGGGATTGGTTAGCTTCACTAGGCATAATCTGCTCTAGTGCCATCCATTTCCCTGCAAATTCCATGCTTTTGTCATTTTTTAGTGCTGCATAACACTCCATGGTGTATAAATGCAACATTTTTTTATATCCATTCATCTATTGAAGGGCATCTGGGTTTGTTTCACAGTCTAGCAATTGTGAATTGTGCTGCTATGAACATCTATGTTGCAGTATCTCTGTAGTATGCTCTTTTAAGGTCTTCAGGGAATAGTCCGAGAAGTGCAATCGCTGGGTCAAATGGTGGTTCCATTCCCAACTTTACCAGGAATCTCCATACTGCTTTCCAAATAGGCCGCACCAGTTTGCAGTTCCACCAGCAATGTACAAGAGTACCCTTTTCCCCACATCCTCGCCAGCACTGGTTGATTTCAGAATGGCTGCCAATCTTACTGGAGTGAGATGGTATCTTAGGGTGGTTTTGATTTGCATTTCTTTGACTGCTAGAGATGGTGAGCATTTTTTCATGTACCTGTTGATTGATTGTATGTCCTCCTCTGAGAAGTGTCTGTTCAGGTCATTGGCCCATTTGTTGATTGGGTTATTTGTTATCTTATTGTCTAATTTTTTGAGTTCTTTGTATACTCTGGATATTAGGGCTATATCTGAAGTGTGAGGAGTAAATATTTGTTCCCAGGATGTAGGCTCCCGATTTACCTCTCTTATTGTTTCTTTTGCTGAGAAAAAACTTTTCAGTTTAAGTAAGTCCCATTTGTTGATTCTAGTTATAAACTCTTGTGCTATGGGTGTCCTATTAAGGAATTTGGAGCCCGACCCCACAGTACGTAGATCATAGCCAAATTTTTCCTCTATCAGACGCTGTGTCTCTGATTTGATATCAAGCTCCTTGATCCATTTTGAGTTAACTTTTGTGCATAGCGAGAGAAAGGGATTCAGTTTCATTTTGTTGCATATGGATTTCCAGTTTTCACAGCACCATTTGTTGAAGATGTTATCCTTCCTCCATTGCATGCTTTTAGCCCCTTTATCAAATATAAGATAGTTGTAGTTTTGTGGATTGGTTTCTGTGTTCTCTATTCTGTACCATTGGTCCACTTGCCTGTTTTGCTACCAGTACCATGCTGTTTTTGTTACTATTGCTCTGTAGTATAGTTTGAAGTATGGTATCGCTATACCGCCTGATTCACACTTCCTGCTTAGCATTATTTTTCTAATTCTGGGTCTTTTATTTTTCCATATGAATTTCATGATTCCTTTCTCTATTTTTATAAGAAATGTCATCGGGATTTTGATTGGCATTGCATTAAACCTATAGAGAACTTTTGGTAATATCGCCATTTTGATTATGTTAGTTCTGCCTATCCATGAACAGAGTATATTTACCCCTAAATATATTCTGCTTCCTTTCTCTTGTAGCTTTTAAAATTCTCTCCTTATTCTGTATGTTGGTCATCTTCATTATAATTTGTCTAGGTGTGGATCTCTTATGATTTTGCACATTCGGCGTCTGTAGGCTTCTAGGATTGGGATTCTGTCTCATTCTTCAAGTCTGGGAAGATTTCTCGTATTATTTCGTTGAATAGATTGCTCATTCCTTGGTATGGACCTCAATACCTTCCTGTATCCCAATGACTCTTAAGTTTGGTCTCTTTATGTTATCCCATATTTCTTGAATGTTCTGCTCATGGTTTCTTAACAGCTTTGCTGAGCTGTCTATGTTCTTCTCCAGTTGAAATACTTTGTCTTCATTGTCTGATGTTCTATGTTCTAAGTGTTCTACTCTGCTGGTAGTATTCTCAATTGAGTTTTTAAGTTGGTTTATTGTTTCCTGCATTTCCAGGATTTCTGTTTATTTGTTTTTTTATAACCTCTATCTCCCTGTATAATTGATCTTTTGCTTCTTGGATTTGTTTATGTAATTCATTGTCGAAGTGGTCGAAGTGGTCTTTCATTGTCTGATTTTGCTGTCTAATGTCTTCCTTGAGACTCCAGATCATCTGAAGCATGTATATCCTGAATTCTTTATCTGACATTCCATCTGCTGCAGATATTACCTCTTCTAAAGTTGAGTTGACCTGCATTGCTTGTGGTCCTTTCTTTCCTTGTCTTTTCATACTGATCGCGTTTCTTTCTGCTTGGTGAAACTGTTGTGTTATTGATTTTTCCGCCTATATATTTATATTGCTCTTGTATATTTGCAAAGTCTCCCTTGCAGTCTTTCGCGGTGGTTCTGCGCCTCCTCCAATTGGGGCAATGTGCCTACCACGCCGGCAGGCCGCTGTGCCTGTACTTTCGGTGGGCCTGTTCTTTCGGTGGTCACAGGTCTGCCTACCTTGCAGGCGTGAGCAGCAGCTCTGCCCCTCCACTGGCCGCTAGGCCTGTTCTGTCTGTTGGTTGCAGGTCTGTCTACCTAACAATCGCTGGTGGCGGCTCTGCCCCTCCCCCAACCGGGGTGATGTGTCTGGCGGGCCACTGGGGTTGTTTTGTCAGTGGTCACGGTTCCACCTACCTTGCAGGCGCGTGGGAAAGCTGTGCCCCTCCGCAGGTTGCTGGGCCTGACCTGCCAGTGGGTTGCAGGTCTGCCTACCTTGCAGGCTCGGGGGGGTGGCTCTGCCGCTCTGTGGATTGCTGTGCCTGTTCTGCTGGTGGGTCGTGGGTCCGCCTACCTTGCAGGCGCCTGGCGGCTCTGCCCCTCCCCCAACCGGGGCGATGTGTCTGGCGGGCCACTGGGCCTGTTTTGTCGGTGGTCACGGTTCTGCCTACATTGCACGCGCGTGGAGCAGCTGTGTCCCTCCGAGAGTTGCTGGGCCTGACCTGCCGGTGGGTGGCAAGTTAACCTACCTTGCAGGCGCAGGGGTGGCTCTGCCGCTCTGCGGGTCGCTGGGCCTGATCTGCTGGTGAGTCACAGGTCTGCCTACCTTGTAGGCGCCCAGCGGCTCTGCCTCTCCCCCAACCGGGGCGGGGTGATGTGTCTGGCCGGCCGCTGGGCCTATTCTGTCGGTGGTCACGGTTCAGCCTACCTAACAGGCTTGTGGGGCAGCTGTGCCCCTCCGCAGGTTGTTGGGCCTGACCTGCCCTTGGGTCGCAGGTCTGCCTATCTTGCAGGCTCAGGGGGTGTCTCTGCCGCTCTGCGGACTGCTGTGCCTGTTCTGCTGGTGGATCGCGGGTCCGCCTAACTTGCAGGTGCCCGGCGGCTCTGCCCCTCCCCCACCCGGGGCGGGGCGATGTGTCTGGCTGGCCGCTGGGCCTCTTCTGTTGGTGGTCAATAATAAATAATTCTTCCTTCTCTAGATAACCCTTAGGTTCCCTTTTATTGCACAACATTGAAAACGATCTTTTAACTTTAACTAAATTTCAAGTAATTTTTGGACTTCTCATTTTGTGATCAATTAAATCTCCAAAAATTGTCCTCTAGCACAAGAAGGTTAGTGAATTTAGATTTGTTCTCCTTTGTTGTATACAGATTTTGAAGAATATTAATTAACTATACAAAGAATCTTTGGATTGCTCTGTAAAGCTAGACTTTCAGAACTGAGCAAGTACAAATACCAGAGAATTGACTTCTGCCTGAAAATATTGAAACCAAATCTCAGACATCATTTGGAAATTACCTTTTCTATGAAGAACCTAAAAAAAAAACAGTCTTTAGAAACTTGCTCAGCCAGATTTCACCTTTTACACTAATTAATTAGGGTAAATTCCTTTTTTCTTGTATTTTTACAAATGTAGAAATATCCCTTTAGTTTTAAGAAATGCATACAGGATCAGTCATGAATATAGAACCCTGCAAAGAAGATTTCAAGCCAGAGGGGTTTACATGCTCCAGGATAGTGACATTTCTATATGTCACAGGACAAAGCCTTTCACAAACCCCATGTTAAGTCAACCAGGACTCTCCATAAATAGTGGGCTTGCTATGCCTAATTAAATGAGAGTCATTCTTAAGTGTGACTCTTGAGATACAGCCTTGGTTTAACAATGAATTTGTCCAACTATATGCTGGTAAACAGGAAGAAAAAAATATTGAATGTATGTGAATGAATTTATTGCCCTAAAATGTAAGATATCACGGAGAAGGTGTGTTTATTTTCTAATTCTAATAAGGTCTAGGGGAGAAAGAGGGGATCAACAACACTTAAATTAAGAATTTTTTTTAAAAAATGTTATTTCATTTTCCCAAACCCAAGTCTGCAAAATTGAAGGCTCGCAATTAGAACTTCTTAATACATTCTTAAAAATACTATTAACACTATTTCAAAGAGTGATTATTAAATTCTACTCTCAATTGCTTAATCTTGGGTAATTTTTGTTTTTCTGGATAATTGATCACCAGTATGTTTTTATGGAGTTCATTTCTGGACTGAATAAAAGTCTAGACATGATGACTCAGTCAACTGTAAAAGTCAACATGGAAGTCTGACACAATAATATACTTTCTTAATTTTAGGAGTTCAAAATACATGAGATAGTCTTTTCCATATAAACTGTAATTTTTTTTTTTGAATGCAAAAATTCTAGAATTCAGCTTGTATCAGAGCCTCATTTAACTAAAACAGAGAAGCAAAAACTTATTTGAAAATGATACTAAAATACTGTGGCAACTAATTATGGCCACCAATGATAACAGAAAAAAAAATGTGTGAAATTATTTACTGGAGTAGACTACACCAACATTTCTTAGAATATAATCAATGTTTCTTTCCATTAGGGATGAATATATTTATACAATGCAGAATAATTAACAAATTCCCTAGGTATTCATATAAAGTATACTATTACTGAAAATGTTTTTATTAAAATTATTTATTTCTACAAATTTAACTCAGGGTAGTTTAGTTACCCCTTTAATTTGACAATTCCCGAGCAGTCTCACAATTGTACTGAGCTAATTTAAAAATATAGAACACAACAAAAAAATCTGGTGTCTCTTTACCAAATGAAGAAACAAAGCTATATGATTTTCTGTGGGCCTTCTTAATAACATAAAATGTTGTTTTAGGTTAAGGAAATATTTATTATAAGTTTTATTTGTTCTAAATAGAGGGGCTAATATTAGGGCATCTGTTTTTTAAAAAATAATATTTAATGTTAAATATTAGAATATTTAATAAATTATTTGGCCATTGGATTAAGATAGGATCCTGAAAACTCGAAACTGCAATTTTATGGAAGCTTAGTTCTTCCTTTTGTAAAGAAACTTAGTTCTATTGTTAATAAAGAAAGACATGATGAAGTCATCTCAAAGAAAATAAAACTATTTTGGTAATTCACAGATTTTATCATATATGAACAGTTTGAACAGAAGGTAAAAAAAAAATGATTGTTTATCATTTTAAGAGTGAGAAAGCCAAATTCCAAATAGTTGCCATGTTTTATAGCATTTTTATTTTTTATTTATTTATTTATTTATTATGGGTTGTTCAAAACATTACAAAGCTCTTGACATATCATATTTCATACATTAGATTCAAGTGGATCATGAACTCCCATTTTTATCCCAATTACAGATTGCAGAATCACATCGGTTACACATCCACATTTTCACATGATGCCATATTAGTGACTGCTGTATTCTTCTACCTTTTTTTATCCTCTATTATCCCCCCTTTCCTCCCCTCCCATCTTCTCTCTCTACCCCATCTACTACAATTCATTCCTCTGCTTGTTTTTTGCCCCATTCCCCTCACAACCTCTTATATGTAATTTTGTGTAACAATGAAGGTCTCCTGCCATTTCCTTGAAATTTCCCTTTTCTCTCCGTTTCACTCCAACCTCATGTCTCTGTTTAATCTTAGTCATTTCCTCCTGCTCTTACTCCCTGCTCTGTTCTTAGTTGCTATTTTTATATCAAAAAAGACATTTGGCATTTGTTTTTTAGGGATTGGCTAGCTTCACTTAGCATAATCTGCTCTAATGCCATCCATTTCCCTGTAATCTCCATGACTTTGTCATTTTTTAGTGCTGCATAATACTCCATTGTGTATAAATGCCACATTCTTTTTATCCATTCATCTATTGAAGGGCATCTGTGTTGGTTCCACAGTTTAGCTAATGTGAATTGTGCTGCTATGAATATCGATGTGGCAGTATCCCTGTAGTACGCTCTTTTAAGGTCTTCAGGGAATAGTCTGAGAAGGGCAATAGCTGAGTCAAATGGTTGTTCCATTCCCAGCTTTCCCAGGAATCTCCATACTGCTTTCCAAATTGGCCACATCAATTTGCAGTCCCACCAGCAATGTAGAAGAATACCCTTTTCCCCACATCCTCACCAGCACTTGTTGTTGTTTGACTTCATTATGGCTGCCAATCTTACTGGAGTGAGATGGATTCTTAGGGTGGTTTTGATTTGCATTTCTCTGACTGCTAGAGATGGTGAGCATTTTTTTATGTATTTGTTGATTGATTGTATTTCCTCCTCTGAGAAGTGTCTGTTTAGATTTTTGGCCCATTTGTTGATTGGGTTATTTGTTTTCTTACTGTTTAATTATTTGAGTTCTTTGTATACTCTGGATACTAGGGCTCCATCTGAAGTGTGAGGAGTAAAAATTTGTTCCCATCATGTAAGCTCCCTATTTACCTCTCTTATTGTTTCTCTTGTTGAGAAAAAACTTTTTAGTTTGAGTAAGTCCCATTTGTTGATTCTAGTTATTAACTCTTGTGCTATGGGTGACCTATTAAGGAATTTGGAGCCTGACCCAACAATATGTAGATTGGAGCCAACTTTTTCCTCTATCAGGTGCAGAGTCTCTGATTTGATATCAAGCTCTTTGATCCATTTTGAGTTAACTATTGTGCGTGGAGACACAAAGAGATTCAGTTTCATTTTTTTGCATATGCATTTCCAGTTTTCCCAGCACCATTTGTTGAAGATGCTATCCTTTCTCCATTGCATGCTTTTAGCCCCTTTATCAAATATATGATACTTGTAATTTTGTGGATTGGTCTCTGTGTCCTCTATTCTGTACCGTTGGTCCACCGGCCTGTTTTGGTACCAGTTCTATGCTGTTTTTGTTACTATTGCTCTGTAGTATAGTTCGAAATCTGGTATTGCTATACCGCCTGACTCACACTTCCTGCTTAGAATTGCTTTTACTATTCTGGGTCTTTTGTTTTTCCATATGAATTTCATAATTGCTTTATCTATTTCTACAAGAAATGCCCTTCGGATTTTGATTGGCACTGCATAAAACCTATAGAGAACTTTGGGTAACATTGCCATTTTGATGATGTTAGTTCATCCTATCCATGAACAGGGTATATTTTTCCATCTTCTAAGGTATTCTTCTCTTTCTCTCTTTAGGGTTCTGTAGTTTTCATTGTATAAATCTTTCACCTCTTTTGTTAGGTTGATTCCTAAGTATTTTATTTATTTATTTTTTTTTGAGGATATTATTAATGAGGTGGTTGAACTTATTTCCATTTCAGAAGATTTGTCACTGATATACAGGAATGCCTTTGATTTTGTGTGTGTATTTCATATCCTGCCACTTTGCTGAATTAATTTATTAGCACTAGTAGTTTCTTTGTAGACCCTTTTGAGTCTTCTAGGTATAGAATCATGTCGTTTGCAAACAGTGATAATTTAAGTTCTTCTTTTCCTATTTTTATGCCTTTAATTTTTTTTTGTCTATCTAATTGCTCTGGTCAGTGTTTCAAGAACTATATTGAATAGAAGTTGTGATAGAGGTCATCCCTGTCTTGTTTCAGATTTTAGAGGGAATGCCTTCAGTTTTTCTCCATTCAGAATAATGCTAGCCTGAGGCTTAGCATACATAGCTTTTATGATGTTGAGGTAAGATCCTGTATCCCTTGTTTTTCTAGTATTTTGAACATAAAGGAATGTTGTTCTTTGTCGAGTGCTTTTCTGCATCTATTGAGATGATCATGTGGTTCTTAACTTTAAGTCTATTGATGTGGTGAATAACATTTATTGATTTTTGTAAATTGAACCAGTCTTGCATCCCATGGATGAATCCTACTTGATCATGGTGCACTATTTTTTTTGATATGCTTTTGTATTCAATTCACCAGGATTTTATTGAGGATTTTTGCATCTATGTTCATTAGAGATATTGGTCTGTAGTTTTCTTTCTTTGAAGTGTCTTTGTCTGGTTTCGGGATCAAGGTGATGTTGGCCTCATAGAATGAATTTGGAAGATCTCCTTCTTTTTCTATTTCTTGAAATAACTTGAAATGTATTGGTATTAATTCTTCTTTGAAGGTTTTGTAAAACTCCACTGTATATCCATCCGGTCCAGAGCTTTTCTTAGTTGGTAGTCTTTTGATGGCTTCTTGTATCTCCTCCTTTGTTATTAGTCTGTTTAAATTGTGTGTATCTTCCTGACTCAATCTGGGCAAGTCATATGACTTAAGAAATTTATTGATATCTTCACTATCTTATATTTTATTGGAATATAGGGTTTCAAAATATTTTCTAATTATGTTCTGTATTTCTGTAGTGTCCGTTGTGATATTTTCTTTTTCATCCAGTATGTTGGTAATTTGAGTTCTGTCTCTTCTTCGTTAGCATGGCTAAGGGTCTGTCAATTTCATTTATTTTTTTAATATAAAATTATTTAAATTATTTTTTAAATAAAATTATTTATTTTATTTATTTTTTCGAAAAACAAACTTTTAGTTTTATCAATTTTTTCAATAATTTTTTTTGTTTCAATTTTGTTGATTTCCACTCTGATTTTAAATATTTCTTGCCTTCTACTACATTTTCTGTTGTTTTGCTCTTTATTTTCTAGGGTTTTGAAATGAACTGTGAGTTCATTTATTTGTTGGTTTTTTTCTTTTATTGAGGAATAAACTCCAGGAAATGAATTTTCCTCTTAAAACTGCTTTCATTGTGTCTCACAGATTCTGATATGTTGTGTCTATATTTTCATTTATCTTTAAGAATTTTTTGATTTCCTCCTTTATGTCTTCTCTAACCCATTGATCATTCAGTAACATATTGTTCATTTTCCAGGTGATGCAGGATTTTTCCTTCCTTCTTTTATCATTGATTTCCAATTTAATTCCATTATGATCAGATAAGATGCATGGTATTATCTCCACAACTTTATATTTACTAAGAGTTGCAGTATGACATAATATATGGTCTGTCTTCGAGAAAGATCCTTGTGCTACCAAGAAGAAAGTGTATTCACTTGATGATGGTTGATAAATTCTATATATGTCAGTTAAGTCTAGGTTATTAATTGTGTTATTGAGTTCTATAGCTTCTTTATTCAGCTTTTGTCTGGTGGATCTGTCCAATGAAGAGAGTGGTGTGTTGAAGTCATCATTAATTATTGTGTTGTGGTCTATTTGACTCTTGAATTGAGAAGAGTTTGTTTTATGAACGTTGCAGCACCATTGTTTGGTGCACACATATTGATAATTATTATGTCTTGTTGGTGGATGGTTCCTTTTAACAGTATATAGTGGCCTTATTTATAACTATTGATTAACTTAGGTGTGAAGTTGATTTTATTCTATATGAGTATGGCCACTCCTGCATGCTTCCGAGGTCCATGTGAATGGTCTGATTTTTCCCAGCCTTTCACTTTCAACCTGTGTATGTCTTTTCCTATCATAGGAGTCTCCTGAAGGCAGCATATGGTTGGATTTGTTTTTTTAAATCCAGGTTATTAGCCTGTGTCTCTTGATTGGTGAATTTAAGCCATTAATGTTTAAGGTTACTTTTGATATATTGTTTGTACTTCCAGTCATGCTTATTTATTTATTTATTTATTTATTTATTTATTTTAATATGGCTCGTTTTTCCTTTTTGGTTTTTTTGTTGTTGTTGTTCTTCCCTTTAATGAGTTACTTCCCAATGTTAGTTTTGGGTGCTGTTTTTTTTTTAATATTTATTTTATTTATTTTTAATTGTAGGTGAACACAATATCTTTATTTCATTTTTATGTGGTGCTGAGGATCGAACCCAGGACCTCACGTGTGCCAGGCAAGCACTCTACCACTGAGCCACAACCCCAGCCCAAGGGTGCTGTTTTTTTAATTCCTCTTCTTATAGTGTTTTTATCAAAATGCCTTTCAATGCTGGTTTTTTTTTTTTTTTTTTTTGGCTGTGAATTCTTTTAACTTTTGTCTATCGTGAAATATTTTAATTTCATTGTCAAATCTGAAGCTTAATTTTTTTGGATACAGTATCCTTAGTTGGAAATCATTATTTTTTAGCGTTTGAAATACGTTGTTCCAGGATCTTCTTGCTTTCAACGTCTGTGATGAAAAATCAGCCATTAACCTAATTGGTTTACCCTTTAATGTAGTCTGTCTTCTTTCTCTCATAGCTTTTAATATTCTCTCCTTGTTCTGTATGTTGGATATCTTCATAATTATGTGTCTTGGAGTTGGTCTATTTCGGTTGTGTATGTTTGGGGTACTGTAGGCTTCCAGGATTTAGCAATCCATTCCATCTTTTATATCTGGAAAATTTTCTAGTATTATTTCCTTCAATAGTTTGTTCATTCCTTTGGTTTGAACCTCTATAACTTCTTCTATCCCGATGAATCTCAGGTTTGGTTTTTTTTATAACATCCCATATCTCTTGAATAGATTGGTGGTAATTTTTTAGCATCCTTTCTGTGTTGACTATATTCTTTTCAAGTTGATACACTTTGTCTTCATTATCTGATGTTCTGACTTCTCTTTGATGTAGTCTATTTGTAATATTTTCATTTGAGTTTTTAATTTGGTTTATGGTTTCCTGCATTTCTAGGATTACTGTTTGATTTTTTTTTAAATCTCTATCTTCTGGGATACCACATTCTTTGCCATTTGAATTTGCCTATTTAACTCGTTTTCCATGTATACTTTCATTGTTTGGACCTGCTGTCTAAAGTTTTCTCTAAGATTCCGTTCCATGTGAGTTAGGTATGCCTTGAGTTCTTTCTCTGTCCATTTTTCTGAAGCCTCTAGGTTCTTCTGTGAATTTAAGTTTTCCTGCATTGTTTGTAATCCTTTTTATGCTTGTTTTTTTATGGTGCTCACGTTGCTTTCAAACTCTGTTTGACTGCTGTGTTTTCGTTTTATTCTTTAAATTTCTTTTGGTTTTTAGAGTTCCAATATCTTTCCTTTGTGATAGGAGACAATGTTTAGAGATGTTGTATTATTGTGATTTAAGATAAATTCATTAGTTTCATTAGAGGCCCACAGAATTTGATGGCATATATAGAATTGAGGTTTGAACTTAGGATTTTAGGTTGAGGTTGGGTGCTTTGATGGTATGGAGGTTAGTATATGCTAGCTTTTTTGGGGGGATTGCTCAAATGCAGGTGGATATTAACAAGAGAATAGACAGGAGTACTTGGGGGTAGTTAAGGGCTTAGGCTGACTATGGACCAATTCGTAGTATTCATCTATTTGCATTTAGTAAGTTGTACATAATCTGGGTGGTCATGCTTAAGAGGAAAGATTGGGAAAAGGTAAGGAAGCATACCAAGAAAGAGAGAGGGAGAGAGGAAAGAAATAGAGAAGAATAGAAAAGAAAAGGAAATGATAAAAAAATAATAAGATGCAGTAAAATAGAAATTACATTTTATAAAAATAATAGTATAATTGTAGAAAAAAATAAAATTTAAAAAAAATTTAAAAAAAGAATTTAAAAAAAACGGACACTGTTAGACTTTATTTTCTTTGCTTCCAGTAGGTAGTGCTCTGCCTTCTGGGCCAAGATTTTGCCCTCTGTAGGAAACACTCCGTGTGAGGCCTCTCCCTCGTCCCCCCACTGGTGTCTCTCAAAACCTGTTAGCTTAGGTTAATTCCTGGTTTCTAGTCCCCTGGCTTCTCCTGTCAGCCAGGAAAATCCCCGTGTGATACCTCTCGGCAGTGCAAACTGCACTCGGTGCCTGCAGTTTCCTGAATGTGGAGTGCGGCTTTTGGGAACCAGCACCTTATGGCTTTGATTCCCTCCACTAGCCCCTCCTTGTAGAGTTTGCAAAACAGGTTTTGTTTTCACCATTGGTGGATGGAGGAGTTGCGGGTCAGGTGCCTTTGCTTTTCCACCACACCTCAACTCACTCTCACTGTGTTAATCACTCCCCTGGAAAGCCAGGGAGAGATTTTATGTGATTTCCCCACTGTATGAAAGATGATCTTAAAGTCACCGACCTTTTGTATCACTGAATGAGCTGCGATCAGTCGAAAACTGGCGATGGTGACGTCAGCTCTTCAAGATGGTGGCCGCTGGCTTCCTCGGTGGTCTGACCAGTGTGGAGGATAGAACTGGACTGCTTCCTTTCCTGTCTCAAAACCAGAATTCAGCACTGAGCACTGTGAGGGCACAGAGAGCAGTAGCCCGCAGAATCAGCAGCGCTGTATCTCTGCATTGCTAACTCACTATTTCCTGCCACACACTGCAGTCTCTAGCAGCAGGGGGAGCAGTTGAATAAAGTTCATAGCATTTTTAAAATAAGTACTTCAAACTAAGCCAACTCTGGAAAAAAATATTTACACAACCCTTTGTGTCTTTACAGATGCAGTACTTGTAGACTATAGAATTCAAGGCAAGTAAAAGCTTCCTTTCCATAATCATTGTGAACATTTTAATGAGCTTGCTTTTCATGATCCTCTTTCACATTATAGATATAGGTGCTACAAGACTATCTTATTTAAATATTGATTAAAGTAAAAACACATTTTATTATTTTCTCTAAATAGTTTTTTTTTTGAGTTCTAGTCACTCCTTTATTATGTTTTTTTATTCAAAACATTACAAAGATTTCAGAATCACATCGGTTACACATCCACATTTTTCTCTATTAACTTTTCTTCCTGTATTAATTCAATGATGTGTATTAAAAATAGCTTTCAGATGAAAGAAATGATATCACTTTAATTGGTTCCTTACTGATGGATCATTGAGAAATATGTGTCATACTTGAGCATCTTTGTCGACTCAACAGTCTTGAATTTATATAACCCAATTTTCTATTGACATATGTATTTCTTTTATACTTTTAAAAATAAACAACATAACCTTAAAATGACTCAAAGGTAAATCCCTTGAAAACAGAAAAATAAGCCAAGTATACCAATTTAAAATAGTAATCAATTTGTTAGCATTTGATATCATTGAAAAATTAAGCAAATATCCAAGGAATATCAACATATTTTTATTTTAACTTAATCGAGGTTTGCGGTTATATAAAAATCTTAGAAATATTGTTTGAGCTAAAACACTAAAAAATATAATCATACTGTAAACATATTTATCAGAATATTCACTCTGATAAATATTGGTGAAGACTTTGTACATCTTTTCAAAATGATTGTTTGATGAATTATCATTGCTTACCTTTTGTGCACATGAATGAATAAGTCACCTACATTTTTTAGTAAACCTACATAAGACATTTAAAAAAATTCAAATTAAGTAGTACAATGTATAACAAAATGAAATTTATTTTTATAAAAATAAAATGTACTCTAGTGCCATATTAAAAGTGGTGAAGCAAAGAAAACATAGGAAGCAGCTTTTGAAAAACTTTCTTAAAACAGACATTAACCATTCTTATTTATCCAAAGATCCATTCTAATTAAGTGAATCAGAAATCATTAAGTGTTTCTAAGAGAGCAATTTCTCTTTGAATGATCTTATGTTTAAGTCCAAAATTTTTTTATATTAAATATTCTGATTTCTTTAATTTTGTGAAAATTTTATAAATATTCTCTATAAATCCATCATAAAAGAATTTATTTAATTTAAAAGATATAATAATCTAATTCTTTAATATGCCTTAGAGATAGAAAAACATTCACCTGAAAAAATGGAAAGTCTCAATTAAGGACATATAGACATCAAGAGCAGGAACAGTTTTAGAATTACAGCTTCAGCCAGCCAAGATCTCAAAAGAAAGCGCTCCTTGCCAACTAACATAATATTCTAAATTCACTTGAACTCCTGAATATACAAATAAGCCAATACACAAAGAAAAATAAAATACAGAGGTGATTCTTATCTTTCATGTGATAGTCTTGAACTTGATTCTTCACCTAACAGAGGGTACAAAATGGCCAACCACGAGACTCAATTTTCCATTTGTTTTCACAATTGCAAAGTAAATATTCGGTCTACATGAAGCAAACAAAAATAGAAATCAAATTATCAATTGAAAAGACCAAACAGGAACCTGGAGAGACCCACAGTTAGCAGAATTGAAGTTCCATTGCCCTGTCTTCTGCCCAATCTTGGGTGCATGTACTTTTTTTTTGAGAGAGAGAGACAGAGAGAGAGAGAGAGAGAGAGAGAGAGAATTTTTAAATATTTTTTTAGTTTTTGGCAGACACAACATCTTTGTTTGTATGTGCTCCTCAGGATCGAGCCCAAGCCACACGCATGCCAGGCGATTGCGCTACCACTTGAGCCACATCCCCAGCCCACATGCACTTCTTAAGAAAGGCAGAGTAGTTGACCCCATTAGTTTGATTCACCTGAGTACATGAGTAGACGACCCAAAAAACATTTAAACTCTTTCAGGCTTTATGTATAACTGCAAAGTAAATATAAAAATTAATGCTTCAAATATTTTTATTTCATTTGTTAATAAATCAGGGAACAAGAAGATATTAAAAGTTATCCAAAAAGCACTTAAGAAGTTAAAGAGAAGGACAAAAAAAGAGGGTTGGGAATGAGGAGGAGAAGAAATGTGGAGAGGAAAGAGGAGAAGAGGAGAATAAAGAAGAGAAAGAGGAACAGAAGTACAGGTAGAGTCATACAATTTAATTATTGATTTTTTTAGAATAATGTAGGCATGAACACTTTATAATCCCCATAATTTGTTTTTATTACTCTTAAAACCTATGATCAGTATAAAAGGTTTTATAAACGAGACAGCTGAATGGCCTGCCTTTTTCTATGTCATCAACATGCTGAAGACCAGACATCCCCAATTTGAAGAGTCATTCATAGAGGAGATAGTTTTTCCATCAGCAAATCAGTGGAGACAAATTAGTGTCTCTTGGTACAATGGGACATCTACCACACAACTACTTTAAAAATTGTTCTTTTCTTAAAATTTACTTATATTTAGAAGGGAATAAGGGCAAAGTTCCTTGGAGACTGTTTAATGGAAATCCATCAAAGTACCCATTTAGTTAACAGTTCATTTGCTCACTGATTTGAGAGGAAGATCTTGGTGTTTTGGTCAAAGAAGGCATCTGGCCAACTGTAAAATGAAAGAAACATAAACGAAAAGAAAATATAGAATTGGATTCTGAAAGCTGGATGGAACTTTGCAGAACACCTGATCCAAATTTTCAATTACTGTTGAGAAATTTCAGGAAAAAAGAATTAAAACCCTTTTCCAAACTTGCAAAGTTCATCCTAAAATCAATAATAATAATAATAATAATAATAATAATAATAATAATAATAATAATTACAACAACAACAACACAAGTGACATTGGGGCCACATAGACCTTTTATTTTTCTTTTCAAATATTTATGTTCAATTAATGTCACTATTAAAGAACAATGGTTAAGAGGTACATTTGGGGAAATGCTTCTCTCTGACAGAGTTCCCAGTTATAGCTTACCATGAGTCTGTGTAGAGGAGAATAACTGAGATAAGGTCAAGGTTTTTTTTTTTGTTTTGTTTTGTTTTATGAAAGCATCCGGTGGAAGCAAATTTCAGCAACCAATCAAGTGACAGCAGGTGCACTGCTGATGTTTAGTCTGGCCATCCTGCCCTGGCAGAAGCAGTCAAAACAGGAGATAGATTTAAGTTGACAATCTGAGTTTAATTACAACTAATAATGTGAGTATAACCTAACAGCTATTGAGGTTCTGTGTTAGCACATATTCTCTATGTACTTAATCTTATGCATTCTTCACAATAACTGTGAGATAGGTATTGTGATCATCCCTATTTTGCACATGGAAAAAAACTGGGGGATGGAGATGAAAAGTATTAAATTGAACTATTTTGACTGGCAAATTTTTGAATTGCTAATTCCCCTGATATGCTAACAAAGACAAACTCAATCCTAGAGCTGTAGCATAATGGAAAATGCTCACTGTTTTACTCATTCAAGAGGAAACCTGAAGGTGTGCCAGTCAAATTACCTGGAATACATTGTCCAGGATTTCTTCTTTTTTTTGTTATTAGTTTCATGTGTAGTCATTCTACATGTGTTGGTATTCTTGGTATACCAGGGATTTCTGATAAATGAAGTTCCTTTGTTAAAAGAAGCTCCATATGCGTCATCCATCTCAACTATATCTTTATTCATGCAAGCTTTTAGCAAGCTCCCATTTGTGTAATAGTTGATCTCACTGGATAATTAATGAATAAATTATTTTCTTTAAATTTTATTTTGGAAAGAAAAGTTATCTGGTGTATGTATCATATATAATTAAGTTTTTGAATTATTTGGGTTTCTGAGCCACAGAGCCTGAGCTTATGACCTCATTTGGAATATAGATCTACAATGAAGCTACCTGAATCATAGACTTAAATGTAAAATTGCAGGAGGTAGAGGCTGATCTGGTGAATTCATTTCTATTTCAGCACAGGAAAATTATGCAGCCAACAGTTTAAGTAAACATCAATTTTCTTCAGTCACTTAGGAGTTCTTCCATGATCAATTTAGGGAAGTTTTTTAGTTATTTATAAGCAACTAAGACTTTATTTATAAGTAACTAAGACTTTACAGATATGAAGTTCTTTTGATTATTCTCCACAGTTCTGCTTTTTTTTTCCCTTTTGGAAATAGAAATCACATCTAAGATATGAAGAAGTTCAATATGAGAGTAATAAATTTCTACAGTGTTGCTTTTGTTCCTATCTATGGTGGCCATTGAAAGGATGGTAATCTCACATTCCTGTTCTTTCCCAAACACTTGAGATAAAATGTGATGGTTGCTTTTAGTTTGGAGAAGAATGGGACAAGAGTACATCAACTTTTTGTTAGATCCTTTCATTCTCCCAGGAAAACACACTTCCAACTCTAAATGATGCACCATGTGGCTTGTATTTTATCAATGTAAAATATTTAATCTGGGGGCTGGGGATGTGGCTCAAGCAGTAGCATGCTCGCCTGGCATGGGTGTGGCCCAGGTTCCATCCTCAGCACCACATACAAACAAAGATGGTGTGTCTGCCAAAATACAAAATGTAAATAAAATATTTTAAAAAAGAAATATTTAATCTGTCTTCCTTTCCTAATCTTTCCCTTATGAAAGCCAGTATATAAAGGTACTGGATATAGTACTAGTTTTCTCCAGAGGTTCTGTTGTTCTCAGAACAGCTTCACTACAGGCTTAGCTAAGGACTATCTTGCTCTTTGTGTTTTGGGATTTAACCATGCTTATTTGTGGCTGATCAGATTTTAATATTATACTTTCTTCTCCAATGAAAGTGTAAGGCCCTTACCATGTAGATGGGAAGCCTTGGAGGAACATCATAAAAACCCCTCACTAATCTTTCATACCTATACAAGGACAGGTGCAGACTTAAAATATTATCATTATGTTTAAGAAAAATGCTGGTGACTCTGTCTAGAGGCTACCCACATTCCTTGGCTCCTGGATCCTTGCTCCATCTTAAAAGACAGCAGAGTAAGGTATTCAAATTTCTCTGCTTTATACCTCTGCATAAGAACTGCTACAGTGGTATTGAATTGAGCTAATAATCCAGGATACTCTTACCTTCTCAGGATCATTAATTCATTCTTACCTGAAAAACGTCCATTTTCTATGTTACTTATCATATCTTTATTTGCAAAGATCAGAACATTAGATATCTTTGAGAGTGAGTTTTCTGCCTATACTAGTCTCTGATCAATTGCCTTTTAGTTATGCATATTTCTAATTGTTTTCTGGTTTGTTTTGTAAATAATTCACCTTCTCTTTTTTAAAATTTATTTTTAACTGATACTGAAAAGTTGTATATACTAATGGTGTACTATGTGATGTTTTGATGAATATATACTGAGTATATTAAATCAAGTTAGACAGCTCTATATCTTTAAACATTTATCATTTATTTTGGGTGAAAACTTTCTTCCAGCACTTTGAAATATATATATTTTTATCTAGGGTAAACCAGATCTCCTTGTTCCTATCTAAGTGTAACATGGTACCCATGATCAACCTTTCCCCGGACCCCACTCTTATTCTCCTTGCCTCTAGTTACCAACATTCTGGTTTCAAGTGTTTTTTGTTTTTTAATCAAATCAACATTTTTACAATCCAAATTGAAGTGAAATTATGCAGGATCTTCTTTTTGTGTCTGGTTTATTTCACTTAACAAAATGATCTTCATTTTTCTTGCAAATGACCAAATTTTTATTATTTCTTAAGGTTGAATTGTGCATATATATTGCATTTCTTTATACATTCATCAATAGATGAACACTTAGATGGTTTGCATTTCTTGCATATTAATAATTAGAGTGCAATAAAATGTGAGTGCAGATCCCCCTTTGACATACTGATATAATTTTATTTTACATAAACTCAGTAGTGGGATTTTGGGGGTTGTGTGATAATATGTTAATTTTTGAGGAACCTACATACTGTTTTCCAGAATGACTGAATTAATTTACATTTCCACTAACAGTGCTCAAACGTTCTCTTTTCCCCACAAACTTGCCAGTGCTTGTTATCCTTAGTCTCCAAAAATAGCTATTCTTAGTGGGATTGGAAATTATTTTATTGTGGTTTCAATTTCTACTTCCCTCATTGATGACATTCAGTATTTTTAATGTATTTTCTGCCCATTGGTGTGTCTTCTTTTGAGAATTGTCTATTTAGAACTATTGCCCATTTTTTTTAAAAAAAAATCTCTTTTTTTTGCTATTGAGTTTTTTTTTTTTTTTAAATATAGTTCCTTATATACTCTTAATACTAATACCACATGGTATGTGTACAAATATTCTCTCCAATTGTGTAACTTGTCTCTGCAGTTTATTGACTGCTTTCTTCATTGTGAAGAAGCTTTTTAGTTTGAGATAATCCTATCTCTTCCTTTTCAAATTTGTTTTCTGTGCTTTTGGTATGTTGACCCAAAAATCTTACCCATTCCAAAACTTTTAAGTACTTTGCCTGTGTTCCCTTCTGGTAATTTCATAGTTTTAGTTCTTACATTTATGTCTTTAATTTGCTTCATATTGATCAGATGCTTATATATCATAGATTTACCTCTTGACTTTAAATTCTGTTCTATTAGTCTCTGTGTTTGTTTTTATGCCAATACCATGCTGTTTTTATTACTACAGTTTATAGTATATTTGGAGTCAGAAAGCGGAATGCCTCCTGCTTTATTCTTTTGCCTCAAGATTATGGCTATATTCTTTGTGTGTGTGTGTGTGTGTGTGTGTGTTTGTGTGAATTGTATTTACTATATATATATATATATATATATATATATATATATATATATATATATAATTTTATCTAATTCTCTAAAGAATGCTGTTGGTATATTGATAGGGATTGTAATAATTATGTAAATAATTTTGGGTAGTATGGAATTTTGAAAATGTCGATTTTTTCACCCATGAATCCAGCATGCCTCCCCACCTTTTATGTCCTCATCAATTTTTTTTTATAAATGTTTTATAATTTTTATTGAGGATATCTTTTATTTAATACACATATTCCTCAATGTTTTAATGATGTATAGCTACTATAAATGGGATTACTTTTCTGATTTGTATGTCAGATAATTTGCTATTAACATACAGCTACTCTATTAATTTTTTTGAAAAATATTTGTTATTATTTGTTTTTAGTTGTAGTTGAACAAAATACCTTTATTTTTTATTTATTTATATATGGTGCTGAGGATTGAACTTAAGGCCTCCCACATGCTAGGCAAATGCTCTACTGCTGAGCCAAAACTGCAGCCCTACTCTATTGATTTTTCTATATTGATTCTGTATCCTGAAACTTGCTGAATTCATTTATTAGTTCTGATGAATTTTGGTGATGTTTTGGGGATTTTTTATACACATAATCATGGGATTTTCAAATAATAACAAATCAATTTCCTCTTTGATAGTTTGAGTGCCTATTTCTTTCCCTTGCTTGATTATTATGGCCAGGACTTTCCAAACTATAGTGAAGAAAAGTGGCAGAAGGCGACCTTCTATTCCTATTTTGGAACTTGGAGAGAAAGTTATCATCTTTCCTCACTCAGTATAACATTTGCTATTGGCTTATTATAAATGGCATATCAGCTTTCTTATTACCACTCACTGGCGTGGAAGTTTTATCATATTTGGAGAGAGAAAAAGAGATTGGGGCTGGGGATGTGGCTCAAGCGGTAGTGCACTCTCCTGGCATGCGTGCGGCCCAGGTTCGATTCTCAGCACCACATACAAAGATGTTGTGCCCACCAATAATAAAAGAATAAATAAAAGTGTTAAAAAAAGAAATAGGGATTGATGGGACTATTCAGAAGATTTCAGGGAGGAAGAAGGAAAGAGTGGGAGAGAATAATTATTTTGCTAAGCCAATATTTAGACTACAACTACAGATAAGGTAATTTATTTTTCATGTAATGTTTTAATTCTAATTTTTAAATTATGTTTTATTTATTTGCTATTGATGTATAACAATTTACCACCTTAAAACAACACACATTAAATATATAACAGTTTTCATGGGGTCTAGAACAAGTCAGCAAGTTCTTCTCCTTGGGGTCTCACCATAAACTTTTATTCTCAGCATTAAAGGTGGTGGGAGTGCACAAAATTTTATGCTTATTAGGATTATTTGTAAGTTAATTTTCTATGCTTGCATGACTGAGTGCCATCAGTTCTTATTGGGTGATTCTTGACATTCACCTTCAGATCATCAATATCCTCTTAAATACCTAATATGTGGGGTACAGGTCAAAGTGTCATCAATATGAGAAATAAAAATGCTGAGAAAAAACAACCTATAGCAGGAATGATTTATTGTGGTTCAAGGTTCCAGAGATTTTTTTCCATGGTCACTTGGCTCTGTTGACTCTGGGTCTATGATAAGGACCATCACTGTACTTCTATGATGAGGGTGTGATTGGGCAAAGCCACTCACTTCATGATGGCCAAGAAGTAAAGAGAGAGGAAGAGGTTGGGGACCAGATATATTACCCAAGGGCATGCCCCCAATGACCCATTGCCTTGAACTAGGTTCCCCAAATTTCTACCACCTCCTAATACTCACTCTCAATGAATTGATCTAGTGATATTATTAAAGCCCTCAGGATCAATCCCCAAATTCCCACCTCTGAGCATTGGTGCATTGTAGTCCATGCCTGTTTTGGTTTGGATATGAGGAGTTACCCAAAAGTTCACAGGTGAGACAATGCAAGAAGACTTTAGAGAAAAAATGATTGGGTCATATATTTAACGTAATCAGTGAATTGATCCCTTATGTGATTAACTGAGTGGTTACTGGAGGCAGATGTGGTATGACTAGAAGAAGTGGTTCATGGAGGACTTGACTATGGAGTATATGTTTTGCATCTGGCAAGTGGACACCTCTCTCTCTCTCCTTCCTAATCATTATGTGAGCTGTTTTGCTCTGCCACATACTTCATCATGATGTTCTATCTCTTCTCATTCCCTGAGGAATGGAGCCAGCTATCTATGAATGGAGACTTCTGAAACTGTGAGACACAGAGTAGACTTTTTCTCCTCTAAAATTGTTCTTGTTGGGTCCTTCAGTCAGAGCAGTGAAAAAAAAATTACTAAAACAATTCCTTAAACATGTGAGTCTCTGGAGGCTACTTCATATCCAAACCATAACATGTGTCCGTCTCCATATACAACTCAGAAAAAAAAAAAAAAAACTGTTCTTGAAGCCCAACAGAATTTCTCACCGCAGACTACTGAGAAAGAGTCTTAAAGTCATGTTCATTACGCTTCACAATATTTACTTGTAGAACAAAATCTAGTCAATGGGATACCATCAATATTTTTTAGAGGAGTGAGAATTAAATTATGGCTTATATCAGTATTACATAGGATGTAATGCATACTTCTCTTCTATAACTTGAGAATATAACAGGTATTTTCAGAGAAAAATCTTATGGCTCATGTCATCACAAACAAACCGGAAGACCATGACGTAGAAAGAATATTTGACTATACAAAGGAGATAATTATAGGACAATTGAGTTTCTAAGTAATTTGTTATTGGCAAGCCTCATGAATCTACAATGTAATTACACATGATTCTCAATGCTATTTTACTTTTGTGGTCAAAATAACATCATTTGTATAAATGATAACATCATTTGTATAAATGATGCTACTGAGTACTTTATTATATGCTGCCAGGTATTAAGAAAAATCATGAATATAGTAAGAGTCACTGCTTTCAAAAGTTTATTGTCTTGAAATATACTAACATGTAAAGATATTATTATAATGTAGTGTAATAAATCTTATAATAGAAACTTTTACATTGATTAAAGAAGAAAAGTATTAAATCTCTTTGTATTTGGAAATTATTACTAGAAAAGTTTATTTGGGGTTTATTCTTAGAGAGAAACTCAACATTCATGAAGGATAAGGTTAAAATAGTAATTTTTTTTCCACACAAAACCAATGGGAGAAAGTTACAGATTGAAATACTTATGAAACAGACTGAAATGAGTCATTTTTAAGTGTTATATTAATGAGAAGGTGTTCTAGTTTTCATTTGCATGGGATGAGAAAGAACACAACTGTATTAGGATATATTAGTGATCTAATTTGTGAAAAATATAGGGCTCTTATTTCTCTAGTACCATCTTAGAAAAGAATAAGAATGCTACTTCAAGATGTCCATTCAAAAAACAAGAAGTTAGATAATTTACCTCCTGGTTTTCTGTCCCCAATGATGGGGAGTTGCTCCAGGGATACTCACTGGCCTAAGTTTTTCCTGTGCTTATTTGTGGCCTATGTTGGTACTCATGGCAATAGGGAAGGTCCTGGAGTGAAACAAGAAGATAAATCATTCATGCAATTAAACCATCACCAAGAAATATGAAGTAATGTACCAAAGATACCTTCTACTGACATTAAAACAATAAGGTGTATTTGGGAATCTACAAATAACTACATCTGGCTAATCCAGTGGGTATCAAATAAAAATAGTGAAAGAAAAAAAATTTTGAATGTCCGTTCAATAAAATATAAAGGGACATATTATTTGACACAAAATATGATAATAGAACTACAAGTAGAATGAGGGATAAAATAATAATTTATGATTTCACTAAAGAATTTACCAATACTGATGTTATTTTTCTCTGTATGATTCAGAATGTTTCCTGATTCCTTATAAATGTTTCAGTATTTATATATGTATATATGTATGTGTATACACACACACAAACACACACACACACACACGTGAACATGCTCATGTGTATATAGACATAATAATGTGATAATACCTGAAAACCTTATTACAGTATCCTTTTAAAAAATTTCTAATATTTGCCTAGTTTTCTTGAAAAAAATGGCAATTTTCTTCATTCATTTTTTGGATGAATCAACTTCATTCTTTGTTAAAATTTACCAATATGAAGGAAAAACATCTCTGACCATGAATTATGCTTTTATTTTTTTGAAACAAATGTCCTTATAATATGTTCCAGAAGCAGAATTATATAATTAAATATAATTGATATTTTAATGGTACTAACAGTTTCCCTTGTGCTTTTTCCCAAATAATTAAAATAATCTGTAGTAAAGTCAATAATAGGTGACAATAAGTTTGAAGATTTGGGTCATGATAATCATCATCATAGCAATAATACTGTTGTACCTCTGCTTCCAAGATTCTCCACCATTCTTTAGCCACATCTAGCAATTTTCCTTCCCTGTGTGATCTCCTTTCCCCAAATTTAGGATGAGTCTATTAATCATTTATAGCAAAAGAACTCAGATCAATAATAATCTAATTTTTATTTAAACCATTTCTTTATTAAAGATTTGACAGTAGTGTCTTAACAGCATTTATATTTTGCTAAGTTTATAAGTGGCAAAATAATTCTTATTGTGGTTTTAATTTTTATATTTTGAATTCTAATATAGTGCATTTTTCAGTCAATAAGAACAGGAAATGAATCTGTAAATAAACAAGAGTATCATTCACACATATAACAATGTCTAATATTTTCATAAATCACTAAGTGCTCTGTTGATAAATTTCTTAATTTTAATACTCATGGGAGGACTATTAGTAGATACAGATTACAGATAAGCATTTAAAACATAGAGAAAAGTAATACTTTTGGAAACTGGAAAACCTTACTCTGAAACTAGTTTCTGATGATATTGTAGTATCAAAAACTGTCAAATTCAGAGAATAAAAAGGTGGTTGCTAGCAGTTGTGCACAAGGGGTAATGGAAAGTTATTTTATAGTTGTTACTAAGTTTCAGTCTTGTGAGATGAATAAAGAGGGCATACCTGATTTAAAATGTTCTTACTAAAATAATAAAAAGAGGAGGCAGGCAGACCTGAGACTCACCAGCAGATCAGGCCCAGTGTCCCGCCAGACACATCGCCCCGGTTGGTGGAGGGGCAGAGCCGCCAGGCGTCTGCAAGGTAGGCAGACCCTCTACCCCCAAGCAGAACAGGCATAGCAATCTGCAGAGCGGCAGAGCCACCCCCCGAGCCTGCAAGGTAGGCAGACCTGCGACCCACTGGCAGGTGAGGCCCAACAACTTGCAGAAGGGCACAGCTGCCCCACCCGCCTGCTAGGTAGGCAGAAAAGTGACCACCAACAGAACCGGCCCAGCAGTTGACATCGCCCTGCCCAGGTTGGGGGAGGGGAAGAGCCGACGGGAGCCTGCAAGGTAGGCAGACCTGCGACTCACCAGCAGGTCAGGCCCAGCGACCCGTGGAGTGGCAGAGCGACCCCCGCACCTGCAAGGTAGGCGCACCTGCCACCCACTGGCAGTTCAGGCCCAGCAACTCTTGGAGGGACACAGCTGCTCCACACGCCTGCAAGGTAGGCGGAACCATGACCACAGACAAAACAGGCCCAGTGGCCCTCCAGACACATCGCCCCAGTTGGGGGAGGGGCAGAGCCGCCGGGCGCCTGCAAGGTAGGCGGACCCAGGACCTACCAGCAGAACAGGCACAGCAATCCGCAGAGCAGCAGAGCCACCCCCCGAGCCTGCAAGGTAGGCAGAACTGCGACCCACCAGCAGGTCAGGCCCAAAAACCTGCGGAGGGGCACAGCTGCCCCATGCGCCTGCTAGGTAGGCAGAACCGTGACCACCAACAGAACGGGCCCAGCGGCTGGCCAGACACATCGCCCCGCCCAGGTTGAAGGAGGGGCAGAGCCGCCGGGCGCCTGCAAGGTAGGCAGACCTGCGACTCACCAGCAGATCAGGCCCAGCGATCCGCGGAGTGGCAGAGCCACCCCCCACGCCTGCAAGGTAGGCGAACCTGCCACCCACCGGCAGGTCAGGCCCAGAAACCTGGGGAGGGGCACAGCTGCTCCACGCGCGTGAAAGGTAGGCGGAATCGTGACCACCGACAAAGCAGGCCCAGTGGCCCACCAGACACATTGCCTCGTTTGGGGGAGGGGCAGAGCCGCCAGGCGCCTGCAAGGTAGGCAGACAGGCGACCCACCAGCAGAACAGGCACAGCAATCTGCAGAGCGGCAGAGCCACCCCCGAGCCTGCAAGGTAGGCAGACATGCAACCCACAGGCAGGTTAGGCCCAGCAACCTGCGGAGGGGCACAGCTGCCCCACCCGCCTGCTAGGTAGGCCGAACCATGACCACCAACAGAAAAGGCCCAGCGGCTAGCCAGACAAATCGCCCAGCCCAGGTTGGGGGAGGGGCAGAGCCGCCAGGCGCCTGCAAGGTAGACAGACCTGCAACCGACAGACAGAACAGGCCTAGCGACCAGCGAAGGGGCAGAGCCGCTGCTCACGCCTGCATGGTAGGCGGACCTGTGACCACCAAAAGAACGGGCCCACTGAAAGTACAGCCCCAGCGGCCTGCCGGCGTGGTAGGCACATTGCCCCAATTGGAGGACAGGAAGAACCACCGCCAAAGCCTGCAAGGGAGACTTTGCAACTATACAAGAGCAATATAAATATATTTGTGGAAAAATCAATATCACAACAGTTTCACCAAGCAGAAAGAAACACGATCAGTATGAAAAGACAAGGAAAGAAAGGACCACAAGCAATGCAGGTCAACTCAACTTTAGAAGAGGTAATATCTGCAGCAGATGGAATGTCAGATAAAGAATTCAGGATATACATGCTTCAGATGATCTGGAGTCTCAAGGAAGACATTAGACAGCAAAATTAGACAATGAAAGACCACTTCGACAATGAATTACATAAACAAATCCAAGAAGCAAAAGATCAATTATACAGGGAGATAGAGGTTATAAAAAACAAACAAACAGAAATCCTGGAAATGCAGGAAGCAATAACCAACTTAAAAACTCAATTGAGAATACTACCAGCAGAGTAGAACCCATAGAAGATAGAACATCAGACTAAAGACAAAGTATTTAAACTCCAGAAGAACACAGACAGCTCAGCAATGCTGTTAAGAAACCATGAGCAGAACATTCAAGAAATATGGGATAACATAAAGAGACCAAACTTAAGAGTCATTGAGAAACAGGAAGGTATAGAGCTCCAAACCAAAGGAATGAGCCATCGATTCAATGAAATAATACGAGAAAACTTCCCAGACTTGAAGAATGAGACAGAATCCCAAATCCTAGAAGCCTACAGGATGCCGAATGTGCAAAATCATAAGAGATCCACACCTAGACAAATTATAATGAAGATGCCCAACAGACAGAATAAGGAGAGAATTTTAAAAGCTACAAGAGAAAGAAAGCAGATTACATTTAGGGGTAAACAAATCAGGATAACACATGATCTTTCAACACAGACTCTGAAAGCTAGAAGATCCTGGAATAACAAATTTCAAACACTGAAAGAAAATGGGTTCCAACCAAGAATTGTGTATGCAGCGAAATTAAGCTTCAGGATGGAAGAAGAAATTAAAACCTTCCATGATAGAAAAAAGTTAAAAGAATTTGCAGCTAGAAAACTATCTCTTCAAAACATTGTCGGCAAAATATTACAGGAAGAGTAAATGGAAAATATCAATGGAAACCAACAGCGGGTGGTAGGACAGTAAAGGGGGAGATAATCAAAGAGGAAAACAAACCATGTTTAGTAACATAAATAAACAAATATGGCTGGAAGAACAACCCATATCTCAATTCTAACCCTAAATGTTAATGGCTTAAACTCACCAATTAAGAGACACAGGCTAGTAGAATGGATCACAAAACAAGACCCAACAATATGCTGCCTTCAGGAGACGCATTTGATAGGAAAAGACATACATAGTCTGAAGGTGAAAGGTTGGGAAAAATCATATCACTCATATGGACTTCGGAAACAACAGGAGTGTCCATACTCATATCAAATAAAATATATTTCAAGCCAAAGTTAATCAAAAGGGATGACGAGGGACACTACATACTGCTCAAGGAAACCATACACCAACAAGACATAACAATCATAAATATATATATCACCCAAACAATGGTGCAGCTATATTCATCAAACAAATGCTTCTCAAGTTCTAGAGTCTAATAGACCACCATATGGTAATCATGGGAGACTTCAACACACCTCTCTCACAACTGGACAGATCTTCCAAACAAAAGTTGAATAAGGAAATTATAGAAGTCATTAACATAATTAATAACCTAGAATTAATTGACATAAATAGAATATACCACCCAAGATCAAGCAGTTACACTTTTTTTTTCAGCAGCACATGGATCCTTCTCAAAAATAGATCATATATTATGTCACAGGGCAACTCTTAGACAATATAAAGGAGTAGAGATAATACCATGTATCTTATCTGATCATAATGGAATGAAATTGAAAATCTACGATTAAGAAGTAAGGAAAAATCATGCAGCACTTGGAGAATGAACAATAGGTTACTGAATGATCAATGGGTTATTGAAGACATCAAGGAGGAAATTAAAAATTCTTAGAGATAAATGAAAACACAGACACAACATATCAGAATCTATGGGACACATTGAAAGCAGTTCTAAGAGGAAAATTTATTGCTTGGAGTTCATTCCTTAAAAAAAGAAAAAACAACAAATAAATGATCTAATACTTCAACTCAAAATCTTAGAAAAAGAAGAGCAAAACAACAGAAAAAGAAGTAGAAGACAAGAAATAATTAAAATCAGAGCTGAAATTAATGAAATCGAAACAAAAGTAACAATTGAAAATTTTGACAAAACTAAAAGTTGGTTCTTTGAAAAAATAAATAAAATCGACAGACCCTTAGCCACGCTACCAAAGAGAAGAAGAGAGAGAACTCAAATTACTAGCATACGGGATGAAAAAGGCAATATCACAACAGACACTTCAGAAATACAGAAGATTATCAGAAATTATTTTTAATTCTTATGCTCCAATAAAATAGAAGATGGTGAAAGCATCGATAAATTTCTTAAGTCATATGATCTGTCCAGATTGAGTCAGAAGGATATTGACAACCTAAACAGACCAATATCAATTGAGGAAATAGAAAAAACCATCAAAAGACTACCAACTAAGAAAAGCCCAGGACCGGATGGGTATACAGCAGAGTTTTACAAAACCTTTAAAGAGGAACTAATACTAATACTTTTCAAGCTATTTCAGGAAATAGAAAAAGAGGGAGAACTTCCAAATTCATTCTATGAGGCCAACATCACCCTGATTCCAAAACCAGACAAAGACACTTCAAAGAAAGAAAACTACAGACCAATATCTCTAATGAACCTAGATGCAAAAATTTTCAAGAAACTTATGGAGAACCGGATAAAAAAAAATATCAAAAAAATTGTGCACCATGATCAGGTAGGATTTATCCCTGGGATGCAAGGTTGGTTCAATATACGGAAATCAATAAATGTTATTCACAACATCAATAGGCTTAAAAATAAGAACCATATGATCATCTCAATAGATGCGGAAAAAGCATTCGACAAAGTACAGCATCCCTTTATGTTCAAAACTCTAGAAAAACTAGGGATAACAGGAACATACCTCAATATTGTAAAAGCAATCTATGCTAAGCCTCAGGCTAGCAGCATTCTGAATGGAGAAAAACTGAAGGCATTCCCTCTAAAATCTGGAACAAGACAGGGATGCCCTCTCTCACCACTTCTGTTCAACATAGTTCTCGAATCACTGGCCAGAGCAATTAGACAGACAAAAGAAATTAAAGGCATAAAAATAGGAAAAGATGAACTCAAATTATCACTATTTGCAGATGACATGATTCTATATCTAGCAGACCCAAAAGGGTCTACAAAGAAACTATTAGAGCTAATAAATGAATTCACCAAAGTGGCAGGCTATAAAATCAACACGCATAAATCAAAGGCATTCCTGTATATCAGCGACAAATCCTCTGAAATGGAAATGAGGACAACCACCCCATTCACAATATCCTCAAAAAAAATAAAATACTTGGGAATCAACCTAACAAAAGAGGTGAAAGACTTATACAATGAAAACTACAGAACCCTAAAGAGAGAAATAGAAGAAGATCTTAGAAGATGGAAAAATATACCCTGTTCATGGATAGGTAGAAGTAACATCATCAAAATGGCGATATTACCAAAAGTTCTCTATAGGTTTAATGCAAGGCCAATCAAAATCGCAACGGCACTTCTTGTAGAAATAGAGAAAGCAATCATGAAATTAATATGGAAAAATAAAAGACCCAGAATAGCAAAAGCGATTCTAAGCAGGAAGTGTGAATCAGGCGGTATAGCGATACCAGACTTCAAACTATATTACAGAACAATAGTAACAAAAACAGCATGGTACTGGTACCAAAACAGGCGGGTGGACCAATGGTACAGCTTAGAGGACAGAGAAACCAATCTACAAAATTACAACTATCTTATATTTGATAAAGGGGCTAAAAGCATGCAATGGAGGAAGGATAGCATCTTCAACAAATGGTGTTGGGAAAACTGGAAATCCATATGCAACAAAATGAAACTGAATCCCTTTCTCTCGCCATGCACAAAAGTTAACTCAAAGTGGATCAAGGAACTTGATATCAAATCAGAGACATGGCGTCTGATGGAAGAAAATGTTGGCTATGATCTACATACTGTGGGGTCGGGCTCCAAATTCCTCAATGGGACACCCATAGCACAAGTGTTAATAACTATAATCAACAAATGGGACTTACTCAAACTTAAAAGTTTTTTTCTCAGCAAAAGAAACAATAAGAGAGGTAAATAGGGAGCCTACGTCCTGGGCACAAATCTTTACTCCTTACACTTCAGACAGAGCCCTAATATCTAGAATATACAAAGAACTAAAAAAAATTAGACAATAAGATAACAAATAACCCAATCAACAAATGGTTCAAGGACCTGAACAGACATTTCTCAGGGGAGGACACACAATCAATCAACAAGTACATGAAAAAATGCTCACCATCTCTAGCAGTCAAAGAAATGCAAATCAAAACCACCCTAAGATACCATCTCACTCCAGTAAGATTGGCAGCCATTAGGAAGTCAAACAACAACAAGTGCTGGCAAGGATATGGGGAAAAGGGTACACTTGTACATTGCTGGTGGGACCAATTGGTGCGGCCAATTTGGAAAGCAGTATGGAGATTTCTTGGAAAGCTCGGAATGGAACCACCATTTGATCCAGCTATTTCCCTACTCGGTCTATTCCCTAAAGACCTAAAAAGAGCTCACTGTAGGGACACTGCTACGTCCATGTTCATAGCAGCACAATTCACAATAGCAAGACTGTGGAACCAACCTAGATGCCCTTCAATAGACGAATGGATAAAAAAATGTGGCATTTATACACAATGGAGTATTATTCTGCATTAAAAATGACAAAATCATAGAATTTGGAGGGAAATGGATGGCATTAGAGCAGATTATGCTAAGTGAAGCTAGCCAATCCCTTAAAAACAAATGCCAAATGTCTTCTTTGTTATAAGGAGAGTAACTAAGAACAGAGTAGGGACGAAGAGCATGAGAAGAAGATTAACATTAAACAGGGATGAGAGGTGGGAGGGAAAGGGAGAGAGAAGGGAAATTGCATGTAAATGGAAGGAGACCCTCAGGGGTATACAATATTACATACAAGAGGAAGTGAGGGGAAAGGGGGAAAAATATAAGGGGGAGAAATGAATTACAGTAGAGGGGGTAGAGAGAGAACAGGGGAGGGGAAGGGGGAGGGGGGATAGTAGAGGATAGGAAAGGCAGCAGAATACAACAGACACCAGGATGGCAATATGTAAATCAATGGTTGTACAACTGATGTGATTCTGCAATCTTTATACGGGGTAAAAATGGGAGTTCATATCCCATTTGAATCAAATGTGAAATATGATATATCAAGAACTATGTAATGTTTTGAACAACCAACAATAAAAATTATTTAAAAAAAAAGATCTCTAGCATTCAAGAAGACAAGGGATGTCACCTGCTATCTCAAAGAAAAAGGCATAAAGTTGCTAGATACACAGAAAAAAACCAAGTCTCAGGAAGCCATAACTAACTGGTGGTAGCAATAAGGAAGTCTTTCTTGGCATCTCCATTTGTCTCTGAGTGTCTCTCATCATCCTTAATACATTCTTGATCAAACAGCTTCCTCTGTCTACTCAGTTTGGTCTTCAAACGACCCATCAGAGTCAAATTCACCCAAATTTTATTATTTGGCTTTCCAGCTCCAACAATGGCTGTCTCATGCTAACTGCTCTTTGGGTCTCCAACAGTTTCTCAGTCATTCTGACTGGCACAGTGTCTGTAAGCCTATGTGCAGTACCTCCATAGGCTGACCTGTAGACATCGCTTCCTGATGGTGACATCCAATATGCAATTGGTGAAGAGAGGAAGGCAGGGTCACATGACCCACAGCCCTCTTCGGAAGAAGAAAAGACATGGGTGAGGAAAGCAATGATAAAATTTCAAATTCTGCCACCATTTTATCTGATCTCATATTCTCTCCTACAATCTAATCAGTACTTAAGGACTTTTACTCAATGTACAAGAAAAGTAAGTTACTACTGTAATTATTCATCTTCTAACTTCTATAGTTTTTAATGGAACTACAGAATATCTTCTCCTTATTCTGCCACAGTAATTTCCAAGATGTACAGGTTTGACAATGATTTTAAATTATTTATGGCAAATAAAGACCCCTATGAAGGACACCTCCAAAAAATAATAAAAAGAAACAAAAAATAATTAATCTATTACTGGTTGAGTATATACCTGGTGATTAAAAATTAAGAACTCACTCAATCTCAAATTCATAAATTTATATGATAGATAAAAAAGGTGACATGACTACATGGCAACTTTTTTATGTCAATTTAAGTTTTAATCATCATTTCCAAGTTTCTTGAGTATGGAGACTTTATATTTTTTTATTGTCGTTGTTTGAGTCTAGAGAGTAACTAGAGTTCTGTGAAATTACAAAAATCTTTTTGTATTAGCATAACCTAATTCCCTCTTAGCCATGATTTGGTCTTAAAGTGCTTCACTGATTACCTGCTTTCCAGGCAGCAAAGGCTCAATGTTAATTGAATGCATTTTATGACTAAGAATGAGAGGTGAACCCAGACAGACCATGTTTTTTATTTGTGTTAGTGTTTGGATTTTATGCATCCTCAGTGTTCACAGAAGGACAGTGATATTTCTCCATGACTTTTATTGGTAAATTATAGCATCTATGAGGCTCAGAAAATGGAAAAGGAGGTACAATGTCATGCAGCAGGAAAACATTGAAACTCATTTAGAAGATTTCATATATAAACATAACTTTTTGCCTAAATGCCTCATTTGCTGACCACTTACTTTATTTTCTGTTATAAAACTAGTCTTGCAACTGTGCATTCAAAGTGCATAGATTCAGGAGTTTATTTAACTTGTAATTACTACTTTAGAAAAGAATACTTTTAATTGCAATATATTACTTGCTTAATCATTTTTACAATATGTGTCTTTTATAAGTCAAATGATACATAACTCAGGAAGCTGATAAATATTTAAAAAACCCAATTCCCTTAAATCATTGTAAGCCTAGATATAAAAAATGGCCAGAGAAGGTAAATTAAGTGACGAGATAAAATACGTTTCAAAGGCTTTCTAGATGTAAAAAACAAGGAAGGAAGGAAGGAAAGAAAGAAGGAAGGAAGGAAGGAAGGAAGGGAGAAAGAGAGAGAGACAGAGAGACAGAGAGAAAGAAAGAAAGAAAGAAAGAAAGAAAGAAAGAAAGAAAGAAAGAAAGAAAGAAGGAAAAAAATAAAAATAAAAGGAAATAAAAAATCTCCAGACTTTTCTAATCTGTTTTATTCTACCCTAAAGTACCCACCATAATAATAATAACTTTTGTGGAAGTTTTCTACAAGGATCTGTCTAAAAGTTTTAAATGATACCACATTTAATTTATGTTATCATAATAGTACAACTTATTTATCAGATGTGGTAGTTGCTTTACACTACATATCCATTGTTATACATTGTAGAACAGAATTGATAACTGCACAGGATGTTAGAGTTTTAGAACATCCAAAGTATGTGGGTCGAAATTACAAAGAGTGTCACCAGAAACAATAATTGATGTTTGAAAAAAATAGAGATAATAGAGGCAAGAAAACAGGTTTCACTAATTTATTGTGAATGACTTGGGTAATTGTCAGTCACTCTCAGGATCTCCTAAGTGCCCATTAATAGCTCAGTGGCTATCTTTTTCTCTTTATTAAAGTATCTATACACACTTTCAAGAGCCAACCTGTGCTAAGCACAAATTCACTTTTATCTCATTATAATTACCTTTTTATTTTGGGCCCAAGGAAATCTGGTTATCCTAGTTCTACAATGTACAAAATATATGGCTTATTGGATAATGTTCACAAAGAAGTTGTTCCATAGTAGAAACACATAATATATGCACAATATCAACTGATGCAAGGTATAACATGATAAAATAATGTAATTAAAAAATAGTTTCAGAATTTAGGGAAAAAAAAGTTTTTACCTCTAAATATTTGGGAAGGATTTCTTATGAAAAGGACAATTCCATTGGGTTTTGAATTGCCAGATACGTAAGTTTTCATTTCAAGCAAAATTGCATGATAAACAAAGCAAAAAGATAAAGCTGCCATGAGGAACAGTGGGATTCATTTGGCTTAAAGAAAAGGAAGATTAAAGGCAATAACATTTAAAAATTTAGACTTAATTTCATAAAATTTGAGTATCATCATTTATGCAAATGAGATACAGTGAAAGTTTCAGATAACAGATTTGCCTCAAAAAAATTAATGCTGCAGCAGTACATAAAATGGACTTGAACAGGGTGGGTAAACAGTAGATTAAGACAGTGTAGACAAGCTGTGTGGTACCAGATATTAGCTAAACACTATTTCAAACAACTAAAGTAAATTGTTTATGAGTGTTGGGTACAAATTTTGAGCCTGGATGATTGAGAAGATATGATGTGTTTAATAGAAGCAGATGCAAGATGTAATTTGGTAAAGAACACTATAAATTCAGTTCTATTCATTGTTAAAACAAAAATTTTAAGATGGCTTTTTTCTTCCTCATGTGCAGACTTTACATGATCCCACAGGCTGTGAGAGTGGTGATTATACCTATGTGATTAGATTATTTTGTATGAACTGATGAATTTAAGAAATGGAGATTATGCTGGTGGATCTGACCTAATCAGATGAGTCTTTTAAGAAAACAGCATTTTCCTTGGCTAGGGGCAGAAAAGGAAGCAGCATGTTCAACACATCAGGAGGACTGAACGTTATAATTGCCAGCTTGAAGACTGAGCACTTTAAGCTACATGGCAAAGATGGCAGTTGGCTTCTGAGAGCTGAAAGCAGTCTCTGGGTGTCACTCAGCAAGGAAAAGGGACATTTATTACTGTACCCTCAGAGAACTGAATTTGGTTAACAATAAAAACAAGCTTGAAGTGGATGATTCTCTGAAGCCTTCTGATGAAAACTCAGCTTGGCTGCCACATTGACTTAGAATGTTTTATAAACTGAGCAAAGAGCCAAGTTATGTTTGGACAGATCTCTAACCTAAAGAACTGGGAGATAATAAATAAAAATTAGCTACTAAATTTCTGGTACTTTCAAGAGAAAATGAATGCAGATATACTGTCTTTGAGTCCTCAGGAAAGTACAAGTGCAGAGATTTTTGGTACTATTGACATTTTATGCTGGGTAATTCCTTAATGTGGAGGTTGGTTGTGGGCATTGAAAGATGATTAGTTGCATTCCTGGCCTGGTACCCAAGGGATGCCAATAATGCCTAATGTTGTGACAATAAAAATGCCTCCAGACATTCTGAAATACCTTGTAACCACAAAATTTCCTTAAACTGAGAAGTACTGATTTAAGATAAGAATTACCAGCTTTTTACAAATAGAGAATGCCTCATTCTGCTCACTATGCTCTGGGAAAATATCATAAATTTAGATAGCTTATAAATTAGAAAAACTGATTTCATGTTTAGTGAAGTTCTGTTTCTCATAAACCCTAACATCTCACAGTCTCCTCAGAACGTAAAAGAACCGCGGCAGGTATCTCTGATCTCTTTTATAAGGGCATTAATCCCAGTCATGAGGACACCATCCTCATGATCAAATCCTCTGCCAAAGGCCAAACCTCTTAATTCTATCATTTGGGAAGTTAGGATTTCAACATAAGATCTAAGAGGGTGATGAAAACATTAAGACCATAGCGGGATACTGGAGTTTGGAAGATGAGGTAAAAGATTTGAACAATATGAAAATTAGCAGGGTGAAGATGATTGTTGAAATTGTGAAGCATTGCAAGAGTTTCAAAAAAAATGTCTGGAGTATTTTTTTTTTCTACTGAATATTATGAAGAGAAAGGATATCTCAGACTAGAGAGGAAGCAAACAGAGGGATGAAATAAGAAATCAAAACCTTTCAAACAATCCAAAAAATGAGAAATATTGGAAAGTCCAGAATAGAAAGCTTATGGAAATTTGAACTTCAGCTTCATTGATTGATTAGTTTTGGATTACTGGTTTGGACAGAAGCACAGCAACAACAACCAAAAGCATGAATGATTTATTTTGAGATGATTTTAAATGGAGTCATTTTCCTAATTTCACTTTCAGTGTATTCCTCACTGATATATAGGAATACATTTGTTTATTGGTGTTGATTTCATGTCCTGTTATTTTGCTGAATTAATTTATTAATTGTAGAAGTTTTCTGGTGCAATTTTTGGATCTTCAAGATATAGAATCATGTCATCAGCAAATAGTGATAGTTTGAGTTCTTCTTTACCTATTTGTACCCCTTTAATTTCTTTCCTCTAATTTTTTTGGTTAGAGTTTCAAGGGTGATGTTGAATATAAATGGTGAAAGAGGAAAGCCTTGTCTTGTTCCAGTTTTTATTAAGAATTATTTTCAATTTTTCTCCATTTAGAATGATGTTGGCCTATGGTTTAGCACATATAGCTTTTACAATGTTGAGGTATGTTCCTACTATCCCTAGTTTTTTCTAGTGTTTTTAATATGAAGGTGTCTGTATTTTGTCAAATGCTTTTTGTGCATCTACTGAGATGATCATATGAATCTTGAAGCAATCTAACAAAAGAGGTGAAAGACCTCTACAATAAAAACTATAGAAAAAGTACAGAAAGAAATTGAAGCAAACTTCAGAAGACAGAAAGATCTTCCCATCCTCCTTGATAGGCAGAATTAATATTGTTAAAATTGACTTTCTACCAAAACTGTTATACTGATTTAATGCAATTCCTATTAAAATCCCAATGGCATTCTTCATAGAAATAGAAATAGAAATAGAAATAGCAATTATGAAATTCATTTGAAAAAATAAGAGACCCAGGATAGCCAAAACAGTCCTTAGCAAGAAGAGTGAAGCAGAAGGCATCAAAATACCAGACATTAAACTATACTTCAGAGCTATAGTAATAAAAACAGCATGGTATTGGTACCAGAATAGACTTGTAGACCAAGGGTACAGAATAGAGGACACAGAGACAAACACACATAAATATGGTTATCTCATACTAGACAAAAGTGCCAAAAAGATACACTGAAGAAAAAATAGCATATTCAACCAATTGTGCTGGGTAAACTGAAAATCCATATTTAACAAAATGAAATTAAACCTCTCTCATCCTGCTAAAAAATAAATTCAAAGTGGATCAAAGTCTTAGACAGTAGAACAGAGACCTGCACCTAATTGAAGAAAAAGTAGGCCCAAATACAATCCTTATAGGCCTAGGATCTGAATTCCTTAACAAGACTCCTAAGGTTCAAGAAGTAAAATCAATAATCAATAAATGGGATGGATTCAAATAAAAAAAATCTTCTTCTGCTTCTCAAAGGAAACAATTAATAATGTGAGGAGAGAGCCTACAGATTGGGACAAAATCTTTACCACATGCACTTTCAATAATCTCCAGGATATATAAACAACTAATAAAATGTAACAATAAAAAACAAACAAACAAATAAACCGATCAATAAATGGGCTAAGGAACTGCACACACACTTCACATAAAAATAAATACAATTGATCAACAAATCTAAAGCTGTTCTTAAAAAATACAATCTGAGCCTGGGGATATAGCTCAGTTGATAGAGTGCTTGTCTCCAATGCACAAGGCCCTGGGTTCAATCACCAGCACCACCAAAAAATAATAACAACAACAATAATAATAAAGTCTGTTAATTAAAATAATTTGTCCCTGAGATATTGAAGAAATTTAACTACTTTCCAGAAGTTTCTGACTTTTTATTTTGACCATTTTTTCTGCAACTCTTATTTATTTATATGCATGTTTCTTCATAATATACTTTATATTTTAAACACTAAATTAAACTTTATACTATTATTTTCATTAATAAAAATAAAAATATTCAATATCTTCAGCCATTAGAGAAATGCAAATCAAAACTACTCTAAGATTTTATCTCCCTCCTGTCAGAATGGCAATCATCAAGGATACAGGCAACAATAAATGTTGGTGAGAATGTGGTAAATAAGGTACACTCATACATTGCTGGTGGGACTGCAAATTGGTGCAACCACTATGGACAGAAGTTGGAGATTCGTCAGAAAACTGGGAGTGGAACCATCATTTGACTCAGCTATCCCACTCGTTGGTTTATACCCAAAGAACTTAAAATCAGCATACTATAGTGATTCAGCCATAGCAATGTTTATAGCAGCTCAATTCACAATAGTTAGACTATGAAACCAACCTAGGTGTCTCTCATTACGTGAACAGATAAAGAAAATGTGGTATATATACTCAAAGAAATATATCTCAGCTTTAAAGAAAAGTGAAATAATGGCATTTTCCAGTAAATGGTTGAAGTTAGAGAATGTCATGCTTAGGGAAATAAGTGAATCCCACAAAAGCAAGGCCAAATGTCTTTTTCTAATATGTGGATGCTAATTCACAATAAGGCAGGGGCAATAGGGAAGAATAGTTTTAACTTAGATTAGGTAGAAAGAATTGAAGGGAAGGGAGGGGAGGGAATATGGAGATAGGAAAGATGTTAGAATAAAACAGACATTAGTACTGTATGTATATGTGAGTACATGACCAATATGATTCTGCAAAATGTACATTCAAAAAAATAAGAAATTATACCCCATCTATGTATGATATATCAAAGTACATAAATGCATTTTACTGTCACTAATTAAAAAAAAGAAAAAAAATTTAAAATAAAGAGCAAATGATTTAAGACAATAGCATTTAAGAGGAGATAGGGAAATGGTTTTTAAGATGGGAACATAGAGACAGAGGAGAAAAAAAAAGATGTTGAAAGAATTAGAAAAGAGCATATACTTTCAATATATATGTGTGGTTTCTAAACTTGCCTATAACAGTTACTTTTCCAAAATCAGGAGACACTAGGCTCCTTTTATTTTTCTACTGTAGTTCCTGGAAATTTCTTGATGTTCTGTCAACTAAACACACCAGCTTTCTCTTGCCTAGCTACCACTACAATTCCTTTGATGTCGACTATTTTTTTGGTACTCTGAACTTTAATGCTTCCATATACTTGACCCTTAGAACTCCTCCTTTGAATTTCTATTTTACTTTAATCTGCTTTTCAGTTTTTTTACCTTTACTCCCAATACTGAAGCCATGTTGTTGGATTTCACCTATTTATGTACTAAACCATCCCTTCTCTCCTGTCTGGGAGAATATTTTGAATGTTCTATGTAAAAGTCTCATATTGGGAAATTTCTAAATGTGCACTCACAATATTCATATAACATCATTACAGATCAATAATCAAATTTCAACTGGAATATTTTTCATTTAATTTATTAGTCTTCAAAGCAGAATGGTGCTGAGTCTAATCTATGACATGGGATATTATATACTTTCATTAATGTTTAACTTTGTGAATTGGAGGAAATTTGGTTAATATTGTTAGGTAAAATAAGGTAGTTAAAGCAATATTGTTTATTGTTTCTAAATGATATATTCAGTATAAGTTATCATTTAATAACATATATTCTTTGAAGATAAAATTCAATTTAATTACAAATTTATCAAGTGATAAAAATATTAAAAAATGTTGTTATATATATTTAGGTTTTAAACTCTGCAAACTCTTTATAGTTCACATTGACATTTTAATTGATAAGATCTAAAGATTCTGTTCAAATGTATATACTACATACATATAATTTTTACCAAAATATATAAAAATGTGTACTTTTAAAATACATAAATATTTTAATATAATGATTTTCTTTTTTCAGGATGAATTCATAAAATATAACTGAAACAAATTATCAAAATCTTGTTTATTTTTATCACACTTAAATGAGAAGAAGTTCTAAAAGAGAATAAGTTTTTATTACCCTCTAAAATTTGGAAATGTGAAAAGACTCATTCTCATATAAAGATATCAATCAAGATACAAGTAAAGTAAATTTTATTAATTTAGGGAAGCAAGGCAGAACCCAAATATTGTTCTAAAATAAAATTTCTAAGAAAACAATTGAATGAAACGTACTGTTTATCCATTGGCTCATAAGTTATTAGAGTGCGTTAAGTGGAGCAAGTTTTCATTAATTGCTTTCTTAATGTAAGAAAGGTTAGTTCTGAGGCAAGAAATAATTGTTATTGATTTTATATGACATCACTCCATTGTAATTGTATAGGTGAAGAGTGTGATTTTTCTGGTTTTTAGAAAGTGCAGCTTGCTCATTTCATTTAAGGAATGAGATGGATATACTTTGTGTTAATGTTAACATTCAATTATAAATCAAGACGATAAATCACTATTTATTCTCTGAACATAGTTATTATGTAGAAACATGTTACATTGACAAATATAATTCAAAAATGGAATGAAAACAATGAATAAGGTAAAATTTTTGGAATTATCTTCAAATAGTTCAGGGCTTTGTTGTTCAATATAGGGGTCACAAGATGAAGTGTTTATTTAAATATAAAGTAACTAAACTAATGTGGATAAAACTTTTATTGACGTAGCCATACTGACCACATTTCAAATGTTCATCAGCAGTATGTTGCTGGTGGCTACTGTATTAGAAAAAGAAAACAAAATATTCACCTATTGCAGTGTTGATATTTCAATGCTGTTTTAGTACTCTAGGATTAACATATTAATAGTGGTAAAAAATTAGAGATGTACGAAACATGTTGATGAAATGTGAACATATTATATTACAATTTATTTTAATATATCCTACAGAGCAATGTAAAGCGTTAACTGTGATAGTTTAACATTAAAAACTAAATGTGTATAACCAAGGTATATTTAATTATATGGAAATTATGCAACTATGCATCATTTATTTTTTCAGTGCTGGGTATCAAATGCAAGTACTCTACCACTGTGCTATCTCCCAGATCTACACATCAATGATTATATTATTTTTCAAAAATAATTGTGTATTTTCCATTTGTATATTTTTAAGATTCTGAATATTAATATATTGAAAGTTTTCATTATCTAAATGAAAATTCAAGTTCATAAAAAATTTAGATGTAAAATATTCACCCCTCAGAGTAAAAAAAAACATATTTTAAGCTATCCTACCACTGAAAACTACAGGATATATGTATATAAAGAGTAGTGGAGTCAAGCAGTATGTCTGAAAATATTGGTCATCAACAACTGCAAAAATTATTTATTTATTTATTTAGGAAGTGCCAAAGATTGAACCTGGGGGTTGATTAACCATTGATCCATGTCTCCAGACTTCTTTTATTTTATATGTTGAGTCTTGCTCATTTTCTTAGGGCTTTGCTAGATAAGAAAGGGTGGACTCGAATTAGCGTTCCTCCTGCCTGCAACTCCTGAGTCACTGGGATTATAGGTGTATACCACCATACCCAGAAAACTTTTGGTTTGTAAGTAATAACTCTTTCTTAATTCAAATCAGATGTTATTAGTCTAGTTTATGATTTATTTGAGAGTAAACACATGAGTATTTTAAAATTGTTTTCTTACCCATCCTTTTTATATATTGTATAGATTCCTGATTTGCTTTTAGAGCCCTATTCTGCATAAATAAATTATTGAAAAGCAAAGGCATCTATCATAGAAACTATAAAGGAAGCAATACAAATGCCCAGAGCATTTAGGAATGGATCATTAAAACTTTATTTTGCAACATCTGAATGATTTTCTTTTTAAAAATAATATTCGCCACTCATGAAAAGGGAAGCAATTATTTCGGTCACTCATGAAAAGAGAAGCCTTTGGTTTCTGCCATGCTTTGCTGCTGTTGTTTTGCTGTCAACATTATGCTTTTCAATCTTTCATGAAACATCAAACATCAAAACCCTGAAGACAATAGCAAACATACAAAATACTTTCGACAATCTAGAAATAATCAAAAAACTATGAATGAGGACTGAAGTTATAGCTTAGTCGTTAAACCAAGCCTGGCATGCACTGGGCAATGGGTTCAATCCCTTCCACTGGAGACAGAAAAATAGAAATTGTGAATGAAAGAGATATTTTCTGATTTTTAAGGCAGCATGTTGCTTAAAATATTTCTCCCTGTATGTATAAGTCTTTAGTTTTCAAAACTTCTCAATTATGCTTCTTTATCATCCTTAGAAGGTGCTTAATGTGTTTATGTGTGTGTGTGTATATATATATATATATATATATATATATATATATATATATATATATATACATACCCATAAATACATAATTTTCATATATATATATGTAAATGAAGACACACACATATACACTCACACACAATACACATTTCTTGCTTTTTTGTTGGAGTGGTATTAAATGAGTAAATTTTCTGACTTCTTAGATGCAAGGAAAAACATCAGTTATCTCCTAATTAATTCTTATCCCTCACAAACTCCTGAAGCTACAAAACTAATTGGGTATAAATGAGCAAATTATGTTACTTCTAATTCTATAAATATAATAGAAGAGTTCTCATATTATTTGAGGATTCATATCATGGAGATACTAGAAAAATCTGCATTGATAGAGAGATAAGGATCCACATTGGTATTCAGCCTGAGGATAACCTTAATGAAGTCTACTAATATAAAATTTTCCAAAATATGGCACTTTGGTAACAAATGAATATTTTTTTTCATCTAGTTAGATCAATAAGACTTTACTTTCACTGTTTTTGGAGCAAGAGGTGAATATGTGAAAAACATTGTAATTAATATTGTGCACGGACTTGTCACACACTGAAGAAATCAGTCTCTATTTTGAGGAAGTTAGTTACCCAACATAAATGAACTCAAAGAAGCTAATTTTTTTTCAAAGTGTTCTTCAATCCTCTACTTTATATTTCTAATTTGTTCATTGACATACATTTATTATTACTCTTTAAAAAATATCTGATTCTTTCAATGAAGCACAAATATATTTAGGGGATATGAACCACCCTAAAATGTAATGATTAAGTTAAATCATAATTTAATTTCATATTTTTTTCTATGGTACTGGGAATTGAACTCAGGGGCACTTGATCAGTGAGCCACATTCCCAGTCCAGTTTTGTATTTTATTTAGAGACAGGGTCTCACTGAGTTACTTAGTGCCTTGCTGTTGCTGAGACTGGCTTTGAACCCAATCCTCCTGCCTCAGCATCAGGAGCCTCTGGGATTACAGGCATGCACCACCACACTGGGTGAATTTCATGAACTCTAACAAGAAAAATTGTAGGGAAGTATTTATTTAAACCCAGATTTTACCACATTATGAAGATTTCTGACATCATTTTATTGCTATATTATTTGTAAAAATTATTTTAGGATGCATTTTTGTGTAACCTTGAATTATACAATTATTATCTCAGTGTCTGAATAATTCTTGATATTCACTAACCACCATTCTATTATTCCTAACTGTTGCTCAACTTAGGATAACAAGGCAGATTGTTTTATAAGGGTAAAAATCAAAGTTTATTGTGTTGAGCTTAAATTACTGTCTCTAAATTCATAGCCATTGGTGTTCAGGACTTCCCCTGATAAAAGAATAAAATTTGCTAAAGTTAATTTCTTATTATCTTGTGTTTTTCCCCCTTTTTTCTTGTAACAATAGTTATTAAACACCCGAATCAGATAATAAGAATTTAAACATGAAGTGAACTCAAGACTTTGTAAATTTAAAATCATTAGAGTCAGTTACTAATTAACAGGACATCCACACCACCTGCTTTTCTGTTTCTTCTTCTTTGTTTCTTTGTAAGGGTCTCCATCAATCAACTTCTTTTGCAGGTTTTATATCTTTCCTTCAGTTATTGGGTTAATACTTGGTCATTTTACCCGCCTTTCTGTCCTCTTCTTTTTTCTTCCTCTTCTTTTTTTCTTTATTCTTTCCCTCCTTCTTTGCTTCTTCTTTCCCTTATTTCTACCCAGTGATCACTTCTGATCATTGGGAAGAATTAATTTCAATACTTACCACTTCACATTCCTCCCATTTGTGCACAAACACTGGTTTACAGTTATTTTCAACTGGCATGTGGTATTTGCTTAATTTAAGCAAAAAAAGTTTTTTTTTTGATATTTCTCATTTAAAAATATCTTAGGCAAATGAGCAAAATGGCAAATACATTGTAATAATATGATGAACTTCCATTTTAATCCTTGCAGTTTAATTTGCATCACTCAGATTAAGAGATTCAAGTGATTTAAACTCTGTGATTGCACATTTAAGATAATTAGAATAAATAAGTGATATAAACCCAGTGATAATAATAATTTTTAATTTGAGCTCTATTTTTTCTTTTCCTCATTCCATTAGGCTAGTTTTCAGAAGGAGAACTGATATATAAAAATATTTTAAAGCTTTTGGTATTTATTTTCAAACTGAATTGCAAGAAGCTATCTTACTTTATCCTCCAGTTATCAATGTATATTAGATATACTATTTTCTTCAGTTATTGTCAGCATTTAAATATTACCATGTATAAAATTCTTTATGATTGATCATTAAAGATTGGGGCTCATTAACATTTTTATTTTTATTTCTTTTTTTATGATTGAGTTTTAAAATGTTTTTATACATTTGTTAGCCATTTAAATTTCTTCTTTTACATGCAGCTCATGCATTTCTTTTAAATATCCTAGAGTGTCAATTTATTCTTTTAATTTGTAGAAAAAACTTATCATTTAATATTTGTTTTCTTTAAATATAGGCCTGTTGTACAATTAATAAAATATGTGTTCTCAGAACATTTTTGTTCAATTTTTTCTACTCTTCTACAATATCCTGACACTGAAATCTCACTAATATATGTCATTTTTCCTTTTCATATCTCTGTGTCTTTATTTTAACAACTAAGTTGACAGTTCCGGCCAAGGATTGAATTTTATCTTTGAATTGCTTTCCCAGTTACTTGGGAATGGGAAAAAATTAACCTTGACAGAGTTTAAGAAAATCAATTTTACATTATTATAAAGATTAATATGAGAAATCCATCCTTATGATGGAGGGAGCATAGAAGTATATAATAGACACCATTCAATATACTGGGATAGAAAAAAATGTATGGTTAGAATTGAAGTCATAATAATGTAGGCTATGATAAGACATATAAATCTCTGTTAAGTAGACATATGGATCTGATTTCAGTAGAGCAAAATTTATACAAACAACTTGTTAGCAACAATACTACCAAGAGGATCTATGTGTCTGAAATTAGTTATTATATGATGCAAAAATATGACAGTCCTGAAATATTAGAACATTCTTATAATATTCCTTTCTCATCACAGGAGACAAACAAGTGTGATCTAGAGATGAATCTTGCCTAATTTTTAATCAGATATTTAGGATGCTTTTGATAACTTCTGGTGAACTCTACTTGTACAAAAAAGCCAACTTGAAATATATCCATTATTTTTCTCTTATATTCTCCTTATTCTTTTCAGTTGAGGACAAGAGTTTTTAATATATAGCTTCAAGGGTAGGTTAAATGTAGAAGTTTTGCCTTGTGGTTCTAACAGAGACAGATACTGCCACTTGGTTAACTACTGCCAGCTTTTGATAGCACCATATTGGTATTTTTATTTTTTTTCTTCTGTAATATATGCTTTATGGTTTGAGATGTCAGGAATAAATGAATTAAATATATGATCAACAAAGGAGGGATACACATATTAGATGTACATGAAATATTTATAGAATGCTGTGTTCTTTAATTAAGTAAAAAATATACAAATAGAATAGTGCTTTGTTTATTTTCTAACTTAGTCCCCTCTGAGAATATTGTTAAGAATAGTCTAAAGTGAACACTGAGGATTAGAAGGAATCTATAAAGACAAAGGTTTTGCTCCAACTCCCCATATCTCTTTTAAAACATTAGTTGTTGTGTACTGTTATTTCAATCAAAATTTTTATATCTTGATTAAGCTGCAGATTTCGTTGAACACTGTCAGAGATCAAGTAGTTCAACCTTTTCATTTTGCACATGAGAAGGCAGAGAGCTTAGAGATTAAGTGCTTTCCCTATAGTCACACCACTAGTTAGTGACAAAGTGGAAGCTAAATTACACACCTCCTAATTCCCAATCAACCTTTTCCACTTCACTCTGTTGACTTCTAAAATAGTACAAAACCTTAAATTAACCTTCTGAATAGTTAACATTTTAAAGATTAGTGACATTTTTTTGTGAAGCAAGTAGAAAATAATATTGATTTAACTTTTCTTAACCATATCAGGTAAACTGTGTGATTTTAAAAAATTAAAACACACATACATTCACAAAATATAACATCATCATTATGAAACAAATTTATAATTGTGGCTCAGAAAAGTTTGCATATTTAATGAACAATGCTAAAATCAAAGATTATTGAATTCTTAGGTTTTTGATTTATTTATTTGAACTTGATTTGGACATTTTATTATGTGGGTATTTCATACTTGTTCATTGCACCCAGAGATGTTTGTGTTAAGACTATAAGAATCCACATCTCCCCTGTCCTCTCCTCCTTCATATTCCTTAATAACTGTTTTACCTTTAACCTCCCACAGCTCCTGATATAAGATACAAGAAGCAAAAATCAATTTAGCATAGAGAATTAAAAGACTTCATTGACCTCAAGATGCCTGTCAGCAATGTGTAAACATAGCACAAAATCTCAAGATATGCTCACAGGTTTGAACAGTCTTGGAAGTTTGTAAATATTAGTCCCCTAACAACTTTACTATATATTTCTAACCCCTTCCTAATTAACTTATGATTCATCATCAAAAGGTTTAAAATAGTTAATACGTGAAATAATTAACAGGAATGGCAAAAGGCCAAGATCCTTGCCCTTTCCCATATCATCTTACAAGAGCTTCGTAGAGCATGTTATGATATGAACTTCTTAATAACAAGTACACAGGGAGATTTCCTATTCCATAAAACCTTAGGCACATATTCCAATTATGGTCACAGTTATCCTACTCAGCCTCCAGTATCTAAAGCACCAAAGTGAATTAGCTTCAAAATACACCATGCTACAATGATGTTGCTATCCTTGATCTCCTTGCATTATCCTGATTTTACAATGAGTCTTGAAGTGCTAATGTAGCAAAGGGAAAATATAGGATGGTTCTTGAGTAAACACAAAAATAAAGGAGGTTTAAAGTAGCTAAAGAGTGTCAAGTGCATGCCAAGCTATTGTGTCAGTATGTTATACTAATGAAACTTAATGTTAGAGGTGTTTTTTTTTGTACTGGAAACTGAGTACTAATGTCATATTACCTTTTGTCCTTAGGTTGTTCAGAATTATTCACCCTAAATTCTATTTGAATATACCACTTATTTTAGTTTGAACCCTCTTGGTATAAATTCTAAGATAGAGTACACCAGATAAAAAGTATATTGTGTAGTGCTCTTTTGAGATACTGTGTGTGTGTTTGTGTGTGTGTGTGTGTGTGTGTGTGTGTGTGTGTGTTTACAAGTAGGATTAAGTTTAGGGAAAATTGATCTACAACACAGTTGCAACTGAAGCGTCCCTGCAGTCCAGTACAAAATATTGCAGATAGATTGTTTGTGTTTCTTTTTCTGGAAAGTGCCTGTTTTAGCCTATTTATTGACTAAGGCTTTTGTTGTTGTTGTTGTTTGTTTGGTTTGGTTTAATTTGGTTTGATTTTTGGCGTTAATTTTTTTTTTTTTAGTTATTTGTATATCCTGGAGATTAATGCTCTATCTGATGTGCTGGTGATAAAAGATTTTCTCCCATTCTGTACGCTCTCTGTTCATGTACATGATTGTTCCCTTTTCAGTAAAGGAAATTTTTAGTTTGATATCATTCCATTTATTGATTCTTTATTTTCTTCTTGTATGTTAGGAATTTTACTGAGGAAGCAGGTTTCTAACCAACATGGTAGAGAGGTACAAAACTTGGAATGGAGCAGTGATTTGACCCAGTTATCCAACACTTTGGTTTATACCTAAAGAGTTAAAATCAGCATATTATAGTGATACCACCACATAAATGTTTATAGCAGGTCAATTCACATTACCCAATCTATGGAACCAATTTATATGAATGAATAAAGAAACAGATTAACAAATATAGAACATTTATTATATATACACATGGAATATTAGTCAGCCATAAGAAAGAATGAAATTATGGCATTTTCCAGTAAGTGGATGGAACTGTAGAATAGCATGCTAAGTGAAAGAAGCCAAAACCAAAAACTCAAAGGCAGAATGTTTTGTCTGTTATGTGGATCCTAACCCAAATAGCTTTTTCTATGAAGTGGCCTTTTTAGCCTATTTATTGACTGAGATTTTTAATTTTATTTATTTTTGAGTTCTTTGTATATTCTGGAGATTAATGCTCTATATGATATGGGTGAGGAGGAAAACATTAGAAGTTGATTAGATTAGAACAAGAATGATGAGGGCCACAACTAAGTTAAGATGGTGCCTGGCGGTATGCTAGAAGGAGTGGTTTGTGAGCCAAGGCTAGGGAGCCATTAATATAATGAGGATTCCCTAATGATTGACTGCTGTGTCTAAATGATGTCAATTAAGTTAAGCTGTGTGTAATTAGTTGGGTATATGTACCTCTGCTGTCCAGCAGAGAGGCAGCTCCTGCTTGCTTGGGTATCTGCTACTTTGAGTTCTCAGTTTCTGCTGAGTTCACTTGCAATAAAGTAGTTCCTGCTTCAACCTTCAAGTTGCTTGTCATCTCTCAGTTATTTTGCCCAGCCAGACTGTGCAAAAGAAGAATGAAGGGAAGATTGGGAGGATAGGTATAGGAAAGACAGTAGAATGAGTCAGACATAAGTTTTCTATGCTCACATATGAATACGTGATCAGTATAACTTCACATCATGTTCATCCAGCAGAATGGGATAAAAATTGGAAAAAGGTATACTTATTCTACGTATGTATAATATGTCAAAATACACCCTACTGTCATGTATTTACAGAAATAAATTGTTTTTTAAAAAGTAATCATATAATTTCCTACTGAATTTAAAAAAAAAATTTAGTTGTAGATGAGCACAATACTTTTATTGTATTTATATAATTATGTGGTGCTGAATTATATTGTATTTATATATTTATGTGATTGAACCAGTGCCTCACACTTGGTAAGCAAATGTTTTACCTCTGAGACACAACCTCAGCTCATACCTTTTGAATTTTTAGAGAAGAGAAATGTAAGTGAATTTTATGAGTATTAAAAGCTTGGAGGGAGAGTTGTCAGTTTACCAGAACTTTAAATGATGCTTATCTTTTGCCTCAATTAATTAATGTGTTCAAAATTTGGGTAAACTTTGAATGTGTTATTTAAAAAATATCTTAAAAAAATACCACAGTCACTGATCTACATTTGTAGAATAAGTGAAGAATTAATTAAAGAATTAATTAAGACCCTTTGCAGGTTTGGTCTGAAATTTTGATTGCTGACAGTTAATTACAGGTTTAAAGAATTTAATCCTTATTTATAAATACAATTTTCTACTTTGCTTTGAATTATAGATATAGCCAAGTTCAGAGGATTTATTTTGTCCAATGATCAGATGCTACATTCACATCTATATGCTGAAACATTTATGTTTTAAAATAGGAGAAAGAATATTTCCACATTTTGTTTCCAAAACATCTATATCATGGTGATCAACAGACAGAAACAAACTCAGTGCTGCTTTCTGCAGGATCTTACACTATTTTGCAAGATAGAGTTGTTATGGACATCTTTCATCAAGAAATTTAAGTCATTACAAAAAATCATTCTAATTTCCTTTGAATATATGTTAGTGTTAATCACTGAATTTCTGTTCAACTTTCTCAGGAGAAAATATAAATCCATACATACATGCAGGCCCTTGAGTAATCATTTGGCAGGTATATTTTGTTTGATTTATTATACTTTCTTGACCTATTTCCTTTTATTTCTACTCCGTTAGAAAGCACTCAACTTCTATATACAGATTAAATTGCTTTCAGACAAGATGCATTCTTGGTATTTTCAGGTACATATTATAGTGATCAGGTGTATTTATAAAATACACAGCTGAAGAATCAAGCCCTATTTAATATTGAGATAGATACTAGTATCAATTTTCATAAATATAATTTCCTGAGTTAGCCTGGAAACATAGAGTCTCTGGTCCTAAGTGACCATAAAAGATCTTTATGTGCTAATAAGAACAACTAATTGCTGTGTTCTTATTATTTATTTGTGTCAGAATAAACAATCATCAAGCAATCAATATGAATACAAGCACTAGGCTTATCTAATTTAAAATAAAAATATACTTTAGTAAAACAAGGGAAAAATAAAGTGTAATTATTTAACCTCCTCAAGTCAAGTAAGAGTGTATTGATTTTCAGCTGAAATTATTAGTAGACTAATATACAGTGCACAGTATAACAGTATATCTCCTGTGACTATCATAATAGTCAGTGTAGAAATGAATTACTTAGTATGAGGATTTTTTTATAATTTCAGATGAACCCATAAAATAAATTAGAATTATACTACTTCAGCTTGATTCCAGGTTTTTTAATATCCTAATATCACCATTTAAATTTGTATATAAACATTTGTATATAAACATTTCCAGAATAATTCCAAGAGAAAATTCAAAAGAAAGTATCAAGAAATCTGCTCAGATTTATTATTACCATATGCATATAACAACTAATTTTTACTTTTTTAACAACATGGGTTTGTTTCAGGCCTAAAATGTTGTCAAAATTTACTCTTTCAAATTGGTCTAACTAAATACCTAGAACACAGCCTTCTACAATACAACAGATTTAGGTTATATTAGCTATACTTAATATGTCATAAAATGATCACGTGTTGCCTTGTTTTGAAAGTATTGTAAGTCCAAGAAAAATTTGGACAACAAAATAAATATCAGAATAGAAAAGAAACAATATCAGCATTGTATTTGTAGGAACACCATATCAGTGAGATAAACTTAAGTATCCATGTTTGTTTATTTTAAAAATGCACATTTTTCACAAAAACATAAAGAGCTACAAATAAAAATGTTGAATTTGTGACTTGTGACAAGAGAATACTTGCTTTCGGTTCATGTTATTTATTATTACACTTCCTTTACATAAAATACTTAATTCATAGATATTTATTTTTGCACCATATTAGCCACTATGAATGCCTAACATAGTTTAATGTGTCAGGCACATAACCTACATGATATCACGTTTGACTTCTAGCAGTTTACAATCTAGTGAAGGAGAAAACTTATGTTTGCAGAAACCATAAAGGACAATATAAAAAGGATACCTAAATTAAAAGCCAAAGGAAAATAAAACATAAGAAAGATATATGTACCCCAGATTGTTCAAATAAACAAAGCCTCCTGGATGAAGATTAACTTCATCTATATCATTAATTATGGTTAAGATTGGGTTATACAATTGTTATAAGCTGATCAATAAAGAAGTAATGTCATTCATTTATGGTACCCAATATTTTATGATTTTAGTTGCTACATGTGGATAGTAACTAAATTAAATGTGGAAATTATCATCAACAAGCCAATAAAATAGGGAAATTCACAATAGTTTATAAAAATAAGGCTATTTCATTTATATGTTTTGTTATCACCAGAGAATTAAAGTAAAAAATTTTAATTAAAAAATCATAAATACTAAAATTCCCATATACCCTTAAAAGAAGACAATTGACAGAAGAAATGATTAAAAATTAAGAGCAAAAGTGAAATAGGAATATAGTTTTCTTGAATCAACAAATAAAAAAAAATAACAATTAGAACACTAGTAATAATAGCAATAAGTATGAAAACATACCAAGTATATTCCAGGCACTGGGCTATATAATTTACTTATTAATTTTTCTTTTCTCATAAAAATCTTAATAGTGGATTCTATACATAGCTCTAAACTTTTGTGGAGAAAATGAAATATTGAAGATTTTAGATCCTAAAACAGATGAATAATTGCTTATTTTAATTTTAAGTTTGTGTATTCAAAGACTCCTACAGTGATTCTTCAAATAAAAGTTTCAGGACTCTCCTTGAAAATAAGGGGAAAGAATAAGAAGTCCCTGTAAATAAACAATCTTCCATATTCTGGAGAAAAATCTTACATGGCCGATGAATACATAACTTGCAAATTCTTACACTATCTTTCTGTCCAGCAAGTTATTTAAAAAAACAGCAATAGAGTTTCAGACAGAATAATCGTCCCTTGGAAATGATTCAAAACAGCCTTAGGCTCAATCTTTGACATTCATTTTTACCTCAGAGCCAGGGTTCTGATGGTAACAATGCAGGCTGTGCAAGTTCAGAATGGATTGTAGAAAGATCGGGCATTATGAAGATCCAATAAATTGAGCCAAATGAGGTGATATTTTAAAAAATTAAATGGCTCTTGGTATCTTCACAGAAAAAAAAAATGAGTAGCTACTGATAACCTGCAATCTCTCAACAGACATGTATATCAACGACCTGGGAGGGAGTGTGCTTGGATTGCAGCTGTCAGCAGAATAATGTTACCACCTTATTTTTTGCCACCCATTTGTGTGGTGAAGCACAATATACCTGTGCTCTGTGAGCATCATCTCTGTTTTCTGGCATTGAAATGAGGAAAATAGAAGTTCTGTGAGTGAAATAGTCCATTGTTAGAAATGAATCCACTTATAAATTGACAATATTTTTCAAATGCCCTCCCTCCTTAGTGTTTCTAGCTGCATCAAAAGAAATCAGGGTGAAAAAAGTCTTATGTAATTTTGCTGCTTCTGTATATCCATAAAAGGAAATATTAGTTTCTATGTGTATTGATTTTATTAAAAATATGTTTGAAAAAAATATTTTATAGATAATCTCTCTTTTTTGTGTGATACATTTTCTTTCATTAAAAAAATTATTTTGACAATTAGCTATTTAGTTCTATTTTTCTTTGTATTTCTCAAGAGATAGTAGAGATAAAAAATGCTTAATGTTAAAAATAAAAATCAGAGCTGACAATGGGAAAGGTGAAGCTGAACTATAAATCAGGAGAGATGATAAGCAACCTTAAATGTCATAGTAATGAATTTTCCCATGGTTAAGTAACAATTAGCTGGGATATTCTGAGGAACCAAAGCAGCCATTAGTAAAGTCTTCATTAGAATTTTATTTTTGAAGTCTGGTGAGTCTCAGCATTCTCTGTAAATTGTCAACATTCTAAAGCTTACCCATAAGATAGCTGCAGCAGATACCATATATGTATAGTAAAAAAGGGACCTATTGAGTTATATCTCAGTCATCAATGCACTGGATCATTGAATAACATGTTCAAACATGTGCTAAGAGAAGTGAGATTGCACTGGTTAGTTAAGAATAAGTGCAATCTTTCCAGTGCAGTGTCAAAACAGAAAGATGGCATTAATCATATGCAAATGAAATGAGAGCTAAATAAATTCATGCAGACATTGTATGAGAATGTATACAACCACCAACAGCCATTCACATCTGGGTATGAGCAATGGGGATTTTTTGAGATGGTGTAAGAGGAGAAAGGTATGGTGCAATTTGGGTTTTGGAATCATTACTTTGATTTCACTATAAAAAATATGTGGATGAAAACAAGACTTAGTTCTTCTGATATTTGCTTTCTTTTCTTCTTTTATTTTATTCCCATATAGCCAATGTATCTTGACATCTGATTTATACTCTTAGAAAAATTATAAATTAATATTAAGTTCCTGAGATTAACTGGATGTTCTTCTGAGACACTGAAATAAATCCATGGACAAAGAAAACACAGCCCTTGCTCCCACATAACGGTGAGTTGTTGATGGTGGGTAATCTCCCATGTGCCTATGCTTCAACTCCCAAGAATATTCTGACAATTCTCAGATATGTCTCTATGGTTCCCTTTATAAAGTCTCATGCCTAATGAAATCAACTGCTTACTTTGGAAATTTTTCTTCAGTTTTGTTTTTAAATCTACCTAGACTGTAAAGTAAACTCATTTTCCTCAAAACTCTATTTTTTGACCATTATTTCTCATTACTGTAAATGATATTACAACAATCCAGTTGTTCAAGCAAGCCCAACCTTATTGTTATCCTCCTCTACTAGAGTCACCCTGAGCCATGCCAGCTTTCTTTCTCATTTATTTTAATAGCAACCATATCCTTATGGGCCTCAGACTCCAGGATTGCCATCTCCAATTCCATAAGATTCTAAAAGTTATCTTCTGAATGTGAAAAAAAAAATATCATGTCACCTCAATTTTTAAAATATTCTACTGGCAGTAAGTTTTCTTTAGGACAAATATTGAGAATACAAAATGGCTTACAAAGTCCTCCCTGTCCTAACCTTAACTTCTCATCCTCAAAACATTTACTCTCTCCAGAAGTGATATAGCACACAAATAAATGGGTTTTCTTGTTGTTGCCCAACAATAAATTTACTCCATGCTTTCAAACATTCTATTTTTCCTGAAGAATTCTCTTTCTCCTTCTTTTCTCAATACTAAATCAAGTTGTGTTTTTTTTTGTTAGAACTCAGCTCAAATATCTTTTCCTATATTAATTAGTTAGTTCTTTTTTTATTTCTCATAAAACAATCTTGTTATTTTGTTACAATTAGGTATTAATAATTAAGTATTCACTCTCATGCATTCAGTGTTTAGAGGAGAAACTAGCTTTCACTGAGTGCTCAATTTTTGAAATGATGATATGTCTAGGCAATTTTGATGGTCAATTTAAGTGCAGAGCATATTTGGTAGAGGCTTTCTGTTTTGTGAGTATTTATTTATATTTTTATTATTGTTTTTAAGTGTTTATTATATTTTAACACATCATTACTATATTATAATATAATATTTTTGCCATTTTTATTTATTTTTATTATTTAATATTTTCCCAAAACTCATATTTCCAGTTGATGAACAAAGAAAACACTAGGAATTGAAGTTCACCCAATTTCAGAGAAAGGGTAAAAAGTAGCTTAAATAATGGTGCATGGGATTTAATTAGTGAAACAAAACAACAACAACAAAAAAAAAAACAGAGAAATAAATTAGGTGATAATTTAACATAAAGGGGTTAAAATGTCTCATAAAGCAAGAGAGTATAATGAAAGGAGAGAGACGGAACTGATAGTGACCACAAAATAAGAAGTTCACATTTCATATTTCTGAAGTGAAGTATTTTTGAATGATGACCAAATCAAGGGGTATAGGTTAAATATTTTGCAAGAATATAACTTTTTTTCTGAACACAATGTAATAAAACTGGAAACCTACAACAGGCAGAACTTCAGAAACATCCTGCATGTCTGCGATTATAACAAAAAGCTCTCAAATAGCAGAGTCAATGACAAATAGAATGGAAATTTTTAAAGATTCTTGAGAAAAATGATGATAGAAACACAAAACAAAAAACCCTATATCATAGAGCAGAGGCAATTTTAAGATAATTAGATCAGTACATACCTACATCAAAAAAGAAAACAACCAAGACTTCCTCTTCAAGGAGGTAGAAAATCAAGAACATGCCTGACCCAAAGCTAGTAGAAGAAAAAATACTAAACATCAGAGAAGAGGTAAATAAAATAAAGATTAAATATTATTTTAAATATATCAACAACAGAAAGAATATATTTACTTACGTACTTACTTACTTACTTACTTACTTACTTACTTACTTATCCCTAGGATTGAACTCAGAAGCAACCACTCACTGAGAGATGTCTCCAGACCTAGTTTGTTTTTTATTGAGAGACAGGGTCCCATAGAGTGGCTCACTGCCTTACTTTTGCTGAGGCTGTCTTTGAACTTGCCTTCCTCTTGCCCCTCCTTGAGCATCTAAACTGTTCATGTCAATGGTTAAGAGTACAGCTTTGCCATTGAACTCACTTAAGCAGTGGGAAGATCATGATGTGGTATAATATGAGCATTCCCAGACGTGATACTTATGGACATCTTCGCTTTGGCTTTGTCTACAGAAAGCATGAGACTCACCTTTCAGGACTCTGCTTGGTGCATGGTTTGGCTTCTTTGCTTTTTTGGTGGAGGTTGTCTGTTGGAGACTAAATCCAGAACATCATGCATGCTCGGCAAGTGCTTCCCCATGGAGCTGTGCCCCCAGCCCACCTTGGCCTTTCTTGGTGATCAGAGAAAGTGTCTGTTGGACTCTATTTTTAATGACTTACTGGGAAACTTCATGTCCTCTGATTCTACCTCTTCTTCAGATCCAGTTGAAGGCAAAGGTGCTGTGGCGAGCCATCCCCCTTTTCATCTTCTTAGTCTGCTGTCAGGTCAATCCGGTCTCCTGTGCTGTTGTTGGGGCAAGGGGAGGAGGGGAGAACCACGTGCCACTCCTTTCGTTTCTACTTGTTTCCAGATCCTTTGTTTGGTATTATGGCCTCAGATTCTGTGGACCCTTTCTACTGGATGTGAGGGATTCTGGCCTCCAACAGCGGGAGGCTTAGACTCACTGTGCCTCTTTTCTGCTGGACCAGCACCATTTAGTTGAACTACAGCCTTTCTGTGGAGCTCAGAGAATGGGCAGCTCTGTGGCCTGGAAAGTCTGCATGTGCCACGTCAAATAGCATGATCAACAGTGTATTCAGCCTGGGAAACACCATCTTCTTAAGAGTTGGGTTTGAATGCAATACAAAACCTGGAAGAGCAAGATAAGTCTCTGCTTGAGAATTTCTGAAAACTTAAAAAAACTAGAGTGTTTGAAATCCCTGAAATGAGATGGTGAGTCCACATAGAACACTCTCTAGAACTCTCTATTGGTTTCTCAGCTGCATCTTTTTCATATCTACAGGTGAAATATATGGATCAAAATCATGAGTGACAGTGGAGGGTCAAATCTAACCAGTCACCTGTGGGTCTAGAAATGATTTTCTTGTGTATGTTGATGGTGCATTTGATGAACACGGTTTAATAATGGGGTTCCAAAGAGGTTCCAGTCACTCAGAATCAGAGCTCATCTGAACATGATGGAAAGGGAAGGTAGATTCCCAACTAGATCCAAATGTGCCAGCCCCATCTGCAGACTCAGGAAATGATTGGAATGTTCTCCAGTTTTATGAACTGATGAAGGACGGGCCTCTCTGTCCAGCCAGAATGGATCTGTCCATGGGGATGGGAATGAAGCAGGCTCTTGAGGGGTACGTGACTTTCCAAACAGAATGACATGGGGTCTGGTGGGCTCGACAGAGAGACTGAGTTGTGTTCTTATCTTTGGTTTGGGGGGGTTATGCTATAATTGCTGCCAGCAACCTGAAGCCCATCCAATGTTGAAAAGGGGTCACATTCAATTCTGTAGGCTCATTTTATTAAATAATGTCTTGTTTTCTTGAGCTCACAGGGGCTTTGCGGCTGCCCATTACCTTAGACACACTCATGGAGCTTGGTATCTCTGCAATGGTCACCTTAGGCCTCATCATGCAGCTCTTGGCTTGCACCAAGATGATTGAAGTGGGTGACACCCCAAAAGACCAAGCCCTCTTCAACGGGAGCCCAGAAGTTTAAGAAAGATCATGGGTACATTTCTGGTGTCTAGTTGAGAATTTGAATTGGCTCTAAAATTGGGGGCATTAAAACAGCCCAGTTTGGCCTGTGTGTTTTGCCTGCCGACCCTGTAGGTTCTCCATGGCCTGTTAGTGAGAGAGCGCTTCTGGGAGGTGCTGGGTATAGGGGAAGGCCAGGCAGGGCAGGGGAGGGCAGGAATGCCCCAGAGGATGGACATGAAGGATCAGTGCATGGAGGTCACCCCTTCACCAGCCATGATTTTTATACCTCACGAAGGAGGTGACATCTATTTCAGAGCTGTCATAAGAATTCAATCAAAGTCAGATGCTGTGGAGTATGCCTCTAATTACAGCAGCTTTGGAGGCTGAGGCAGAAGGATCACTATTTGGAGGTCAACCTCAGCAACTTAGTGAGGCCCTAAGCACCTCAGTGAGACCCTGTTTCTAAATAAAATAAAAAATGGCTGGGCATGAGACTCAGAGGTGAAGCATGTCTGTTCAGTCCTCAGTATAAAAAAAAAGAGGGTTAAATTAAATAATCACTCTCACAGTGCCTAACACATGGTAGTTATTTAGCAAGTGCTATTTTTCTTCTGTATTTAAAAGGATTTAATGAGCAAAAAGGTGATCCTCTCAGTCCAGCTCTGCTGTTGATTAGAATCTTTGATGTGGAAGAAATTTAGATAATAGTTCTGGAGTCTCAGTTTCTACATGCTGTTAAACTAGGTTAAGAGTATTGGCTGTATCAAATGATAGGCAGCCCCAATAATGGGGTCCAGCCTCAGAGTCAGCCAAGCCTAGCCTCTGTTAAGTGGAATGTGCTACTTAGAAAACAATATTTACAATTTTATACTCTGCCATCTTCCATACAGCATGTCTTAGAGATCTTAAGTTAGTAGGTTAAATAATTCAGTGAGAAATCCATCTAACTTAAATTGTGAATTTCAGACACAAATTAAGATTGTAGAATATATTTATGTATTAATGCATTAATCATTAATGAATTAAGTAATGCATTATTAAATATTAAGTAATGCATTTATTATTCAATGCCTTAAATTAATGCATTATCCTTCTAAAGCACTAATAAGAGATTTTCTTTTTTTAATTTTTATTTTTGACATTTTATAATATACTTGGCTTAGTGCAGTGGTGCGTACCTCTAATTCCAGCAGTTCGGGAGGTTGATCCTGGAGCATTGTGAGTCAAAGCCAACCTCAGCAACAGCAAGGCCCTAAGCAGCTCAGTGAGACTCTTTCTCTAAATAAAACCAAAATAGGGCTAGGGATGAGGTTCTGTGGTTGAGTGACCCTGAGTACAATCCCCAGTACAAAAATCAAAACAAACAAACAAAAAAATTTGCATTATTTTTCTAAAGCCCAAATTGGGTGTTTTTTTCTCTTTCTCTCTTTGTTTTTAATATTTTTTTTGCAGACCTGAAAATGGAACTCAGTGCCTCTACCACTTAGCTACAGCCCCAGAAGTTTTCTCCTTACACTTGACAATTTTTTAAAAATGTTTTTCCATATTAAGAATTCAAGATCATTTTTTAAAAAAAAAAGATTTAGGATGACTGGTCTGAAGTTTAATAAAGCACATGCCTACCGTCTGAAAGGCCCTAGGTTCAATCCCAAAAGCCACAAAAAAGATGAAAGGTGCTTTCACTAGAAAGCCTCTGAGTTCTCATGCGCTTTGACGTGTGACAGTTGGACACTCCTCACCAAGGTTTTCGTGGGCAGTGTCAGTATTTGTCATCTGAATTTCTGCCACACTCTGCTCAAGATTTTCTTCGGACCTTAGTGTTTGGCATGATTGTCACCATTGGCCAGTCCATTATGGATGTGATGACAGGCATGGACAGGGACCCCCTCAAAGATGGGTTCTGGGATCTGCCTTCTGATCACCACTCAGGTGAACTCCCACTCTCACCCCGCTTCCTGAGTGACCCTGTTGTCCCTCTTCCTCCTCAGCAGTACTCAGCCAGAGCTGGGGCCAGGCCAGGCTCAGGGCTGGGCTCAAGGCTAAACACTGGCCTGAGCAGGGTAAGGCCCCGGGTTGGAGGCTGGTCACCGCCCAAAAAGAAATCAACCAAATAAAGACACTGTGCCCATCTACAACGAGAAATATTGAAATCAATAAAGGCCTGCTGTCCACCTGCAAACCCCAAAACAATTAAGAAACAAACAAAAAAAAATATTGGGGCTGGGGCGCAGTGGCAGAGGTTCACCTGGCATGTACAAGGCCTTGGGCTCGATCCTCAGCACCCCATAAAAATAAAGAAAGATGTTGTGTCCACCTCCAAATAAAAAATAGATTTAAAAAAAAATAGAGAATTGAAAGACCCTGGCTTTGGCTTCTGAATTCCCATGAGGCAGATTGAGAAGGGTCTCTTATTTGGCCCTCATAGCAGAGAGCCCTGTCATTGAAGATGGAAGGAAGCAGGGCATTGGGGCCAGTAACACAGAGTTCATTTTTATTAATTAATTTATTTTAATTCTGCAGTTCTTTGTGGCAGGCTTGATCGTCTTCCTTTTGGATGAGCTTCATTATAAAGGGAACGGCCTGGGCTCTGGCTTTTCCCTCTCCATCTCAAGCAACATTTGTAAAACCATCCTGGAGAAGGCCATCAACCCCACCACCATCAACACTGACCAAGGTAAGGGCCCTGCCTCCCATTGGGCACATCTGCTGGAAGTTTTCATGTATGCAGAGTATTCCTCTGGGCGAAAATAACTGTTTCAGAATCATTTCTTCTGAATTTTCAGTGCGCAAATGTTTAAAATTATAGCTGAGTGCAGAAGCTCAAGCCTGTCATCCCAGCAGCTCAGGAGACCAAGGCAGGAGGATCACAAGCTGGAGGCCAGCCTCAGCAACTTAGTGAGGCCCTGTCTCTAAATATAATATAAAAAGAGCTGGGGACAGGGCTCAGGGGTTAAGTGGTCCTGGGTTAAATCCCTAGTACCAAATAATAATCAAAATGATATCTAAACTTTCATGTCTTATAAGAATATTTCAAGGACAGTTAGCATGCCACAGAGTAATCCTGCCTCAAATTTCTTAGCAGGAACTTGCACTGAAAAGATAAAGAAGTGTTGATTTTAGTCTATTGTCTTCTGGTGGACATTTCAGTTCTTTCTCAGTCACAGTTAGCATCGAAGTGAATATCCTTGGGCAATCATCTGCACATATTTTAGCAGTTGTTCTTAGCGAATAAGATTCTAAACATAAAATTTCTACACCAAACCACTTGTTAAGGCAAAGAGCAGTTAGTTCGATGATTACAAGTTCAAGGACAGCCTTAGCAAATAAGTGAGACCCTGTCTCAAAACAGTCATGGGTAGAATGACTGTTCCTGGGTTCAACCCACAGTATTGCCATTTTGGGGAGGAAGGCACTGGGGATTGAACTCAGGGACAGTTAACCCCTGAGCCCCGTCCCCAACCCTCTTTTGTATTTTATTCAGAGACAGGGTCTCGCTGAGTTGCTTAGAGCCCCAATTTGGCTGACGTTAGCCTCCAATTTGCAATCCTCCTGCCTTAGCCTCCAGAGCCACTGGGATTACAAGTGGCAGGGATTACCATGACACCTGGCTTACAAATCTTAATAAAATAAAAATTGAAAAACATGTGAGACTTCTTAGAAGAGGGAAACTGACTTTTTTTTCTTTTCTTTTTCTTTTGGCCTCTGATTCCTGAATCTGTTTTTTGCTGGGAAGTCTCTCATGGAAAATATTTGTGTGCATTTTTTGTGTTTTCTTGGAATTGACTGTGGAGCTGGTTCTTGGCTTTCAGTGCCATGACATCAAATTGAGAAAACTGCAGGCAAAGCAGCTGGGACCCAGCTGTGGATGTGGTGGTGAAATCTGGGTAGGAGTTAAGGAGTCTGCCAAGACCTCCTGGTTTTGGTGGGGGGCTGCCTTCAAAAAGAGTAGGAGCAGTGGTGACCACAGGGGACTAGTCAGTGAAGGCTTGGGCCGTGGCAGCCAGCCAGAGGATCACTTTGCTCTGGAGCAGGATGGTGAGTGAGGGGACAGTTTTTGAAGGAATTATTTGTTGTCCCTTGGAGACAGGCTGAGAAAATGGCTGGCATGGTGGCACAGCCATTCAGCCTGAGTCAGCCAGTGTGACATCAGAGTGAGGGCCTTAGGACTTAGGGAGAGATGAAGGCCACAGACAACTGAGACATGGAGGTGGCTGCCTTGGCCACCTCTGGGACCTGGTTGGGGCAGAGATCTTACCTGGGGGGCTTTGAGTGGTGCTGTAGGAGCCAAAATGGTGGAGCCATGGGGACACCCCCAGAACGGGCAAGAGGAGGGTGGAGCAGGCACAGGTAGCTTTCAGCTGAAAGGCTTTCCTGTTACCAGGAGTTGCCACTATGGCTCAGCTTGTGACCTGGAAAGTGGGGTGTGGAAGGGCCCCTAGAGTGGAGAGTGGAGTTGGTCCTTCTTCCCTGAGGTGGGGGACAGTCCAGGCTGGGAGGGAGGTGGACAGTGCAGATGTCACATGGCTCTTGCCCTCTGTGACACTAGTGCATGAAACAACCCATTTTCTAGAGATCAGAGGGTAGTGATTTGCAAGAAATGACCATGTTAAACATTCAGAAAGCTTCTAAGGCCCACACCCTGTCATTGATGTCACCCACCTTTCATTCCAGACATTTGTCAGTAAGGTGCTGTTAAGCACTAGGCGCTTCTGTGGGTGCTAATAATACAAAGGGATAGAACGTAAGGTGTGTGAGCGTCAGTGTCATCCCAGGGCCCCGGGGTCAGAATAGAGTCGAGAAGGAAGATGGGGTGACAGGGGAAGAGTGTTACAGGTCCATCTAGAGAACCTGGTGCGTGCAAAGGCCCTGGGGCAGAGATGAATTGGTGTGTTTGAGGGTCAACTTGTGGCTCAGCGGAGCAAATGCAGGGAGTTCAGAGAGGTCATTGGTGGCAATAGGAGCCAGGACAAGTCCCTACTCTCTTTCCCTGGGATTGCTGAAATTCCTCCTTTACAAAATGCTCAAGGTTTCATGTCTCCAGATTCTTTACCACAGGGACATCAGCGTTGTCCTACACAGCCAGAGGCGGCAGGGAGATGGGCTGTCAGAAGACCACCACGGGTATGCCAGGGGGCCAGGGAAAGCTAGGACAGCGTTTCTGTCACAGATTTCCTGTCCATGTGGTCTACAGGACAAATGGCCCATCTGAGTGGCCATCCAGAAGGTGACATGAGTCCTGCTGTTCCAACTCTGGCTTGACAGAAAAATGCAGTCCCAGGGAGAGACTGGGACATCTGAGTCCCCAGCTATTAGCCACTCTGCCCACAGATGCCACGTTTAGTGAAGCACCGACCTGGGCCGCAGGGGCCATGGTGACAGCGTTTCCCACTGTGTTCTTGTTCTAAAGTCAGTCTCATGCCATTTCTGAAGTGCTCAGACCTTGGTGCCCTGTGCTGCAGTGTCCCTGGCTGGTCTGTTGCCTTTTCCTCAGGCCAGACCCCTTTCTGCCTGTTTCTGAGGCTGAGGTAGGAGGATATCAACTTGGAGGCCAGCCTCAGCAACAGCAAGGCCTCAGCAACTCAGTAAGATGCTGTCAGTGAATGAAATACAAATAGGCTGGGAGTGGGGCTCAGTGGCTGAGGGCCCCTGGGTTCCATCCTTGGTGCCAAAAAAATCCAGATCATGACCCTGTGACTGTTGGTGCCATGAGTCTCCTGGCTGAGTCTCCTGGCTGATTCTGTTCTCCTGCATCTGCTTTGGCCAGGAGGAGGCCCAAGACGCAGCGGAGTCCAGCCCTTTGTTCTTCCCTTCACGTTTGTGTCCTCCTCTGCCAACAGGCATGGAATTGGAGGTTGGCATCTTGCACTGTTCCATCTCTGGGCCACGAACACAGACAAAGTCCCAGCCCTTAGAGAGGTTTTCTCCCACCAGAATCACCTCTACCTCAGGAATCTCATTGCCTCCATCTTTGTCTTTGCTGTAATCATCCATTTCCAGGTATGTCCAGCATGAGCACAAGAAGTCTGCATTTTTTTTTATTTTTTGGTACCAGGAATGGAACCCAGGGACATTGAACTCCTGAGCCCCACCCCCAGCCTTTTTTTATATTTTATTTAGAGACAGACTCTCACTGAGTTTCTGAGGCTGGCCTCCACTTTGCAGTCCTCCTGCCTCAGCCTCCAGAGCTGTTGGTGATGACAGGCCTGTGCCACTGTCTCTGGCTTCAGTATAATTGTTTGTTTGTTTTTTGTTCTGTTTAGATATGAATGGCTGTAGAGTGGATTCTATTATATTTTGAAAAAAGTTTTTCTGGTTTCTTTCTGTGTGTGCCTTAAGCAGAGTGGGAGTGAGGGAAAAGGCAGATGCTCTCCAGCAATGTCAGAAAGTTAGTATTCAATATTTTAAATAAAAGAAAAGGCAGGAATATTCAAAATAGTTTTGATTATTAGATGCATGTAAAAATTAATAGGTAGTGTCCAGGCCTGATGTGGTGGTACATACCTGTAATCTGAAAAATCATAGAGGCTGAGGCCTTGAAGGATCACAACTTCAAGACCACCCTTGGTTACTAAGAGAGACCAGTTCTCAAAATGAAATATTGAAGAATTGTGAATATATATGAATAATAAAGCACCCCTGGTTTCAATCCCCAGTACCATATAAAACAGTAGTTTCCATACTTTAGACCCAAATCAGCATCCTCCACTCTATCTGCAACTATTTAAAGGTCTAAAAGGCAATAAATTTAGCCATACATACTACTAGTTGATTGATATTGACCATAATCTTGAAATATATACATAGAAGACCCTTCACAATGTATTAGGTGTTTTCATTATTTTTTCCAATAGCAATGAAAGAGGGAGGAAAACCAATTTAGCTTATGGGGCCACTTCTCTCTTTTCAGGACTAATGAATCAAATAATAAAAGGCTTTAGTGTTTAATTGATTTTCATTTATAAAATCAGAATGATATGCATTCTGTGATTTCTTGCTTAATCTACATTGGAAACTTTATTATTTCTGAGTATCAGCATCAGTACACACCACCACACCCCACTCTATTTTTCAATAGTTACTAGTACCTGTGTTCATGCTTCATCAGTTAGTTATTCCCTTTTAAAAATAATTATGTGCTGCAATCTTTGTTTACAGAAAATTTATGAAGGTTAAAAACCAGTAATCATTTTCACAAATTTGACTTTAAAATAGATTTCATCACAAAACACACACAAGAAGTAAGAATGCTTTCTTTCTCTACTTTATTAGCCTTTCTAACATCCAATATCAGGACATGAATGCTGCTCATGGAGGGATGTTCTTACCATCAAGAACAATCAATACTACTTTCTTCTATCCCATCAAATGTTACAAAAAGTGCACATTTTACTGTGTTTCATATGCAGAACTTGACTTTCCATTATTTGTTTAGTGGGTTTTTGCTTTATTTTTTATTACTTTGTTCTTCCTGTATTTTCCAATACTCATTTTTTTGTGTGTGTGTGCTATGAAAAATAGATCACTAGAATTTTCTAACTTTTGCTGTATTCAATCACTTGCTAATATTTCTATTAAAGCATCATTTTAAAGGTAGGACTGAGGTAAGCTAACAAAACAATTTTCAAGGTCTACTGAAAATCAGCATAACTTTCTTGAGCTCTGTAGTTAGAACCACTATTTCTGTCCACAAACTGTGCTCCTTTTGCTTTATTTTTCTTCTATATTGAGTAACTCTCTTTGAAATGAGGCACAGAAAATTGCTTTTTTAGAATTTTATCATTAATGAAATTCTATTATTATTTATCTTTAATTGACATTCTGCTTCTGTTTAGAATACCATGTTGAATACAATTTTTCCTTTAAATCTTGTGGTTATTCTGTATGTATCATCTATAATCCATCATTAATGATAAATACTTGGGTTCTATTCTTGCTTTATTGAAGCTGACCATAGTTTTTCTTTAAAGGATATTCTATTTGGTTTAAGCATAGCTACTTGAGAAATTCTGTAGATATATTTAGCATGTTTAAATATTATTTTCTTGAATATAGCATTCAATCAAAATGGAATATTTCCAGACCAGATTTTCTTTCCAGTATATACATGTAAGAAACTGGATAAAATATGGAAAATAATATCTATGTTTTTCAGACACTAAAAACAGGCATAGCAGGTGAGTGAAACCATAAGCAATAAGTGTAGACTGGTGAGGTGAACTATAACTTTATTTTTAAAATTGTTCTTAATAAGTGTAGTTTGATAAACTGCTGTTAAAAATAATTGGTAAAGGGGAAGTATGGATAATTAAAGTATACCAGTGTAAGAAAAACTTGAGGTCTGGCAGCTGAGAGTAGAATGTGGGGGAAAATTCATGTTATAATAGGGAAGAACTCCCCACTTTCTCTTCACCCTGTCACCTACTTAATCTCACCAGAAACCACCATGACACTCAGAATAAAAGGTTTCAAGTTCAGCAGTCATACTCTCTTCAAATACAAAAAGCAGTTACTATTCAACTGAACACAGAAGCTTGTGTGCAAGTTACAAGGATCTGAGACATTTTATAAAACATTAGGTTAAAGATGATTCTGTTTTTTTTTTCTTTTTTTTTTTTGTATGTGTGTGTTTTATTTTGTTCTGAGGGTGTGGCTATACCTTGGTTACCTGAACTCAACAAAGAAACTGTTATATTTTGATGAAATATTAGTGGCTGACCCACATTGAAAAAAGAAAAATATTTTCAAAATTTTAAAAAAGCCTAATTACAAAAAAAAAAATATGTGCTGCTTTCTCCCTCCACATTTTGCATTTTAACTATTTTTTAAGTCTTTATTTTATTTTTTATTTTTAGTTCTGAAAATTAGACAGTAAAACAACTTCTGGGAGAATTTGCAACCAATTGCATGAGGGTCTGGGAAGCTGAGAGGCTGGAGCTGGGCTGGGAGGAGCAGACTGGAAGGAGTCTTCCTCTTAGTCACTGGAGGCCAACTATAACTAAAAAGAGACAAAAATCAATAATTGTTTGTAAACCAGGAAATGACACAGATTATCAAGTTAGTATGAGTTATGAAAATTACATATAATCAAGAAAATGGAAAAATCATGAACAGAATTAGGAAAAATAGGTGTAAATTTTATTTTTAGAAGTTTATTTGTGAAACTAAAAAATAAAGATGAATTTTATCTTTTGACTTTAAATTGAAGGTAGAGAGTTATGCAAGTCATAAAGTTCTTCACAAAACTTTCTTCAGTTACAAAAGCATAATAAATGTATAGCTTCTACTTATTTTACTCTTTATCATCCTTTGCATTTCACCTAGGGTCACACTTGTAGAGTGTGACCAATAACTAAGCAAATAACTAATCAAGAAGATAGTCACGAAGTTACACTTTTCTCAGAAAACCCCAATAAATTTCAGAGCAAAGAATTGATACAACACCTATTCATTCCCTTCTTTGGGAAAAGGTCCCTTTATGAATCATATAGAAGGAGAAATTGGCCATCTTTTAACAAAATGTTTCTAGAAATAAATATGAGTTAGCTTCATTTAGAAGTAAATGGAAATAAAATAGCATCATTGTACAGAATCTTTCAGGGTTAGCCTTGAAAAATGAAAAGTGAAAAAAGCTCTTTCTAAAGAGAGGAATACTTGGCAGCACACTTCATCCTTAATTACACTGTAAAAAAAGTTACCTCAGCTAAGAAGGTACATAAACTTATAGGAAGAAATTAAGACTTTTCAAGAGTCTAGAAGAAACTTTTGAAGACTATAAAATTCTGGGGGTACAGTAATCAGGATGGATTTCTGAAAGAGATAATGCAGTGTAAATATCATGAGATTTCATGCTATCAAATACCAAAGCAAATATATCATGGACATTGTACAAGACAACCAAGTTGACACCTTGACTTGGCTAGTTGTTTTTATCCAGCCTCTGATGATGCACAGGATGAATGAGGACTGAGTACCATAGTGGTTTTCAGTCACTGCATTTTATCTATCAAATACTTCTTACAAATATCCAGCCAGTTAGAAAGAGAGTTCTATTTCTAGATTCTTGTGACAACATCATTCTTTTCATCATTCTCTCATCATAAATTAACAAGTGGACTTCTTTTAATGAAGAAATAATTTTAACCAGAAAAACCCAAACATTTTTTTTTTTACATTTTGCTTTTTGGGACAATAAATTCTAAGCAAGCACCATTAATAAAATGCCAAGGGATCATGCATAAAAGTGAATGAGACCACAGTTAACAAAAACAAAGATATTATATGGATCTATGACCATGTTATTCACTGTATTTTCAACTACAAAAATAAATAAATAAAAAGGTACTGGCCTGGTAGAATTCTGGAACAGGTGATGATTTTGCTTATACTTCTTATATTACATAACATTATATCAGTTTGTGCTATAAAAGAGGTATACTACATAGATCCAGGAGGTAGACTGTCAAAGTTTAAGAGTCTTCACTCTCTATCACTCCCATTAACCCACTTGGCAATTACATTTTCTTACACCATGCCTCCGCATCCTCCAGTTTTAGAAATCCTAATTATTTAAGAGGACACTTTTCCAACAGGATGTCTAACAAGATTCGAACTAAAATTTAAACTCCACCTGAGGACTAAAAATTCTATGTACTAAAAAAAAAAAAAAAAAAAGAAAAAAAAAAAAACAGAAAACAAGAGGGCAAAGTACAATCCTATCTAGGTCAATTCACTCTCCTTATCAGAAGGACATTGATTCCATGTTGCAATGGAGATAAAAACTCAGATGATTCAATTTGAAAACAGATGATCCAATTCTCTTGTTTTTAGTACTCACTTTCCATACAGGAATTGTAAAAAGACCAGTGAAGTAGTTGTGTCTTGGGAAAATCATGTTGAGGAGGCTCAAATGATTTGGGCATATGTATGAGTTTCACTCAATCAGCTAAGTTGTAGAGACCAAAAGAAGTCTATTTAGGGGATCTAAAAAGAAGAGCAAAAAAAAAAAAAAAAACACAAGATGACATTAATTTGACATTCAGTCTACACAGCTGTCAAAACTGTAATTAATTGCCCTGTTTTCCTTTTTATAAGTTTTTTTTTTTTTTCTTTCAGGAACGGACTCTCACCAGTACCATAAACTAAGTACAGAACTTTGACTGAAAAGCGAATTTTTGTAGTGTCACTATAGGGAACTGTGCTTTATGGCACCATAAGGACAGAAGGATTCATTTCCCAGACAATTGCTGAAAGTGGTCTTTTCAAAATATTTTCATCAGTAGAAGAGAGTTTTTATGGCTATGACCATTCAAGGCTTCCTACACTCAAGACAATTTGAGACTCAAGTAAATCACACTCTATGTCTCAAGTAGGACCCAATATGACAGTGCAAGACAACTCCAAAATTTCACTTGGAGTAAGCAGAAGCCTCCTTTGAGATAAGACTGCAAACCCAGATTCTGTGCACCCAAACAAGCTTCTTTCCCTTTATTTCCATTGTGCTAATCTGAAGCACCCTACCTTAGAGACTTCCAAGATGCCTAGTCATGCTCTTAATCTCCCTCCTTGGGAGCCCTAATTAGAACTCAAATGCATTTTTCATCTGATTCCATACTTTCTGTTTTCCAGAAGTTCTTTGAAGTCTTTTGTCACTGGAGATCACCTCCTCTTTTCATTGTGAATGTTTATCTCATTTTATGCTTCTATTTTACTGTTACTTTAATTCATTGTGGGTAAAATAGAATTGTATATTTGAAGATCCAGGTCTCTAAGTAAAATAGTTAACTTAGTTTATGGGTTTATAATACACTGTAAAAAATGTTCAATACATTTTAATATGAATTTAGATCCATGATTAAAATTGGAGGAAATAAAATAGGCTTTAAAAAGATGTAATTCTGCACTACAAAATTATCATTTTTTTCACAAAGGATAAGAATTTTGGAAGATAACATGACACCAAAAAAAAGAATCACTCTTTTTTATATATAGTTGTGTTTGAAAGAGAATTAAAAACATCACCATATTTTGATGATATAATATAAAAAAAGCTTTATAACCAAGTTCTGTTTATTTTTGACAAAACATATTTGAAGCAAAAATACCAAATCCATTAATCTCCTCCAAATACAATACAGTGAATAGCATTTCTACAGAAAACATATAATTTTAATGATATTATGTAAATTTTCTAGACATAGATATAGAAGCTAAAAAACACTAATATTCTTTCTCAAGGAACATTTAATTTGAAGCATAGTTCCATAAATCTGCAAATATAATTAAATTTTATTTATTATACACAGATCAGTACATCAAAAATGACCAAATACCTGGAAATAATTCCTTTAATATTTCTATTTCCTAGACAATAAAGTCAGCTTTAATATAGTATATGTTCTACCTTTTCAGTGACACATAATTTTTAAATTTTAAGTAAACTTCTCCTTTAGGCTCAAAAATCACCATATAACTATGGTACTAATACTATTAGTGATGGATATTAGAAGAAAAATTCTTAGTACTTTTAAGAGAGTTGTTTGAAATGAAACACTAGATCAAAACATGATCTTTCAAACAAATTATGATAATGCATGCACAGCAATAAATTTGAAATAAAGAAGGTATAGACATTTATTAGCTACAGGACTTTGAAACCTCATGCTTTGGACCCAAAAGACAATTATTTTGCTTTGTCATTACAGCACTTTTTATAACTGTGTGGGGAGTTTTAGGCCCATGTTTTTGTTTTGTGTTCTCACATGCTTCATTTATTCAGATGTATTAATGTAATATATGCTTATATGAGTAGTTTGAAATTATATGCCTCTTTCTAATTATAGAATTGTCTAGAAATCCTTGTTCTTCACAGTTTCTAAATTAGAGAGCAATTACCATGAAAGCTAGAAAATGCACAGTGGCTTAAAGAACTCTTCATCCAAGAGTTTAGCCTTAAATGTTTCACATAGTTGATGGTCAATAAATTTATATGGTTCATAAAGTTAACATCTGTTTAATCTTTTTTTTTTTAAATTAATTTTTATTGTAGGTTGTTCAAAACATTACATAGTTCTTGATATATCATATTTCACACTTTGATTCAAGTGGGATATGAGCTCCCATTTTTACCCCATATACAGATTGCAGAATCACTTCAGTTGCACAACCATTGATTTACATATTGCCATTCTGGAGTCTGTTGTATTCTGCTGCCTTTCCTATCCTCTACTATTCCCCCTCCCCCCTCCCCTCCCCTCTTCTCTCTCTACCCCCTCTACTGTAATTCATTTCTCCCCCTTATATTTTCCCTCCTTTCCCCTCACTTCCTCTTGTATGTAATTTTGTATACCCCTGAGGGTCTCCTTCCATTTACATGCAATTTCCCTTCTCTCTCCCTTTCCCTCCCACCACTCATCCCTGTTTAATGTTAATCTTCTTCTCATGCTCTTCATCCCTACTCTGTTCTTAGTTACTCTCCTTATATCAAAGAAGACATTTGGCATTTGTTTTTAAGGGATTGGCTAGCTTCACTTAGCATAATCTGCTCTAATGCCATCCATTTCCCTCCAAATTCTATGATTTTGTCATTTCTTAATGCAGAGTAATACTCCATTGTGTAAAAATGCCACATTTTTTTTATCCATTCTTCTATTGAAGGGCATCTAGGTTGGTTCCACAGTCTTGCTATTGTGAATTGTGCTGCTATGAACATGGATGTAGCAGTGTCCCTATAGTGTGCTCTTTTTAGGTCTTTAGGGAATAGACCGAGTAGTGGAATAGCTGGATCAAATGGTGGTTCCATTCCGAGCTTTCCAAGAAATCTCCATACTGCTTTCCAAATTGGCCGCACCAATTTGCAGTCCCACCAGCAATGTACAAGAGGACCCTTTTCCCCACATCCTCGCCAGCACTTGTTGCTGTTTGACTTCCTAATGGCTGCCAATCTTACTGGAGTGAGATGGTATCTTAGGGTGGTTTTGATTTGCATTTCTCTGACTGCTAGAGATGGTGAGCATTTTTTCATATACTTGTTGATTGATTGTATGTCCTCCTCTGAGAAATTTCTGTTCAGGTCCTTGGCCCATTTGTTTATTGGGTTATTCGTTATCTCATTGTCTAATTTTTTTAGTTCTTTGTATATTCTGGATATTAGGGCTCTGTCTGAAGTGTGAGGAGTAAAGATTTGTTCCCAGGACGTAGGCTCCCTATTTACCTCTCTTATTGTTTCTTTTGCTGAGAAAAAACTGTTTAATCTTAAAATAAAGAAATAAAAAGCCAGAGAGTGCTTCTTCACAGATGCCAAGCTTTCATTACTGGGAAACCCATGGATTCCAAAAGGGCAGTCTGTCTCTCTGATTGATGTAGTTATGTAAAATTCAAGTCCTGCTTTTCTTCCCCACAACTTTGGCTTCTCTGTGTCATCTTGTTCTTTGTGTTTCAGTGACCAGAGAAGGAGACAGGTTCACAATTACTTGTTCAGGTAAAGAATCAAGCAAACAAGTAAAAAAAAAAAAAAAAAAAAAAAAACTAAAAAATAACCTGAGTTTGTGAAAACATCAGAAATTGAAATACAGTGACAGGGTAGGATGAGATTCCACTGACCTAAATGTTCCTTTAAAAAAAGTTAGAGTCAGACAGTTCCATTGTAATAGAAATTGGAAAAGACATATGTGTGTATATAGGCACATATATATACACACATAAAACTAATACATAAAGAACTAATCAACACCAATATTCCTCCTCTAAACTTGGAAATTATGTTCCTGTGTATTTTTAATCCAGGATTAGGAAATTACTAGTATGTTCATTTGATTTTCAAAAATTTTCAGTGTGCTTCCAAACCCTTTTATTATGATCCTCTCATTTGTCATTTCCTAACTGAGCGAGTACAGGGTCAGGAAATTTTTAATTCTTTCAGTTAAATTGGATCCAAAGACTTTATAAGAAATATATGTAGTTTCTGGCATCGTGATATTGCCCTCTATAAAATGAAGTTTTGAACATAGAATCTCATTTCCTTCTAAAAGTTTAAAAACTTATAATTACTCAAATTATAGAATTCACATCAATAGTAGTGCTATTTTATTTATTAATATTACAGAAGCCAGTTTATAAATAAAAATGCTAAATTACAGATGGCGATATGGCTCAATGGTGTGAGCCTAGCATGTGTGAGGTCCTGGGTTCAATCCTCAAATCCACATGTAAATAAAATAAATGTTTATAAAATATCAAGTTAAAACTCGTTTTCTGTTATAATATGTATACAAATAAGTAATGTTTAAAATCTCTAGATGACATTCTATATGGAAGTTGTATCAGTAGAACTCATTAAACTTAGAACAAATGAGAAACTAAAATTAATCATCACTCCCTATTTAAAAAATGACTCATTTTAGGAGGATATGAATTAAAGAAGCAAACATTGTTAGAAGAAAATATCCTCAATGTATCATATGGAACAAAGTTTTCTGGGCTGCGTTGAACTGTTGGAGCTGAAGTCTCTCTTCTGCATCTACAAGAAACCTCAGCAATATGATAAAACTCCCTTCTTCCACAGCCTTTCCATGACCCAACTGCACACTACTTCTGAATCTAAGAATGCAGAGGCACTTACCCAGATGGATGAGGCCAGGAAGAATGTGGTGCAGGTAATAGCCTCAAGAGTTGCATGTTTTAAGGAAAGACATCTTTAAGTTCTTTCTCTGCAGGCCTATAATTTTAATGTCTATAGAAAGATGACAAACATCCCCCTGGAAAACACAGAACTGTGGCTTTCCCAGTGTAACATGTCAGCTGTCTCTTAATTTTACTTTCTTTTTTGGTTGATAACACCACTCCTGGGATAGCTGGTCTCCAAACATTTTTCTGGACATATTTGGAAAGGCATCTCAATTGGAATCATGTACCAATCACAGTTGCTATTGTTCTGATTGTATGATAACATTAGTTCAGACCCATTAAACAATTTACAATGCCTCAACTTTGAGGTGAGGGATTTCTGTATCCTCCAATGGTTCCACTATGGCTCTGAGGGTCCTCTCTCTATCATGTGTGATAGGCTTCTCTTCCCTAGCTTGTTCCCACATGAAGCACCTGATTTCTGGGTAGTGTTGTTTATGTATGCCACCATTTTCAAACTGGCATTTTTGTGATTCAGGGTCTGTGTAAAATATTAAAATTAATCTAAAATTTTAAAAGAAGAAGATGAGCTGAAAGCCACAGGCTGAGGAGATCACAGGAAGATTGAACATTGAGCTGAGTCAGAGCCCATGCTGGTAGGCCAAACTAAGGAAGCTGTGATGAGCCCTCATACTCACTAATGCATGTACCTGCCCTTTCTCTGAGAAAAAACATGTAATATTAGCTTGGGCTTGTCTGTACTATATATAAAGTTATATATACTGTAAAAAAATAAAAAGGAGGCTTATGATGGAGAATCAAAAGAAAGTGCAATCAGTTTAAGCAGGTCACTGATATTCCAAGTGTTGAAATCAGAGAATACTGCTTTATCACAACCATTGTCAATATGCAAAGGGATAATAAAATTATCATAAAAACTAAAAAATTGTATTTCAGAGAGATTTGCAAACTTGAGCTAATGGTAATAAAATAAAACTGTAACCTGTACAGGTAATATTCCTCATTGTTGATTTTGTGATAGTTTGAAAGATGCATTAAAAAATATAAGAAATGCCAAAGCATAAGACCTCCAAAGCCATGTGCAAGAGAAATATAAAATAGGAGAAGGGCATAAATAGTTGAACAAGAATATGTGTGATAAGGCAAGGCTTATTTGGGGAGGAGGAAGCCCTGGACTTCATGTGCCCTGGAAAAGTTTATCCTCTAGACTTGTCCCCATCCTGGCCCAGCCACACCTTTGCCTTTGCTAAAGTTGGTTGTGCCCTATTTCTTTGCATGTCGCCCATTGATCACCAAGGTACCATCTGGAATTGTCTCCTATATGCACACTTATTGTCTAGGAAAATTGGAGTATTGTGGGGTGAGTTGTGGCAGAGGGTTTGGCTTGTGTTCCGCCTCCTGCTTTGTGGAATCTTCTTTTGTTTGGAGCCACAGAGAGCTCTTTGGAGAGCTACAGAAGTATATACACAAACCCTGGTTTTCCTGTCGACTTGACACACAATATTGTCTGTGCTTCCCTGATTTTTAATAGAAAAGTGATTCCATTCCTAATTGTGAGCATTAGAGTAAATTATCCTGATACCTGAACTTTAGCTCCAATCAGTGAAACAAAAATCTCTGGGGAGTACTCTCAAGCATTGGATTTATTAAGCTTTCAGGGAGGTTCCTAGATGTTATGATTAGTATAAAATAAATGTTAATGGACCAAGGTCTTGAGTACATATCATATATTTGTATTCTGGCTTTTATATATGTTTAAGGCTTGAATAGATTTCTTTTACTTTGGTACTTGGGATTGAACTCAGGGGCTCATAACCACTGAGTCACATCCCCAGTCCTATTTTGTATTTTATTTACAGACAGTGTCTCACTGAGTTGCTTAGCACCTCAGTTTTGTTGGGGTTGGCTTTGAACTCACAATCTTTCTGCCTCAGCCTCCTAATCTGCTGGTATTGCAGACATGTGCCACCTCACTCAGCTTGAATAGATCTTTAATTTCTCCCAACTTTTATTTATTTATGTTAAGGATGGGGATGACGCCACTTGCTTCTCAAGACTGTGATGAGAATTAAATGAATTCATAAATACTTGGTACTTGTTGCCTAGTGAGTGCTCCATAAGCCAGGGTGATAACAGACCTTTGTATTTTTACAAAGACAAAAAGTGGGCACCCAGCTTTTTGTCTGTTGGCAAAGACTTGAACAACTTAGCAGAAACCTATTTAAAAAAAATAAATAAAAGGAGTGGTGAAGGAAATGTTGCTCAATGGTGAAGCATGCTGAATTTCAGTCACAGGTGCCAAAAATGTCATTCATATTAAGACATTATATTAATTTATTAGTATATTCATTTGTGACATATACATGTATGGGCATAACATCATTGATCAGTCTCATTTCTAGTGCCTGAATCATCTCTCTTATCCTCTCTTCCATTAATATAATCTCAACTATTCTCTCTCCAATTTTTTCGAGATCCACTTCTTTTTTCACTCCATTTTTCTTTTTACCTTTCACATATCAGAGAATGCACTTGAAAATTGACTTTCTGCATCTGATTTATTTAATTTAATTTGATGTGCTCCAGGTTCCTCCATCTCCGACAAATGATATAATTCCTCTCTTGTTTATGCCTGAGTGGAATGAGTAAACTTGTGAAAAGATGTGTAGATGCTATTTTTTGGGTATGTCACCTGCCAGCACACAGAACCTTGAGTTTCCAAGCTCAGCCTGCCATTGTGTGAGCCAGGGAATGAAGATGCAGGAATAATGAGGTCTCATGTGAACCATTTGAGGTCTTCCAATCTGTGGCTCTTACTGCTTGTACATGCACCAAACAGCCTGGTAACTTCCTGAGTGTCCTTTATTGTCTGCATTGATGACTAACCTGTTCCAGGGGTCTGTTTTCAGTACAATTTTGTTCTCAAGAGAAGGGAATCAATGTGAAGGTAAAATCTCCTGATTCTCCACGTGTCAGATATAGGATATGGTTCCTTCCCACAATTTTTTCCCTTTTGTCCATTCATGAAACTGCCTTCACCAGGTTTACATTAGTCCTCTATTCATGTGGCACCTTTGTATTCATCCTGGCCCTGAGCTCTGGTTGGGACACAGAATCTAGAGTCAGAGCAGACCTGGTCCCACTGGCCAGGTGAACTTAATTATTATTATTATTATTTTTTACTTTTCAGGGATTCATGTTCCCAAGTTGTGAAATGAGATTGACAGCTAGTAGTGGTAACATTTAATGACATCAGGAGCCATTGATGACCATGTCCTGGACTATTGTTTTTGAGACTTTTATCCCTACCCTCTTCACTGGCAATAAGAACTCCATGAGCAGAATCCATGTTTACACTCATGTTGCAGAACAAAGATGCTCAGCTGTGTCGAGTTTATTTGATTTAGGTCACACAGCTAGCAAATGGCAGCTTCATTGTAGCTGTTGGAACAGAGGGGAAGAAATGCACAAATGAGCATGGTAAAGCATTGGCACATAATGATCAGGTTATAGAGCAGTAAAAGGAGGTACAGGTGCAATGGAAGGCCTGGCTCTAACCAGGGTATAGGCAAGAACTGAGGAGGAGAGCGCAGAGTCCAGAGTACAGGGTTGACGCAGGCTTCACTCATACCATAAAGAGGTAGCTCAGAGAGTAACATCACAGGAGGCCTGGGCCTGCCTTGCATTGATGGGGCCAAGTGGGTGTTTCCCAAATTTGACATGTAGAAATGCAGAATATGAGGATTGGGCTTGGCAGAAAGCCCCAAACTCCTTTCTGTTGTATGTGCATGTACATAGGCACATACAGAGAGAGATGCCCAGAGAGTTGATAACCTGTGTAAAAATCAGAGAATTGTTCATAATGGAGGAACAATTGAAAAGACAATATTATCATTTGAAATATACATTAGTCAGATTGGACTGCTCTAAGAGAGTTCTAGAAACTACACTTTACAAGCAAAAATAAATTTTATTTGTGGACTTCTGAAAGCTCACATTTCTAAGATCAACTTTCCAACAGATTTATTGACTATTGAGATCCTGCTTTTTCATAGAAAGCTGTAATATGAAGGTTTGTGTCCCTTTGAGTAACTTGGTTGAACTTCTCTCCATTAAGGTGATGGTATTAGAAGGTGAGTCTTTGGAGAGGTGTTGAGTTTCTGAGGCTGAAGACTTCATCAGTGGAAGTAATGCTCTAATGAACAGGTGCTACAGGCTAGCTGGCTTCTTCCACCACGTTATGACACAGCCAGAAGCTTCTACCCATTATAAATTTTCTCAACAAGCATTGAATAGCCTTGTGCCTTGATCTTATACAATGTAAAAAATGAGTGTCTGTGGCTTATAAACCACACAGTCTACCATTAATTATTATAGCAGCTTGATGAGAGTAAGGAAGTGCACCATGTGTGTCCTCACAGGATAAATTGGGAAGTTTCTTTGCAGCTCTCTTTTAATAAAGGACAATAATCCCATTCCATAGCTATACCCACATGACTGAATAACCTTCAAGACCCAACCTTTTTCTGCCTAGGCTTGTGATAAACTACCACAATATTACAATACATATTCACACAGGGTCTAGGACTGGTCATTTTGCCCCAAGTGTGTATAGCCAAGCTTCTGAAATCTGAACCTGGAAGTAAATGTCAAGTCCTCTATGTGTTCCTGGCAATAAACTTTCAAAGAATTCTTCAGTGCATATTAATAGTCGTATCTGTGTATTCACCAGGCTGCTCACACAAGATAAGAAGTGGCCTCTTCCATTGTAAACTCCAGTCTAATGGAGAAAGCATAAAACCCATGTTGTCCCTTGCTGCACTGACACTAAACATTGCATATGAATCCTGGGATCATTTATGGCTAATTAGTGATCAGTAAATATTACATTGCAACAAGCATATGGTAAAAAATTTAGGTAAAATATTGTTCACATTGGAGAAAAAGATCCTGGAAATCATGCAAGCTTAGGAAACTAATTAGGGGCTGGGGATCTGGCTCAAGTGGTATCATGCTCATCTGGCAAGCGTGGGACACTGGGTTCTATCCTCAGAACCACATAAAAATAAAATAAAGATGTTGTGTCCCCTGAAAACTATATATATATTTTTTCAAAGCTCTCTCTTTCTTTCTCTCTCTCTCTCTCTCTCTCTCTCTCTCTCTCTCTCTCTCTCTCTCTCTCTCTTTTAAAAAAAAGAAAAACAAAAGGATATTAGTCACCGAATAATGTGGTTCATGATTGGGTTGTCAGACTCTTACCTGTTGGGCTTGATTTTTGTTATTGATTTAATTCTATGTTTTCAACATGGTTGTTGTTTATGTGGTTCAAATATAAACCCATGTTAAAGACTCAACTCTATTCCATCCCCACTAATCTTTTCTCATTGCCCTTCATGAACATCTGTTTTAATTGTTTTTAGTATATATTCTTACTGTTTCTTGTTCTGGTAGGAGTCAATAACAATAATAAGTTATTAGGTAAATTCCTTTCTTACCCAAAAGGGAGTGCTCCTGTATATCCTGTCTGCCTCTTATTTATTATTCAATGAAACAACCTGGAAAACAACCCACATATGCAAAAATCTTACCTTTCCATGGTGTAGATAGACCAAAGTTGGAACTAAACAAATGATGGACATTTGGGCTATTCCTGAGCTTTATGTATTAACAATATTTCTGTATTGAATAGCTCTGGGAATCTATTTTATATTCTTGCAAATTTACATTGAATGTTCAGTCCTGCAAGAAATATTGCTTTATCAATGGCTACTTTTTATAATTTCAAGTAATAAAGCCCAATTCTTTAAAGGTTAGAAAATTTTTTCTTTCTGCCAGAAAGTATACAAGTTCATGCTTTCTGTAGATGTCCCAGTAGACAGAGGCCACATTTTGGATATTCTTTGCACTATTACAGAATGCTGGTAATGCCTTCTTTTTCTGTGGGAACCATTTTCCCTTTCTGTATATTTTTTTTTCTTTTTACATATGATTGGGACCATGTCATGGTTACAGAAGAAAACATCAGTGTCCTACCCTTAATAAATCCATGGCTTGGTGAGAGTCCAATGCTGAAACCAATAATTTCTTCCCAGTACAATGATCACCAAGGACACAATGCATTTTGGTAGTTTGTGTCTCCCAAAAAATTGATCTTTGTAATCTAAGTCCTTGTACCTATGGGCTGAGAGATTTAAATATTGTTTATTTATATTAATGTTCACATTTTAATAGTGATGACATCACTTATTTTTTAGTTAGAGGTTTTTCTATTTATTGAATTTTAGAAAGACCTGAGGACATGAACCCTATAAAAAGAATTCCTGGAACATCCCAAATATTTAAAATAAATGCCTTAGAAAGTAATGGATCTGTATAATTATTCAGCATACAGTAATAAATATAAGATCACATCAGGTCACATACATGCAGAATACCCACAGAAAACAAGGAACCACAGGCTCTGATGTGAGAATATATGGTTGAACGTTGCCAAGCAAGAGCTTCTGGGGCTGAGGTGTATGTCATAGAGAACACTCAGCAGGCAGATGGTAAAAATGGAGAAGCCCCCTCTCCAAACCTGTGAATGTAGATTATTAATTTATATTTGATGTCATCTCCAAAATTCTGAGACAAAAACATCTGTAACTATAAACCCCATAATTATCAGCATCCCTAGATATGTTACCGCCAAGATACCAATGGTAAAGTTCTTGGGTTAGATCTTGTGCTAGAAAAGGCACGTGATGTTGCAGAAGAAAATTATGGTGTTAGCTGAGATCTCAAGATGAACTTCAGAGAAAATGTTTCTTATACTAATAAAATAATATATTTTGTTGATCTTTATTTTCAAATTCCATAATAATAGTATATATCTTAAGAGAAAATGAAGCAGAAGCCCTTATTTCAAATAGTGTCATCTTTATCAATCTCAGCCTATCTTATTACTAGGGATATATGTGGATTCACCCAACACACATTTTTCCCACTTCAATTATCAACTCTCTCTAATATTCTCCAGGTGCCATTCGAATATTATTACCAAATCATGTCTGGATTGTGTAACAGTAGCTGTGTTCCCACTGTACATAGCCTTTCTTATAGATTCAGAATTACCATATATTCTCAAAATATTTCTTGATATTATCTTCTTTTGAGATTTTCTGAGGTAGAGTGTTAAGTTGATTTCATCTTTCTCTTCTTGATTAAGCAGTAGAAATATATTGAAAACTCTACAATTTTCAATGAATTGAAATGGAATGATTGTACAAAAGTAAAGAATTGCTACCTTCTCAAAAAATGAATCTCAATGTAGTAGGTGTGCACATAGATGTATTTTTAGATCTATCTTTTGACCATTTATTATCAGACTTAATGCCTTTAATATATCATCTAAGATGACACTGAGAAGCATATCCTCTAAGATGATTTTTTAATTTGTATTTGTAGTCTTTTATTGAGTTCAAGTGTTATGTTGGTGCTAAATCTGATCATTTTGTATTACATATATGGAGTCTTATTACATATATTCTAGAGCTCTTGTGTATGAAAGAAGAACAAGGATCAAATATGGATGTGTTTCTGAAATAAAAAGTACTCAGTAGAAATGATGGCCATTATCTTTTAATTATGTACTTCATCATCTATGTGATTTAATAGATTTAAAACTTTTCTTTTCATAATGGCTACATATGTTGTGGATTCAAATTATTTTCATGATATTAAAATTTTCTAGCAATATGTGTAGAAAGCTCTTTGACAGTATTTAAGGCCTGTCTTTGAATCCCCAATGTAGCTATCCACCTTGCATATATGCTATTATCATGACCAGAAAAACTATCTTAAGTGACCAAAGTCCAGCTATTGAATATCAGTAGAAATATATTATTATTGTTTTCTCCTTCGTCATCTGGAATAAAGGTGTAATTAACGTCACAGTTCCGATAGACTCAATGTCACTCCATTGTAAGGTTTTTAAATTAAAGGACAAGAATTTGACCCAAGCCTAAAAGACAAACTTCCATAAGAGTCCCAATATTCATCTGCTTGAAGTAAGTGATGCATTTCTCCAGTAAAGAAACCATGCATAAAATTGATACAAAAAATTTGATGTTAATCTGATGGAATATTTTTTTTATACAAGGCATGTTGGATTTTCAGTCAAGTACCTGAAATAGTAGGTATGTATTTTAGCTTTTTTCCAGCCACATATTAAAAAATACCAGTCATCAGGGCTAAGATTGTGGTACAGTGGTAGAATGCTTGCCTAGCACATGTGATGAACTGTGTTCTATCCTCAACACCACATAAAAATAAAATAATAAAATAAAGTGTAAACAAGTTTTGAAAATAAATAACAGTCATGAGAAATCCGTGTAAATAAGTCTAAATCATTCCATGACTCTTTAGACCTTGCAGATCTAAAAGACATGACAGTAAGGGAAACCAAAACATTGAAACATTCATGAACATAGGATACCATTTAAAAATCTGAGGTAATGTAGATATTTGGCTAAAACATCAAAGAATTTACTTCTATTTATTTTTATTTTTACCTGGAATCTACTCTTTGTACTTGGATATGAGACCCATTATTATAACTCGGCATGTGTACATAGTGTGTAATTATCAGATCAGGGTAATTTTCATCTCATTAAAATTATTATTCTGTGTTTGAAACTTTCTAAGTTCTGGCTATTTTTATTTATTTAAGTAGTTATTATACAATGTAATCACCTTATTGTGCTCTAAAACCTAAGAGTTACTTTCTGGACTTAATTGTTTTTTGCACTCCCTACACACAATCAGTCAGTTTCTCATTCTTATCATAAATCCCGGAAGTGTTTCTGTTCTCAGTTTCTGTGTGATTAACTTTTCAGCTTCAAAACATAAATGCCACATGCAGTAATTGTGGGAAAATAAATGCCACTACTAGGAAAAATAAAATATTATTCTCAATTAATAATTATGGAAATTGGCATAAACCTCTGCATTCACTCATTCAGTGTTTAGAACTTGTCTACAATAATAAATATGGAAAAAAGAATAAAATGTATAAATCAAATGTCCTTATGTGTTTAACATTTTATGGGTTATATTTAGTCACTGGGAACAAGTGTTGTGACATCTATTTTTATAAAAATGACATATTCTAATTCTTATAACTTTATTAATAATAAGTGAATATATTATAAGTATGTTTTTATATTGTAAGTTACAATAGATCCATATTACCATGGAATAAATAACTTTAAAAATTGTATAAGAGTTGGCTCAGTGGTGCAGGCCTGACATCTCAGGGGAAAAATATTTTAAGAAAAAATTTTTTTTTAAAAATGGGGATGTATCTCAATGTTTAACCACCCAAATGCACTCACCCTCTACCCCTTCTCCACCTGAGATGCCCATCACAACACATGAAAGAACAGTATCTCAGTCTGCCACCTATCCAGCAGTTTTCCTTTCACAGCCCATCCGAACCCATTCCTCACTTGATGCCCATCTTTTCATGCCACCCTGTGAGTATGCATTGGGCCTACACTAAGCCACACCAGCACAACTGGTTGCTAAGGAACAGATGGCAGGTATCCCTCATTTATTCCACTGGGATCTTATATTTTTTTAAAATGGGTTGCTAATAATTCAAAATGACAAGTTTATGGCTGAAATTACAGCTCAGCAGTAAACAAATTTCACATGTGCCTGGCTCTGTGTTCCAACTACAGCACCTAAAAAAACACAGGCAGGCCTAATGGCACATGTCTATTATTCCAGTGACTATCGAGGCTGAGGCAGGAGGCTCACAAGTCTAAGGACAGTTTCAGCAATCTAGTAAAGGCCTAAAAATCTGTCTCTAAAATTTAAAAAGGGTTGGGGATGGTTATTCAGTGATTAAGCAATCATAGATTCAGTCCCCACAACCAAATACAAAAACAAACCCAAAGTAAAAGTGAAAAACAACTCTATTCCCCTATATTCTTTGCAGGTAGGGGTCTCTGTGATTTTGTGCTGGTCAATGAGATAACATTGGAAGCAACTGGGACTCTAGCTCTTTGTTTTTTTCCTTTTTCTTTTTCCCCTGATTGCTGTATTAAATGGATGGCACATTGAAAAACAGGAAGGGCCCTGGGGCATGATGGAATAGCTGGATAGCCATAGCAGCCCAGACTACCAATCACTGGGCTTTTTGATTTTCAAGTAAAAGGAAATATTTTTCAGTATTTGATGGGTTTACTTTTCTAGTATTGGAAAGACAGATGCATTGATTTTCCTCCATGTTCTGCTTACTGTTCATTGTCTTCAGGTTCAGGAACAATGTAGGTCAAGAAAACCAGCCATATTTGTCACCAATTGTTTTTCATGTCTCTGGGGATGGAAGGAAAGTACAACACAGAACCTCTATAGTACCTAATCTGAGCCATTGGGACAGAGTTAGGCCTGAGTCATCTCCAGGGTCCCTCATCTGCTGCAGAAAGTTCACAGAGAGTATCTTTCCTCTTGACGCCAACACTCAAGACCAAAATCTCAGGGCTCCCATGGTTCTCCTGAGAACTATTCCACAACAGGCTGACACTGGTCCCAATCTCCATTCCTGCACTGATGGGCCATTGGGAAAGTGAGTTTAAGCAAGCTTTACTGTCCCCAATTTTCAAGTGTGTCTTCTCCAAAGAAAAAACTTGAAACTAAATGAGCACTGAAGGAAGAAGTCAGGTTCCAAGGACTGAAGAAGAACCCTGCCATCAGAGAAACCTAGGATTTGAAAAAAAAAATTCCAATTTAAGTGAGGTGGCAGGTAAATTAAAGACCTTGACATAAAGCAATAGCCTTACAGCAGAATGTCAGATGTGGGCATGGAGGTATGTATGAAAGACTGACTTTTCACAGCCTCCACAACAGGTAAACATGAATGCTAAATTTGTAACACATAACATAAGAAAAAGGAACCACATTTTTTTCTTACTTGCCTATTTTTCTTTCTTTATTCTTTTTTTCTTTTTCTTTTTTTTTTCTTTCTTTTTTTTCTTTTTCTTTCTTTCTTTCTTTCTTTTTTTTGTACAAGGGTTTCAAACTAGGGGAACATAACCACTGAGCCTCATCCTCAGATTTTTTTAATGTTATTGTTTAACTTTTGAGAAACATTGTTAATCACAATATTGAGGTATTCTTATATCAAACAAGCCATACTACAAAGGTTCCAGAGCTAGAGAGGAAATCCTGCAATCCCAGAGTGTTCAATATCTCTGTGGAAGATGAGCCACATGGACACAATGTAGAAGATCAAATGGGTGGAGTGGGCATGGCTCGGCAGAACAGTGCAGGTAAGAGGCCAGATGCTGGGTGGAGTCTATGAAAAAAAGTGAAGAGGACATAGTGGGGCTTAATTGTTTGGCAGAGCTGGTGAGGCAGAGTCAGGCTGAGTGAGTGTATCCCAACCAATAAGAACAGTGGATGGGGAGAAGACAGGGGAAGCACGTTGGAAGCAGCATCCCACCCGGGACCCCTTAGGTGAGCACAGCCTAGGAACCAGGAGATGCAGTGATGAAGGAGCAGAGGGCATGGTGGGTGCATCCACAGGAAGCAAAGGGAGTCAGGAGAGGCATCCAGTAATTCTGTCAGAAGTCACTGTTGACCCAGTGGGGAAGAAGGGTCTTAGGGCTCTGAGATAGATATGTGACCTCAGGGTCTGCTCCACAAGGGGCCTCAGTTTACCCTCTTACACACTGAAGCAATGGAGGGAGGCTGAAGATGCCACAGCACAGCCTTTTTTGTTCCTCCCTCTCATGGGATGCAGTGCACTTTCCATTAATTTTTTCTGATTTTCCAGGTCCAGGACAGTACCTAAATCTGTTCTCTAGACAACGATATTTATAATAAACTCTTCAAAACCTTTTGGCAAGAATATCCGGAGAGAGCACTGTTTGGCTCACAGGAGCAAATAGGTAACGGCAGAATATGAGCCACCAGGACCAGACACTGATTTATAGAGAAAGATACTTTCCAAGAACCTCTCATGTTATCCTGACTCGGCACCAAAAAATTATCCCCAGGTCCTACCCTGAAATCCGGAACTGAGGTCCCAAACTGGTAACCAGAGAAGCGCACCTAGCTCCAGGTTTTTGTTGGTTGGTTGTTCAGGTTTAAAATTTGCTTGGGGTCTGAGGCTTTGGCTCCACGGTAGAGCGATCGTCTAGCACGTACAAGGCCCTGGGATTGATCTTCAGCACCACATATGAATAAATAAATAAATAAATAAATAAATAAATAAATAAATAAATAAATAAATAAGATAAAGGTATTGTGTCCAACTACCACTAAAAAATAAATATTTAAAAAATTTGCTTGGAATAGAATGCAATTCTTTTTTTATATTTATTTTTTAGTTTTAGGTGGACACAATATCTTTATTTTATATTTATGTGGTGCTGAGGATCGAACCCAGTGCCTCACACATACTAGGTGAGCCCTCTACCACTCAGCCACGACGCCAGCCCTAGAACGTAATTCTTAAGATTCAGGAAAGTTTGCACAAAAACTCAGGTTTCTAACTGTCCTTCAAAGTCACCAGGAGATCTGGCAGCCCCAGACTGAGTTCTTACACAGCAAGGATCACTGGCACTGTCCTGCCAGTTTCCACAACTCCGGAGTGCAGCTGAGTCCTCTTTGCCCCTTTTGTGTCTGGCCCTGGAGGCCTTGAGTGTTGCTAACACACTAAGGGTTAGATGAGCTGGGGCAGCAGGCAGGAGTCAGCATGGAACTTCTGGTCCAGCCCTGCTTTCTGCTTCCTGTGTGACTTTGCTCCAGTCACACCACCTCTCTGTGCTTCAGTTTCCCTATCTGTCTTGAGGCCAATAGACTAGATCAGTGGTTTCCCACTTTAAGCCAAGGCAAGGCTGAGAGGTGGTCTTCCTTGTCTCCCTTCTCTCGTTTCTGAATTAGGCCTGGGCATCAGATTTTGCTTAGGTGACTCGCTGTTTATCCAGGGTTCAAAAATTCCTAGGTAACTACTTGTGTTAACCCCATAGCCAGGGTCTTGAGGTGTATTACAACAGAAAAGAGACAATACCTTTTTTATTTTTATTTCTTTTGTGGTAGTGGGGATTGAACCCAGGGTGCTTTACTGCTGAATTCTATCCACAGCCTCCACCTCCTTTATTTTTGAGACAAGGTCTTCTAAGTTGCTGAGGCTGGCCTCAAACTGGTGATCTTCCTGCCTCAATTTCCTGAGGTGCTGGGATTACAGGCATGCACCAAGGCTTCTGGAACCATAATGTGATTATAGATAAGAATGATGGAATTTGATGAGCAGCATTATTCTCCTACAAAGAGAGGTTCTCCTCCCCTGTTTTACAGATGAAGAAAGTGAAGTTTTGAGAGGCTGAGTAACTAGCCAGAGGTCACACAGCTACAAGTGGCCAAGAGCCCATGTTTGTGTCACTGCAGACAGTGAGGCCCTAACAACTTTTTCTGTCCCTTAGGTGGCTTGGGAGGAGGTGGGTGTAGAGAGGTGCCCTGCAGCAAAGGGGAGGCCAGTGCCCTGGGAGACCCTGCAACCTCTTGCACTAGCCCTCTTTGCAGGCCATTGGCACACACAGGGAAGTCCCCCTCTGGCTGTGTGCTCAGGACCAGGCTTCCCTCCCCCAGGGTTGACCCGGGCTGGGCTCCTGGGCTCCAGGTGATCAGGAGGTCTGGCAGCCCTGGACTGAGTTCTTGCACAGCAAGGGTCAGTGGTCCTGTGCGCTGCCTTAGGATGGGATAGGGAGATGCACGCGAGGCCCATCGAGTCAAAAAACCCTTGTGGTTCTTTTCAGGTGTAATAATTGCTCACCGAGCTCCACAAGCCACATTTTACAGCCCAGACAACTGCAGTGGTTGTTACGAGGAACCTGAAAAATGGGGGTTCTTGTAGTTCTCAGGACCCAGCGTGTCCTGTCTGAGTCTTGGTTCTCCCATCTGAGAAAGGATAACCCCTGTCCTTTCCCACTCCTAGCCTGTGTCCCTTTGATGGAAAGAGCAAGTGTAACCTCCTCTGCCAGGCTCCCCCTGCAGCTCATCCCTTCTGCAGCTCCTCTCAGGAAAGGGGCTGAATCCTCCCATTTACAGGAGATATCTGTAAAGGTTAATGTTATAGGCTCTGGCCAATGTTCTCAGCTGCTGAGGGCTGGGCTTGTGACTGTTTCCAAGGCCTCGTCCATCCCAGGCCTGGGTTCCCAATGGCTGGGGGAGCCTGGAACCAGCCAGGAACTCCTGGCAGCCTCTAGGCAGTCCTTGGGCGCAGGCTGCCCTTCCTGCACTGGCTGCTTCCTTAGTGCTCTGGGCTCCAGGGAAAAAAAGTGGGTTCTCAGTGAGCCCCACAGCCCTCCAGGAAGAAAGAGATTGCTTTCTTCCTCAAGGTGGGGCCTGGGCCTGACTCTCCAGGGCGGAGTGGAGGGCTGTAGGCTCTCAGGCCTGCTGAGATCACCCTTCCCAGGTGGCTCCTGGGTGGGATGTGTGTGGAGATGTGCTTGGTCTTAGCGGCTGTCTTAGTAACAGGGCACTATCCTGTCCATCAGGGTTCAGGGTGCACATGACAGAGGTGACAACATAGGCCGAAGAGTGATTTCCTGGCCGGGGAGAGCTGCTGGGATGAATGAGAGGAGGACTAGGGCTTGGGTGGCTCCAGACCCTAGGGGTCCAAGTAATAGACCACCCTCCAGGGAACCCCATCGTGGGGAGAGGCCCTTGTCCTGGTGTCGCTGTGTCCCTGGGCTGCAGAACAAGGGCTTGGGGAAGCATATGCACTATCCTGGGTTAAAAGGGAGAGTCCCTCAAGGTCCGCACAGGGAATAGTTGGGTCTTAGGGCACAGTCAGGGTGCTGGTAGCAGAGGCGGGGCAGAGGCTGCCTGGAGGCGGGGACACCTGCCTGAGCACTGCTCCTGTTTGGGTGTGCTGTCCCAACATCTTGGAAGGCTTCAGAGGCCTAGGTCGGGGTCGTGGGATGGGCTGGGTGGAGAGGTTTTTTGCACATCAGACCAGCTTTGGTCCCTGGATTGGGTTTACCAAGTCACAGCAAATGGGACATTGGGATGGGAGGGGTCTTGGGGGAAACCTGGTCCAGTCTCACCTTGTACCACAGGGAAATGGGAGTCCAGAAAGGCCAAGAATTTCTCCAGGGCCCCACCACCCAGCAGCGACAGGTTGGAGAGAGGGGGTCGAGATGGAGCACCACAATACCCTGTCCTCAAGGGAATATGGGCACCCTGGAGATGGGGCAGAGGCTTGTAATGAGGACACACACACACTTTTAAAAACACTGACTGCTCATGAATGCTTATGGGACAAAATTAAAAACAACCCTCAGCCACCCTCCTGCCTTTTCCAGAGGCCACCACCATTCTAGTTTCTGATGCCTGGTAATAGGCAATTGCGTGTTTGACCACATGTGTGACAGACACAGACATCTTCCTCCTGTCACTGCACCACGCTGTGGTCTGTGTTGGTAACAATTCCAAACCCGTTCATTCAGCAGCACTTCAGGACTTTCTCTTTCCCTCCCTTCCTCTCTGCCTCCTTCCTTCCTTTCTCTCTCTCTCTTCCCTTTTTCTTTTTTGGTACTGGATGTGAACCCACGGCCACACCTGCTTGAGAAGCACTTGACCACATAGCCACACCCTCAGCCCCTTCTGTTGTTTTGGGAGGGGATTGAACTCAGGGGCACTCCACCACTGACCCACGTCCCCAGCCCTATTTTGTATTTTATTTAGAGACAGAGACTCACTGACTGCTTAGCACCTCCCCGAGGCTGAGGCTGGTTTTGAACTTGGAATCCTCCCATCTCAGCCTACCACACGTGTGTGGCCCCTACTGTTTTTGAGACAAGGCCTCACTGAGTTGTCCAGGCAAGCCTGGAACTTGCGATCCCCCAGTTTCAGCCTTCCAAGTCACTGGGATTGCGGGTGTGTGACACCACATCTGAGACTTTAGTACTTTGTAAGTCAACTTGATTTTGTTGACACTCGAAACACAGACAAGTCCACTGGCCACCAGCGTGTTCCAATGAGGAACAACAGGTCAAGCTTTCCAGGGGCCAACTCTGCTCCACCCTCTGCCCGAGGACAGTGGCTGCCCTCACTTGGAGGTTTTAATTGTTATGTGTTTGTTTTAGTTGCTTTGTGTTTGAAAAACCAAACCAAACCCCAAACCAAAACAAAACAAAACAAAAAAAAAACCCAGCCGGCACACCCCACTGGAGATTTCCCAGGGAGGATTGCTTGGGATGGCAAGTGGGGTGCTAGGCTTGGGGCTCTGATTCTGTAACACAGGATGGCTTAGGCTTCTCAAACCCAGTAATGACAGTGGGAAAACTGGAGGCCACAGGGACCTTATTTTCTCCTGCTCACCCTCATTCCAGTCCCACCCCCTTGACTGTCCACACACAGTCCACCATGCCTGCAAGACATGGCTCATCTGTCATGCTGTAAGACACAGACTCCCCAGGACAAGTGGGGAAACTTAGGAAAGTGGCTTAGCCTCTGCCAGTGTATGTGTCCCAGCCTCTACCAATAACATGGCTCGGATCTCTATCCCCCCTGCACCGTTAGAGCCTTGAGCGGGATAGGTGGGGGTCATGAGTGGAGCACCCACAGCGTCTGCTACAGCAAGTTACACATCCCCAGCCTCCACAGCTTCATCTGTTAAATTGGGACATCAGAACAATCTTGCTTGTTTGTTTTTTTAAATCATGTTGTTGTATTTTTTAATGTTTATTTTACTTATTTTTAGGTGGTGCTGAGGATCGAACCCAGTTCCTCATGCAAGCTAAGCAAGCAGCTCTACCACTGAGCCCCAGACCCAGCTCTGGACAGCCTTGTTTAAAAAATAAGAAGCCAGTCATGGTGGAATGACCTTGTAGTCCCCGCTGTCCCCGCTTTACAGGTTGCTGTGACAATGAGAATCACTGGAGCCCAGGAGTTGGAAGCCAACCTGGTCAACATAAGCAAGACCTCGCCTCAAACATAAGATAAAGCCAGGCACGGTGATGCCCATCTGTAATCCCAGCTGCTTGGGAGGCTGAGGCAGGAGTATTGTGAGTTCAAAATTGGCCTCTGCAAAAGTGAGGCGCTAAGGGTTGGGGTTGTGGCTCAAGTAACAGAGCACTCACCTAGCACATGTGAGGTACAGGATTCCATCCTCATCACCATAAAAAAATAAAGATATTATGTCCACCTAAAACTAAAGAATATATATATTTTTTTTAAAAAAAAGGTGCTGAGCAACTCAGTGAGACCTTGTCTTTAAATAAAATACAAAATAGGGCTGCAGATGTGGCTCAGTGGTCAAGAAATTAGGCTTTTTCCCAATTGTCTTACTAATGAACACATGCCATTTAGAAAGTGGTTTTTCCACTCTACCCTTCTGTCATAAATGTGCTTTTCCTCACTCCTTACCTAAACAGGCTGTGAATTCTCCATATTTCTCTTTTAAATTATACATTTCAGCTTTAGATTATCCCATTTGTTCCAAGTTCTATAGAATACAATTGAAAGTAACCAGGAAGGAGCCTGAATGCTGTTTTGACTACATATTTTCTTCATTAGATATTATAGTCCATCAATTCTAGATTTGGTCCTCCATAAGCTTTAGAGCATGGACACAGTTCAGCCACATTCACAGCAGAGGTGTGACAATTGTTATTCCAGTTTCCAGTAGAATAGTCTTCATTTGCATCTGAGTTCTCATCAGCATGGTCCTTACTGTCTGTGTTTCTATCAGCATTCTGGTCATGGCCATTTATCCCATCTTTCAGATATTTCAGATCTTTACAGGTTTAAGGCTCTGAGAGGAGTCCTTCTTGGATGCATCACAACATGGCAGGCGCCATGTTGTGTATCTCTCAAATCTATATCTTATCTCTTTCTCCTTATAAAACCACCAGAACTCCATCAAAGGGGCTCCATCCTAATGAAGGAATCAAACCTAATCATTTTTCAAGGGCCCTACCACTAAACACCATAGTCCAATTAGTTTCTACCTTCTTTAATATCATTGACATAAGATTTTTGTAATTAAATTCCTTCATGAGTTCAGAGAGACAACCCATTTTCATACATAGCCTCCAACGTATATTCAATTCATCATGAAAGAATTACTTAGACAACCTCTATCATACAGTCTTCCAACAATACTTTTATTAAAAAGTGAAGAAGTTTTTAAATATCCTTCAGTTAGCATTTTGAAAAACAAAAACCATTAATATGATAATAAATTCACCTGTATTTTAAGTTTAACATGGCTTGTATTTTAGTGTTTTATCATACATCTGTATGTAAGGTGTGTTTATGAAGACTTCTGTTTAAATACAAAAATAGTGTAAATTTAAACTTATATGCTTATATGTCTATATATGACCAAACACCCAATGAACATATTTTATACTTTTTTAACTTGAGCATTTGTAATCTAATGTCTCTGCAGATCAATAATCTTCAAAAATATTTTGAAACTATTTTGCTGTATACTATCATAGTAATAAGGTGTAAGATATTAACCAATAGATTATTATTTATAATTCATACAAATTAAATTATAGAACACATTTTTATATAAATATTTAACCTGAATATCAAGAATGATTGAAATTGGAATTACTAGATCAAAAGTATACAGTTTAATAAAAGTACACACATACTCCAAAATTTTGGCAAATTTTTCTTCAGAAAGTTTAGGAAGTGAAAATTCTTATATCAGTTTAACTTGTTTTACTCAGTGGCTCAGGAGGGTGAAGCAGAATAATCACAAGTTCAAAGCCAGGCTTAGAGACTTAGTAAGGCCCTAAGCAAATTAGTAGGTTTTATATATATATATATATATATATATATATATATATATATATATATATATATATATATACACACACACATACATATATAAATTTAAATTAGTAAGATATATATATATATATATATACACATACATACACATACAAATATAAATTTATATAAAATATTTATTTATTTATAGGTTGTATATATGGAAAAGTTATAGATAATGTCATATATATATATATATATATATATATATATATATATATATATATGATATTTTCTAGATTTTTTATTTCTTTTATTCCAAATGAGTATGTTCAGTGATTCTAATGTTTTATTATTTATACTGCAAAATATAATAGACTTGTGAATTTCTCCTCTATTCCTAGTCTTACAACCTTCTTCTCAATTGCAAAATTAGTTATTCCAATGTTAGTTATCCACACCTTTTTCTTTGATTTCACTTCTTTGATTCTAATTTTGTCATCTAAGTGTTGAGTCTTCCGGATGCAGTGACACACACCTGTAATCACAGCTGGTTGGGTGACCCCCCAAAAATGTTGAATCCATCTGGGATTAATTATGATATGTTATCAAGATCTAATTTGATTTTCACATGAAGCAAATTTGTTCATTGAAAAAATTCTCTTCTTTGTATTGAATTGCAATTCTCTTTATTTATTTATTTATTTATTCATGTATTTATTTTAAATATTTTTTAGTTGTAGTTGGACAAAATGCCTTTGTTTTATGTATTTTTATGTGGTGCTGAGGTCTGAACCCAGTGCCTCATATGTGCTAGGCAAGCATACTACCACTGGCCACAACCCCAGCCCCTGCAATTCTTTTTTACTGTGTACATGAACATGTGTACACACTTGGACATGCACATTTGTATCCACATCTAAAGTAATATCTTCTCTAAGATTATTTGTTTGTTACCCATTTTTTAGGTTTTTAAAATGAGTTCTTTATTTAAATGATCTAATTCAGAAGCTCTCAATATTTATTATCTATTATCTCTATTTCAAATAAAATGTAAAAGCATTACTTCCAGTAAAAAGACTCAGTGAAAAACAATAAACTCTAAACCTGTTGATCTCCTAAAAGTTGAGAGTAGAACAGTGGTTAGGCAAGATTTAGAAGGGGTAGGGAAGTTGTCAATGGGAATAGTTTTATAGTTAGAAGGAATAATTTCTGGAGTTTTATTGTAAAGTAGAGTGACTTAGAAATAATGTATAAAGAATTGAAGGGAGAATTCTGAAGGTTCTTACTTTAAGAAATGATAAATATTTAAGAAGGATTTGTTGTTTACCGTGAATCTATGATTATACAATGTATACAAGTGTTTAAACATCCTATTATATCAATCAGAAATAAAATAAAACCTAAAAAAATCTTAATTGTTATATTCTCCAATCTTGCACAACTCTTATAAATTAATTCTCAAATAATTGACATTAATGCAATAATTAGTTTTCCCATGTAGAAATAAGACTCTGAGGAATTATATAATCATATAAGGGACTTAATAATTGCAAGAGTATTGCATCTATGGGACACAGAGAAAATAAATATTACTTTTGTCCTGAATTAAAATGAAAATGATGGTATTATTTATACTGCATCTCTGACATTCACCTTAAATTATTAGACAGTTTTTCTTCTCTGTGGACTAGGGCTATCTCAGTGGCAAAGTGAGCTTGCAAACCTTCAGGACAGATCTGAGTATTGATAAAACCATTTTTTAAAAAAGTCAAATAAAATATAGAGAGAACACATTCATTCTATTTGTCTTCATTCTGTTATGCACACTATACTCTCCCTTCCATTTTCTAATATTGATCACTTTAGTTAAAGAAGAAAACATTTTATATCAAGGAAGTTATTGAATCATTTTGCTGAGGTAAATTTTAGTTTATTCAAGTTTTGAATGTTTGCTTTAGAACTGAAGAAAAAGGCACTGAATAGAAGGTTTCAAGAACTTAACTAGGAACACTGGATGGGCAGTGATGTCAAGCAGAGCTCATTTTTCCTAACTGGGTGCTTCTGGGGAGTCCACCAGGAGGTCAGTGCCTTCTTTGGTTTTCATGCTAACTGTCTGAGTTCAAGACTGCTACAATTTCAGTTCTCAGGGTTCATGTGGCTTTCTAAAACTTATATTGGAAGTAATTTTAGATTTAGTGAAGAGAAAAAAGTTAATGAGTGTAGGAACCAGGGCATAGGATGCATTTTCCTTCTGAAAGGGAACTTCATGTGAGAAGTGAAAGTTTATCTGTGAAACACTATATTGATATAGGCAGGAAGGTTGATAAGGGCATGTTAACTCAGGTTGTTGAACAGAATAAAATTGAAAAATATTGTTATAATGTAATCATCAGTTATTTTTTAAAAATATTTTTAGCTACAGATGTGCACTACATCTTTCTTTTATTTATTTCCTTTAATGTGGTGCTGAGAATTAAAACCCTATCACTGAATACCACAGCCCCACCAGTTATTCCTTGCAAAGGTTATTTTTGAGCTCATTAAGTGAATGAGGTACATTCTAACTGCCAGGTATTTAGCACTTAACAGGCAAGTGTTTTCACACGTGTGAGGGGGTAAGTGGTTCTTACAGTTGCCTGATTTATAGAAGATGTTAAAATAAGTGTCATTATAAAGAAAATAAAAATAAATGTAAGATCAAAGAAATTATATCACAGAATATATGTGTGTGTATTGACATTTGTATTTGACTTTTTGCAAATAATAATAACAGTTAATGTAAAGTGCTTGTCAATTTTTTTCTGATCCTCATGCAATAAGTAACCACCATGTTCATACTAGCAACATGTCATAAAATATCTATAGGTTAGAGTAAGTTTTTTTCCCATTTTTCTCACAACCTCTTATATGTAATTTTGTTAACAATGAGGGTCTTCTTGCATTTGTATGCAATTTCCCTTTTCTCTCCCTTTCCCTCCCACCTCATGTCTCTGTTTAATGTTAATCTTTTCCTCCTGCTCTTCCTCCCTGCTCTGTTCTTAGTTGTTCTCATTATATCAAAGAAGACATTTGGCATTTGTTTTTTAGGGATTGGATAGCTTCACTTAGCATAATCTGCTCTAATGCCATACATTTCCCTGCAAATTCCATGATTTTGTCATTTTTTAGTGCTGCATAATAGTCCATTGTGTATAAATGCCACATTTTTTTTTTATCCATTCATCTATTGAGGGCATCTGGGTTGGTTCCACAGTCTAGCTATTGTGAATTTGCTGCTATGAACATCGATGTGGCAGTATCCCTGTAGTACGCTCTTTTAAGGTCTTCAGGGAATAGTCCGAGAAGGGCAATAGCTGGGTCAAATGGTGATTCCATTCCCAGCTTTCCCAGGAATCTCCATACTGCTTTCCAAATTGGCCGCACCAATTTGCAGTCCCACCAGCAATGTACAAGGGTACCCTTTTCCCCACATCCTCGCCAGCACCTGTTGTTGTTTGACTTCCTAATGGCTGCCAATCTTAGGGTGGTTTTGCTTGGCATTTCTCTGACTGCTAGAGATGGTGAGCAACATGTCAGAAAATATCTATAGGTGAGAAGAAGCTTATGCTTGTTAGTATTTTTCCTAGTGTAGTGATTCTGGTAGCACCAGATTCAAACTATAAAGAGCACTGCTTTTAAATAATAGACAATTATGAGCAAATTTCCATTAGACTTTTAAGTTGGTTAATAATCATCTGCTATTTAAAAACATCTAGCTCAGATTTGTGTTTCTGAGGTTAACTACAAAGGTCTGCACACAAATCATTAAAAATTCCTGGGCCATTTTATATTTTTTGTTAACATAGTACTTTTTTTTAATTACTGTATCATAATCTTACCTGGAATTTAAATTTTAAATTTCAGCTTTGCTTATACACTTAAATTATCCAGCTAAAATATTTTACAGAACATTTTCAAGAAAATATTCTGATAAAAATCATATGTGTTGTTAATTATTCATTAGTAAGCAAATATTACCACAATAATATTATGTAATATTATTTAGAGTGTGAAAGTACATAGAAATATTTTGAATTATATATATATATATATATATATATATATATATATATATATATATATATATATATATACACATACACACATCACTCATACACACAAAGCTTGAAAAAATAATTTGGTTATCTATTGGCTAGACAAATGGAAATTTAAGTAAATTTAGCCTCAAACTTGCCATGTAAATTAGAAATAGTTATACATAGTTCTGATTTACTTGTCATTTTCTATGTAACTGTATTGTTACTACATGTCATATTCAATTATAACACTATGAAATTTGTAATCAGTATGAGCATATCATTAACAAAAATCAATAATACATTATTGCATTTCTGTGAGTTTACAAATCTCCAGTCCTTCTTAGAAAGACTTACTATAGGCTTTGAAGGATTTATAAATTTAACGTATTACTGCAATGTGTTGTTGGGGTTCATTACTAAGAAAATAGATATTTTCTAGATGGCATTGAGATACATCTCTAAAACTTTTATGAAAGTATGGAATGCAAGCTGGGCAAAAGAGTAAAAACTACCTCAGGCATCAAGAACCACAGGAACTCAAGCACCACAGCAGCAAATTGTTGAATGAACACTGCACAGTGCATCTTAGCCATACTCATGATAACCTGGGAGTTCACAGCTATCAGACTGAGGAAATATTTAATAATAGAGAGTTTACAATTCATGTTAAGAGTGAATTGGACCCAATTAATTGTCTGCCCTCAGAAAATTAATGTTTTTAAGTTACACGTACAATAATATCCACATATACCCAAAATGAAAATTGTAATTTGTTAAAACACAATGACTATATAAGTCCTGTTACATTTTCATTTTTACATTTAATCATTCATTTAGTTTACATGGCAATCTCTAGTCACATACTAGCTTACATATTTTTATGTGTTGTCAAATTCTTTTCATCAATTTCAATACTTAAAGATGAAAATAAACAATTCCATTATTATATTTTAAGAAATTACCACCATGAAGAAAATAGACAGGAAATTCATCTTGTCCTTAGTTTACTTTGCTTTCTTTGTGTATTCTCATGCAGTGCTTCTTATTTATGATCTTGAGAAAGCCATGGGAAGGTGAATTCACCTTGCTGCAAAAAAACAGAGAAATGTATTATAGAATGTTTAGTTGTTTCCTTGTGGTATCTTTTTCAAAAGGTATATGGAAATGACATTATAGACAATATCAAGTTACAGTTAAATATTTTTCTGTCAAGGAGAGAGGAGATTTCAGAAATATGAATCTGCTCCTCTTTGGGCCTATCTTGAATTCTGGCTCTTACACCCAGCCAACTGTCAGGCACAGATCTATGTAAACATGAGTTCCTCACGGGTGCGCCTGAGATCTTTCAATTCCAGTCTTTAAAGCTAAAGTTTCTTGACAGATGATATTTTAGGAAGACATCTCCTGAGACTTCCTCACAGTTCAATCAGGCATGTCTCAATTTGTATAGGAAAATCTCTGCATTTGCTCTCTTGTTTCTTACAAGAGAGAGAGTGTACTCCCAATGAATAGACACATTAAGTTTTGCCTTTATAGAAGGTTTATCCATGGTTGTTTAAACATGATATTTATGCATTATTATTTTTGTGGGATAATGAATTCAAAATAAAGTATTCATTCCCATTTTAAAATTACAACCTTGGTTTCAGACTTGATAAGGGTATGTAAAATTTTCTAAAGAAAATATTTTATATAGAAGAAATCATTTAATACCTTGAATTTCAAAGAAGTTTCACATTTGACTGAACCATCATATGGAATAGAAAATACCTGAAAAGTCCAAAGTACAAAAACTACATGATAAAGGGTCCAGAATATGTAGGGATCTAAAACTATTTTTTGTATGAAATACACTTAATGGTCTCTCCAAATTTACAAATTCATTGCTAGCTTATAAAACAAAAACTATTGAGTTATATTTACCTTTGCAGATGCAGAAAACACACAACAAAAGTCAGACAGATATTAAAATATTCCAGCCTTCCCATGAGATGATGTTATTTCCATAAACTTTATAAAGCAAAATTAAATTCTTCTCTAATTATAGCTAAATATATTCACAAATCTTTAAAGATAAATAATGATTTAAGAAATTTTTAAGAAGTTAAGAATACAATTAAGAAAAGGTCCTGAGTTATTGTAAAAAAATGTTTTAATGCTGTTTTGTTTTAGGCTTTACATAATAAATTTGCAAGAGAAAAATAAATGCTTTTTTATAATGATATAATATGTACTTAAGAGTATGCAGCTTAATATGTGTTTCTTTGTAGTGACATATTTCTAAGAGTAAAAAAAAATAAGAATTTAAATACTTAAGTGATTCTGTTTTTGTATGTTTTAGGAAAGAAATAAATGTGATGAGCTTATAAGGGATATTATCTCTGAAGATCAAGTTCATATCCATGAAGAAATTACAACTAAAAAATATGAACTACTTTGTAAAATGTCCAAGTTGCATATTCAAGTTTCATTTAAAACTTTTTTTTTTTTCCTTTCTCTTTTTCTGGGAGAGCAAGTGATCCAGTATTTGCCTCTTAGGAAAATTGAATTACTAACCAGTAATTACAGTTCTCTGAATCTAATATTCTCATTGGATTTGAATCAATTGTCTTGGGGCATTTTGGCATATAAAGCCAATCAGTGCATTTGCTGTGAAGAGGAGGCTCATCAGAAAATGGAGACATCCCTGATGCTTCGGAGGGAAGCCACATGGTCAAGCAAGGCCTGGACCCATCCTAGCACAAATGGCACTAGCAGATCTGAGAAGCTGCTGCAAGTTCCTGAGGACTCCCAAGGAAACTCAGCTGACTGTTAACAATAGATAGAAACAAAAGTCAGTTTGACATGCTTCATCTTAAACACTTAGCAAAGACAGTCAAAGCCAAAACACAGCTATTCCTGGACATTTTAAATAAAATAATAGTTAAATGTAACTTCTATAAATAAGTAAACAGGAGGCTTCAAAAGAGATTCTCAGACAGGAATGCCTGATTACTATCAAAAGAAATTGCCAGAGTAGTTTTTAGTTCAAGGCCTTTATTTCTAACCTACTCAGGTAGGCTTAAGGTTTGCTAGTATGGTTATCCAGCCCTAAGTAACAGAATTAAATATTTCTTTATTAGACACAGAGGTCATACTAGTAAAAGGATTTTGCAAGCTCAGATGACATTAAGTTATTAAACTGTATGTTAAGGAAAAGGACATCTGTAACCCTAAAAGTTAAATGTTGTGTTTACACCCCTGAAAATTCTGGCAATGTGACGAATACCCTTAGAGATTTACATGCTCAGATAGAAGCCATGTCCTTAGCAACTTTGTCATGGAAACAATATCTTAGCTCCTAGTTCTTGGTACTTCCTGGTGGAAAACATTGTTAGTCTTTGTCTTTGCCATCATACTCATTGGCATATTCCTGTGCTATGGGATTTATTGCTGCATCAATCTGGTTCCAGTACTAATGAATTCTTGTTTCTCTTATAGACCACCCATCACTCAAATGGCCTTCCAGTCTATTACTTCTCAAACAGACTTCTATCATGGACCCACTCGATAGACCCGATTTTTAAAGGGAGATTCCAAATTGCTTGCCCCACACTGTCCCTTTTCAGCCTGAAGAAGCCAGAAAGATTTTCTTCGGCCCCCTTGCTTACAGCAGTAAGGAGTTCCCAAATTAGAGGGGGGAATGAAGCCAGATTTAAAGTTAGGTAGTCAGTGTAGTTAGGTAAATCGGATCTAATATCGAGTGAAATCTAAAATGGAGGCCATGCTGGGAATGACTCAGGGAAAACGCAGGACAATTCATGGAATTTTAATGAAGTCCTGAAAAGGCCCTAGGCCAAAGTCCACCTTAAAGAAATGTTAATGGAGCTCAGGAAACAGCCCCCAACAGATTTGGAGATAGCCCATCCTAGAGAAATGATAAGCCCATCCCAAAAGGTGATAATTGGGCCCACCTGTGTCCTAACCCCTTCAACATATATTCCATCACCAAAACTATAAAAAAGGGGAAAGAACAGCCCTTCCATGGATTTCCACCTTTTGGGTCCCCTTCTTCCTCCGGGAGAAGTCTTTTCTGCTGTCCTTCAATAAATTTCTAATTTCTACTCTGAATAAAAAATTCATCTTGTAATAAGCATATTTTGTTACTAATGACGTACATAACAGATTTTTTAAAGAGATTGTATGCAATACATATATTTGGGACTGGGAGTATACCTCAGTGGTAGAGCACTTGCCTAGCAATTGTAAGGCCTTGGGTTTAATCCTCACCTTCACAGAAAAGGAAAAACAACCACAACCAATTATTCCCTAACACTTTTGTCCATATGTTTGTGTGTATAATATAACTTGTATTTCAAATGAAGGGTTGTGTTTCTTATTTAAAGGAATGAGTAGTTTCAAGTTTCCAGTATCAAAGATGACTTCCAGGTAGACATGTTTGTCGTTGCCATGAGAACTGGTTGCCTTTTTCACTACCCTAGAATAATATGTTAAGTGGAAAATACAATATAAATTGAGTGAGTATTTGCCCAGGTCCAAGTATGAGTTAAAGGTTTAGAAATATTTTATTTTCAAAAAGGGTACAAAGTGTGAAATGTCTAATAGTTTGTAGGTTGTTCATTTTATTAAAATTAGATTTTAAGGTAATAATAAAAGCAACTATTCTTTGAAACTAACTATGAGTGCCAAGTACCTTGCAAGCACTATTGTATTTGAGGTTTACAACCCCATTGTCTAGAGAGCTGTGTTCCTTGTTAAGTAGGAGAGGCAGAGATAGAATTCAGACTCAGAAAAGCATAACTCTAAAATGCAAACTTTCAACCCATGTACTATATTCCCATCTGAGCCCTGAAGGTTTTTTTTTTTTTTTTTGATTACTAAAAACTAAATCCATTCCAAGTCTTAATTTACTTTTAATTGTATTAAAAATTTTTTTGAAAGGGAATATTCTTATTACAAAAGTAGAGCATCCTGTGAAGTCTATAAAAAAAGGTAAATAAAAGAAAAAATTAATTACCCATAGTCATAATACTCTCAAATTACTTCATTCAATAACTGTAAATTCTGTAGATTTTTAACATTAGGTATCTGTAGGCCCACATAACCAAAGACTAGTGATGGTCTTCTTCTATCTAAAACTTAGACCCTAAAATGTGAAGGCATTAAGATTAAATGATGCCTCCCTGTTATTATATAGCAAGTGATAACGTTAAGTGTAATGTTTAAAAAATATTTTTTTCTGATAACATTATAGTTTATTAAATGTTCATGTTATCAAAGTTTCCAACATAATTGATAATAGTTCATGTTATTCCAGTAAATATGTAAGTATTTTAACACTTAGTTTCTTTAATTTTTTTTACCAACTATTGGAGTTTAGTAAAATTTTACCATGTTTATTTTTGTTTAAACTTGAATCCATGTACTTATGCATTATGCATACCTACATGATTGCAGGAATGCATTCCTTATGTATTTATTTATTTATTTTTTTGGTACCAAGAATTGGATCCAGTGATGCTTAACCACTGATCCACATACTCAGCCCTTTTTTTGTATTTTATTTAGAAACAGGATCTCACTGAGTTGAGTTGCTGAGGGACTCGCTAAATTGCTGAGGCTGGCTTTGAACTCACAATCATCCTGCCTCAGCATCCCAAGACTCTGGCGTGTACCACTGAAACCAGCTACATGATTTCATGTACAAGAGACCACATTGCAGTTAAATTCTCCAGGTATGTTAAACATATTATCCTTAAAGTAATTTTTATGTATGCAATGTCTGAGTATATATATATATATATATATATATATATATATATATATATATATTACTTTAAAGAATTTTATATATAATTGTATATAAACATATATAGGTATAAAAACTTGAAAAACAAGATACTTCTTTCCACTCGTTATTAGGATTATAAGATGATGGAAGAGGATTTCCCTGTAGGAATAAAAGGTCTCAGTATTCATTTTTTTCAGGAGTACCACCAAAAAAATTTTGAAGTAAGACTGCTAACAATGTGTAATGGTTTTCAGTCTATTGAGAAAACAGTGGATTGAGCAAGACTATATAATAGCACTAATTTAGAGAAGAAATTTTTTTTGAAACAATTATTCACTCAAAAAAACTTGAGAAAATAATATATTTTTTGCCTTAGAGAATTCAAAACATGTGTTTTCTACTGTGCTGATAGTATGATACTATTTTCACAAATTAAGAGCCCTCAATAGAGAAATGGCCCGACTCTATAACTACTGTCAATGGTAATAGCTCAAGATCAACTATTTTAAAATTAAAATGACAATTTATTTTTTCAGCTCTTCTCTCCTGTTTAATTGGCATCTATTCAAAAATTCCATACATGGGTCAAACTATTTATTTACCTAGAAATACATTCTGCAATGAATTTACACTGGAGCCTTTTAAAGTGAGTTGTGGTGCAGAAAATTAGATGTCTCCTGGGAAAAACATTGTGATTTTCAATAAATGCAATTGTAGATTGGTAACATCAGTTTTTAACATTTTTGAAGGAAAATTATTCATGCTGTTTCTCTGCAGTGCTGAACTTTGAGGATTCCTATAATCATTTGACCTTATGTTACATGAAGCTGACCCAGATTTGCATGCAGAGAAAAAGCATTTTGGCTCAGACAGCAATCACTAAACTCATTTAACTGAATAAATTGGTTGTTCGGTAAAAAGTCTTGGTTAAATTCCTGTATATTGAGAGATTGGGGTTTTGATGCTATGTTCAGCTTGTTAGAAAAGAAAGATATATAAACTTAGTATTACTACATAAACAAAAGCACTATTTTAATAAGGTATTAATTGCCTGAAACTTTTGTTCAATTGATAGATTGTAACAATTAGATACCTAACCAAGCCAGTAACTATAGATAATACTTGAATTTACAAGTGTTATCTTTCTGACAAAATTATGGCTTTCTTCTTATACTGTATTCAATGAGTATCTTGCTTTAGGCTAAACAGTCATAGTAGATGATTTATACTTTAGAATTTTTGATTGAAAAAATCTGTGTCAAATTACCATTTCACCCAGCTATTGCCCTTCTTGGACTATTCCCTGAAGACCTTAAAAGAGCGTACTACAGGGATACTGCCACATCAATGTTCATAGCAGCACAATTCACAATACCTGGACTGTGGAACCAACCCAGATGCCCTTCAATACATGAATGGATAAAAAAATGTGGCATTTATACACAATATACAACATGAGGTGCTGAGGATCAAAACTGGGCCCCCCACATGCCAGGGAGTCCTGTACCATTTAAGCCGCATCCTCTCTTGGGTGGCTTTTTAATGCAGTGCTGGGTGTGCAACCCAGTACCTCACGCATGCTAAAGAAGTGCTTTAACTCTTATTCATAACCCTAGTCCCCAAAGTCCTTTACTTATTTTTTTGGGGGGGAGGAGAGTGTGTGTGTGTAGTGCAAGGGATTGAATCCATGGCCTTAATCAGCAAAACAAACACTCTACTGACTAAGCTATATCCTCAGCCCTGATCTATAGTCTTTTAACAGTGACAATGGAGCAGCCTGTCATTCAGCCTTTGATATTGCGCCCACTTGGCTCAGGTTGGAGGCAGGGCATGAAACTTGACCAATCAGTCTCTTAGGTGAGAACTGTCCAACCCTCATGCAGCTGGTGATGAGGGGGAGGGCTTCCACAATCTTCTGTTCCCTTGGTGTCTGGAGCCCACCATTTTCTCAATCTTTTTGTAGGCTTCTGTCCTGGATCCAAGCCCAGGTGTCTGTGCTATGCAGAAACTGAAAACAAATCACAGGGAGAACACTGAGAACCCTAAGAGCCAGGAAATGTAAGTGTGCCTTGTTATCTTGAGACTGGGTAGGAAGGTGGCTTAAAGCTGACAAAAGTGGCAATGGTGGAAACTTGTAGTCATGGCTAGGGAGTCCTCATGGTCCTCTCCAGAGTCTTGTGGCCAGAGGGTTTCTCTGTGGTAACTTAGCGTTCACCTCCCTCTGACTAGTCTAGTGAGGCTTAGATCAGCAGTTGAAAACCTGGGCATTTTGTTCCTTAATTGTAAGGTGTTTCCAGCTTTTTTCTAAAGCCCTTTGTGGGCTTCCATGTCCCATGATTCCAGCATGTCTCCAGAATGCATAATGAAGACTGAGATAATTACCAGGAGACAACCACAACTCCATTTGTTGTATTCAAGCATGAGAGAGGCTGCTGATTTTAGGGCTTGTTACTCATGAGGGTTTGTATGTTTGTTTGTTTATTATTTTTTTTTGTGTGTGCGTGTTTGTTTGTTGTTTTCTTTTTGTACCAGAAATTTAACCCAGATGTGTTCATCCACTGATTCACATTCCCATCCTGTTTTAATATTTTTATTTAGAAACAGGGTCACTTTGAAGTTCTTAAGGCCTCACACATTTGATGATGCTGGCTTTTAACTAATTCTCTTCATGAGTCCTGAGATTTTTAAATGTAGCAGAAGCAGTATCTCAAATCCAGAACAAAAACCTGAAATCCTGAACTTCAGTTTATCTCTCCATAGGTCTCAGAATAAACCCCTAGTTTTCTAACTCTCTGTTCACATATCCAAAACTAGGGGTCTCTGTTCACAGAGAATAAGTTTAATAATGACCATGTAATGCAGATAATGGGCCTCACTCAAAGACACCTGGTGGCTAACTGAAAGATGTTAATGAGCACCATTAAGGCCTATTTCAAAAGTAAAAGACCTTGAATCCCACTTGTGGGAACACCTTCTACAAAGTCCTTTGTCCCAGGAGTGATTCCTTATTGAATTTGAAGGAAAAAAGGATAGGTCACAGAAAGAATAAAAGTGAACCCATATGGTAGTCAGGATGCCTTTTCCAAAGCCTATTCTAAATGCATTATGCTCCATGTTCTGCTCAAAACCATGAGTAAACTTCTAAGATGGCACACAAAAATGATTTTTTTTTTTGATATCAATTTTCATACAACATGGTGGGCATTCTATTTCTTCTTGCTTAAATAATTTTTTTTCTTCAAAATTTATGAAACAAGCACCCAGATTCATGGAAAACTGAGAAATTTTGGTTCATCTAAAAACTCCACTTTCAGCATTATTAATCATTGTTTCCCCATGTTTTATTTCAAATGTATGCATCATTTATAATGTTTTTCTTCAAGAACTGGAGGGCATTTTTAAATTATTTTAATTTATAATTCTGAGATTTTTCACATGAGAAAAAAGCAGAATAATATTAGGTGACATTAAAAAGAATGAATCTCTCCTAAATGAGGTCTATGTGTCCCATTTCAAAATTTTTTAAAAACTGTAATGGGTCATCAATTGAGGGTGTATTTATTTATTAATTAATTTGTTTATTTACTTATTTATGGTCAGACCATTTCATTAAAATAACCCACAGAAGGAGCTGGGGTTGTGGCTCAGTGATAGAGCACTCACATATCACATGCAAGGTCTTGGGTTCGATCCTCAGCACCAAATAAAAATAAGTAAATAATAAATAAATTAATAAATAAATAAATAACCACAGAAACATTCCAAACATTTCAGGAAACTCTTTTATTCTTGTGGCAGGAAAAAATAAAAGTGGGACTAACTTGAATTTAAATTACATGCAAGTTCAATCTCTCTCTCCCTCTCTCTCTCTCTCTCTCTCTCTCTCTCAATCTCTGTACTGAGGATTGACCCCAGGCCTCATACTTAGAAGGCAAGCACTCTACATGCTGAGCTATTTACTCAGTCCCATTTTTTTGCCGGGGAGAGACCAGGGATTGAAGTCAGGGGCACTCTAACACTGAACCACATTCCTACCCCTATTTTGTATGAGTCAAATGAATATTTTTGTGATCTTTGAATGATATATGTTCCATTTAGAATTTGGATTTGCATATCTATTGCTACTTTTACATGTATTTAATATATATATATATATATATATATATATATATATATATATATATATATATATATATCTCTCTCTCTCTCTCTCTCTCTCTCTCTCTCTCTCTCTCTCTCATATATATATTATTATTTGAATGGAATTTTCTCACTCCTTAATAGTTCCTGAAATAATCAAGACCCACAGTGCCACCTACTTCATCCTTGAATGATGTCTAGACCAATACAGTGAAATATTTGAAATTCTCATGACCAGGAATTTTTGAACTGGAGATCCATCCGATCTCCTGTTGCTCATCATGACTGAACCAGATAGTTCTTTTATTGACTGGAATTCATGAAAATGGTGTAGAACAGAGATGCAATTGAGTTGGAGCCTGCTGGGAACTGGCCTTGGAGCAGTGGAGTGCAGGTGTCTGATAAAACATCTGTGGTGGAGCCATGTGGATCTGTCATTGGCTTCCAAATAACATGTGACTGACATGGGACAGTCAGCAGACCCTTATATGTAAAGGCCTCTTGTTGTGGGGAGAGGTTTGGGGGTGATAATCAGAGTCAGTTTGCTACTCTAAGTAGGATAGATGTATGGGATAGCATCCCAGTTGGTGTTTTCTCTTGCAAAACCTGACTCATCACATGTGACAGTACTCCCTCCAGTGCTGTGTCCCAGTTTGTTGTAGGGACAAATGAAGCAAGGCACTGAAGATAGAAAGAAACAGTTTCATTTGGCTACATCCAGGTTCAGAGAGCACAGCTTTTGCTGTTATCAATCAATCCCTCCAAGTTCAGGGAATTTCAGAGTTTTATACCCAGCATGTAAGTAGAGGGGCTCAGAAGTTTACAGTCTGCAGAAGTTCACATAAAAGCAGCTTTTTCTTTCACTGTCTTGGCAAGTTAACCCTTCAAGGACAACACTTGAGAAGAGAACTTCTTCTACCCTTTCTTCCTCCCTCTGCCAGCTGTTACCATGGAGCCAATTTGTAACTTATCTTAAAAATGTAGACATCTCTGTGAAGCCTAGCTCAAGGCCAGAGGCCTTGTTTGCAATTTCTTCAAAGTACTATACTGGATATATTTGTGAAAATAGTAAGGGGGTGTCCAGCAACTTGGCCAGTGGCCAAGTAAACAGGGCAACACAAAAATAGAAAGTTTATCTACATTGAGCTCTTTTGAAGAGACTCTTTGGCTGACAGTTCCCAAATCAGCCATGGTGAAGTGGACTTTTCTGTAAAGAAAGGGGGTACCACTACATTGGGTCCCCCTCTTCCTCCAGAGAGAAGTCTTTTCTGCTGTCCTTTAATAAAGCTTCAACTTTCCACTCTAAACTTGTCTTGATGTGCTTCTCTGGTGTTATACTTCAGCATTGGAAAAGCAAGGCCTCATTACCAGTTAATAGCCATAACAATAACAGTCAAAGGACAGAGATAATGCCAAAAGTAAATTCAACATTTAGAATTGAAGATAATAATAATCTTTAGTGATAAGAATTCCTTAATTTAATACTTTAAAAATAATAACAACATGTTTCCAGGGAGCAAATTTGTGACATTGCAGTCAAGGGGAGAAATAAAGAATATCCATGCATTTCTGCCCCTTTCAATTCTTTATTCACTCAAATTCTTAATACAACTTTACTCTATAGGTTCCTAATGAAGAAAAAAACAATCCTTAATGATAGGCTCTGCAGTGGAGATAATCAAATAACACCAAGCAATTCCAGATTAATTAATTCCCAGAAAACAGTTTTAGATTAATTCTGAACATTGCAAAACAGATTTAATCATGACAGGCTAGTGACAGACATTTCCTCTGAATGCTAAGTTCAAAACTCTCAAGCCTTAGGCTTTATGTCCTGCAGATGCACACTCACTCAGACAACAGTAATCAGGTCACAAACCCAAAAAGGCTTTTTCCAGTGGGGAGTGGATGACCAGTTGGGGAGAGGGTCACAGGGAGAAGTTGCAGCTCTCACAAAGGTCCAGACAAGGCGGTAGAGTTTGAGAGCAGTGAGAATCACACAGAGAATAGGAAAATGATGGCAAGTGAAGGGATGTCAGTGTAGGTCCACATCAGGCTCTCCTGCTGGAGTACATACTTTTTTAGGCTGGCTAAATCACTGTTTATTAGCTCTATTTTTTATACTAATATTGTTTTTATTTTTTATTTTTTACCACACCTTGTAATTATCAGGTGCCACCAGATTTCTCATTTACCCTGATGTCAGAAATATCTGGTCTGGTGGTCTCCATCCTGATATTCTCATCTTTCACTCTTATCAGGAGAGGAAAGCCTGCCAGCGGCTTTATTCAGTTTATCAGGGTGAGGGCAAGTAATTTGTCTGAGGCCATATTAGAGGGCTCTGTGGGTGTGCCTGGTGAAAATTGACCTCTAATAATGACCTCAGGTTTCAAAATGGAGTTATTTAAATGGAGTGAGAAACTGATGTGACTCCCTTTTTGAGAAACCAGCCACCTCAGAGCAAAGCCTGTCCAAATGGGGTGTTACCCTTGTCCATGGAAAAACTCAGCATGCTCCTAGGCATATACTAACCTTGCTGAGTTGTTTGTCTGTAAATAACTGGAGAGATCTTCCATGCCAGGTGATCCTGACTCAGTTACACTAGGTTAGGACCCATAGCAACCCCCTAGCTACCACAAAAAGCATGAGACACAGAAAATACCTGAAACACCAGGTGACCTTCCCAGTAGTTTTGTTGATTGGTAACATGATTAGGCAAGTTTATCATATACACTCTTACAACCTCTCATGGCCTAAACCAATCGGTTCAAATGTATCCACAACTTGAACTAACCAATCACCCTTACACAACTTGTTTCTGCCAATGAATGTGCTAATCAATGTTAAGAGTTGTTGTTTGACTTTTCTGTGATGTGAAATGATTGGCTATGTGATGTTGTGATGCATACAATATCCCACAAAATCTATTAATCCTCAATGAATTAAGGGTCAAGACTCACTCTTTGGGACCACTGTATCTGAAATGGTTGTGAGTCCAGGCTTGAGCTTACAATAAACACTCTTGTGTGACTGCATCAGATTCAGCTCCTGGAGGTCTATTGGGGTCCCATGAATCTGGCATTAGAGGAGTTGCTTAGGCTCAGGCCTAAGGCCATTCTCACACAACCCCTTTCACCTTGACAGCTCTTCTGCAGATAAACAGAAGCCATAACACATAACTCCTGTCTTCATAAACTCTATCTCTTGATTCCAGTGTCATTTCAAGTTCTGGGTTTAAAAAGACATATTCATTTTCCTTGATGTTTTCAATAAGTCACACAGAATTCTTAGAAATGGCTTGGAAGGATAACAATGTTATGTTGCAAAACTTCATGAACTTTCAAATTGTTTGCTGTGTGTGACTGACCAGTATGTGAAAGGCCTTGGGAATATGTGAATATATTATGAATATAATAGAACTCTTGAGACTTTTTTTCTTACCGTACACACATCCTGAGGCCAAATGAGGCTGTTTACTAGAGGTCATTTCTCAAAGAAGAGACAGTAATCATAAAGGAATAAATTAACCTATATATTATAAATAAATCTAATATATATTTGATTAAAATTGATGACATATATGGCCATGCCAAATAGTTTGCTGAATTATTTCAATTACAGTTATTTAGTTATTTTAATGTTTTGCTTACTGTCTGCATTAGAGACATCGTTGACCTGCAATTCAGGAAAACTGTTAATTCTAGCACTGAATTTATCAGGTTTTCACACTTTGATATATTACTTATTGCCATAGGATCTCTTGTTTCTCAATGTGTAATTTATGAATTTACACATTCTAGAAGGTTTTAGAAAGATAAAAAAAATATGTATTAAAAGAGTAGTTTAAAAAGCTCTTTAATATACCATTGCTATGGTTATTAAATAGCATTTTCTTTTTAAGAATGTATTAACCTGGGGCTGGGGATGTGGCTCAAGCAGTAGCGCACTTGCCTGGCATGCATGCAGCCCAGGTTCGATCCTCAGCACCACATACAAACAAAGATGTTGTGTCCGCCGAAAACTAAAAAATAAATATTAAAATTCTCTCTCTCTCTCTTTAAAAAAACAGAATGTATTAACCAGCAATATGTATACAACAATAACATAATAAATAAATATGGTACAAACAAATAAACATAAATTAATAAATGTTATATGATTTATTTTATAATAATATTGGTAAAATATACCCAGAGGTGAAAATAAACATTTAAATAATGATACATATACATGTCCATTTTTATTAAGGTATAGTGAAATACATCTATTTTTGTAATATACTTTTGTTCATGAAAGCATGATAAATATTATTATCAAATATGATTGTAGCTGCACAAAATTAAAAATCCAAATTGTACATATATCAGTAAATAAATGGCGTTTAGTGACTGAAATTTCTGAGTCTGTTATTGTGAAACAGAAATATTCAGTAAAATATGCTCTGAAGAAAACCTCATTTTGAAAATGTAAAAACATAGAAAGGAGTATTTAGAGTTGTTTTACTATGAGATTAATTTAAAATACCTTTGATACCCAAACAAATACTCTGAAGTTTTTGCTCTTAAGAAATACATTTAAAAGAATACAGCAATTCTGTCTCTGAGTAATGCAAGCATAAGAGAAAGATGATAAGAATATTAAGTAAGCCTCAAAAATCTGAGGATCATGAAATAAATCAATTCTTGGCAAGAAAATATCAATCAATTTTGATGTAAAGTCAAAACTAATAAGCATTCTAATTTACCAAATCTTAATGATTTTATATATTAGAGAAAAGAAGTCAGAATTTTAAGCAAATACATGAGAAATGGGTGTGCACAACAAGGTTTAAACTCAGAAAATTGTATACATCCCCTGTGTCTGTCCATGTGTCTCTCTCATGTCTTTCCAGTGTGACATCAAAAAAAAAATGAAGATCAAGTTTTTGAGTAATTATATTTAGGTCTTAAAAAAGTTAAAGAAAATAATTAGCTCTCTTTATCTATTTTTAGAAGTAATTTGCCTTCGTATTTCTTCAATAATTAATGATTACCCTGTGGTTGTTGCTGATAATACAGAATGTGTAGAACCACCCAGAATGAGAGCACTATTTATATAATGTCAGAACAAAAAGTGCTACAGAAGAGTAGGAACTGAAAAACAAGGTCAAAGCCGGTGCAGGACCACACAGCATTTAGGGGTATATCAAAGAGGAATGAGGTTGGTCTTAAGAGGTCTGACTTCCCTTAGCCAAGACAAATAACTAGTACAAACTGTCTTAAAATATTTTTCTTCAAATCTTATAATTTAATGGATACATGGTAAGAATCCAGAAGTTAAATGTAAACTAGCAAATTTACATTCATTTCTGGGACACTTTTACTTCTAGTTCTATAGATTAATTAATTTTAATGCCTTTCTAGATATGGTAGATAACTTTTTCTTATCCAACATTTATCAGGTAATTTACAATGGACTCCATTACAGAATACAGTCATTTTTTAAAATTCATAAAGCAACAGATGAAATTGTTTAAAACACAGACACAGTAATCTCACAGGATATAAAGTCTGTGTAGACACCATGGTCTTTATGTTTAGCTCCTAGTTTAAAGAAAGCTTAACTGGCTTGTGTGTTTAGTTTTAAACCAAATTTTATTTTTTCATGTTCTATCTCCCCTTTTCCATGTCTTATTTCTCTCATTTTAGAATCATGTTAGGAAAATTTAATGTCCTTGTCTAATCTTCTGTTTTCATTCTGAAGGATCTTTTCAACATTATCTTTCAGGTTTTATAATAGCCATTTATTTTTTTAAAAAAAAATTTAAACTTGTTCTTAATATACAAATTCTCTGCCTTCATTTTTGAGTTTTGCACCTGGTGAGGTGTGATTCATTGAGTTCAGGTTTGAAAAAATAACCTTTAAGTTATAAAGTTTCAATTATATATTTTAAGATAAAGAAACAGTTTTAAAGTTACCGTATTTGCTATAATATTTTAAGTACAATAATTTTAAATTACAAATATTTAAACTACATTAAATTTCTTTCTCATTTGGCAATCCTAATGAAGGCGAAATGGCTCATTCTATTTTTACTTATAATTTTATTCTATTAAATATGCCTTTTCATTTATTATTCATGTAATATTATTAATAGAAATTCATCACTGGTTAAAAGAAATGAGTCAGCCAAGAGGCAAGTTAAATAAAAATTCAAGTTTTTCTCCATACACAAAATAACTCTCTAAGCACAATTTTGCTGGAAAAAATACTTCAAGATGGCAAGTAGCACAAACAAGTGTGCTGAAGACTGAAACTGATTCTGAAAGCTAATGCCTCTCCCAAAGCACACCATCACAAAGTGAAGATTTCTAAAGTCTGGGAGACTAAGGTGGATATTTTTGATGGAAACACGTACTCTTTTGATACTAACAAATTGTAGAGAAAAAATGATTGATAAAACCAATGAAATGCAGGAAACCCAGAGTTCTGAAAACTATCTCAGATGTAAGCCACACAGTATACCTGCCTGACCATTAGATTTTGTTCACTTTAGACCTTTTAGAGTGGCAAATAAACATTGATTAAATAAATCACTGAGATGTGGGGTTCTAAACAACATTTATTTTCTCAACTATACAGTCTAAAACATTAGTCCTAATGGATTAAAGCACAAGTATCTGGGACATATTTTTCAAGGCTTTTTAATTTTATTAGAATATACATTTAATGTGCCACATTCTTTTTCAAATTTCTTATGGAACAATATCAAAGATTTGACATTTTGCTTGATGATACTTAGGGAGTCACTTAAAGAACTGTAGAGTCATTCCACTCACACCAAGATGATATTATATTTACATAAAGAGTGAGTTTTTAGGTTATTTGTGGTATAAGGCACAGATTCTATTCAAAACATTAGCAAAAGAAAATACAATCATTGTCAGATGAAGTCCTGATATATAAAAATAAAATAACTTAAAAAAATTCCATGGTGGGCATGGTGGCGAATGCATGTAATCTTGGTTGGCTCTAGAGACTAAGGCATGAGAATTGCAAGCTCAAAGCCAGTCTCAGAAATTCTGCAAGATTAAGTCTCAAAAAAAAAAAAAAAAGAAAGAAAAGAAAGAAAGAGAAAAGAAAAGAAAGAGCTGAAGTTTGGCTCAGTAGTTAATCTCCTGTGGGTTCAATTCCTGATTTAAATAATAATACTAATACTAGTTCTAAATGACATCATGATAAACACAATAAAAATTTGTAACTGAACTTTTTTTTTTGATGGTATTGGGGATTAAACCCAGGGCCTTGTAAATGTGAGGCCAGCACTCTACCAACTGAGTTATATCCCCAACCCTATAACTGAACATCTTACTAGACTCTAGCTTCCTTCTGTGACTTATGTGTTTTTGCTATTCCTTCTATTATTCTATACTTTCTGCCAAAATTTTCTTCAGAAATGAAAAACTCACTCCTTCCACAAATTACCTTCATAAAGGAAAATTTCTGGACATCTTCACCCCTTTGGTAAGGATTGTCAAGTATTCTGTTATGAGTTAAAAACTCTATCCTGTTCTTTAATTTGATACTTCTGCCTCTTTTCTGTCGTTTTGTTTAAAATTGTGATTTATAAGTGTATAGTTACAATTATGGTTTACATTGCTTCCTTGTCTTAGAACAAATATGCCTTTTGCACACTTATCTCTAAACCCCAAAACTCATGCTTTGATTTTTCTTTGTGTTCAGCTACATCACCAAGGTGGCTACAGGTCTTAATGCAAGCAGTTTCTGTTTGATCTGGTCCTGGCTTCCTCCCTCCGATGTATGGTGTCCAAATTTTTTTGAGCTTGGTGAGACTTTTAGTGAGGTTACATCTCATATACCAGTTTTGATGTAATGAGATGTTTTTTGAAAATGTGGTGCCCGTGATAAGTGGATGTGATATTGGGACTTCATGGGGATAAGTGACTGCAGTGTCTACCTGTCCTGCTATGAGGTCTTCTTTATGGTACAAAAACATTGTCTTATCCCTTGTTTACAAAACTTGAATTGATGGGGCATACGAAACCAAGGTTCATGTAGTTCTGATCTCAAAAGTTATGACCACTGCATGTCTACATTGTATAGTGTGCTTGCTTTTTTTCAGGGCTACTTTACTTTAGAGAACTCTGAAAATTTCTTTTATAACATATAAGTAAATAAAACAGGGTTGGTGATGTGGCTCAAGAGGTAGTGAGCTTGCCTGGAGTGTGTGTGGCCTGGATTTGATCCTCAGCACCACATACAAAAAAAGATGTTGTGTCAGCCAAAAACTACAAAAAAAAAAAATAAAATTAAAATTCTCTCTCTTTCTCTCTGTCTCTCTTTAAAAAATAAATAAATAAATAAATATTTTTAAAAAAGAAAAAGAAAACAATGTTGGGCATGTTCAAATTTTCCAGAAAAATCTGAGAGCAATTATTAATGATTGACAGATAAGCAAACTGAGCATCCCCGAGTTAAGTGATATATCATAGTTTATAAAGTTACCAAATGAGAAAAGCTAAGATTCTAATGAAATCTAGTTAAGGTTTTACACCTAAAAAATACTATAATATTTACAAAGTCTTCCACCTAATACATTATGAGGCAAGGCTATTACTTTATTGGCTTCTCCATTTAATATTTTCATTTTAGAAACATTTTATTAGTAGAAATAATAGTATTTCTGATGATACATATATAAGAAAATATTCAACACCTTCAACATCCACAATGTTCAATAGAAACCATGTAGAGTTATTATACCTTTATATCAGATTTTTAGAAAAAGCATTTATAATCTAATAGTTAAAATCATTTTTTAAATTCTGGTAGTATAAACATTGTTGTAGCTGCATTCATGTAGTGTGCTGTGATGCCCTTCAGTATATGAATTGATAAAGAAAATGTTCTTTTTATACAAAATGGGATAATGCTCATCATTTAAGAGAATGAAATCATGGCATATGCAAGTAAATGGATGGAGCTGAAGAATATTATGCTAAGTGAAGTAAGCCAATCCCCCAAACCAAATGCTGAATGTTTTCTCTGACATAAAATTTTTGAGACGTAATGTAAATGAGGGAGAAGCATGGGAGGAACAGAAAAAACTATACATAAGGCAGCGTGGAGGAAGGGAAAGAAAGGGAGCATGGGGATAGGAAAGTGATGGAATGAGATGGATGTCATTATCCTAAGTACATGTATGAAGACATGAATGGTGTGACTCTGTTGTGTACAAGAGATATGAAAAATTGTACTCTATTTGGGTAATATGAATTACAATGCATTCTATTGTCTTTAATAATAAATTAGAATAAAATCTAAAAATTATGTTAGAAAAGATTGTGAGCACATTCAGAGGAAATCAAATATTTAAATACAAAAATAAAAAAGCACGTTTATATATGTTGAAATGTTGTATATATTCCATTGTGGAGTTTGTAATACTCAAGAATAAGTATAACATATTATGAAAAAAAAGCAAATACTTTTGAAACAACTAAAATATATTCATTTATTAAAAAATAATATATTGTCTCATTTAAATCTATTCTTTGAGTGAGATGCAGAAAGACAGAATACAAAAGTGATTAAGAAAGTAAAACAAAATAGGTAGAAGTGAAAAACTAAATATACAAATGAAGAAAGAAGTCTGAATGTACTAGAGAATCCATGCTAAAAATAAGAAATGAAGTGAATGCATGATAAGACAGTGAGGAATGACAGATTATGTGTCCTCTGATAAATCTATGAAAACTTATTTTTTTGGGATAAAGATAACATATGAAACTATTTCTCACAAGTTTAGACACGATTTTGTAATTACTTATTCATGAAAGTGTATTAAATAATATCAATACTAGATACTTCCTGAAATTTTTCTCCAAGTCGATGAAATCTTATATATATTTTAGAATATGTATGTGCATGTGCACTCTAGAACACTATGTATAAATGTATATATGTTTTATCTAAGGTTAACTTTTATATGTATGTGAAATAATTTGATTCTTTTATATTTTTCTAAATATAATGGTAAATAAAATATTTTTGTAGAAAATATAATGTGAGTGATCTGTTCATTTTAAAGTGTCTGAATTTTTTTTTTTACATAACTGGCTTTGTAAAGCCAGTCATTTCTATATTTTAAATAAAAGGTGTGTTTGAGGAGGCTGGGGATATGTCTCAAGCAGTAGTGTGCTCACCTGGCATGCGCACGCCTCTGAGTTCGATCCTCAGCACCACGTACAAATAAAGATGTTGTATCCGCCAAAAACTAAAAAAAAAAAAAATATTAAAAATCTCTCTCTCTCTCTCTCTCTCTCTCTCAAAAAAAAATGTGTTTGAATAAAAATATTTTAAGAAAGCCTCCACTCAATGATGAATAAAATTCCCTATTAAAGAGTATTGGCCATTTTCATTTTTTTAAGTAGAAAATGTTTCCCATAAAAAGAAGAAATGGATATTAGCCCACCACAGTACGCTAAATCACCTTTCATAAAAACCTATGGCAGGGATGCTAAGAAGATTATATTTCAAAGCACAATGGATCTCAAACATCAAATAAAACTTTTGGCTTAATGAAACCAAAAGAAAAGATTTTATCAGCATTTTCTATTTACCACAGAGCCTTCTCTCAAAGAAGTAGGCAGTCCTATGCTAAGTATTTAATAGCATACCCTTGGTGTCAACATTTCCTATTCTTCTTTAACAATCACTGGAGGTCCAGATTTCCCCTCACAGTCAGAATTCTATTTTCTTCTATAGGGTATGCTCACAAAGCAAAACAAATAGGATTTCATGAAAAAGGAGTTTTTAACTCATATTTTTCTTACTCTTTTTTCTGGAAACAAACAGAATGCATCTGTCTTCAAAATTACTTTCACCATAGTTTACTACAATTTTCTAATCCCAATATTGGACTGCAGGAATCTCTTTTGTGGGAGCCAGTGTTGAGGGTCTTCTGCTGCCAAACAGAGGCCTCACAAGCCATGTGGAATTTGGATGATCCAAGTCATGTCTTGTGAACTGCATGGCTTACACATTTGCTTTCCAAAAGAGTCAACCTGATGTGATCTAAAAGGTCCTGTATTATATAAAATATGATTTCCTTTGAAATTGGCCATCTTTAATCAGCTCAGCTAGTGTGCTGCTCCTAATGGTCTCTGATTTAATATTAGTGAAACACAAAAGAGCAGTGGACCTCAACCATTATTTTTCACCTGTTTCAATCCAAATATTCTTCAGGACTACTTCAGGATTTTTTGTATAAAAAGCCCAACCATCTTAAATAGTTTAATATACCAGTGGATTAAAAGGCCCTATTCTTATAGCTTTATGACTCTAATTAGCTTGAATGCTTAAAATTGATTTAAGTTGTAAACCATGCTCTTTTGTTGCAGTAAATGGTATTCAGTATGTGTATCAAATCACTGTATCAGTGTGAAGTAAATGCATGGATACTTAGATCAAGACAGCACAGGCATGGGTGAGAAATTCTACACATCAAGAAAGAGCTGAAAGACCTGTGTCTGTGCCTGGATCTGGGATTGTGACTCAATGGTAGAACACTTGCTTAGCATGTTTGAGGCACAGGGTTTCATCTAAGCACTGCATATAAACAAAATAAACAAAATAAAAACCCATCAACATCCAAGAATATATATAAATAAATAAAGTGCTTAAGTACTTTCTCAGAATTAGTCTATGGCATTTTAAGAAAATAAAAACAAAATAAAATGTTTCACCCCTTGTAGAAAAGCTATTACCTTCAATAAAGTGCAGGTTATAAATTTATTTCTTCTTTGTTATCTTGTGAGGAAATTACAACATGTTAAAAATTCAGTTGTATGTTATCACCCAAAAGAATGATTGAATATCAGAGTTTTTCTTCCTATGCAATAGTCACCACCCTTACTGTTATTGTAGGAGAAATTAATAAACACAGAAAGCTTGGCTATTCTCACAAAGTTTATGTAAACATGTTACTCTAAATTAAATTTATATAATCAATTATGATTTGCTACCAATGCAGATATCTTGTTACCATTTGGAACACATGAAGAGGTGATGAATTGATTGCTATTTCAGTTTCAAGAGAAACATTTCCTATAAGCGCATTTGTATTTTGTCAAGAAGATAAAATAAGAACAGTAAGGACTTATTGATTCCTGATCCATGCAAAAATAACTGAGAAAGAAGGGTGACATCACTTAGAACATGTACACAAGTCTATAAACCACTTTTTGAAAATCATATTAAAAATACATACAAAGAACTACAGATCCCGTTAAGAAAAAATCAGCTACTCCATGCAATAAAACTACAGGAGATATCACAATATCAATACTTGACAGAATGGAAGATGGCGGCGAAGGGAGTGCATTACCCCCGTGTACCGCATCTTTGGGCCTGGATAATGACGAGTTAGAAAGGCTAAAAGCTATCATGTTAGGAATTTCCAGCAAAATTGGGGTGCTCCAAAAGCTAGAGAAAGGATTTCCATCGCAGAAGACGGGGCTTGTGAGGACCGGTCAGGACTCACCCGTTGCTTTGGTCAGCCGGCAAAGGAGACAAAATGTTGCCATTCGCGTGGGATACCAACACAGCAGAGATCTGATGTCATCAGAAAGCGGCGGAGGAGAGAACTTCATCGATACCAGCGGCGACACAAACAGTTGGTCTCCTGGTAAAGAAAGTGAGTCACAAACACCCGAATCTCTCTCACTTTTTCATCAAGCCAGAGGGGCAGAGCAGAGCTGTTGCCCGCTCCTGGAACAGGCCCAGCGGCCCGCCGGCATGACCCCAATTGGAGTAGGGACAGAGCAGAGCCACCACCCGCAACCGCAAAGTAGGCAGGCCTGCGACAGACCAGCGGATCAGGCCCAGAGGCCTGCCAGCATGGTACACACGTCATCCCAACTGGAGTAGGGGTAGAGCAGAGCCTTTGTGCCCAGATCAGGGCAGTCCTCGGGTGTGGTACGAGGGGCAGGGCAGAGCTACCGCCTATGCCTGCAAGGTAGGCAGACCTGCGACAGACCGGCAGATCAGGCCCAACGGCATGCCGGAGTGGTACATACGTCACCCCAATTGGAGTAGGGGCAGAGCAGAGCAGCCAGCCACGCCCGAAAGGTAAGCAGACCTGCAACCGACCAGTGGAACAGTCCAAGTGGCCTGCTGGCACAATAGAAATGTCACCCGATTTGGACTAGGGGCAGAGCAGAGCCGCCGCCCATTCCCGCAAGGTAGGCAGACCTGTGACCGACCGGGGGAACAAGCCCAGAGGCCGGCTGGGGTGGTAGGCATGTTACCCCAATTGAAGTAGGAGCAGAGCAGAGCCTTCGCCCACGCCCGGAACAGGCCCAGTGGTCCATGGGTGTGGTAGACAAGTCACACCAATTGGAGGTGGGGCAGAGCAGAGCAGCTGCCCGCATCTCCAAGGTAGGCAGACCTGCAACCGACCAGCGTATCAGGCCCGGTGGCCTGCCAGCGTGATACACACATCACCACAATTGGAGTAGGGGCAGAGCAGAGCCACCGCCCGTGCCTGCAAGGTAGGCAGACCGCCGCCCAACCCTGCAAGGGAGACTTTTCAACTATACAAGAACAATATAAATATATAGGGGGAAAATTTTTTCAAAAACTCAACTGTTTCACCAAGCAAAAAGAAACGCAAGCAATATGAAAAGACAAGGAAAGAAAGGACCACAAGCAATGCAGGTCAACTCAACTTTAGAAGAGGTAACAGCTGCAGCAGATGGAATGTCAGATAAAGAATTCAGGATATACATGCTTCAGATGATCTGGAGTCTCAAGGAAGACATTAGACAGCAAAATCAGACAATGAAAGATTACTTCGACAATGAATTGCACAAACAAATGCAGGCAGCAAAAGATCAACTATACAGGGAGATAGAGGTTATAAAAAACAAACAAACAGAAATCCTAGAAATGCAGGAAGCAATAAACCAACTTAAAAACTCAATTGAGAATACTACCAGCAGAGTAGAACACTTAGAAGATAGAACATCAGACAATGAAGACAAAGTATTTCACCTCGAAAAGAACATAGACAGCTCAGCAAGACTGTTAAGAAACCATGAGCAGAACTTCCAAGAAATATGGGATAACATTAAGAGACCAAACTTAAGAGTCATTGGGATACAGGAAGGTATAGAGCTCCAAACCAAAGGAATGAGCAATCTATTCAATGAAATAATATGAGAAAACTTCCCAGACTTGAAGAATGAGACAGAATCCCAAATCCTAGAAGCCTACAGGACACCAAATGTGCATTTTGATCCTAAAGGAGAAGTTTACTTGAAATTTAAAAATTATGTGTCACTGAAAAGGTAGAAGATATATTAGACCTTATTGTTTAAAAGATAGAAATATGCCAATGGAATTCTTTCCAGGTATTTGGTCATTTTTGATGTACTGATCTGTGTATGATAAATAAAATTTAATTGTATTTGTAGATTTAAGGAAATATGCTTCAAAATAAATGTGCCTTGAGAAAGAATATTAATGTATTTAGCTTCTATATCTATGTCTAGAAAATTTAGATAATATCACAAAAATTACATGATTTGTGAAGAAATGCTATTCACTGTATCTTTATAGTATTTTGAGGAGATTCATGGATCTTGAATTTTGGCTTCAAATATATTTTGTCAAAAATAAACAGAATTGGTCATAAAGGTTTTTCTTTTATATTTTATCATCAATTTATGGTGACATTATTTTTCTCTTTCAAGCACAACTATATATAAAAAATAGTGATTCTTTTTCTTGGTGCTATGTTATCTTCCAAAATTCTTATCCTTTGTGAAAAACAATGATAACTTTGTAGTGCATAATTACATCCTTATAAAGTATTTTATTTTCTCCAATTTTAATCATGGATCTAAATTCATAATAAAATGTATTAAATATGTTTGACTATAAGCCTATAAACTCAGCTAACTATTTTACCTAGAGATCTGGATTTTCAAATATACAAGTCTATTTTACCCACAATGAATTAAAGTAACAGTCAAAGAGAAACATAAAATGAGATAAACACCACATCAACAGAGGAGGTGATCTCCAGTGACAAAAGACTTCAAAGAACTTTTGGAAAACAGAAAGTCTGGAAGCAGATGAAGGATGCATTTGAGTTCTAATTAGGTCTCCCCAGGAGGGAGATTAAGACCATGACTAGGCATCTTGGAAGTCCATAAGTGAGTGTGCTTCAGATCAGCACAATGGAAATAAAGAGAAGGAAGCATCACAGAATCTGGGTTTGCAGTCTTATCTCAAAGGAGGCTTCTGCTTACTCAAAGTGAAATTTTGGGGCTGTCTTGCACTCTCATTTTTATTTCTACATGAGACATGGACTGTGATTTACATGAGTCTCAAACAGTCTTTAGTGTAGAAAGCCTTGAATGGTCATCACCAGAAAAACTCTCTTCTACTGATGAAAGTATTTTGAAAAGACCACTTTTAACAATTGTCTGGGAAATAAATCCTTCAGTCCTAATGGTGCCATAAAAAACAGTTCCCTATAGTGACACCACAAAAATTCACTTTTCAGTCTAAGTTCTGTACGTAGTTTATGGTACTAGTGAGACTGTATTCCTTATAAAAAGGGAAGACAGTGCAATTAATTACAGTTTTGACACCTGTGTAAACTGAACATCAAATTAATGGTCATCTTATGTCTTTTCTGCTGTTCATTTTAAATCCCTTAAAAATACTTCTTTTGATCTTTATAACTTAGCTGAGTGAGTGAAACTCATACTCTTCCCCAAATCATTTGAGCCTGCTCACCATAATTTTCTCAAGAAACAACTACAACACTGTTTTTTTTTAACCATTCCTGTAGGGCAAGTGAGTACTAAAAAGTAGAAAATAGGATCATCTATTTTCAGATTGAATCATCTGATTTTTGTCTTTATTGCAACATGGAATAAATGTCCTTCTGGTAAGGAGAGTGAAGTGACCTAGCTAGGATTGTAATTTCTTCTGTTCCTTTGTGTTTTCTTATTACATAGAATTTAAAGTTCTCAGGTGCAGTTTAAATTTTATTTGGAATCTTGTTCAACATCCTGTTGGAAAAGTGTCCTCTTAAATAATTAGAATTTCTAAAACTGCAGGATGCAGAGGAATGGTGTAAGAAAATATAATTGCCAATTGATCGAAGTGATCATGAGTGAAGACTCTTCAACTTTGACACACTGAATCCTGGATCTATGTAGTCTATCTCTTGGTAGCACAATCTGATATAATGATGTGAAATTTAACAAGTGTTAGCAACACCATCACATTTTCCAATATCCTACCATGACAGTAGCTTTTTGTTTCTTTTGTAGATGACAATACAGTGGATACCATGGTCATAGACAATAGTAATATTTTTATTTTTGTTAAATGTGGTCTGATTCAATTTTAGGCATGATCTATTGATACTTTATTAGTGATGCTTGCTTAGCATTTATTATCTGTAAAAGCAAAATGTAAAAAAAATGTTTGGGGTTTTCTGGTTAAAATAATTTCTGAGGTTCACTTGTTAATTTATTATGAGAGAATGATGAAAAGAATTATGCTCTAACAAGAACCTAGAGATAGACCTTTCCTCCTAGCTGGTGGATATTTGAAAGAGGAATTTGATAGATAAATTGTGGTGATGGAAACCATTATAGTACTCAGTCCTCATTCATCCTGTGCAGCATCCGAGGCTGGATAAAAACAACTAGCCAAGTCCAGTTGTCAACTTGGTTGTCTTGTACGTTGTCCATGATGTATGTGCTTTGGTATGTGATAGCATGAAATTCCATGATAGTTACACTGCATTGACTCTCTCAGAGATACATCCTTATTACTGTACCCCCCAAATTTTATAGTCATCAAAAGTTCCTTCTAGACCCTTGACCAAGTCTTGATTTCTTTCTATTAGTTTATGTACATTCTTACCTGAGGTAACTTCTTTTTCTACATGAAAGTGTGGATGAAGTGTGCTGCCAAGTATTCTGCTCTTTAGAAAGAGGTTTTTTTTCCATTTTTTTAAAGGCTAACCCTGAAAGATGCTGTACAATGGTGTTATTTTATTTCAGTTTACTTCTAAATGAAGATAACTCATATTTATTTCTAGTAATATTTTGATAGAGGTTGGCCAATTTACTTTTCTATCTGATTTGCAAAAGGGACCTTTTCCCAAAGAAGGAAATGAAAAGGTGTTGTATCACACCTTTGCTCTGAAATTGATTGGGGTCTTCTGAGAAAGAGTGTAGGTTCAGTGACTAAATTCTTGGTTAGTTTTTTGCTTAGTGATTGGTCACACTCTACAAGTCTGACCTCAGGGGATATGCCAAGGAAGATAGAGAGTAAAATAAGTAGAAGCTATCAATTGATTATGCTTTTGTAACTTAAGTAGGGTTTTTGAACTACTATATGACTTACATATCTCTCTGCCATCCATTTAAAGTGAAAATATAAAATTCATCTTTTTTTTATGTATCATCAATAAATTTCTAAAAATAAAATTTACAACATTTTTTTTCTAATCCTGTTCATGATTTCTCTATTTTCTTGATTATATGAATTTTTTATAACTGATACTAACTTTATAATCTGTATCAATTCCTGGTTTACACACACTTATTGATATTTGCCTCTTTTTAGTTATAGTTGGCCTCCAGTAACAAAGGGAAAGATTCCTTTCTGTCTGCTCCTCCCAGCCCTAATCCAGCCTGTCAGCTTCCCAGACCCTTATGCAGTTGGTTGTAAATTCTGCCAAAATTTTTCACTATTTTTCAAGATTAAAAAAAATCAAAAACTTTAAAAAATACTTTAAAAAGAAAAATGTGCAGGGAGAAAGCAGCAATATATTTTTTCATAATTAGGCATTTTAAATTTTTTTAATATTTGTCTGTATTTAATGTAGGTCAGCCACTGATACTTCATCAAGCAAACAGTTTCTTTGCTGAGTTCAGGTAACCAAGGAATAGCCACACCCTCAGAAAAAAACAGAACACACACACACACACACACACACACACAAAAATAAAACACAGAATCATCTTTAACCTAACATTTTATATGATGTTTCAGATCCCCGTAACTTTGCACACAAGATTCTGTGTTCAGTGAATTTTAACTTCTTTTTGTATTTGTATAGAGTGTGACTATTGACTTGAAACATTTTATTCTAAGCGTCTTTGTGGTTACTTGTGAGGTTAAGTGGGTGAGAGGGAGAAGGGAAAGTGGGGGATTCTTTTGTATCATAACTTGAAGTTTCCCACACAGTCTGCTCCCAGGTGCCAGACTTCAAGTCTTTCTTTCACTGGTATACTTTGATTATTCTTACTTCCCCTTTACCCATAAGTTAAAACTTATGGTAACAGCACTTTATCAAACTGCACTTATTAAGAACAATTTTAAAAATATAGTTATAGTTCACTTCACCAGTCTGCACTTATTGCTTATGGTTTCACTCATCTGCTATGCCTGTTTTTGGTGTCTAAAAAACAGACATTGTATTTTCAATATTTTACCCAGTTTCCTACATGTATATACTGGAAAGAAAATCTGGTCTGGAAATATTTCATTTTGATTGAATGCTATAATCAAGAAAATAAAATTTAAATATGCTAAATATATCTCCATAAATTCTCAAGTAGCTATGCTTAAAACAAAGAGAATATTCTGAAAAGAAAAACGATGGTCAGCTTCAAGAAAGCATGAATAGACCCCAAGTATTTATCACTAATGATGAATTATAGATGATAAATACAGAATAACCTCAAGATTTAAAGGAAAACTAGTATTCAACCTGGTGTTCTTAACTGAAGCAGACTGTCCATTAATGATAAATAATAATAGATTTTCATTAATGATAAAATTCTAAAAAGCTGTATTCTGTGCCTCATTTCAAAGAGAGTTACTCAATATAGAAGAAAAATCAAACAAAGGAAGCAGAGTTTGTGGATGAAACAGTGGCTCTAACTACAGAGCTGAAGAAAGTTATGCTGATTCTGCAGTAGACCTTGAAAATAGTTTTGTTAGCATACCTCAGTCTTACCTTTAAAATGATGCTTTAATAGAAATATTAGCTAGTGAGTAGTCAAGTGATTGAATGTAGCAAAAGTTAGAAGATTCTAGTGGTCTATTTTCTTCACCACACACACACACAAAAATTGAATATTACAAAATATAGAGAAAAACAAAGTGATGAAAAAGAAAGTGAAAACCCACTAAACACAGATAATGGAAAGTCAAGTTTTTCGTATGAAACACAGTAAAATGTGCACTTTTTGTAGCATTTGATGTGATAGAAGAAAGTAGTATTGATTGTTCTTGATGGTAAGAACATCCCTCCATGAGCAGCATTCATGTCCTGATATTGGATGTCAGAAAGGCTAATAAATTAGAGAAAGAAATCATTCTTACTTCTGGTGTGTGTTTTGCGATGAAAACTAGTTTAGAATCAAATTTGTGAAAATGATTACTGGTTTTTAACCTTCATAAATTTTCTGTAGACAAAGAATGCAACACATAATTATTTTTAAAATAGAATAACTAACTGATGATGAATGAACACAAGGACTTGTAACTATTAAATAATAGACTGGGGTGTAGTGGTCTGTACAGATGCTCATACTCAGAAATAATAAAGTGCCCAATGCAGATTAAGCAGAAAATCACATAATAATGATTACATAAATGATAATCAATTAAACACTAAAGCCTTTTAATATTTGACTCATTGGCCTTAAGAGAAAGAAGTGGCCCCATAAGCCAAATTGGTTTTCTTCCCTCTCTCATTGCCATTCGAAAAAATAATGGGAACCCCTAATACTTTGTGAAGGGTCTTCCATGTATTTATTTCAAAATTATGGTCAATATCAGACAACTAATAGTAGGTATGGCTAAATTTAGTTTCCTTTTAGAACTTTACATAGTTGCAGATAGAGTGGAGGCTGCTGATTTGGATGTAAATTTTGGAAACTACAGTTTTATATAGTCCTGGGGTTTGAACCCAGGGGTGCTTTATTACTCATATATATTCACAATTCTTCAATATTTTATTTTGAGACCTGGTATCTGTTACCAAGCCTGGCCTTGAAGTTGTGATCATTCAGCCTCATACTCTATGATTTTTGAGATTACAGGTATGTACCACCACATCAACCTGGACACTTCCTTTTATTTTTTTACACGAATCTAATAATCAAAAGTATTTTAAATATTTCTGCTTTTTCTTTGATATAAAATATTCAATACTAACTTTTCAAATTGGTTTTCACCATCACATTCTTTTTTTCAAAAGGCCAATATTCATGTTGTGTAGTTGTACATTGTTTTTACCCCAAAAGGTATACTCAATAGATTGTATTCTGAGTTAGCAAGTCAATTTTATATGTTTCAGAAAAACAAATTTGCCATAAATTGTTCTGGTTATGCTCTTAATAGAAGTACCTTACTCTTAGTCATTATCAAAAAAAAAAAAAAAAAGAAGGGAATTTAGTAAAGTCAAAAGATAAGATCCAACAGTTGGCTAGTTGTTTCAATCAGATGTTTATGATTTGATTGTTTCCCTTTTAAATTTCTTATTCTGATTGCTCTGATGGCTTTTCCTATGATATATAGTAGTCAGCTCAATTTAAAAGAACTAGTTTATGTGAAATCTGGATACTAAGGGAAATAAATATCTGGAACAAATTAATAGTACTCAATATGTTTCTGATGATGATATACAGCTTCCTTCTACCATTTTGAGATTGCAATTCATAGAGCTTTAAATGACTTTCATTCCTCACTATATTTCACTAATTAGCACATGCAGAAATAATTTGTCAACAAATTAATATTAAAGAAGTAGCAATTTAAAGAAAAACAGATATAATTCACACCTGTGAAATTAAAACATGACATTTTGCCAAAGAATATTTTGCATATTCAAAGAATAAAATGAAGAATTGTTGCTTTCCTTTATGTGGTAGGACACAGTTTATTGTCATGTTGTTTCAAAAAAAAACATTGACAGTTTCCTTATGAAAAAATAGTTGTTATTGTTTAACATGGATTTTACTTGAAAATTTTTTTTTTTTTTATTCTTACCCATTTGAACACTGAGAAGCTATTTGCTGCGATCAAACACAGTGAGATACTGTTGTAAGATGTATCTCTGAAACATCTGCAGTTCTTTTCATTTTATATAACAGCATCATGCACACCCAGCATGAGAAGAGGTTGCTCATAATTTTGGTATCAATACTGGCTTAGGTACATTGAAAAGATGTTGAGAAAATTACATCTATAATGGTGGAATCTCCCATTTCTTTGTTTTCATTTTTCCTGTGGTGCTTCTGCTCTTGATATTAGTTATGTTAACTTTAATTTGAATTGTCCATACAGTTTCTTAAAACATAAGACACTTAGAATTGAGGAAATCACTTATAGCATATTTATTTCATAAACTGATATAAGATTCAATGAAAGACTTCAGCATTATTAATGCACATTTTATCAAAATTTCATTAAGTCACAATGTGAGATAAAGTATTAAAATCTTACATAGCTAAAGGTTTTTTAACAATGAATTATAGGCACCCTAAGCAAGTATGTAGTTCCAATTATTCATTTACTTTACTTCATTCATTCATAATATCATAGTTGATAAATACCACACATCAGAGCGTCTGTTTTTGAAAAAAAAAATTGCTTGGTAAATTACTAACAATGCAGCATGCAATTTTTATTTATTATTGGTTCATCATACCCATATCTTACCCACATAGTAAGATTGCTATAATATTCAATAAGTTGTAGCTAAAAACATGAAATATCACTTAACCTATTATACAGATTATATAAATGCTCTTATTATTTCTTCATCCTTTTCACAAATATTTATCAGGAATTTACTAAATGATAATTAGAAGTAAGATCATCCTAATTATTTCAGATATTTGAAAAAAATGCAAGACCTCATTTAAAAAGGGCAATATAGATTTCAGAAGTAACTACTGTTTCTCTAGTGAATAATGTGTATAGAAATCTGTTTAGGTCTTGGGGTATGCAAATATATTTGAGATGCATCAGAGAGTGCATATGAAAAAACCATAGTATTTATCATGTTACATAAATGAAGTGAAATATCATACCAAAATGTTAAAAAAAATAACTTTTGGGAAAAAAGCAAAAGTGTGCACTAGTATTTGAAAAAAGGTAATAATAATTTTTACTGTAATTAGTTGTTTCTGGGTCTCATTTCACTCTTTACTTTAATTATCGATCCATTTTGTTAAGTACCCCTATAGGTGTTATTGGAAGATATTGGCATTTAGTGAATAATGCCACCAATTTTCTGTTCTGCAATATTAAAGAACTATTTCAGATATACTGCAATGAATAGTTTCTCTTAAATGTAACAGTAGTTTTTCAATGTAGAAATTACTAAGATAACTCTGGGTGTTCTCAAAGTCTATAACAAACATATTTGATGAAATTTGTGGCATAGTGCATAAGAAAAGTTGCTTCTCTATCACAAACCAGACATCATTGAAATAACCTTGTGTAGTATCAGCATATACAAGTTTGGATGAGGACTTTTGCATCTTTTCTCCTTTTACTTCCCACCTACAACATGGCTTATTTTTCATAAGCAAATTTCTATACTTGTTAAACCTCTCATACATCTCAGAATTTACTAGGAGGGATCCATGACAACCTAGAAACAAACATGTGAGATAGTGTGTAAATTAATATATGAAGATGTTCAAGAAAATATTGGTCTGGTCAAGAGATGGTGCAGCAACTATATAGAAAGCTAAAAATTGAAATTGAAAGAAAGATAATACTCCCAAGATTTACTAAGAATCATGTAGTCTTTGGAAGCAGATATTTTAATAGGAAGCTCTTGAGACTGATGTCCACTGCATCTTTCTTATGAATATTTGCTGTGTTTTTGAGGGCCACCACATCTAGCCAGTACACATTTGGCTTGATATAGCATATTCAGAAAGCCCACCATTTTCTTTATAAACCTAGGCATGGTTTACTATACATCCATTGAGTTTTTGCACAGACTTTTCCCTTCTTTTAATATACCTAGCCCATTAGTCTTGTCATATTCAAATTTATTCATTCTTCAAGAAGTAGTTTAATTGAATTTCCTATTGTCTTTAAAATAAATTCTCCACCTAAAATAATTTATATATTTTAAAGCATTTTATTGTAGTATCTAGAATCTCTATAAGTACAAAGAAATGACATTCTATGTCTCATTTTTACCACTGTCTTTCTCATATAACTTTCATTATGAATTGAGTATGTCCCTCAAGTACTCATGTGTTGGGAACTTGGTTTCCAAAGGGAGAGAGTTGGAAAATAGTAGAATGTGTGAAAAGTGAAATCTAGTAGATTGTGGTTAGATCATTGGGGGAGATGCCCTTGAAAGAGTTAATGAAATTTTCATGGGACACAAGATAGTTCCTATTAAAGCACATTGTTACAAAAAGAGCACGTCTTCTTACTGGATTTCTCTGACTTCCTGTTTCCTTATGTTCTCTCTACCTCTCAAATGAGCCCTAACCATAATTCCAACTCATGTGTAATGCAGGTGAAGGGGCTGTAACAGGAGCTGCGAAGATTCTGGTACAGAGCACTTAAATCTTCAGAAGTAAGTACTCAAAAAATATTTATTTATTTATCTATTTATCTATTTATTGGTTGTAGTTGGACAGAATACCTTTATTTTATTTATTTGTTTATTTTTATGTGGTGCTGAGGATTGAACCCAGATTCTTGCATGTGCTAGGTAAGCACTCTACCACTGAGCCAAAACACCAGCCCCTCAGAAAATATTTTTATGCATTTGTATCTCTTTTTATACATTGGCCTGGTTCTGGTATTTTTCTATAGCATTATAAAATAGACTATAACAACAAAAAAATGACTTTGAGTCTAAGGCCTCTTACTATAAGAGTGAGTAGAACTTCTAAGATTACATTTTAAAAGCCCTGGTATAGTTTAGATGGTAATGGCTTAGCATTTATGATTCTTATTTTTTTTTATATTTCAAAGGTGATATCTTGTATTTCTTATATTCCTCATGGTGCTTAGGTTAATGTATTGCCATTTACTTTGGGACTCAACAGTGTGGAATTGATTCTGTTTTGCTAAACAAAACAAGAGTGGCTCCTTAAAATATAGCAAAGACTCTATGAAAATGTTTTGATTTTTAATGGGAAGAATTGCTATTGATCATAGAGGGAATTTGAATTCATGGCTCCATCTTGATGATACTCATTAATCAGAAATGGTCTGAACTGACTAGATTAAAATCATTAGAATACCATGAATAAAGAGGCAGATTAAAAAATAGGTTTGTCTAGTACCATTTTGAGTCTCCTATTACAGTACAAATTTTAGTATTTTTTTATCAGTGAAACGACTCAAACTCATGTAGCTGCATTTTAAGCCTCATGTATTCACCCAAGTCATATAGGTAAAAAATGCACTATAAGTTGGGCAGGATGGTCCATGCTTGTAATCCAAAAAAATTGGGAAACTGAGTACTTTCAGAAGTTTAAATTCAGCCTCAGCAACTTAGTGTGGTTTCAAGCAACTTAGCAAGACAGTCTCAAAATTTGAAAAAGTGGGGAGAGGGCTTAGGAATGTGGCTCAGTGTTTAAAAATCCCTAAATATAAACTGAAATACAAAAAAGAAATACAGTTTAAAATGTTACAATTTAGTGTTAAAACTAATAAAAAAATTTCATGTAATTTTTTTCTCCAGGATTCAAAAATGAAAATAGTAATTTTTTATTTAGAAAACAAAAATTATATGCTTTCAAAGATGAGGTTTCTGTATTAGGCATGTATGATATTTATGACTGATATTTCTACCAAATAACTTGGTAATGCTTAAAAAATTTAAGCAAAAGTTAAAGACACCTACTTATTTTCTATATTTAAATGAGTGTTTATTATAAATGATTCATTTTTATATAAGGTATACATTTTGGACAAAATCTGTTCAATGTTCACTACTGGTATGAGTTTTCAGATGTTCAATGAATTTAAAATTTGAATAAGTTTTCAAAATATTATTTAACTTTTTAGGGTTTCTGGGCACAATGAATCCTCCAAAAATCAGTAGTGTTAAAGAAACATGTGGTCATGAAATGTTGTTTTACATTTGTATTCTCTCTAACTAGTATGTATCCACAGGTGCTGAGTATTGGTGAATAAATTTTGGAAGCATTGTCAATTTTCAATTTTCACATTTCACAACTTTGTCTCTTCTAACGTTGTTGTGGTGAGGATTAAATGTTGACTCTTTCTTAGAGAAATGGTACCATGGTCTCATTTGTAAAGCTTCTCTCCAGTGTGTTTTCTCTGATGTCTAATAATATATGATATATAATTTAAAATATTTCTATATTATCTATATTTATGTCTTCTTTCCAGAATAAATAGTTTAGTGGTAAAAATGAATTGATTTCTTATTAAAAAGTTTGCTAATTTGTTTTCATTTGTAGGGGTTCTTTTCTGGATAAATTCTGTTGTTAATGAAGTTTAGTTTTTCTTTAAAAGTATTATCACTTTATTTACATTTCACATTCACCAGGGTGTCTTCTGCTGTGGTGAATAAATTTTTATTTTTTATTAAAAATTTTACCACTCATTCACATTCGTAGGGCTATTCTCCAGTGTGAATTCTGTTGTGGCAAATAAGGGTTGATATTTGAGTAAAAACTTTGTTACATACTTTGCATTTGTTGGGCTTCACTCCAGTGTGAGTTCAGCTGTGGCAAATAAGGTGTGATTTTTGACTGTAAGCTTTTCCACATTCATCACATTTGTAGGGCTTCTCTCCAGTGTGAGTTCTGCTGTGCCTAAAAAGGTCTGGTTTTTGACTAAAAGCTTTGCCACATTCTTTACATTTGTAGGGCTTCTCTCCAGTGTGTGTTCTCCTGTGGCAAATAAGGTGTGATTTTTGACTGAAAGCTTTGCCACATTCTTTACATTTGTAGGGCTTCTCTCCAGTGTGTGTTCTCCTGTGCCTAAAAAGGTCTCGTTTTTGACTAAAAGCTTTGCCACATTCTTTACATTTGTAGGGCTTCTCTCCAGTGTGAGTCCTGCTGTGGCCAATAAGGTGTAATTTTTCACTATAAGATTTTCCACATTCTTTACATTTGTAGGGCTTCTCTCCAGTGTGAGTCTGCTATGGCCAATAAGGTTTGTTTTTTGACTGAAAGCTTTACCACAATCTTCACATTTGTAGGGCTTCTTTCCAGTATGTGATCCGCTGTGGCGAATAAGGTGTGATTTTTACTGTAAGCTTTGCCACATTCTTTACATTTGTAGGGCTTCTCTCTATTGTGAGTTCTTCTGTGACAAGTAAGGCCTACTTTTTCACTGAAAGCTTTTCCACACTCTTTACATTTGTAGGGCATCTCTCTAACGTGGGTTTTTCTGTGGTAAATAAGACCTATATTTTACTAAATGTTTTGCCACATTGTTTATATTTGTAGGGCTTCTCTCCAGTATAAATTCTCTGGTAGTGAACAAGGTTTGAATTTTTATATGATTTTTGGTGTTCACTCTCACTAGTCGTTTTCCATATTTTCTCTTGTTGTAAACAGTCAAGATTACAACTTCTATATTTTCCACTTATCATACTGTGAAACATACGTTTTATGCCCTTTTCTGTTGAATATTCTTGAGTATCTTGAGGAGTCATGGCTGAAATAAACAAAAAATAAACATAACAATACCTATTAGAGTAGGATAAATATACTTTGCATTCATAGCTTGAAATTAAGGTAAAATAAGTACATCAGGAGTGTAACAGGTTAATACATTCAAAGTCATCATAAACTCAAAAATATATCAGTTCATTAAAAATGTACAGACACAATTAATTTGAGAATATTACCAAAATTCTTTTAGAGACCACAGTATCCAAGAGGAGTACATCATTAAGAAGACTATTATAATAAAGACAAGGAAAGTATGTTACTCTTATCATCCACAGCCTTTTGTTCTTCATAATATAGCATTACATATTTAGGAGATATCTACCAGCTACCTTTACTCTCAGTAGAATAAGAGAAATGTAAAACATATACAAACATTTGTGGCTTTTTAAAAGAGTGTCCAAAAACTGGTTTTTGTCTACCATGACATAGAGATGTGCAAATAACTGGTAGATTATGTGTGATAATGCCACAAATAGTCAACAAGTGTAAAGAGGCTATGGACTCTTAACAAGAAATATGAACAAAAAATTTACTAAGAAATATACACATATATGTCTCTAAAATTTTCCATAAAACATTTTAAAAGACTATAAAAACCTTGCATAGCCTATGTCATAATACTTGGCTGAAGTCAACAGTTGACAATCAAGTATAATAAATTGATTTTTATATTTTTAAATTCATGTGATATGATGATTTCTTTCACTGACAAATACTACTTTATTTACTAAATATATCATGGTAATTCATACTATATATAAAAGGTAAAATGACTAAACAGAATGGATTAACAAAATCATTGTTTAATATAAATATCAGTTTTGTTCTTACAAGGTATTGTATTCCTTCTACTAGTAGTATTAATGAAGAACATAATACACTCAACATTTGAGGAAAAAAAAAACTCTTGACCCTCTTATGCTCAATAAAATAATAATATGGAGACTTTGACTATAATATCAACCATACAAAAGACACAGTACCTGGTGAGCACAATTTTTCTCACTTAAATTTTGACTTCCACATGCGAATCAAATGTTCCTGCGACTTAATCCCTGCCTGTCACATTTCACTTAATGCAAAGTCCTGCATGCATTTCTTAAAAAACTTTATGAGAAAAAATATTTCCATAATTAAATAATAATAGTATATAAGTGCAATATTTTTACTCATTTGATCATTGGTGGTCACACACATTGAGTCCCTAGCTTTAATACTTAGAACAATGTTTGCACTAATCACAAAAGCAGAGGTATCACTTCAATTTGCTAATTTAATTGTTCATAGATACATATTTAGTACTGGCATTTCTGAATCTTTAGGTCATCCAACTGTTATTTTTCAAGTGTGGTGCTTGAGATTAACCCCCAAAATTCTATACCCCTGAACTACAACACAATTTTTTAAAATTTGTTTGAGTCATGCTGTTTCTAAATTTCTGCGACTTCCCTCAAAAATGAAGTTATTTTGGATGGCCTCTCAATTCTCACATATTACAAGGATACAGCACTGTTCTTGTGTATTTTTATTTATTTAAATATTTTTATACTTTTTTCCCCAAAATGGACTATATAGTCTACTGCTGACTTCTTTAATGACAAATAAAAAATAGTACAGCAATATAAAGAAAGAGAAGCATGGCTTAATCCAATTAACAAAAGAAGAAAAAAAACTTTAAGAACTGAATATTAGGATACTGACAGTTATTAATTACTCAATAAACTCTAAATAACTATTTAAAGAAAGTTTAGAGAGTAAAATTGAGACAAAAAATATTAATATAATTAGGCACAAATTGTGTATGTGAATAATTCCTTAAGAATAAATGACAGGGGGATTCCTAGTGTGCAAAGCTGAAATTCTACCAATATGGGAGAGGCTTATCAAACAGGACCAAGGTTAAGACAAGTCTAAGCAACTTGTGAAATACTGTAAAAATTAAAAACCTGTAGGATATATAAAGGGAAGATATCTATATCTATATCTATATCTATCTATCTATGTAAAGAGAAGTCTGAAAAGAATCCAAGCATGATCCAGAAATTAAATCATTAATCAAAATTTAAAAAAATAAGAAATATAGAAAACAACTTACAAAGTAAAAGTATAATGAGGTTTTCACTTCAAAATATTTATGATTATTAATGAATTATTGCAAGCCACAAAACAAAAGAAAAAAATTGACTAATAGAATTGAATCTAAAAAAAAAAAATCTGCCAAGTCAATTCCAACAGAGAGCATGGAGAGAAACCAAGCATGATCTGCTCCTTGAAGCCCTATTTGTTTAAAGATGGGTGCTGGGAGCCATCAGCCAAGTAGGTATGAGAATTTCCTTGCCAGCTAATCCCATGCTGTCTAGTGGAAGGACTCCTGAAAGGTGACATTGCTCAAGGACCAGGGCGGATCCATGTTTAGGGTGTACCTGGTTTAGCATAATAGGAGATTAGGGTGTTCCCCCTTTAGAATAGTGCGTATCCTGCTGCCTGAGTTCCTCTTGAGTTCTTTGGGTAAGACAGTATATTTTGGGAGACAGAAGCCCATGAGTAGTGGATTTGGACAGAGAACGTGGATTCCCCCAGAACATGTTTGTAGATGGCTGGTGTGAGATCGGGAATAAAGAATTGCTGTTTGAATCTACAAAGCTGTGAGTGGCTCATGCTTTGTGCCCAGCTAGAGACTGCAGCAGATGGGTAATGAAGCTGCCTTTGCATCTCATCCTTTTGTACAATTTTTAATCAATGAGATATAGTTTTAAATAATAAAATTTCTCATAATCTTTTTGGACAAGCTTTTTTGAGTGAGCAAATTGCATCCTAATACTTGCCTTTTAAAACAGAGACAAACAAACAATGATATAGCCTCTCTCATTTTAATATGCATTAAATATTGTTTTGTTTACTGTTACTATGCTCAATATACAACATAAAGTTAATACTCAAAGTTGGTCATCTGCGTTGAATAGACATTGTATTCTCAAAAAGTCATTACCAAAGTAAAGTATGCAATATATAACATTCCACCTGACCAGCATGACAAGATCCTATGCCTTTGATCACCTGGGGAAAAACATGGACTGCTACACTTATGTCAACATGTCCTGTTTGGACTCTAGCTTGATGTATGAAATATAGCAATTATAAATGTAAATCAAGGACTTCTAATTGATTCATAAGTTTCATTTAACCCTGGAAGAAAAGAGTCCCTTCAAAGAAGAGAATAATCATTCTCCTCAAATGAGGAGAAACATTAAAAGAGGAACCCATTATACTATAATTAATTCCAGGTACTTGGGGAGATATAAAACCTTTACCAGCCTCAGCTCAAAAGATGTTGGCTCAAATAGGTTAGAATGTACTTTGGATAAATTAGTTACTGCTTTGGTTGCTAAACTCACACAAAACTCTGTAAATGTTTTGGTCTTAATAATAATGTTGCTCTGTTTTTTTACACCAGCGATGGGAAATTCAGTACTGACAGATCCTGGACTTCTATAACCCAGTACAATAACTTGTCTCACTTGAATGGAATTGTTATATACCTGAAAAAATGTCTCATGGTATTCTTTCTTGTCTTAGCAGAATAACTGTTTCCTTATCATAGTATTTAACAGGTCACCATCCTGTGAAATTTGTTTATAAAAGAGCTATTCCTCTTGATAAAAACTGTGATAATTCAGTAAACCTTCTCTCTAAGGCAAAATTTGATGTTTTGCATTCTCTTTATAGGGTTTCCCTGGACTAGCTCTATGGGCTTAGAAAACTATTATGAAACTCACTTATGCTTCATCAAAAGTATTAGCCATGCCTCCATGGCCGTTAATATGCTTAATAAAGAACAAAAACAACCTTGTCAAGCCATACTTGACATTCATGCTGCAATTGATTTTCTGGTATTGTTACACCATAATGGATATTCAAAGTTTAATAACATGTGTTCCTTCAATTTAAGTGATAATAGTAATTTTATTTGAAAAGGGTTCAATTACCTTAAAGATATCATTAATAAGGTCCAACAAGATGATTGATGTTTAGACTTGATGGATTGGATAATTACATGTTTATTCAATTTCATCTGTGTCAAAAAATATTCATAGGTGGATATTTACTGATGTTGGCACTTGCTATTGTCTATAGCTGCCTTATTTTTTGCACCCACCAGCATTAAGAAGATAAGTAATATTATTTATTCAAAAGGCCTTTAAAAAGGAGGGAAGACTGTAGGTATTCTGACCTTGGAAATAGACAGGAAAGTGTGGGGGTGATGATAACTGGCACCATGATATCCACAATTAGTAATGCCAAGCAGTTTCTCCTTGAAGCTATTGAGACAACTCTACAGGTGGACTATCTAGTTTCTCTGGTAATGTCGTTAGGGAGAAAGGGCTCTATGTTTGTAGTAACTGTACCTTATCATGGTTAGCTAGCACTTGGTGTTAAAATAACACTAGGTTAGAATGTAGTCATGGTAACAGAAGCTATGTAATTCTGGAGTATACTATGTGCAGCCATGAAGAGGAGTGGCCAGTATTTTTTTCCTTATTTCTTTTCACTGTGAGTGTGTCTCTCTCTTCTGTTAGCTTCTTTACAGGTTTCCTCACAAGATTTGTAACTGATTATGCTGGCCCTCACAACAAAAGGTAAGTTTTGATGGTTAATCTGAATGAACTGGGACATCAGTAAAGAAGAAAACTTAAGAGTACAAAGAATTTGAAAATGTAATAAATGTAGGGCAGTATGTGTTCTATGATTAAAATCAAAAGAAATAAAGCTAAGCTTCGGAAAATTGTTTTCTGCTGAATAACTACTCTTTCAACATTTTTTAGTTTGGTTTTCTCCATTTGAACTTCTCAACTCTGTCCCCTTCTATGTGTAGGCTACAATAGTTTACATCACTAAATCATGGTAGGTACTATTTATCTAAAGTGAAGGATGTATAACACACTGAGAAAGAGAAAGATTAAAGTGCAAAATAATATATATTAAAGAGTAGAATATCTATACTAAAAATGCCCTTTTTCTTTGAAACACAAATCTGAAACTCATTGAGAAGTTCCCAGAAGATACAAGATAAGTAAATTAAATAATAATTATTAATTAAAAATTTTAATGGAAAATTAAACTTACCAAGGAAGGCAAAGTTTCTATAGTTCTGTAACATCACATCTTTATATAAGTTTTTCTGAGCAGGCTGAAGGCATTCCCACTCCTCTTCAGTAAAATCAATGGCTATATCCCTGAATGTTAACGGTACCTGAAATAAGAATATGTAAATAATTAACACATTGACCACATGAACTTTTGCACAGTCTGTAAGGTAATCGAAGTTAAAATGAGAGTTAGTAGACTATCATGTAGGTTGTTTTGGAACCCAATGATACTATTATCTACTTCTGCAGATAAAGTGATTTAAGTTCAAAAAAAATATATAATCCGCATTTATGTAACACAATATGAAACTCAGACATTACTACAAAAATACATATTTTATAATTTTATATTTTATGATCTAAAATATACATATTGTTCAGATGAGAAAATTATGGTAATTAAAAAAGGGAATCCTCAAATTTTAATTGTACAACCACTAATCAGAGATTCACTAAAGTGTAGAATCTTATTTGTAATTTCTCTGATGGAGCTGGCTCTTCTGAATATGTAGTGAGATCTCTAACAATGGTATAAGAGAAATTTTGAAATTTAACAAGGTAGACAGACCACTTAATGGAAATATTTAACAGTGAATTTAAGTTCAAACATTTTATGGTACTTATGTATGTTATTAATATAAAAAATAGCAAAAGCAATCCTGTTTGGATTTTCCTTTTTATAATTTTAACAATTTATAACATACAAAATAATATATACATATGCATAAAAACTTTGTTTGATGTATATATTGTATGATGTTTATAATAGAACATACATATAGCTTTTCAAACAAATATAATTTGTTTTTTATTTTATTGGTTCTTTCTAATTCTACCTGATTGTAAAATCAATTTTTATGACATTATGCAAGCATAGAATATATCTTTTCCTAAATCAAATCCTTTTCTTGTTGGTGGCTATCATGGTAGGATTCATATATATATATTTAATATTTTCATCCCCTTCCCTTTTATTTGTTTATTAATTGTTTACCATTGTGAAATCTACTGATTTTTTTCTTACCCTTTTCTGCTTTATGAGCTTTAGATTTCACATATCAGCAAAAACTTTCAACCTTTGGTTTTAAAGAAATGGTTTGTTTTACTTAGCAATAAAATCTCCAGATTCATCCATTTACTGACAAATGTCATAAAGTCATTCTTCTTTAAGGCTGATTCATAGTTTATTGTGTACATAGGATAAACCAACAATTTTTTATCCTGTCATCACTGAATGGACCCATTTATCATGGAATTGTTGGCTTTATAGCTTAGCTATTGTGAATTGTGCTGCTATAAATATTAATGTGACAGTTTCAATGTAGTATGCTGATTTTATGTTCTTTGGGTATATACTGTACAGTCAAAAAATCGGCAAAATTGTGGTTCCATTTATTTAACAATATCCATACAGGTTATTATGTTTCACTTAGACCTCCATACAGCTAAAAAAAATGAAATTCATCTAAACCTGAGGTTGAAATAAAACATACAAAAAAATATTAAGCCGTAAAATGATTAGAATTTATTATCAAATCATCCATCCCAATAAAAAGTAAATTTTATAAACTAAAAGTAAGAAAATCTTAAAAAAAGGAGCAAAATTAGAAGCTATTAAAGATGAACATAGCAGAGAGAGAGTTAGCAATATCCATGTTGGTGCTTTTAAAAAGCAAATGAGCCAGGTCTAATGATAGATCATTTTAATTCCAGTGACTGAGGAGGATAAAAAAAGATCATAAGTTCTAAGACAATATTATATGTATATAGTATTGAGCAACTTAGTGAGAACTTAGCAACTCAGCAAGACTCTGTCTCTAAATAAAATATAAAAAAAGAGTGAGGATGTGGCTTCATGGTTAAGCACTTCTGAGTTCAATCTTCAGTAAAAATAAATAAAAAGCAGATACAATTTAAAAAGCACTAGCAAATTTGAAAATTCAACAAATAAAAATTATATCAATTATACAGTTAATAATTGCAAAAATATGCCTATATACTAATTTCTCACATGATGGAAATACACTCTGGAAAATTTCTCCTAAGAATCTTCTGCAATTTTCCAATTCTCTGAGTGTAATGACAAGAATCTAGATGGTATAGACTAGTACATGGCTAAGATATTTGGTATATCCACTGTTGTAGATAAAGTCTCCTCCTGACCAAACTACCATGATGCCACATGATTGATGTTATGAAATTAAATCAATCAGAGTAAACCTCATAATAAAATAAATGGTGGAACTACAGAAAACCAGAACAACAAAACTCTTTATAAGTCTCTTGTTATTTAGGCAGTGATACATAATGAAGATTACAGTGCAGGGAAGAGAAAAACATTGTATTCATTTCAAAGAATGACGCTCGGATATTGGGAAAAACAGTGTGATAATAAAATGCTATTTTATGCCTTCACTCATTAAATATTACAACACATTTTGACTTTAAATTCTGAATATATGTTATTAATAAATAGTACTGAAATATATAAGAAAGTACAAAGCTCAGAAGTTTTCATACAAAAGATAGGGTGCATATGCTCATGCACACCTGAAATATCTTCTATTCTGGAGTCTAAGAAATGAAGTTGAAAATTTAAGGCCAACTGAAGAAATTGAGCAAACCTCATCTGAAAATAAAATTTAAAACAGAATTGAGAATATTCTCAGAAATACGACACTTTGGTTGATCCCTAATATCACAAAAGAAAAACAATAGTTTTTGTTTTCAAAATTATACAATATAATATGTGTAAATTTATGAATTACAAAATATTAATAAAAAATCTATTCATCAAATTATTACATTAAAGGTACAAAAGTGACAAGGTAAAAAAATCTAATTTCCTCATATAATCAAGAAACAAAATATAAAACAGATTGCAAAAGAAAAGCAGAATAAATTCTTGAAGAGACACTTTTAAAAGGATATATCTAAGTGTTCAATAACCATAAAACTCAAAATCTTTAGAAATTTGGTAACATTGAATAAAATCACATCATATAGATGAATTAAATAGTAATGATGAATATGTGGAATGAATGCATTCACAAAAGTGGGAAATAATAATTTAAGCTTTTATTATCCATTTGTACAAACTGTTTTGTAATCAAATGTATGTGATGTACCCACACAAGAAACAGAGACTAAAATTACAACAACTGTACATGTGAGAATACAGCCATATTCCTCCAGTGTTGAAACCAAGGGCATGGTTATAGAGAAAGAAATAATTATTAAATTTTATAAATAGTAAATTCAAAGAACTAGAATTATTGTTGATGTATTATATTCAGTTTGACAAAACTACAAAATACCATGTATGTTTTATGCCAATGTCACATGAATATTGCATTTCATATGCAAGTATATTTAGAAAATGAATATGCAATATTTGAGAAAATAAAAATATAGAAAAGCATATAAAAGACTCAAATATTTAACATATTTACAAAGGATAAATCTATTGTAAAAATGACCATTTTCCCAAGTTAACCTATAATAATAACTGGTCAAAATTTTACCATGCTTTAGTTTTTGTTAAAGAAGAATTCAAAGCAAAAACTTCTAAGATTTTCCTGGAAATTTAAATGTATACAAAATTAGCCAAGAACTCTCTCATATATAAGAGCAAATGTACTAGTGATTATTACCTGACACTAATACATGTTATAATATTGCAACAGTGTAGTAATTTTAAGATAAAGAAATCACAATACGGAAAACTACATAGGGAAATTCATATGTAGGCAAATATCTTTTTATTGTTAAGTATAATAAGTATATAAATCAAAACATATCAATAAAATATTTAATATAAGTGAAAAAATGGTATTCATGTCAACCTCAATCCAACCTCAATGTAGATGTTAGAACCATAGGCACAGATCACAAGTAGGGACTTGTGTGTAGAATGTGTGTGACACTGGAATTATACACAAGCATCCACCAAACAGTAGATATAAAGAGATAATTTTAAAAATAAAATAAAAATAAAAGCAAAATATAAGCCTCCCTCTGTTTATGAATACACCAAATAAATATTTACTCCTGTTTGGAGGCCTTCTTAAAACTGTAAAGGAATTAGGGGCACACACATTGGAAAACTGAAAAAAAAAATATATCGACCAAGAGATATGTAGAATGCACTTGAAGATTTTCCTGATTTGAGCAATATGCAAAATTACTGGAACAAAATGCCCAAATCCAGTGTTAATATAAATAAAGGAAGATTGATTTGGTTTTGAAATATATTATTTAACTCTAAATTGCCTGTAGTTTAAATGCTAATTTATCTGTACACAAAGAGGAAGAAATAAGATATACATAAGTATCAACTCCAGAGGGAAAAATAAGTGGTTTTCTATGGTCATGCAATATTCATGGGCTTTATTCCATTAGACTAGAGTGAAAAATATGTTAAATCTTAAAAAAAAAAAAAACCGTTAATCCCTTAGAGGGATTTGCCAACATTCTCTAAAAATGCAAAGAGCTGTTGTTGACAGTTCAACTTTTATCTAGACAGTACCAAAAAATTAACAGGGAAATACAGACCACCACTGAAAACCGAAGTGTCAGTTTAGCACTTCCTCAGCTCTCTCACCCAGCTCACTTTACTAATAACCCCAGAACTAACCAATTCTTTCTGTAAGTAATTTTTCCCGATATTAACTTTTTCCATTCAATAGACTGTATCTGAAACCTCAGAGCATTGAAACCTCTGGTAACTGTGCAGGTGCAAATCTCCCTAGATCAAAAAGGAGTGGTTTCACATTGGTGTGCAAACATTCTAATGGGCTAAAATCTCAAATATTATGGAAAAAGAATGGTTACAATCACAGATACCTCTTTATTTCTAATATAGGTGTATATCTTTTTTTTTCCAGTGAGCATAAGGCACCCTGGAATCTAAAAAGCTTACATCAGAATTTTAGTGCACAGGCCAACTATAAGATCTTCTACATTAGCACATCTGTTAGAATGTCAACTCTCAAAAAGTGGAATAGTACATAGTACTCCAAGTGTATTGATATGGTAGAAAGAAACACTGTGCTAGACAATAAAATTAGTGGACATTTAAAAAAATGGAAGTTGAGAGTTCTCTCAGTTACTTCCTTGAGAAACTATACTATCTACATTTATACTGCTTTTGAATAAAATAAGCCCCTAATACTGGTCTGGACTTATGAGAGGCATTAGATTTGACAGGTGTGGGATCCTCATATTACATACGTTCTGAAACACAGTTCCAGGAAAATACCAGAGTAGGGAATGAGAATGCTCTCATATACATTTCACAAAAGAAAATCTGAGCATAAAGACACTCTGACAGGTTGACTGCCCTTGGAGACATAAAGAAAGAATAGAAACACATGATTTTTCCAAGATCAAAGGATTCTTCTTTACTTTTCAATCATGTAAAATGCTCATAAACAACAACAACAAAATTTTTGCTTTTGATTTTTGTCCATGGTACTGGGGATTTGAAACAGGAGCATGTTAATTCTGGGCAACATACCCAGCCATGTTTTAAAATTTTGAGAGAGGTTTTCCTAATTGTCTAATTGGTCTACCTAAGTTCCTGATGCTTACCATGAAATTGCAACCTTTCTTACTTAGCCACTTGACTCTCTGGAATTAATATGCATGTATCATTGCACCCAGAGGGGAAAAAAAAGATTATTTTAAAAGTCTTATCCAGTTTTTGGAATAACAATTGAAAATACCATGTTCATTTGAAATATAATATGGGTAAAGTAACTGATAATACTGCAAAAATGTAACTGATAATACTGGGAAAAGGGGGAAGTTGTCATTGAACAGTAAGCTAAAATTTTATATAAAAATACAACTCACAATACTGGCACACAAATTTAAAATCACACTCAGCAACTGTCTGGAGATAAAAAAAAAAGTACCAGGTATGTAGCTAAATGGTACAGTACCTCTGGCTTAATCCACAATACCACAATCTCAAAAAAGAAGGAGAATGAATTCAGGAGTAAAGAAAAACTGAGATACCTATAGAGTATCTCATCCCTCTCCTGGAGGAAAAAATACATGGAGTTGTGATTGTGATGATCTCCTGACTCCAGAATCCATAACACAATCTGAGAAGATTCGGAAATATTGCCACAAATATTCTCAAATAAAATTTAAAGTAGGGGATGAAGATATTCTATAGAATACTATAGGACTTGCAGGGTCTACTGTTAATATATGGTCCAGTTGACTGGCCAGTGGAGATTCATGGCTGAACTTTCTCAGAAGAAGACACAGGACTGGAGAAACCAAAGATTACACCAGGGATTCTAGCCAACCATTGCCAGTTCCCACCATAGTCAGTGCAGCCAGTTTCAACCAGACTCACCATCCAGTCTCAGGATTTCACTGCACACTCATCATTTACTGTATTTTTAGGAACCAAGTGTCCTCTCTATTAATCACACAGTACCTATACAGGAGAAAAAATCAGGTTCACTGAACATAAGTGAGGGAGACTAGAAATGGATACCCACACTGGCAGGCTTCACACCAGATTGTCAAAACTTGCTTCTCTTTACTGAATATGTGTGGATTGGACAATGCTTATATAAGGGCTCCTGATTGGACACAACTTATGTCATCATATGCTCAATCTGAGCCTAGTGAGTTTTTTGAGTGACAGGAGATAACATCAAATCTAAAAATAAATGATGTCACAATTGTAGGGTCTTGTCTGTACATTTATTTTTTTTTCTTTTGAGGCTGCAGCTAATTTAAGGCTAGGTATCCTTGGAGAAGTAAAATCCAGCCAACCCAGAAAAGCATTTGCATTTAAACTTGCATATGAGGCCTTTTGAATTTGTGGATTATATATGTAAATATATTATTTATGGAGGAAAATAATACAGCGACAATCCCGTAAAATTTCAGTTAACTTCTGTTGTATGGAAACAGATTGAGCATTAAAATTATATGAGGTGGAAAGTTAATTATTTTTTTAGAATTTATATAAAAATAGTAAAAATTGAATTTTACAGTATAATCCATAATTTCCACTATGTGAAAATCACCATTATGTATTTAAAATATTCCTAATAAAGTAGATGTATTTTTGGAACAGCACCCTCAAATTGGTGACGACTCTAAATTGGTGACATCAATCTTGAAAAGAATAAGGAGATTCCTTAGAAAACGTGGAAAGGAATCAAAATTGATCCAGCTATCCCAATCCTCAGTTTAGACCAACAAGAGCTGAAAACAGCATAATACAGTGGCATATCCACATCAATGTTCATAGCAAAATAATTCACAAAGGGAAACTATAGAACAAATCTATATGCTCTTCAAGAGATGAATGGATAAAGAAAATATGGTCTATTTACACAGTGAAATATTACTGAGCATAAAGAGAATAAAATTATGGAATTGGGAAGTAAATGGATAGAGTTGGAGAATATCATATTAAAGAAAGTAAACCAATCCACTAAACCAAAGACCTAATGTTTAATCTGCTAAGTGGATGCTGATCCACAATGAGTGAAGTGGAAGGTAGCATGGAAGAAATGAAGAAACTTTGAATAAGACAAAGGGGAGGGAGGTGTTGGTAAATGGTATAGAGGTAAGTAAGATGGTGGAATGAGATGGAAATATTTTGTACACAGAGTTACATGGGTTTTGTAATTATACTTTCTGTATAAGAGAAATAAAATTTTGTGCTCCACTTGTATACTATTAAGTGAATTGCATTCTGCTCTAATAGCAAATTATAACAAATTCATAAATTAATGATTTTTTAAAATTCAGGAAAGAGACTTGCTTTCTCCTAGATCTATACATAAATATATATATATATATATATATATATATATATATATATATATATATATATATATATATATATATATGTTCTATGTATATATAACATGCACATATTTAATATATATAATTTATACACATTCTTTTCATATTATTTCAATTTTTTAAATAAATGATAACAGAAGCATTACAATTCTTATTCCATGTATAGAGCACAATTTTTTATATCCCTGGATGTATATAAAGTATGGTAATACCAATTTGTGTCTTCATACATGTACTTTTGATGATGAACTCTATTACATTCCACCATCCTTGCTAATCCTTTGCCCCCTTTTTTTTTCTTCCCACCTTTCTGCTCTATCTAGAATCCATCTATTTCTCTCATGCTCCCCCTCCCTACCACATTATGAGTCAGCCTCTTTATATCAGACAAAACATTTGGCATTTTTTTTGAAATTGGCTAGCATCACTTAGCATTATCTTCTCCAATGCTATCCATTTATCTGCAAATGCCAGATATGATTATACACCTAAAAAACTCAAAAAGCTCCACCAGAAAACATCTAGAACTAGTAAATAAATTTATCAAAGTAGCAGGATATAAAATCAACACCCATAAATCAAAGGCATTTCTGTATATTAGTGAAAAATCTTCTGGAAAGAAATGAAGATAACTACCCCATTTACAATAACTTCGAAAAAATAAGATACTTGGGAAGCAACGTAATGAAAGAGGTGAAAGATTTAAACAAGAAAAACTACAGAACCCTAAAGAAAAAAATAAAAAAAAAAATACCATAGAAGATGGAAAGATCTACCTTGCTCACGAATAGGCAGAATTAATATAATCAAAATGACCATGCTACCAAAGCACTATACAGATTTACTGCAATTCTGATCAAAATCCCAATGGCATTCCTCATAGAAATAAAAAAAGCAACCATGAAATTTATCTCGAAAAATAAGAGACCAAGAATAGCTAAAGTAATCCGTAACAGGAAGAGTGAAGCAGGTGGCATCACTATACCAGACCTTAAACTAGACGACAGAGCAATGGTAACAAAACAGCATGGCATTGGCAATAAAAAAAAAAAAAAAGACTGGTAGACGAATGGTACAGAATAGAGGACACAGAGACTAACCCACAAAATTACAATTATAATATATTAGACAAAGGTGCCAAAAACATGCACTGGAGAAAAGATAGCCTCTTCAACAAACCATTATCTCTCACCATGCAGAAAACTCAACTCAAAGTGTATCAAGAACCTCAGAATTAAACCAGAGACTCTACATCTAACAGAATAAAATGCAGGCTCTAATCTTCATCATGTGGGACTAGGCCCCAAACTGTTTAATAAGACACCTATAGCATAAGAATTAAAACAAATAATTAATAAATGGGATGGAATCAAACTAAAAAGTTTATTCTCAGCAAAAGCAACAATTTGTGAGGTGAAGAGAGAGCCTACATCCTAGAATGATTTTTTTACCCATCACACATCAGATAGAGCACTAATCTCTAGGGTACACAAAGAACTCAAAAAGCTAAGCAAATAATGATAATAATAATAATAATAATAATAATAATAATAATAATAATAACAACAACAACAACCCAATCATGAAATGGGCCAAGAATCTGAACAGAGAATTCTTAGAAGAGAATATACAATCAATCAACATTTTTTCTATATATCTGATTGGTTATGGTGCCCCCTTCAAAAGGCCAAGCATAGTTCTGGTTCAGTTTCTAAGGAAGGGGAATACAAGAAAGAAGTATTTTCAACTCTCCTTTATAAATTATTAAACACAATTTTCTATGTCATTTTCTAAACATAGCGGAACATGGAAAATATTGGCTTGAAGCAGAGAACATTTTTATTAGAAACAAAGTGTAAAAGAAAGACAAAAAACATAATTATTTGCACCACATTGAACCATAAAAGAAATGGAACCTGGAGTTCAGAAAAGAAAGATTCAAACTTTTATACTTGGGAATGTGGATGACATGGATGCCTAAAGTGAAAAGATTAATACAAGCTTTTGAAAGAAAATTCATGTGAGTGGCAGATAATGGTTAACCAAGTAGAATCTGCACAGTGTCTCCCAGGGCTTTCTCAGCTGTGCACTACAGAACACACAGGTATTCATAGCGTCCATGAAGAGCATTATTCATCTGTACCCTCTAAAATTATTCACATAGTATATGAAAAAACAGGTGTATGTGGATACTAAAAGGCAATTCAGCAGACAAGAGAAAACTACCCAGAGACAGAATTGTAGAAATTTCTTCAAAGATCAGCAATGTATATTTAGCTCCTGACACAGGGATGTCAGTCTGGGGAAATATTATTTTCTCTCCATTTTGAAGAGAGTGCATTGAGAATACATTTCAGGGGCAACACAAATACTTTTTTTTCTGTCATTTTAAGAAAATCTTCAGAAACAAAGCTCAGAAGACAGATTTCTTAGAAGGGTAAATGCCTGGAGATTACCAAAACAAACAAACAAACAAAAACACACACACACACACACACACACACACACACACACATCAGTGGCCCTGAGTGACTCAGTAGGGAAATAAATCTAAAAGTCTTTATAGAAACTGAAAAGGAAAAAAGTAAGTATTTCTAAAAATAAATATGTTCATTAGTTGCTATCTCCACAACATGTCATTAAGTAAACAACAAATTATGTATAAATATTTCTAGGAGTGGCCAAATTTTATTCCATATGATTTTATATTAAACTCCAAAATCCAGATAATAGAGTTCATGATTCACTGCCAAAAATATTACAGAAAAAAATTTTAATGAGTGGATGTTTAGTAAATATGTCATTTAACAATTTTATTACCATTTAATTTTAAAGAAATTTAATCACTTTCATGCAGCCATAGTGTAGAGAAATTTTTTATTTATTTTTCCTGTAGTAATTAACAAAGATAAGCCCTGGAATCCACTTTAAATAACCTACCTTTACAATCATACAAAAAAATCTATAATAAAAGATGAGGAAAGAAAAATGTCAATTTAAAAAAATAATTTAAAACATTTTCTTTTTCTTGAAATCAATCGCTAGCTGCATTTTTAGATTCTTTTCTCATCTTTTAAGCCAAAAAGATATAAAGGACAGAAGTTTGAAGTACAAATTTATACATGAGATATGTTTATTAAAAATAAAATTCAAAAACTTTAGAAACTTAAGAAATACAAAATAAAAACCCATCATGGCAAAAATTAAGTAATATTGATAAACATTTAAAACAAATCAATAATCATTAACTCAAAAGGAGTTTAAATTAGTATCTATTTGTGGAAACTATTTTGCTATTGAATATACATGATACTCCCAATCACAGAGACTTACTGAAATTAGAGCATATGTGATCATAATAACATATAAGTATTCAATGGTACTCACCCAAACACTTGAAGCCCAAGGACACGGCTCAATTCAATATAGATCATGGAAGATATAAATAATAATCTGTAGGAAAATTGGTAACTAGAGCCAGTTACATTCCATAATATATCCAGTTTACAAAAGAGCATAAAACACTATGCATAAATTTTACATTGGTGCCTTATGCAAGTGGTATTTCATATGTGTACATTTTTAGAAACTAAATATGTAGAAATTATGAGAAAATGAAAGTCACAAAAAGCACATAAAAGACTGAAATATACATCCCATGTACAGAGGATAAAACTCATCATTATAAAGATGATAATTTTCTTTCAAATTAAACAATATATCTCATCAAATTTCTGTGTACAAATATGAACATATCACATGAAGTCTACTTTTATGTGTATTCTATGAAGCAATAATTTTTTAAAAAATGATAAATAAATATAAGATAGAAGAAAATAGGAGAATAGGCAAAAGGGAACTACTGGATACCTAAGGGGGGCAAATTATATTCCATGTTTTATGGTTATGTCAAAATAAACCTGACTATTAAATACAGCAATAATGCAATAAGCATAAATTTTAAAAATTCATCTACAAAGTTATATGTAACTTTAGTCAAAAACCTTTTCAATTATAAGAGCAAAAAACGAACTTATCATGACCTACTTTTCATAGATATTGTGAAATTATAATATTACAATAATCATCAAAGAATCACAATATAAATAAGATCCCCATATGAACATATATATATGTAAAAACAGTATGCTTTATTGCAATAGAAAATTCTAGATAAATCAAACCATAACAAAAATAATCTCAGCAACTTAGCTAGGGCCTTTCTCAAAATAAATTTAAACCTGTTAGGGCTGTTTATGGGTGAAGAGTCCTTGCTTCCCAAATGCTGAAGTATGACACCAGAGAACTGTGCCAAGGCAGGTTTAGAGCAAAAAGTAGAAGCTTTATTAAAGGACAGTAGAAAAGACTTCTCCCGAGAAGAAAAAGGGGGGCCAAAGAGGTAGAATCAATGAAAGGTATTTTTTTTTAGAACTAAGGTCTTTTTAGCTTTTTAATAGCTAAGGTCTTCCTTCAGCTATCCCTCATTCCTATCACATTCCTGTCCTTTGTTCTGTTATCTTTCAGTGTTGGAATATAGGTGGGAAGACCCAAAGTGTGGAGGACAGGTGGGCTGAAGGAGTAATCTGGTCAGGAAGGGCTTTTGGATTAGCATCCTCATGTTTGCTGTGAGCTGCTTCATTAAAATTTCTTTGCGATGGGCTCAGGGCCTTGGGGACATTTTCAATTCCCCTTATTCTTGACTCCATCCTCAATATGGTGTTCATTCTTGATCTTACTGGCTATTAGACCCAATTTACCTAAATACACTAACTACCTATCTGTAAATCTGGCTCCACTTCCAAGGAGATGGCTAAGTAGTAAAGTATCCCTGAGTTCTCCTAACTTTTACAAAATAATAATAATGAAGAAAGTAAAAACAAAAGAATGTCAAAATGAAAATTAGCTAGCCCAAAAAGAAATTAGGTACCATAATGACAAAATGACAGCCCCTCTCCTGCAGGAAAATTGCCCTTGGAGATTTGATTTTGATGATTATTTCACCTGTCAAACTCCAGCATCTGGTAAGACACTGGGCTGCAGGAACACACCTGCCACATAGTATTTTATGCAGATTCTGAGGATGCCCTCTGAGCTTAAGGAAGGCAGCAAAGAGTCTCTACCAGTGACATGTTCCCCATCTGGTTGGCCAGTAGGACTTAGGACATAGTGGCCCAGTGGAGGACTTAAGCCTGCAGACTCCAGAAACTGCCCAGAGTCCC